>NC_138898.1:66246142-66858989 GCF_965194825.1 Balaenoptera physalus | reverse complement strand
GAATAGACCCCAGCCTTCATGACCTTCCCTGAGTTCCAAACGGCAGATTCGAACAGTTGCTAATCAAGGGAGGAACAGCCAAGAAACCACCTGAGGCAAGATTAAAGGGACCAGAGAAGCTCATCAAGATTAGGAGACGCACTACCTGAGACAAGATTAAGGGAGTGCAAGCCCTGCACACACCCTAATGTTGTCAGCAGCCCCATCCTTGAACTATTGCTATAAAACTCATCAAATCCTCCTGGGTTGAGACACACAATTTTGAGAGGCACGAGCCTGCTGTGTCCCCCTTTTCCTGGCAAAGCAATAAAGCTATTTTTTTCTACTTCACCCAAAACTCTGTCTCCAAGATTCGATTTGGCACCAGTGCACAGAGGCTGAGATTTCAGCATCAGTTTCTGGGGCTGAGTTCCACGTGGACTTGGCAGAAGTAGAGGGAGGGGAAGGGTGTGGGGAGGATATGAGGGGTGTAGAGAGTGGATGGGGGTGCAGTCAGGGTCAGGTGTGACTGTGGAACTATATGCCCAGGATGGTGCAGACATTGGGGAAGCACGTGGAACGGGTCTTGACCAACATTTAGGTTACAGCAACTTTTGTCATATGGCAGCGTGTCCACAGCTCTGCTCACTATCAGCTTCACGAGGGCAGGACCCGGGTTGGGCTCGCTCACCCTGCATCCCCAGCCTCCAGCCCTCCAAGAACCGCAGGCAGGTTTGGGCAGCCTTTCTGTTTTTCCAGCTTCCTACATGCAGATGTAGGCAATAATAATCCACTTCACCCCGTGCCTTGCTCTAACCCCTTCCCATGCACCATCTCGTTTACCACCACCCACCCCCGTGGTTCTCTCCATTTCACAGATCTGGACACTGAGGCCCAGAGAGGTGAAGGAACCCCCCCAGGCTTACACAGGGAGTGGTCGATCTTAACCCCGGCAGGCTGACACCAAGCCGGAGCTCTTCCTCACTTTCTAGCTTCCCTTCCCTGTGGCTAATTCTGCTGGGCAGTGGGTTTTGTGCTTAAAACTGGTGGAGAGTCCTCCCCTGCCCTCCTGTTTGATGCCGGTCTCCCTCCCTAGAACGTAAGGTACCCGAAGGCAGGACTGTCCCGCTCTGATTCATCGCTGTGTTCCCTGGTACCTGCCAAGGGAGGCATTCACGAGCAGAATTCATGAACACATGAAGGGAAAAGTGACTGGACATTTGCTCCTCAAACCAGCTTTCCTGAGAGTCTCACCCCAGCCCCTGATGGCCACCCAGCTGTCCTGAGTCTTGGCTGGTGGCCTTGGGCACGTTGTAACTGCTTCTTCTCAAGCTGCAGATGAGCTGAGTTGTTGAGCCCCTGCAGCACAGGGCTGTCCAGCCAGCACAGAATGGAAAGGTTCATAAGAGCCTCTGCGGCGGCTGGCATGGCCATGAGTCACCTCTAATTGAGCACAGCTCAACAGGGAGTGGGGTGGTGACGCTGCTGGGATTAGAAATGAGAAATAAACACCTGGGCCTGGCTCTCACCCCAGCTCTCAGACTCGAGTCCTGGCGCTCTACCACTTACATGCTGTGTGACCTTGGGCTAGTCACTTCCCCTCTCTGAGCCTCAGTTCCCCATCTGCCACATAGGAGTGATGAGCCCTCCCTCCAGCGGGATAGAGTGTAAGGGAGCACTCCCTGCCTGATGCATCTGGCTCCCACGCCAGCACCTTGCTAAAGTTCTCGCAGCAAGCCGATCCTGTTGCAAAGTCCTGTAGGCCCTTTTCATAAAATTCTTATGGGTGTGTGACCTCTGGGTCAAGTTGAATGCCGCGGCACACACCCTCCTTGACATCGCCTGGTGTTCCTTCTTCCTTCCCAGCTACTCCTACTCAGTCTGTTCCCTTAAACGTTGGTGTGATCAGGGGTCTGAAGCTGGAGGAGCAGTGAGGAGGGAGGTGGGAGAGACACGCAGGGGCTAGATTGAGTAAGGCTTTGAAAACCAGGTCCAAGCCCCAAGACCATGAGGATGGAGGGGGAGGTGCAGGAGAGTTTTAAACTGGGAAGCAACACACCCGGATAGATTTGCACTTTAAGGAGGCCATTTTGGCTTCAAAGTGGTGCACAGGTAGATCAGAGAAAGGCTGGCAGGGAATCTGAGACGTTCTTGGCACGAGAATAACGTGTGAAGGTCCAGGAGAGGTGCCAACAGAGAGCATGGCCAGAAGAACCAAAAACCCAAAGAAGCTTTCTGCGGCCCCAGTTCAAAGAGGGATCCAAGCAAGCAGGGAGGATGAGGCTGAGACAGAGGGAAGGGGGCAGGGCACAACCTTTAAAAGAATGAAGGAGCCACTGAGGATACAACATAAACTGGTTAGAACCAATTAGGCCCAAGATGGCAGAAGATTTGACTTCCAGTGGACCTTGAGCCTCATTGTACGCTGATTACATTAGCGTATGATAAATGACACACCCACAGGCACCATGACAGCTCCAAGGCCAACCATAAAAGGCCAAAAAGTGGGTGGTTGACCAATTCCTGGAAAACCCCGTCCCCTTCCCCCGAAATCGTTGGAATAATCCTCTCACTTATTAGCCTATGAAATTACCCAGCCCATAAAAACTAACCACCCCATATTTTGGGGCCTGTCGCCTTCTGAGGTGGCCCACACTCTGTCTATGGAGTGTGTATCTCCCTAAATAAACAAGTTTTCCCACTTAGTTCTCAGGGCAGAACTACCTGCTTGTATCCCTCACAGGCATCCTATGTGAATAAATCTACTTCTTGCCTATCACTTTGCCTCTTGCTGAATTCCTTCTGCGCGGAGACATAAAGAACCTGAGCTTCAGTAAGTCCTGACACCAGGTGAGTGAGTCTACCTGAAAGACCGTGGGTTTGAGTCCCAGCCCATGGACTCAAGTCCCAATCTGAGTTTTGGCTGGATTCGAATCCCATCTAAGGTGCGATTGGGTTCACGTCCCAATCTGAGACTAGGTGTGTAGTTTCAGGAGCTTCAAGGGAAGAAGGAATAGAAGGTTGTTTGTTAGTGGGAGGGATTTGCTTAAACACTGATGGGGAGAGGAAGGACAATTGAGGCTACAGGAGGGGGCCGGGGGTGGGGGAGAATGAATGGCCATCCCACCACTAACTGCCCATGGCACCTTGGACCACTTCCTCATCTACAGAGTGGAAGTAATAAAGTAAGAAGATAGGGCTAGGGGGTCCCCGGAGGAAGAGAATCAGGCATGGCTTTCTTGACATAAGAACCCATTTTGGCCTAAGCCATTTTGTGATCTAAGCCTGGCCACGATTCTTGCTCTTGAACAGGTCCCACTCATCAATGATCTTAAGGGGACAAAAGAAGACAGGAACAAAGAAAAGGCAGTCAAACAATAGTGCAGTGAAAAAGCGGAGTCCTAGTGCCTCCTCAAGGGCTATACATCACAATCTGATACAGTCCTTGAGTTCTGCAGGAACTAAGGCCCCCACCCAGGTGGAGGATGGAATGATGAGGTTGACCCTCCTGACTTCAGTCAACTAAGGCTTGGACTCTGTCGACCTTGGGCCCAATTCTATGCTGAATTCTCCTCTGCTCAAGCCCCTTCATGAATATGCATGTACCTTTAACTTAAAACCTCCCCAATTTTGCTGTTGGGGAGGCACTACTTTGAGAAAGATCCCTGATGTTCTCCTTGCTTGCTGCAAGTAGTAATAAATCCTTCCTTCTCCTGATCTTTGACTTGGTTGCGTCTGTTGGCTCAACACCCACCAAGAGGCAAACCCAGTTTTCGGGTACCAGTAATAGGATCTGCCTTGTGGGGTTGATGTGAAGAACAGAAAAGAAAATGTGCGTTCATGTTCAGTGGACAGCGATAGGCTTTCAATAAATGTTTCTCCACTTATCATGGTGTCCCCTCCCAACCAACTTCCAAAAGGAGTAAGTCTGGGGGTGTGGGACCCCGAGGCCTGCAAGGTTTCCCAGCTTTGCAGGCAGCCCTGGTGATCTGGGAGCATCTTGATTAATTACTTTCTTCTGCTCCTCTGTGAAAACCTCAATAAATGGTGTGGTTTTTGGCTTTAAAAAATCAATAGGAATGGTAGGACCATAAGTTAGATGTTCCCCAGAGCTCAGTGGGTGTACTAGAGGCAGGATTTTTATGAGGGTTTTGATTTTTTTTGGCTTGTTGGAGCAGTGAGTGACTGCTGTCTAATTGGTCTGAGGTCAGGCCTTCCAGACACATGTTTTCCACCAGGAAGGGAGTGTGGCGGGTCCTTTGCAGCCTGAGTTTTTATTGCAAGAGTGGGAAGAATCTGCATAGCCGGGTTAAATAGTGTCACCCTGAAACCGAGCAGGACCCCATGGGGCTCCTGGGCATGGAAGCCTTTCTGTCTCCCGTTTCTTGTTTGTTGGGAATAGACCCCAGTCTCCATGACCTTCCCTGAGTTCCAAAGGGCAGATTTGAACAGTTGCTAATCAGGGAAGGGAGGGGACGCAGAGACAGGGAAGGAGCAGTGAAGAAACAATAGTGCAGCCTTGGAGAAGGGTCCTGGTTCTGCCTCAAGGGATATACATAAAAATATCTTTGAGCTCTTTACAGAACTAAAACCCCCAATAAATGGAAGATGTTGTCATTCTTTATTCCAGAGAAGACCACCTGAGGCCAGATTAAAGGAACCAGAGAAGCTTATCAAGAGATTACCTGAGACCAGATTAAAGGAGTGCAGGCCCTGCACACACCCTAATTTTATCAGCAACCCTACCCTAAACCATTGCTCTAAAACTCCTTACCAAATTCTCCTGGGTTGGGACACACAGTTTTTGAGGGCAGGAGCCCACAGCATCCCCCTTTGCCTGGCAAAGCAATAAAACTATTCTTTTCTACTTTACCTAAAACTCTCTCTCCGAGATCTGATTCAGCACCAGTGCCTAGAGGCCGAGTTTTCGGCACCACTCCTGCCCCCAAATTCATGTCTACTTGCCATCTCAGAATGTGACCTTATTTGCAAATAGGATCTTTGCAGAAGTTGTTACATAAGAATCAAGATCTGTCATCCCAGATTTAGGGTGGGCCCTAAATCCAATGACTGGTGTCCTTATAAAAAGAGAGGACCAGAGACACAGACAGAGGAGACCACGTGAAGATGGAGGTAGACATTAGAGCAATAAAGGATTGCCAGGGGCCGCCAGGAGCTGGAAGAGGCAAGGAAGTATTCTTCCCTAGAGCCTTCAGAGGGAGCACTGCCCTGAGGATACTGACTTCTAGCCTCCAGAACTGTGAGAGGATCAATTTCTGTTGTTTAAAGTATATGCTGGTTGAGGGAATATGTTATGGAAGCCCTAGGAAGCTCATGCAGCCTGGCTTCATGCTTGGTCTAGGGCGGTGCCCTCTGAGGCCAGATGGTGGCACTGGCAGTGGCCTGAGGGAGCCTCTTCAACTTCCTAAGGGCAGGAAGTGTTGTGTGGGCCGAAGCTTGGACTGAAGCAGAAGCACATCAGTGACAGAGCGGGAGTGGCTGATGGTGCACTGCCCACCAGGAGGGGCCATCAAACTCAGAGGTATTTTGTGTCAACTCCAAAGCTGCTGTGACTAGAGAGACCTTCAGGTTAACTTTAGATTCACAAATATTTTTTTAAAATGTGACCCATTTAAATTAGAACCTTACTTCTAAGAGTTTGTCTTAAGGAAAAATCAGAAATTCAGATGAAGCTTTATCCCCCCGGATGTTTATCCTGACATTACTTATAATACTGAAAAACTAGAAACTGAAAAACTAGCAACAGCTTAATTGTCCAACACTGAGGGACTGGTTAGATAAATTACGGTATATCCACAAGATGGATTACTAGGCAGCCATTGTAAATATTAATGAAGAGTGTTTAATGTTTACAAAGAGCTTTTAATGATGTGGCAGAACGATAGTGATACTATGATAAGTGGAAAAAGAAAACTGTTATAGAATGGTACAATAGGATGCCAATCATGAAAAAAAATTCATAAAAAAAGACAGAGAGGAATATGCCAAAATGTCAGAGTGGCTGGAGGAATGATGGGAGTTAAAAAAACAAAAACACTTCTTTATACGTTCTGTACTTTTTAAATGATTAACTATGTACACGGGTTACTTCTATAGTCAAGAAAAAAGTAAAAACTTTAAAAATGCTGTGTACGTGGTTTCCATTTTTATTTTCTCTGATGGATGATTGCACATCAGCAAATCTTGAGTTATGCTAACTACTTAGGCCGGTCACGACACACACACACACACACACACGTACAGAGAGGTCACATGGGCTGTGCCGGGCTGGCTGTAGCAAATGTACATCAAGTTACACAGGTGGAATTGTTAGGCTGGTTAAAATACACCACCGAATGATGGGACACGGTTGGGTCAGGCCGCCTCTCCTGCCTGCCATTGTTGTTTGCGGAGGTCTGTGTGTTAGGCTGGTGAGTGGCGTCCTGCTGGCACTCCGTCCATCCGGTGGCCCCCGGGGGTGGAGAGTGCCTGGGTCAGCATCTGCTCCGGGTCCCTTCTCATCTGCCCTTGCCTCGAGTTGGAGCTCCCAGCTCTCTGCTACCTCTCCCAAGTACTAGGTGTGCTCCAGCCGGGGCCCCATCCCCACTCTGCTCCACACACCTGGGACAGACATTGCAAGGGAAGGAAGAGCCAAGAGCGAACGGACACACTCCTGATACAAGCGGTGCCCAGACACAGGAGGGGAGGAAGCGGGAGACGTGACCACGACACCACACACAAGCTCAGTCTTTACAGATGGGCCCTCTGTGTCTCCAGACACGTGGGCTGTGTGGAGCCCTCCAGGGCACAGCCCCTGGGAGAGGACAGATCGGGGGTGGAGCCGTTTGGGGCAGTCTGACAGCAGAACTAGGAGGGTGGATGGGGGATGTGTCCAACATGGTGCTAGACTGTTGAAAAGTCACGACTATACACACCTGGGGATCATGCCCCCTCCCAGTTCATTCACACGGTGGGTTAGATACAGCTAGATAGAAGTAGAGATATACTTTTTCGAGGGAGGACCTTTCCTGGTGGTCGGATAAACAGTGAGACAGACTCCTGGGTTCGGCATGCTCTGGGGAGGGCCATGCGACGGTGAGGGACTCCCTATTGCTACACTCTGTACAGGGCGGCCGGGCCCGCCCGCCGCACCCACGGCCCCTGGTGGCAGTCATGGGCTTGCCTTCAATCCCTTCCGCCTTGGAGAGCTCTTGGGCCCCAGTGAAATAGGGGCTATGAAGACAAGAGGGTGGGAGGGGGGTCCCCGTGGCCCCGGGGGCACCCCATGTGGGGGCTACATGATATTGCACTGGGTGGCCCCGCAGCAATCCTTGATGAGCGCCAGCCCCGTCTTGGCTACCGTGGGCTTGCTAGGTGGGGGCTCGGCTTTCTTTTCTGCTCGGGAGCCTGCAGCAAGGTAGGAGAGCAGAGGCAGAGAGGGGAAACAGGAGAGAGAGAGAGGTGAGGTGAGGAGAGCCCTGATCATCTGCAGCCCCAGTTCCATCCCAACCCTGGCCAGGCCTTGCTTCAATGTCACAGATCAGGTGGTGTGGAGAGCTGGCATGCATTTTATATGGTCCTGGTGACTGTTCCCACCTCCCTGTAGGCCCACTGGCTTTCAGTCCTTGGCTTCCAACTATAGCTTTTAGCCCTTCTCCTATTCTGTTCTCCTCACCATTGTATCTGCCAACCCCAGCACAGAGTCTGGCATTCAAGAAGTATTTGGTGAGTGGATGACAGAAATTTTGTTTAAGTCACTTTAATCTGAGGCCTCATATCTTTCAATTCTGGAAAATACACATTATCTCTTCAGATACCCTCACCTGTCATTCTCTGTTCTCTCTCCTTCTGGAATGTCTATTAAATGTAAGTTGGACCTTATTATTCTAACCTCCATGTTTCATAACTTCTTTTTCGTATTTCCTCTCTCTTTGTCTCTTGGTGCTGCATTCTGGGTAATTTCCTCAGCGCTGTCTTCCAATTATATGAATCCTCCCTTCAGCTATGTCTCTGTGTTTAACCCACTGAGTTTTCACTTCAGCGACAATAATTTTTTTAGAAGGCTAATCGTTTGCTAATCTACCTATTCTTTTTTCATAGCATCTTGCTATTTCATTTTGGGTATTATTCCTTCTCATATCTCTTTAATCATTTTAAATATACTTTAGATAGTCTGTTAGTTCTGGTTCATGGGAGGACAGACATCCTCTCTGTTTCATCTACTGACTCCTCTCATGGTGGTTCAATTCTTTATTGGTTTTAAAATTTTTATTGAGAGATCATCTTCATGGGGAGTGTTTTTAATCTGTGGGCTGTGTATTATGAGAGCTGAAGGGACTCTGCTGAGCAATTTTGCACTTGCTTTGCTGGGGTCCCAGAGACTTCACTGGTTTTGGATTAATTCTAATGTTTCAACTTGGGATTCCAGCACCAGATGGGTGGTGTATATTTGGACCCCACACTGGGCCTCTTGCGTGTGGTGCAGGCTTGGTGTTTTGATTTCTTGCCAGGATTCTTTTTTCTATCCATAATCTTACATAGAAGGCAGGTTTCCTTGCTCCTTCTCCACAGTGTTCGGTGGAGTTTTTCTAGTTTGCCTTTCATGGAAGAGACAGTCCATTGAGGATGCTGGATTTAGGCAGGGACCATGTGGCTTATGATTTTAAGGGCCTGCAGAAGGGACCAGGACCCTTCTATTTCTTTATTCCTTCAAACTGTACTACAGTGTTCTCATGGGATGTTAATGGATAGTCAGGGAAAACTGGGTTTGCTGCTTCAGTTGATAGTGGCAGCTTTTGGGTTGTGTCTTCCTAGCAAGATTTTCTGTCCCTTTTCTTCTGATAACAGCTTATGTCTCTGTGGCTACAGGAGTGGGCATGTGACACAGATCTAGCCAATCACAACTTCTGAGCCTCTTGGTGAGAGTGATGGGCCTAGGAGGTGGGAACATGATCCAAGAAAGGCCAATCAGAATCTTATATATTTAGATACCAGGAGAGAATCACTGGTGTGGCCTTGCTGCTACTAAGTTATGGTTCTAGAGTTCCGGCCCCAGGGAGAAGGCCTGTGTAGTAGGAGAAAATGAAGCTAACATGCAAAGAGGTGCCAAGATGATAAATGGAAGGAAAGCAAGGGTTCTAACAGTGTCCAGTCCCTGAGGCCCTGGTTCCCACTGCTCTTTTTCCAGCAAATCTTCTTTTTTGCTAGGGCCAGTTTGAATTGGGCATCCATTTCTTATAACTCAAAGTGTGGTCTCATTGGGCCAACAAAGAGAAGGCAGTTCCTAGACAGCAGGACCCATTATCACTTTAATATGCTAATGGATATTGGAAGCCTACAAAGACAGGGTCAAATACACAGCATCTCCTAAACTTATTTCACACAGAACCCTTTTTGCTCTGAGTATCTTGTGAGGCTAATATTCTGAGAAGTAAACTTCTGGTTCCATTCCTCCAGTGACTCCAACTCCAATGGAGGCCAAAGCTCCATGGCCCTCAGTCCTCACCTTCTTGCCTCAGTGGCCACCCAACTCCTTCAATGAAGTGCACCAAACCATATGATTAGAGAGTGACAGCTGCTGCCAGAACTAGCTGCATAGTTTGCAGAACCCAGTGCAAAATGAAAATGCAGGGCCCCCTGTTCGAAAAGTCTTAAGAATTCCAAGACAGCAATAGCAGGGCACTAAAGCAAGCATAGTGCCCTTCTAGGCGTGAGGCCCTGGGAAACTGCACAGGTTTCTCACCCATGAAGCTGGCCCTGTCTGCTGCCATCTTGGGCTCAAGTTTGATCTGTAGAAATCATTTTGTTGTGCCCCCCCTCAGTTTCAAGATCTCTTTTAAATTTCCTTTTCTCCTGGATAGGGGGAGGAGAAGGAATAACGTATGCACTCACTGGCTGGAGATTTGGTTACTTTGTCTAGAGGTTTTAACTTGATTCTCAGAAAATCGGCCATTTCCTTGTCTTCTTCTTGCTCCCTGTGTAGACAGATGTGTAAAGACAAGAAGAAAGTACAGTAAGCTAGGAGAGCATCAAGGAACTGATGAAATGAGGCAAGAGTGTGGGATCATGTATCAGACTTTGTGGATGGTGCATGTGCATTGCTGTGTGTTATGTGTGGTGGTGCATGTATGTTGCTGTGTGTTATGTGTGGATGGTACATGTGTGTTGTGTGTTATATGTGGGTGGTGTGCATATGTTGTTATGTGTGTATAGTGTGTGTTTTGTTTGATGAATCTACTCTGAAGCAGAGACACATATCAGTGATGGAGTAAATGGCTACTCCCGCTAGTGTGAGACCCCAGGGCAGAGGCAGGGATGTTACAGGACCCAGCCTCCCTGCTGGAGGTTTAGTGAGCTGGGCAGCCCCTCTCCTGACCCTGAACCTTTAAGTTACCCTAGACAAGGTACGTGGCAGGTCTCAGAGGGCAAGTCACCTCAGCTCTTCCAAGGGTTACCAGGAGCAAAGTCAACAGTCCAAGCCTGGTTGAGTTGGGCAAGGTGCATCCTAGGGGCCTCAGAGGACTCAGGACAACACAGAGAATTAAAAGGAAGTTGCCCTCTGGTTTGGAAGAGGCCCTCTGAGCCTCTCCCCTGTGGACGACTCCAAAGGCCTTGCTCCAGCACAAAAACATTCAAGAATCAACATTCACACCTTTCCCGTGCCCCGGGCCCCTGGGGAGCCTTCAGGTGCACCATGGCTCCAGGGCCCATGGTCGTCCAGATCCAGGTGATAAGTGCATCTGCAAATAGGAGACCCTGAAGGCTAGGAAGGGGCATCAGAGCCATCCAGGAGAGGGTAAGGGAAAGAACAAAGCTGGGAAGTGGGCAGGCAAGGAAGCAAGTCAGTACCAGGGGCAGAGTTTCTGTAGAAACCAATGGAAGTTTCTGGAAAAGTTGACTTGATGAGCTGGGAGAAAGCCCAGTGAAAAGAATGTGCAGGAAGCTCTGCCGTGTGTTATGTGATGTAATTCCTCCCTAGTTACCTCCTCAAATAACATTCACTTAAGATCCACGGGCCTTTGCAAAACATTTTGGAGCTGGATTTGAGTTTCCCTTGAATGTGAAGTGGGTCCTCAGGCCAGAAGGCCAGGATTCATTTGGATCCAGTGTTTGGGGAGCGTTTGCCCAGGCCATGCCTGTTGCAAAGCCGTGAGTCCTGGGAGCAGGTGATGGGTTTTGGAAGGAAACTGAGTTGTGCTCTAACAGCCCCAGCCCTGTGCTCAGGGGACATACCGCCCACTTACCTTAGCCGCTCAACCTCTGCGTCGTCCACCAGGAAGTCCCTCTTCTGCACCAGTCTGTGGATCTTCTGGATTAGCTCGTCCTCTCTCTGCTTCTGCAACTTGGTTTTTTCTTTTTCTGGGAAGAATAAAACATTAGCAAAGACAGTTTGAGTGTAGCTGTTGAAAGCACTTGAGTCCGAGGGGCCAGGGTTGGAATCCTGGCTCTACCATTTAACTTGATGGATGAACTTGGAGAAGCAACTTGACCTCTTCAAGCTTCTGTTTCCTCCTCTGTAAAATACACAGTGAGGCTTGAATGCGAGACTGTGGTGATGTTAGTAAATGACTTTGCGTAGAGCTGGCCCGTGGTGTGTGCTCGGTAAATGATGTTGCTGCTGCCAGGGGGTCGTGCAGAAGGCAGAGGGGAGGAGGGTACAGGCCGGGTGCAGGAGGGAATTACTCTATAGCGAGGCTCAACCAATCTGTCAGAAGGAAAGCACCCATGCTTTCCCATCCTGTTCCAAATACCAAGGGCTAGAGCGCCATAGAGGAAACAAAAGAACGAGGGCTGGACACGAGGACTGAGAAAACTAGGAGGGCAGAAACTTTTTCAGAAGATAAAAATCATGGGGCAGCTTGTCCATCTGCCTGCTGGAACTGGCACTGACCATTTCCTCTAGATCTGGGGGCAGAACCAGAGGCAAGGAGAATATAATATTTGGATTAGAGAGAAAATCGGTTTCTTTCATTAATCAGAAGGGGAGTGAGGAAGTGGAGTGGAATTGCTAGCGGCCCCTGGATTCCTGCTCATCGCTGCGCTGACGATGGTAGCATCATTCCTCTCGAGGTGGGTCCCGAAATATGATTCTGCACATCACTCATCACTACCACAGAGCCTCCCTGCCCTCTGCAGGCCAGTTAACCACAGCGCCCTTGGACTTGGGGAGTGATGTCACTGTCCTCTCCAAGTTACCAGCGACAGCCCTCCAATATTCCCCTGTCCTCCGCCAGGCCCCGGATCTAAGCCAGAGTCACACAGCAACTGGCAGGGCCCCCAGGAACTCACAAACCTCCCTCTCCAAGTTATTCATCCCCGTTTTCTATCTCTTGCCAGTTCAGGCATCCCCCAGCCTCCCCAGATACTCAGCTGCAGCTCTCTGCTCATGCAGCCCCTCCCAGCAACTCACGGGAGAAGCCACCTACTCAAAGGGGTCTGTGCTAGCTTACAAACCAGATACTGACCTAAGTCTCCACGCCACCAGCCAATGCTGTTCACCTGCTTTCGCCTGTAACATACCCTTTCTGCCAGCATCTCTCACCTACCTCCAGGTACCACCCACCTGTCTCCAGGTACTACCTACCTTAAGCCCCGCCTACCTACCTGCAGGCCCCACCCACCTACCTGTAGGCATCACCCACTTACCTGCAGGTATCACGTACCTCCCTGCAAGCATCACTCACCTGCTTCCCGGCACCACCCACCTATCTAGGGACACACTTTTTTTTTGCCATCATCACCCACCTACTTGCCAACTTTATCCCCTGCTGGCATCACACACCTGATTCCTAGCATCTTCACGTGCTTGCCGATGTGACCCTCCAACTTGCTTCTCATCTATCTCCTCCAGCACATTTCCTTAGCCCAGGCCACCATCAGCTCTCCCTGGACCATGCCATGGCCTCCTAACTGGTTTCCCTGGCCTGTAGACCCTATCACAACTGTGAGCCCTTGCCATAGAATCAGACAGTCCTGGCTTAATGCCCCAGCTCCTCCCCTTCCTAGCTGTGTGACTCTGGGCACATTCCTCAACCTCTCTGAGCATCCAGTTTCTCAACACAGATAATCATAAAGTTGTTGCAAGTTTTAAGAGAGAGAAATCAAGTAAAACACTAGGCTCACAGCCTGGTGGATAGTAAGAGTTCATGAACAGTCAGCTGCTACTATTATAGGCTATTATTTTACATAGTCACTGTTGTTTTAACGATTAAGTGCCCTCTAGGTTAAATATTTACCAAACGAGTTACAAAAGAAATAAACACTTATTTAATGAAGGAAAAGCAAGTCTCATAGCATAAGTGTGCAAAATGTAAGTGCTTAATAAATTGTAGCAACTATCATTGTATTTGTATTATCGTGAGTTTTACATTTTTATTTAATCTGGTTTCTCAGCCTTGGTGCTATTGATATTTGAGACTGGATCATTCTCTGTCATGGGGGCTGTCCTGTGCACTGTAGGATATTGGGTATCATCCCTGGCCTCTACCCACTAGATGCTGGTAGCAGCCCCCTCTCCTAGTTGTGACAACCAAGCCTGTCTCCAGACATGGCCCATTTCTCCTGGGAGGCCCAACTCACCCCTGCTTGAGAACCACTATTAATTCTTTCCAACAACCCTATGAGGGAGACACTATTTTTATGTCCAAGGGGAGGGTATCATGGCCTCTACAGCCAGGTCTAAGCATCGCCAGCCCTGAGGGGGCGGTGGTGGCAGTGGAGGTGAGGTGAGGCATCTTGGCTTGTTCTTGAGAAGCCCTGAAGGCGGGGAGGGCTCCAGGTGTTCTCTCTCATCACAATCTGGTAAATTATTTTCTGACCCCGGCTGGAGAAACATGATTTTCTTGGCCATTCGCTGTTCTCTTTACTCAATATTTTTACTGATAAATTGCCGGGAGCATCATTTTTTTCCCCCCTAAACTCAGCTAAATCCATCTAGAAACCTGGCACTGGCCCAAGGAATGCACAGAAAGGCTCTTAACAAGGAGTCAGAGGAAGAGGTGGGGAGAGGTGAGCAGGGAAGGCAGGAGAGGAAAGGGAACTTTAATATCTGAATTTCTGCACAGAAGTGATTGGGAAGATGCAGTCTCCCGGCAGAATCAATGGAGCTGCCGTTGAGGACCTGGGCTCTGTTGCTAAGTGGCCCTATGACCTTGCGTGTTTCTCAGTGGGACAGTTGATGGCATTTCAAGCAGAACTTGTCCTTCAGCGGGGCTGTCCCCTCCATGCAGGGTTAGCGTTCCTGGCTTCCGCCCATTGAGTGTCAGTACCGATCTCATCTTTATTTAAACTTCTGGTATATTTTTTTGCATGAATTTTGGTATTTTAAATATTGCATGAAAATATGATTACTGAACTTTTCATGTTCCAGCTGAGCGCCTTGTTCTCCTACCCTACTCCCAGTCCTGGTCAGTCATGCAGCCCAGACACTGTGTCAACCAAAGACTCCCACCCCCAGCCATTTCCCACCCATTTCCCACCCATTTCCTAACCATGCTCTAGAGGTTGCCACGGCCCCCGGTGGAGCCCCTGTGGCCTGAGGAGGCCGTGGCTGGCCTGGTGGCCACACACTCGTGTCTCCTTTGTCTCAGTGGCACCCAAGTGTCCTGCTGAGCCAGCAGTGGGCTCTGGGAATCCTTCCTCTCAAGAGGGAGACGTCAGCCCATGTTGGGCCCATCATAGTCCCCTCGGAAGTTGAAAACTGGGACACAGAGGCCCGAGAGTTGGGCTCTTGTGTGGGAAAATCATGGAAGGGAGATGAGGTTGTAACTGAGCTGCACCCTGTGGGGCCTTCCTGGAACAGACCCCTCCCCCATATCCTCTGCTGTAGCTCTTCTCTGAAGTCCCTAGATAACAGTATCTGATGCACATTTCCTGAGTTGTTTTACAGATGCTAAAACCCCCACCAAATGGAAGATGTTAACTACTTGATGACGTCGAGCATATAGCCCCCAGGCCTCCTGGAGCCTGAGGATTCATAATGTTAAACAACCCCCACCCCCCACCCCCACCCCCTCCCCGTGTGACACCGCCCTGTTGCCTCACCATCCACCAATCGGAGAATTGTGCATGAGCCGATCACATACCCTGGGATGCCCCTCCCTCACCTGGCCTTTAAAAATGCTTTGCTGAAGCCCATGGAGGAGTTCAGGCGTTTTGAGCACTAGCTGTCCTGGACTCCTTGTTTGGCCCTGCTATAAACGCTGCACTTTCCTTCACCACGACCCGGTGTCAGTACATTGGCTTTACAGCCTGCGGGCAAGCCGACCCAGGTTGGGTTTGGTAACAAAGTGGCCTTGCTTGGCTCATGTGCTATAGAGGGAGAAAATGGAACATGCTCCAAAATGGAGAGTAAGAGAGAAAGAGACAGAGAGAGAGAGAGGGAGAGAGAAAGAGAGAGCAAGGGCCAAAGAACATTCCACAGCTTTCCTGCTTTCCTGTTTTTGGTTCTCGACCCTTGTGAGTTGGGCTGAGCTTCCTGCCTGTTTGAGAATAAATAGTACGCCCTTGCCACCCCTAATTTCATTTGGAAATATGCTATTTGGGAATAGGGTCTTTGTGGATGCAATTTTAGTTAAGATGAGGTCATACTCATTGGGTCAGCCCTTAATCCAATGACTGGTGTCCTTATAAGAAGAGGAGATGACACACAGAGACACACAAAGAGAGGAAGGCCACACAAAGACAGAGGCAGAGACTGGAATAAGGCAGCTACAAGCCAAGGAACAAGGACTGATGGGAACCACCAGAAGCTGGAAGAGGCAAAGGATTCTCTATTCCAGCCTTTGGAGGGAGCATGGTCCTGCTGACACTTTGATTTCGGACTTCTGGCTTCTCTCAAAGAATAAAGTTCTGTTGTTTTAAGACACTAAGTTTGTGGGAATTTGTCAGGGCAGCCCTAGCAAACTAATACAATAGTGCCCGCAGGCTCCAGGAGTCTCCGCAGTCCTTCAGTAACTGCCTGTTTTGTGTTTACATAAGCTTCGATGGGTTTTTGTATCTTTCAACTAAATGATCCCTCGGAGGAGTATAAAATGAGAGACTTGGCCCAGCGGCTCTCAGCCCTGACTGCCCATCACAACCATGTGAGAAGCTTGTAAACATGACCAACGCCAGAGCCCCACGCTAATCAAATGGAAGTTTCTAGTGGGTAGTGTCTGGACTTGGCTATTTCCCCCCCTCCTCATTCTATTTTTTTCTGGCCACACTGCAGGGCTTGCGGGATCTTAGTTCCCTGACCAGGGATTGAACCTTGGGCCATGGCAGTGAAAGCGCTGAGTCCTGACCACTGAGTAGAAATGTGTTCAGTTAATGATAATAATAATAATAATAATAGTAATAATAATAATGGCACTTATTTATTACGCACTCACTATACGATGGGAACTGTGTTAAGTACTTTACATGTGTCACCCCTCGGTCAGTCTCACAACAATCCTTTGAGGTAGATAGCATGATTGTCCCAGTTTACAGACGAAGAAACCGAGTTATAGCGAAGTACCTTGCCCAAGGTCACATCATTAATAAGTGACAGATCTAGGTTTGACTCCAAAGTCAGAGCTCGTAACCACCATACTCTACCTGTTCCCAAACAGGATAATAAGAGTAATCATTGCTAATATTTACTGGACTCTTTGGACCAGCTATCAAGCTAAGCATGTGGCTTGTGTTGTTTCATTTTTCGCAGTGAGATTTATACCCAACGAGTTAGGTACTATTACTATTCCTACCCCATTTTCAGAGGAAGAGAAGTTGAGTCTCAGAGAGATAATGTGACTTGCCCAAGGTCGAGGAGGTGGTCAGAAGTAGGACTTGAACCCGGGTCTGCCCGATGCAGAGTTTGAACCACATGATCAGGGAGCAAGCACTGCGTTGCAAGAATGAGGCTGCATTAGGGCCTTCCAGACGGGGGCTCCGAGCAGCTGGTTCATGAGGTGGGGGTCCCCCATGGTTACCTGGGATGGCGACCAAGTTCTGCAGCTCCTGCTTCAAGTCCATGATGTCGTTGCAGAGCTGGATGTCATCCATCCTGGGGAAAGAGGACAGCGCACAACAGCAGTTACATCAACAGAACGTTCTACACCCTGAGCACCACCCTGGTTTCAACAAAGAGGGCTAATGGGGGAGTTTTGTCCTCTGTAAAGCCCACACATGCTCTTTAGAAGTTTTACACCAAAAGTAAAAACAAACAACAAAACAAACTGCCCTTTATCCCATGACTTAGAAATGATCAATCACAGTTAATAACACCTTGATAGAGTTCCTTCCAGTCTTCCCATGCCTGGCTTTTGTTGGCATACATGAGAGACTTCATGCTGTGGGTTCAGTGTTTTCCTTTTTCAGCTATGTGAAAAGCTTTTAAACATTACAGAAATTCACCGCATAGACAGAAAATCTCCCTCTGTCCTTTAGAGAAAACCATTGTCAGTGGTTTGTTATCTGTTCCTCCAGATTGAAAAAAATGTTTATGCTTATACTACCAAAGATGACACCATCATTCATGCACAAAAAACGTTTTGCAATTTGCTTTTTTTAACTTAATGATATGTCTTGGGCATCTTTCCATGTCAGGATATGCACATCTCATTTTTAATGACTATATAGTATTCTATTATATCGATCTACAGCGATTTATTTAACCATTCCCCCCATTCATAGGTATTAGACTTATTTCCAGATATATTCTAGAATAGATTCCTAGAAATAAAGGAATTCCTAGCTAAGTCAATTCCCAGAAATGCAACTGGAGGGTTAAGTGACATGAACATTTTAATAGGAATTTCCAAACTGTCCTCCAGAGGGACCATGCATGACATTCCCACCAACAGTGTGAAAGGAAGCTCACCCCTATAATCTCAGCAATTGGGTTGCATATACAATTTTGCATTATGTATTTCATGTGTGTGTTGCAATATTAACTCATCTTATTGTAAACAACATTTGTAATGGCTGCCTGGAATTTCACCAAGTAGATTTATCAGAGCAGTTTTAATTATGCCCTTATTTTTTTTTTTTTGGCCACACTGCACGGCTGTAGGGTCTTAGTTCCCTCACCAGGGATCAAACCCTGGCCCTGGCAGTGAGAGCACCAAGTGCTACTGGACTCCCAGGGAATTCCCTATGCCTTTATCTTGATTACTTAGGTGGGCTTTTTGAGTTGTTTGTGTTATTTTAGCTGCGTTAGGATGAACATGGATTCACCTAAGGCTTTTCTTTCGTGTTGGATTATTTGGGGTGGGGGCTACTTATTTTTAGAAGTAGAACCACTGAGTACAAAGGGTATGACATGTCTATGGCCATTGAGACATATTTCCAAATAGCTTCCCCATGGGGTGTGTGTGTGCCTTCATTCTGCATGTCTTTATTGAGCATTTACTACGTTCACCAATGACATAGGCTCCAGGGATGCACCAGCTCCCCTGCCCTTGTGAGCTGAAATTTAGTCAGGAGAGACAGAGGGTGAACACAAATACAACAGAACGTCAGACGCTCCGAAGAAGAGTGAAGCAGGTGAGGGGATGGAGTGGACCACTTTGGACACATCAACCTTCTGTCCCAGGAAGAGATGGAGGAAAGCATGAATATTCTCAAAAGGCTCAAGTGAGTCTGCACAGCAAGTAGGGGCAGGACCAGGACCAGAAATCGATTTGTCTGAATCCACTGATCTTTCTGCCTCCTTCCTTGGCGTCTTCACCAAGAACCTGATCTCCATTCAGAAGTGCCATCCACAGACCAGCTTGGGGCCCCCTGCCCTGCCCGTGTGACCCCCAGCATCCCAGCTTTCAGGACGAGTGGCAGTAATGTCTCGCTTCAGCCTGCATCTCCTGCTCCTGTTGCCAGAGGCAGGCACTCCAAGCGCTTGTCAAACCCTGCCCTGGAATGTCCTAGCAGGTGGCAGCTGCCACAAATGAGCTTGGGGGCTTTGCCAGAAGGGTACAAGCTGTTCCCCTGGGTTCCTATCTGCGATCCTTCAACCGGAGGTGCTCCAGAATCCTTTTCCACATCTAGCGTGGAGATGAGGCTCCATCAGTGGTTCTTAAGGAGGATGATTTTGGTCCCTGGGGGCATTTGGCAACGTCTGGAGACATATTTGTTGCTACCGCTGGGTATGTGGGGGGATTGCTACTGGCATCTAGTGGGTAGAGTCCAGGGATGTTCCAAAACATCCTACAATGCACAGGGCAGCCCGCCTCAGTAGAGGATTACCTGGTTCAAAATGCCAATCATGATGAAGTCGAGAAATCTTGGGTTATAACCACAGAATTGACACAGGTACCTGATAGATACTTTTTGAAAGATGAGAGAAGGAAAGATGATGAAAGAACAAAAGAGCGACAGGTAATGTTAGAAGCAAGAGTACTGGCACCAAACATCTCTAGTTCAAAGGGGCCGTGTGCCAGAAATTCTTGTCTGAGTCTAACTTTCCTCATCTTTGAAATAGGAATTATAATAGTACAGCTTTCTAGGATTATTATGCATGTCAGGCACTGAACACGTGTCTGGGACATACACAGTACAATGCTCAGTAAATCATATCTGTTGCTATTATTAGCTGTTAGAAAGAGGCAAGGGGGAAAAGAAAGAGAAAATGATGCTGGATAAGCAAGGTATTTGAACAAATCGAGCTAACGTTCAACCTTAAAACAACTTTTAAAAATTATATTCCTCTCTATAAAATTTTTAAAATAAAATTCTTATCTGATTGCAGAACAGATTCCTGATCATTGTAGAAATTTTGGAGAATACAAACGAGTACGAAGAAGGAACCTAAGATCACACATAACCTTGATCCATGTGCACCAGAGGCCACTGTTCCACTCCGAGCGTTTGGGTGAATTTCACGCCAGTCTTCTTCCTACATGTAACCCAGGTGTGGCGGGCTTGCCCTGGGGGGCCTTCACCCTTTGTCCATCTCGAAACTGCACTTAGCATGTTTTGAGTCCTCCCAAGCACATCCAAATTCACCCCACATTAACAAACAAGGTGAAATTCTTGTGACGCTCTCACAGAGAGGCATGCGTCAGAACCCCATTAAGATTCCTAGTAGATAGCACTGTTGTTTTCCTCAGATTTTTCTCTTGTCGCCAGCTTTCCATCTCTTCTCTTTCTCTCTCTTCCTCTTCCACACGCCTCGTGGTCCTCGGATCTGTCACCTACAAATTGGCACTTGCCATCTACCTCTACAAGGATTAAATTACGAGCCGCTCCAGCTGCTGACCTTCGACACCCCCTGAAAGGAGTTCAGGGTAGAGATCAGAAACGAAGCACTCTGTGCTCTGGGAAAAACTGGCAGAACAGGTCTTCAGATAGTCAGATATTTTCAGGAGATGATTTTATGAGCCCAATCTTGCATCTCCTCATATCTAGAAAAGCACTAAAATCCTTCATGGTGACGTCTGCTCGTGACTAGCAGTAACTTTCACGAGACTAGCAGAAACCTTCTGCAAAAAATATGTGCTTGATTGCATGTACTCCCCCTTCACCAAAATCATGTATATACTGACCTTCCCCGCTACCTCTTTGGAGCAGTTTCTCAGAGCTATCTGAAACGCTGTCTCCCGGGCCATAGTCCTCATTTTGCCCCCAATAAATCTTAACTCACAACTCTCACCTCTCACCCACACCTGTTTCCTCAGATGTAGGATGAGGGGTTTCAAGGATCCTGGGAGCCTTGTTCTGCTAGCATTTAGAGGTGATAACTTGCTTTAGACCCTGCCGGACCTGAGTGCGGAAATCAGTTCCACCGCTGACTGGCTGTACGACTTGGGTGACTCCTTTCACTGCTTGCATTGGTCTCAGTGCTCTCACTGTTGAAAAGGAACCATTCCTTTGTCCTGGGGTTGTATGAGAATGAAATAACCTTATCTGTGTAGAGCAGGCAGCCCTATGCTTAGCACAAACATAGTAGGTGCAAAGGAAAGGCTACTTCTGTCCACCCTTCTGCCCTGGGTAAGGAGGTGAGCGGCTAGGCTGCCAGCTGGCAGACACTCCTGAAAACTCTTAGCCAACATTCGTGCATCAAAGAATAAATCTCACTTTCTGTGCTACTTCAATTTCCTCCAACCTAATGGCACTGAGATGGTGAGTGTGTGCGTTTGGTGTTCTTGGATTAATGAGCTTAAACACTGTCCCTGGGGGAGAATAAGTGTTGAGACATCTCCAGGAAGACCCTGGGCTCAGTCATCTCTCAGCACCACGCTGGGGACCAAGCGACCAGAGAGATACCTGCCACACGGGCTCAGGTGACACATCCATGAAAGGGACACCTTTATGACACGTCACAGAAGGCCTGTTTTCTCCCCGTGGCACATTTATGGTCTGCGTGTTAACTGGCTTCTCCCTGGATTGTAATCAGACCCTCATCCGGGAGGGGACACTGTTCCTAAAAGAATGTCACCTCCCTCAAGCATGGATTACTCTTCTCTCCCCCAGGTTTTTCTAGATCATCTCTGTTTGGATTCAGAAAAATTACTAATACTGAAAAACTCATCAAGTGGAACTCTTGGGGTTTGTGCCCTTTTCTGTGTGTATGCTGCATGTCAATTACAAGTTTCCCTGAAAAAATTACCAACATTTTTTGCTTTTGTTTTAGACCTAAAAGGGTACTTTTGGTCTTTTAAAAATTATACACATATTAAAGACAGCCTCCCTGTAAAAATGTCAAACAACACAGAAGTATAGTAGTAGCTGGCATTTATTAATGTTTTCATACTACGGGCACCAGATTCTGGGCTAAGCATTTTATAAAAATCATCTCAATTAACTCTCACAGCAACCCATCAGGTGAGTATTATCATATCATCCCTTGGATGGTGTTAGGAACTTGCTCAAGGCCACAGAGTAAGTAATAGGAACTTGAACCCAGGCAGTCTGACCTCTCAGGTGGGAATGTTAGAGAACTCTTGACCGATACCACCGGCCTTGGCCAGGCCTCGCTTGCCTGAGTTTTCTCACAGCAGGAGGTCCCAATAAGGAACATGGTTCTGCCACCCAAATCTAACGGGAGAATTTGGGAGGGGCCAAAAGAGGGAGGAGACGACCAACTTCCCAGAGTCCTTTGCGCTGGAATCCATCTTGGCTGAGAGAGACGCGTGCCACCAGGAAGGACCCTGAGTCAGACCAACTATGGGCCAAGCAAGATGACTGGCCAGAGACAACCTGGAAATTAACCCCATCACCATAAAACCCGAGGCTGTGAGCCACGTGGCAGAGCAGTTCTCCTGGGTTCCCTTACCTGCTACTCTACACTCGGGCGCCCCTTCCCAATAAAGTCTCTTGCTTTGTCAGCCCGTGTGTCTCCTCGGACAATTCGTTTCCGAGTGTTAGACAAGAGCCCACTCCCGAGCCCCGGAAGGGGTCCCCCTTCCTGCAACAGGAATATCAAAGTCCCATCTCATATGGTGGTTGGAGTTCAGGGAAGATAGAGACCAGAGTAGTTTGGGGGAAGGTTTCTCGGTGCCACTTATGGGAGGGGCACAGCCTGGATGGTCACAGAGAAGGCTCCCAGGCACTTAGGCAGAGGGGGCAGCTCAAACACTGACTGTAGAAAGGAGTATGATATCAGTGTTATGTGACAGGGAAGAGTCCACTGAAATATTGGTGACATACAGGTCTTGGTTACGAAGGACTTGACGTGGGAGCCATCTTAGGTTCTAGAGTGAGAGCATGGCAGGGCTATATGTCTATGAAAGCCAGTTTGGCAGACATGGTGACCAGTATGTACACAGCAAGGAGAAAGAGCATCCTCACTCTGAACTTTCTGTTTAAGGTGCTCAAGGGACTTCCTGGAAGTTGTGTTTGCGCTTGAATCTCCAGTGGGGTCAACAAACTATGGCCCATGGGCCAAACCTGACTCCCTGCCTGCTCTGTTGGAATCCATGAGGTAAGAATGGTTTTCACATTTTTAAATGGTTGGGGAAAAAATCAAAAGAAGAAGAACATTACTGGACACATGAAAATTATATGAAATTCAAAGTTCAGTGTCTATAAAAAATGTTTTATTGGAACACAGCTGTACGCGTTCATTTACCTACCGTCTGTGGCTGATTTCACCCTACAATGGCTGAGTTGAGTAATGACGATGGAGACGATATGGCCCAAAGTCTAAAATTTTCACTAGCTGGCCCTTTATAGAAAAATTTCATCCTGATCCTAATCTTTGGGGAAAAAACTTGGAAAGTAATCAGAGACTAACCGAGTTCTTGGAGATGGAAGAGCTCTCACCTTATACGGATGAAGAAGTAAATGCCCAGAGAGGGGACTATTGATCATTGAGTCATTGATTTGCTGAGTTGTCCAATAAATCAATCATCTAGACAACCTAGATGATTATTGACAGCCTACTATGTGCGGGCTTCCTGCCTCAATTTTCACTTCTGAGAGACATCAGGAATCAAGCTGGCTAAGGTTCCTGGCCACAGGGCGGGCCCACGGGGCTCTCAACCACCTGACGCTTTGACTGAGGGCCCAGCCTGCTTTCTCCTCTGGGCACCAGTTGGGGATTCAGCTGTGCGCAGTGAATATGAGGTCAGCCAACAGATTTCCTGCAGCACCTGCTAATGTGATCTGGCAGTTTCTGCTAGGGCATTTGTCCTTCACATCCTTCCCTTCACTAAGGACATACTAATTTTTGTGATTTCATGTATTTTCTACTTTTATTCCCCTAATCTCTTGCCAAGAAGAGTGCTTAGACTGAGACACGTAAGTCATCCCCTTGGATGGCTCAGCAAGCTGTGAAGGGTTCTGGTCCTGGGTTTCCCTAATCCTAGCCCTGAGGCTCTCGGCTGAGTGGTCCACAAAGAATTAAAGATGTAGACAAAGATTAAACTCCAAACAGGTAAGATAGAGAGATGAAGAGAGAGGGAAAAAGGAAAAGGAGGAGGAGGAGGAGGAGGAAGAGGAGGGGGGAGGGGAAGGAGGAGGGGAGGAGAAGAGGGGGAGGAAAGAGAAAAGAGAGGAGAAGAGAGAAGAGAAAAGGAAACACCATGAATGTCCAACAATAGGGCATCAGTTACATATATTACTTTCCAACGATACAAGGAAGAACTCTGCAACCGTTTAAAAGTTATTGCTGGACAGGGACTTCCCTGGTGGTGCAGGGGTTAAGACTCTGAACTTCCAATGCAGGGGCCCAGGTTCGATCCCTGATCAAGGAACTAGATCCCACATGCATGCCACAACTAAGGAGCCCGCCTGCCGCAACTAAGACCCAGTGCAACCAAATAAATAAATAAATAAAAGTTATTGCTGGCCAGGCTGCAGTGTTTTCTCAAGGGGACCCCAGGAGAAAATACAACCAACACAGAATGGATGTGGTAAGACACGAAGGGTTCCCAGAGTCAACAAACAAAAACAGAGGATGCCCGGTTATAGTCGGATTTCAGATAAATATGGAATCATTTTTAGCATAAGAATGCCACGTGTGATCTTTGGAACATGCCTATCCTAAAAAACAATCTGTCATTGATCTGAAATTCAGATCTAACCGGGTGTCCTGCGTTTTCTCTGCAATCCTACAAGAAGAGGGAGGCCAGACTCTGGATTTCAGCCTTATCATCTAAACCGTCATTAGCCCAGGGGGCCTGCTCTGTGCAGGGCAGAAGGGAGATCTCCTTCAGCCACAAGGTTAGAATAGTGGCCTCATCTCCCAGCCTGATCCCTCTCCGTTCCCCCTGGACCGTCCCCCGTTGACGAGTTCGAAGTGATGTGGGTATTTGAGAAGACACAGGAGAAATAGCAAATACGGCCAATGGACTGGTAAGAGTAGAAAACTGGGGACAATGTGGAAACATATGTCAGGGGCCTTGAAAACATTTAAACTCTAGTCTAGTGATTCCATTTCTAGGATTTCATCCTAGGGAGATAATTAAGGGCACCATAAAGATTTAGCTATGATTATGTGCAACAGAGCCTTGTTTGCAATAGCAAAACACTGGAAGCAACGTAATTGTCAACAATAACAGAGGGCCGCTTAAATAAAGGATGTGATGTGTGCATAACGAAATTCTACCCAGGTATTAAAAATGATGCTCAAAAGAGATGTTATTGATACAAGAGAATAAACCACATCAAAAAGTGGTTAAGAAATGTTAGGATCCAATTTTGCAAAATACAGATGCTTAGAAAAAAGACAGGAAGACTTCATTCAAAATGTTACATTTGATTATTTTGAGGGATGTTTTTTTTTTTTTTTTTTTGACTGTGCCACACAGCTTGTGGGATCTTAGTTCCCTGACCAGGGATTGAACACATGCCCTCAACAGTAAAAGTGCAGAGTCCTAACCACTGGACCGCCAGGGAATTCTCTTGAAGGAATTTTTATTTCCTTCATCGGCTTCTCTGTATTTTAAATTTTTGTTTGTTTTTTTCAACATGCATGTATTATCTGGATGATTTTTAAAGTTTTTTGTTTTTTGTTTTAAATTACCATGGGCCACTCCATGGCCGGTCACTATAGCTGCAGCAGAAGGCCCTCTGTGCCCTTGTCTCTCAAGCCTCATTTCTAGCCATAGAGCCTGCATTTTGGGCTAGCAGCCCGCCTGCATGCCTGTGTGATCCCAACATGCACCCTTCAAGCCTTTGCTCCCTTCAACGCATCCCTCACGCGGAACACCTTTGTTTCAGTCTAATTCCTACGCAGACTTCGGGACGGCCCCAGCATCTCCTTCCAGAGTCTTCCTGATGCTCCCAGGCTGCATCACGTCCTCTTCCTTCAGCTGCACAGCCCCTCACCCCCCTGATAATCATCTGGGCACTTGTGTTTCTCCCTAAATAGACTGCACCCTTTAAGGGGCTTTGCCTCTTTGCTCTGTGATTCTAGCACGTCACACATGCCTGACACATCTCATTAAATACGTGATGAAGAGAGGAAGGCACGCTGGCGGGCGGGCACGGAGGAGGACACACTGTCCTGGACATTTATTGAAACAAGGCCTCAAGACTGCAAGTGCAGATGGAAAATTCTCAAATCCCATGATAGAGACCCCACCAGGGTAACAGCATCTATCAAAGGCGGTGAGTCATCCCCAGAGAAATCCAATTAAACATCCATATTTCAAGTGATCCTGCTCTGCATTCTGCTATCAATACCGTTTCTATTCTGAGCTCTCTCAGCATTTGGGCCTCCTGTGCCTTCCATTGTCTGATCCCTGCTGAGTTCCTGCCAGAGTGACCACGTCTTCTCCCCCAAACCTTCCCTCCCACTCCCAAGTTCATCTTTCTTTCCTGCTGACACTAACAAAAGCTAACATGCATTTGAGCAGTTCCCAGGGGTCAGGAACGGGGTCCAGCTCCATCTCTTTAAATCCTCACTATCTATAGGGCAGGTATTATCATTCTCAACTTTATAGAAGGCTCAGAGAGGTTAAGTACATCACCCAAGATCACACAGCTGGCAAGGGATGAAGGCAAGATTTGAAAGAAGACAGTTTGACTCCAGAGCCCTGACAATCACCACTACGACAAACTGCCTAGAAATATCGCCCAGATGTACCAGGTTGTCCCCTTCTACCCTAGCACCCCCATCCTTTGCCCCGTCCTTGCTGTCAGGAGCCTTTTAAAATACTTTCAACCACTGGCCATTCCAAAATGTGAGCTTTCTTGGGTGATGGGTTTAGCCCCATCCCGTAATTTCCATTAGCCGTCAAATCTACCTCAATATTTTAAAGTGTTTTTGAAAAAATAAACCAAAATGAATAAACATCAAAATGTTTTGGAGATGGGCAATAGACATTTTCCCCAGTTTTGTGTAAAGATCAAGTAAAAAAAAAAATCTTGGGGGAAAATCAGGTGATATTTATTGATCTCTTCCACACAATCAATAAAAAACTGTGGGCCTGCTATTGGAAATGCAGCCTTCAGATAAATCCCCTGATGCCTCCTTGTGATCAGACTGCGGGCTGGAAGCGCCTCCTACATAGGAATTCTAAAGTTGTCATTCCTTGCATCTGAGCATCTAACGACAGAAGGAAAAAATCTTAGAAACACAATCTGCAAACCCCAGGCCCCAGGAAAGGCTCCCCCCCCAAAAGGTAGCCTGTGGATTTGGCCGCACTGTCCATACTCTTAGCTTAGCCCTGCTGCTCCCATGAAAACACCACGCACCCCTCTGTAAGCCCTGGATTATCTACAATCACCAGCCACAATTTCCCTTAGACTCACTGCACCATCAAAAGCAGATCTGCTTTTGATGATAAGCACACTGACATTTAAATCACCCTCATGTTTATTCAGCACCAGTGATTAGTGGCCTTCTTTGTATGGAAGCAGGATCCGAGGGCTTGGCAAACCACAAAGAAACAGCAAGTTTCCTCTGCTGGATCCTCCAAAGCCAGGACAGGGCAGGGGTGTAAACAGTGGTGCTTCTGGCAAATATTTAACGACTGGCTGGGAGTCGGGGAGGGAGGGAGAAGCCTTGGTTTGTGTCATTTGCCAATATCCATGGTGCAAATAGTCCCACCATGGCAGGTTTGGCAAGACTCCTGAATATCACTGGCTAGACCCGACAGGTGGACAAACTGGAGAATGCCTCTTTAACATTACTTTAAAAAAATTTTTTTAAAGTACTTTGTCGATTTTTTAGTTTTTATTTATTTATTTTTATTTGGTTGCACTGGGTCTTAGTTGCAGCAGGCAGGCTGCTTCATTGCAGCTCGCTGGCTCCTTAGTTGCGGCACACAGCCTCCTTAGTTGTGGCATGCGTGTGGGATATAGTTCCCTGACCAGGGATCAAACCCTGGTCCCCTGCACTGGGAGCGCAGAGTTTTATTCACTGCGCCACCAGGGAAGTCCTTAACATTCTTTAAATATTAATTCAACATTTATTTAAAAGAGAAGCTGAGTGCTGTGTGGGGTAAAGATTATCGGTGGCGATGATGGTGATGATGATGATGATATGATGAGAATGATTTTAGCTACTGTTTATTTAGAATTTACTGTGTGATAGGCATTAAGTGCTTTATACAGATTATCTCAGTTAATTCTTACATGGGTTATAACAACCCTTCAAGGTGGATACCATGTGATCATCTCTCTTTTATAGATGAAGATCCTGCAGCTTCTAGAGTTTAAGTGGCTCAACCAGAATCACACAGCCAGTTAACTGGTGGTGTCAGGATGCTAATCTAAGTAGTGCCACCAGAGTGCCTAGGTTAAAGTAGTGAGAAGTCTCTCCTTTACTATTCTAAGAAGTCTCTCCTTTACTGTTCCAAGAAATTCAGCTCTGATACCAATTCAGCATAACCCTCTTCAAAAATACAAAAATTCTGTAGATAGCACGACTCACTCTATTTAGAAGGCTGTTTACAGACCATCTCCTGTTACATACTGACAAATGACCCTTTGGAGTGCAACGGAGCAGGACCCTATGGGGCCTTCCCAGGACCGGACCCCTCCCCCACTCCATGACCTCCACCTGCTTCTTGTTTGTAGTGAAACTTTAGCCTCCTAGGCCTTCCCCAAGTTCCAAAGAATAAACTTAGAGAAGTGAGAAAATGCAGAAACAAAGGAAAACAAGTCAAGACAAAATAATCATAGTTTAGCCATGAAACAAAGTCAAGAACCTTTAGTTCCTTCTCAAGGGCTCCAGATAATATCCTGAGCCATGTCCTTGAGCTCTTTTGCAGATACTGGAACCCCCACCAGGTGGAGGAAGTTAACTGTACGCTGCCCACAAGCCTGTAGACCCCAGATGGGTGGGAACAAGAAGGCTGATGATGTTGACTCCTGATTACCTCACCAACAACCAATCAGAAGAATGTCCACGAGCTGATCATGTACCCCACAACCACTGTCCCTCACCCTGTCTTTAAAAACCTTTCCCTGAAAGCCAGCAGGGAGTTCGGGTTTTTAGGCACTAGCTGGCCTGGACTCCTTGCTTGGCGTTTGCAATAAATGCTCCACTTTCCTTCACCGTGACCTGGGGTCAGTAGATTGGCTTCACTGCATGCAAGCGAGCAGACCCAAGTTGGGTTTGGTAACAGAGGAAGTCTCGCTCTTATAATGGACAAAAGTTGGAATTTTTGGTTGCTTAACACCCAAACTCTAGTTTTGGGAGAACCCTTCATTGTGTCAGTCCTCATTAGAAAAGTTAAAAAAGGGAGCACTCCCTCTTCCTCACACTCACCTAACCAGAAGATCCTGCCCAAGACCACTGAGCAAATGACACAGAGATGAAAGGACGGTGAGGCTGGATCTGTGATGTCCAGCAACACTGGTGGTGGCATCCTGGCCAGACTGGTCCTGTAGCTAGCCTCTGGAGCTCTCTGGATTCCTACCCATTTTCCAAGCCTGGCCCTTAAGACTACCTTTGGTTCTATGAGCCCCCCTCCCACCCTACCCCACCCCTAGCCTTCTCGTAAATCTTCTTCTTTGCTTGAGTCAGGCAGTGTTGACTTCTGTTTTTTGCAGCCAAGTACCCTAACTGAAACAAGCTTCTCTCCCAAGCAGCTCCTGCCTCTGAGGGAAGTGCTGATGGGGACAACTTTCTCCATCTTATGTCACTTTAGTGAGTCTGCAGATACCTGGACACCTGGCTAGCTTGCCCCTTAATTCAATTCTGGACAGAAAGATATCAGTTAAGAGGGTATTACAAAGGGCTTAGGATAAGATTTGGGCTTGTGTTAGGTGCTTTGGGGGATGGTTTAAAGGAAGTGGGCATTTACTCTGGATTGGATGTCATCAGGAAGTGGGGGGAATTCTCTGATAGGGCATCTTAATTCTTAGCCATAAAATGAGAACAGAGTGAGGCTAAAGCTGCGATTGGTAAAGAAGCAGCTGCAGTCGCTCAGATGAACCAGGATATGGAGATGTTTGGTCATATTTATGGTTTGGACAATGTTCACAACTTATTTACTTTCAGACATACTTGTGAAGTTGTCTTGTCTTGGTCTTGATCTATCTCGGTCTTAGAATGGTCTCATCTGATACTGGCAATCTGCAAAATTGTTTATGTTCAACAGAACACCTTGGCCTAGAGAAGAGCTAACTTATATACTTATTATAAAAGTATGAAATCCTTGACTCTAGGGACCAGTCCCACCCACTTTCATCTTCCCCACAGTGCTCTGCTCTGCACGGTGCCTGGCATGCAGAATGTTCTCTGTGAGTGCTGGCTGAACTCAATTATGGGCCCAGGGAACTTGGGACCTGGCTCTATGAGGACCATGCTGAAGCGTAGTTTCAAAATTTAAACACGTGACTCATACACCTAGAGAATGAACACTTGTCAAAAATGTATTTAACCCATTAAAGAGGGAACCAATAAGATGGTAAAGCTCATTCCCAGAGCATTTAAGGAAGTGGATTTGAAACAGGAGGGAAGGGGGCAGAGAACAACCTCTAAAAGAAGGACATAGCCCTTGAGGATACGACATAAACTGGTTAGAACCAGCTAGGTCCAAGAGGGTGGAAGATTCACCTTCCAGTGGACCTTGAGCCTCATTATATGCTCATTGTAATACATTAGCTAAACGACACACCCACGGGCGCCATGGCAGTTCTGAGGCCAAATATAAAAGGTCAAAAAGTGGGCAGTGGCCCAGTTCCTTGAAATTTCTGCCCCTTCCCTGAAATAGTTGGAATAATCCTCCTATTCATTAGCCTATGAAATTACCCAGCCCATAAAAACTAACCACCCCATACACTGCCTCCAGAACTCTGAGGTGGGCACCTGCTTTAGTTGTCAGCTCTTCCAAGAGCCCTCCAGAGTCCAGAGAATGAAGAGCTTTATCTTTCCTGAGAAGGACTGTCTCCGATTTTAGCTTGAGTGTTTGGGGCTGTGGCTCTACAGCGATGGTTCTTAAAGAGCCCTCACCCATTTGTCCTCTTTCCTCCTACATGCAACTCCTGGGCAGGGATGAGGCAGTTACTAAACCAGGCCTCAGGTCATTGCCTCATCTTGCCATGTCCTAGCCAGGCCAGGATCGGGCACCAAGTGTCCTCCTCTTGCACCATGGGCCGTGGGAGTTCACGCCAGCAGTTTGCCTTTTAGAAGAAGTGCTTCTAGCTCTACTTTTTTTTTTTTTATAATGAAACTCTCTAGGAGTTAAGCCAGCATTTTATTTATTTATTTATTTTTGGCTGTGTTGGGTCTTTGTTTCTGTGCGAGGGCTTTCTCTAGTTGTGGCAAGTGGGGGCCACTCTTCATCGCGGTGCGCGGGCCTCTCACTATCGAGGCCTCTCTCGTTGTGGGGCACAGGCTCCAGACGCGCAGGCTCAGTAGTTGTGGCTCATGGGCCTAGTTGCTCTGCGGCATGTGGGATCTTCCCAGACCAGGGCTCGAACCCGTGTCCCCTGCATTGGCAGGCAGATTCTCAACCACTGCGCCACCAGGGAAGCCCCTAGCTCTACTTTTAACATTCCCTCTCACTTCTGTACTGACATGTCACCTTTCTGGATTGCCAGGTTTGAGGAATAACTGGTGGTGGTGGTGTGTAACATGATTTCTGTGTCAAGGGGCACGTGCCAGGTTTCTCTCTTGGTTGCTGGCAAATTCTGAGCTACAGGGAAATGCACTGAGTATGAATGTTCTCGTCCGCGATTCCTCCCTTAGACGATGTAGATGCCAATGGTAGTCGATCTATTGTAAATATATACATATAGATGCAGTTAAGCACTTCCAGGTGGGTTGCATTAAGAATCAGGTCCTTAAATACCTCCCAATCTGATGAAATGATAGAAAGGAATAAAGAAACATTTCCCAGAATGGAGGAATACATTTATTTTTTTAATTTATTTTTGTCCAAGCGGTGAGCTAATGGTGGTGTTGCTTCTTTGCATGTGATCAGTGTGAACGTTCAGGTGCTTTTCATGGGACATCTGTGAGCCACAAACACGAAGTTGCCGTTTGAATTCAGTCAGGCTCCCGGGTGTGTCAGCTACGGTCTGTCAGGTGAGGGAGACAGGGACTGGGGCTCCCTCCCTCCCAGTGCCAAACACAAGCAGAGAGCACACCCTGACTCTCCTGTGCCCTCAAGCAGCATGCTAAGGACAGCTCTGTGGCCTGGGGCATCCGTGTCACAGTATAGGATTGCCGTTCAGGTGTTTTGTACCCCTTTCTTTTCTGATGTTGTCTCCTTTTTTTGTACCAATCCAGCTGGGAGAAACTTAGCCAATGCTGGAAGTGTGATTGAAGTACCTCTCTTTTGTGACTCTTGTACAGCTTAATGTGCAATAAAGGAAAAGTTATATCTGTTAAAAAAAAAAAACAAAAAACTAACCACCCCATATTTTGGGGCCTCTCGCCTTCTGAGATGGCCCACACTCTGCCTGTGCAGCGTGTTTCTCCCTTGGCCGCTCTTACTTTCTGAGATGACCCCATGCCCTGGGGCTGCTCTTGCTTTCTGAGACAGACCACATTCTGTCTATGGAATGTGTATCTCTCTAAATAAATCCACTTCTTACCTATTATTTTGTCTCTCATTGAATTCTTTCTGCAATGAGACATCAAGAACCTGAGCTTCATTAAAGTCCTGAGACCAGGTGTGTGATCTCAATTAAAAGGCAGTGGGGGCTTCCCTGGTGGCGCAGTGGTTGAGAATCTGCCTGCCAATGCAGGGGACACGGGTTCGAGCCCTGGTCTGGGAAGATCCCACATGCCGCGGAGCGACTAGGCCCGTGAGCCACAATTGCTGAGCTTGCGCGTCTGGAGCCTGTGCTCCGCAACAAGAGAGGCCGCGATAGTGAGAGGCCTGCACACCGCGATGAAGAGTGGCCCCCACTTGCCACAACTAGAGAAAGCCCTCGCACAGAAATGAAGACCCAACACAGCCAAAAATAAAAATTAATTAATTAATTAATTAAAAAAAAAAAAGGCAGTGGGTTCAAGTCCCAATCTGGGTTGTGCGGTTTCAGATTCATGGGTACTCTTTAATAAGAATCTTAGAATAAGATTGCCAGGTTAGACAGAGAGCTGGTTAACAGCCTCTAGGGCAATAAAACCATAACCTTTAGGGTTAGCTTTTTGAGTGGACAAAATCTACATGTCAACATGTAATTCCATAGTGTCAGTGGTCTAATCAAATAGTAAATAACCTGGTCAAATACGTGGACGCCCTCCCACATGATTAAATAATACTTGGGCAGGTCATTAAACAATGCCCCAGTATGACATGGAAAGGACATGCTTGCCCCACCCGCTTCCCTTACTTCTAATTTTTAGTTAATTTTTATTTAAAAAGCATAATAAAAGACCTTCATGGCTTCTTAGGAACACATTCAGCTGACATTTTTTTCCCACTACTTCATAGCTAGCAATTTCCCATGTAGCAGTGGCATCATGGCTAACATTCATTGAATAATTACTGTGGTAACTTATTTGTATGGCTTATCTCATTTACTTTTTACCAAAAAATCCCTAGGAGGTAATTAAATCTGAGGAAAACAAGTGTGGTATAATAAAAAATATCTCTTTGGTCTTTGTCCCTGCTTCCTGGCACAGAACTCCTAAAACCCTTGGAATTTCCTGAGTGATAAGTGTAACTTTTGTTATTCATAACAATCTGCTCTGGCACAAACACCTGAGTTTACATCAGTGTGATTTAGATGGGACCCCCAGATAGCTTCAGGTGGGGGCCAGTCACCATGTAAGCAGACGGGGAAGGAGGCATCCTGGAGAAAGGGAACCAGGCACCATGGCTGTCTTGACAGAAGAGAAGCCATTTTGGGCCTAAGCCATTTTGTGATCTAAGCTTGCCCATGGTGCTTGTCCTGGAACAGGTCTCAGTAATTAATGATCTTAAGGGAACAAAAGAATGCAGAAGCAAAGGACTGTTATCAGGCAAGATAATTAACAACAGCAAAGATACTATATCAGTTGTAAAGCCTCCCAGTTCTGTTTCAGTGGTAAATATTAGCCTGAAGTGCTCAACCACCAGATCAGCTGGAACCTGAGGGATGATGATGGTGACCTTTTCTGACCCTCATGACCTCAATCAACTAAAGCTTGGACTCTGTCCCCGCCCAAGCCCCTTCAAGAATATGCATGTACCCTTAGCTTAAAACGTGTCCGATTTTGCTGTTGGGGAGGCACTGCTTTGGGAAAGATCCCAAGTGCTCTCCTTACAAGTAGTAATAAATCCTTCCTTCTCCCCATCTTTGGCTTGGTTGTGTCTTTTGGCTCGACACCCACCAAGAGGCAAACTCAGTTTTTCAGGTAACACCAAAGAGACCAAACACGTGATTAAAAAAGGCAGGCACTTCCAGCCCCAAAGAGATGAGTTATAAAAACTCTTGAACAGGGCTTCCCTGGTGGCACAGTGGTTGAGAATCTGCCTGCCAATGCAGGGGACACGGATTCGAGCCCTGGTCTGGGAGGATCCCACATGCCGCGGAGCAACTAGGCCCGTGAGCCACAACTACTGAGCCTGCGCGTCTGGAGCCTGCGCTCCGAAACAAGAGAGGCCGTGATAGTGAGAGGCCCGCGCACCGCGATGAAGAGTGGCCCCCACTTGCCGCAACTAGAGAAAGCCCTCGCACAGAAACGAAGACCCAACACAGCCATAAATAAATTAATTAAAAAAAAAAAAAAGACTTTAAAAAAAAAAAACAAACTCTTGAACAGTGAGATTTGGGGGGTTTCTGGGTTGTGGGGCACAGTGATGTGCTGGGAAGATGCTGTGCACTGAAAGGGGAGGGAAGCTCTGCACACACACCCCCCTTCCCCCCACACCTTGCACAAATGCACCTCCTCCATTTGGCTCTTCCAGAATTGTAGCCTTTATAATGAACCTGTAAACGGAAGTAAAATGCTTTCCTGAGTTCTGTGAGTCATTCTAGCAAACTACTGAACCTTGCGTGTGTGTGGGGGGGGGTGTGTGGGGGGGAGGTCACAGGAACCGCCAAATTTGTAGTTGTAAGTGCCGAAGTGTGGGTGGCCTGGGACTGAGACCGGCATCTGAAGCAGGGCAGCCCTCTGGGATGGAGCTCTTTAACTAGTGGGATCAGATCTCAATTCCAGGTCAGCACTGAATTGGATTATTGGATATCCAGTTGGTGTTGGAGAATCAGAAAATTGATGTGTAAAACTGACACATATTTGGTGTCAGAAAGGGTGATAAAGTTAATTCCTATTGAAACAGGAGGGAAGGGGGCAGGGCACAACCTTTGAAAGAATGACATAGCCCGAAGACATGACATAAACAGATTGGAACAAAATGGGTCCAAGATGGCGGACAAGTCAACTTCCACTAGACCTGGAGCCTCAGTATAGGCTCACTGTAACACATCAGCAAGCTAAATGACACACCCACAGGCACCATGACAGTTCCAAGGCCAACCATAAGATCAAAAAGTGGGTGTTGGCCCAATTCCTGGAATGTGCTGCCCCTTCCTGAAATAGCTGGAATACTCCTCCCACTCATTAGTCTATGAAATTACCCACCCCTATAAAAACTGACAACCCCATACCCTGGTCCCTTTCTCACCTCCTGAGATGGCCCACGCTCTGTCTGTGGAGTGTGCTTCTCTCTAAATAAATCCACTTCTTACCTCTCACTTTGTCTCTCACTGAATTCTTTCTGTGATGAGACCTCAAGAATCTGAGCTTCATTAAGTCCTGAAACCAGGTGTGTGATCTCAGTTGGAAGACTGTGGGTTTTGGCCAGGTTTGAGTCCCAGCTGCGTGGGTTCAAGTCCCAGTCAGGGCTTTGGTCGGGTTCAAGTTCCAATCTGAGGTGCACGGTTTCACTATATCAGGACCCACAAAATGGAGGCCAGCCCAGTGGCCAGGCCCACGTCACACATCTACACTGACAAAAGTCAGTCTGCATTTATGGGAACCCACTGTCAAGGAAACCTAACACACACCAATCACATCCTCCAACTTAGCTTTAGCGAGCTCACCTTACCTTAGAAAATAGGACCTGCTGGGGACTTCCCTGGCGGTCCAGTGGTTAAGACTCTGCGCAGTGCAGGGGGCACAGGTTCGATCTCTGGTCGGGAAACTAAGATCCCACAATCCGCGTGGCCAAAAAAAAAAAGAAAAAAGAAAAAGAAAGAAAATAGACCTGCCAGCCTTATAAGGAAATCCTGACCTTCTAGCCACTCATGCCTCTTCTAACGCTCTGTAATGCTCTTGCCTCAAATCCATCGGGAAGAGTGCTTCTCTGCTTGTGAGGCTCTGTACTTTCCCAACCCATGGATTGTTTTCTCTTGAATATAGGACATCAAACTCATTATTAATTGTTTAGTTTTGTCATTGGATGGTGGTGTCAGAAAACATCACACAAAAGAGTTACAGAGAAGTTTAGTGATTTGCCCAAGATCACATAGCTGGTAAGCAAGCCCTTGACCTTAATCATTACCTGTGCTGACTATACCTCCCACCACCCACCAGAGGTGACATTCATACATATGTCCCTTTGGAGAGAGAAGGCTAGACAATGGCTAAGTCACTGTTTCCTAAACATCGGTCATTTGCATATCACCATGGCAATGTCTGCCAGGTCTCTGGTCTTCTCCACTATTATTTATTCAATAGTTTCCTTTATACTTGACCGCTTACACTGACTTTAATTTTAAAAATTAAAAAAACTTGAATATAAAACTTTTTACAGCACCATAAATGGAAAAACCAATATTTTCCCTTAAAAGACATGAAAATAATTTTTTTTTTTTTTTTTGGGGCCATGGCTTGTGGCTTGTGGGATCTTAGTTCCCCAACCAGGGATTGAATCCGTGCGCTGCACAGTGAAAGCGCAGAGCCCTAACCACTGTACCGCCAGGGAATTCCCGAAATTAAATTCTTAATTAATGCTTTCCCAAATACTACCTAAAATCATGCCAGCGTGTACCCTACTTCAGGAAAAACTGGACCAAATGAATGTCACAATGTCACACAGCCAAAATCTCAACCCAGGTCCCATCTCCAAATCCAGTGCTCTTTCTGCCACAATGCTGATCCCTTGACCACGCCCTGGCTCAGGTTAACTTTGTCAGGGGAGCAAGCAGAGGATGTTTCTCAAGATAACAGAGTGATGGCAGACAACAGATGGCCCGAGGGCTGACTCCTTCAAGCAGTTAATGAAGCCCTGGGCAAGGGTCCCTGGATTTAATCACCAGAGTGCAGTGCAGACCTACTCTAAATTGTTCTAGGAGCAGTTGGAGTTTTCCTCCAGAACAGCCCAAGGCCAGTTATGGTTGGCCTAAGGGGCAGTGTTAGCACCTGGAGACAGTGGAACAGAAGCAGATAATCACCATCTTCAAGGCGGAAGGACGGTGCAGAGTTCCCTTGCCGTGATCTGGTATAGCTTATGCTGAGCCAAAATGTCAGTTTATTCAGGCCTTTTCTAAAGTGTTGCTTTCAAAGCGAAATGTACCTCTCACTTGATATCTGGATAAATTTTGTCTTGTTTCAAACTCTAGCTCCTTTCGTAGGCTGCAGAAAGACTTAGCTACAAGAGGTACTTACAAGGGACGGGGCTCTATAGTAAGCGCTTTTCACGCATTATTTCATTTACTCCTCAGTCCAACTCTATGAAGCGTGAACTGTTATTGCACCAGGTTTACAGAAAAAGGACCCGCGGGTTACGGTTCTTACAGTTACTTGGTGGTAGAGCGAGGAGTGAATTTCTGCACCATCCGGTTCTAGAATCCACTTAAACCATTACTATCCTCTAATCCCCAAATCCCTCTGCCGTTCAGTGAAGAAACTCAGAAATTCCACATCTTTCAACTCTCGGTTTGCTCGTTTGATTTCTTTAAAAAATAAAAATTAGGGACTTCCCTGGCGGTCCAGTGGTTAAGACTCCACGCTCCCAATGCAGGTTCAATCCCTGGTTGGGGAACTAAGAATCCGCAAGCCGCAGGGTGCGGCCAAAAAAAAAGCTAACACAATATTGTAAATTAACTATACGTCAATAAAATTTATTTTTAAATAAAAATTTAAAAAGAGACCATGTGTTGGTTTTTAGGGGTCAAAAACAGGTGGGCAATGGAATGAATTGAAAGCGAGCATTGCTGAGTGATTATAAATTCAGCTTCTGATTAGGAGCTTTTAGAAAGCTTAGAAATGTAGATTTCTTGATAAACACAGCACCGCTTCCAATTAAAGCCTTAATCAATGAATTTCGACTACGGATGTGATGAGGAGGACAACAGATGACACTGAGATTCTCGTGCTCCACGGGAGACCACAAACATACACTTCATTCTGATTCCTATCACGATCTAAGCTCCTGGAGAGAGACCTATTGCCGCGCCAAGGAGTCGGGCTAAGGTAGGATGTTATACCTTCTGTCTGAGGCCCATTTTCATCAAGTAAAAATTGTGGAAAGAAAGCAAGGTGAGTCATCTTCAAGCAGCTGACAGACACCCGGGTTCTTCTATTTCACCCAGGAAAGAGGTGAGGGGACATCTGTGCAGTGGGAGGTCAGGGGAGAATCACCCAAACTGCTTTTAAAACTCTCCAATGGCCAGGCCACACCCTGGACCAATTAAGTCAGAATCTGGTAGTGAGACCCGGGCAGCAGCATTTTCTCTAAAGCTCTCCAGGTGATTTCCATTGTGATTCCTTGACTCTGGGTGAGTCAAGGCTGAACCAGTGATCTGGGGGGAATTGCCAGCCAAGGGCAAGATGGACAAGTTTCCCTGGCTCCAGCCACTGGCAGCTTCTGTAAAGGCTCTTGATGCGTATTTTGATGTGTATCTTGATGTGTATCAGGGCTCAATAAGGGAAGCAGAACCAGCGTGAGTTACGGGGCAAGGGATGCATTATAGGAATTAGACCTGTCACAATCGTGGGAGGAGCTGTGGAGGTGGAGGTCAGGGAAGGGGAGGTGAGGGCCAAAGGAGACACCAGCCAGCCCATCTGAGAAGTCAGGCACGTGTAGCTGGCAAGGTGGGGCAGCAGGGGGGCCAAGTGGACGGGTCCTTGCCAGGCTGTTGCCTTGTCTGCCCAGTGTCTAGAAGACACGGGGCCACCATTGGTCAGGAAGACAAGATGGACCGAAGCAGAGAGTGAGGATGAGCTGGAACTTCTGTACCTGGCTACCTCCATGGTCTAACCATGGTGGCCCTTAAAGGGTCAACACTGCTGCTTCCCTTCTGCCTCCCAGAATCTCCCACCTTTTACTTGGAGCAATGTAGGGAAAGGGATTCTGGGAAGTAGAGTTCTCAGCGTAGCTAAGTTTTCAACAGACCATTCCAGCACAGACTAGAAAGAACAGAAATAAAGATAGGTTAGTAAAGGTGTAAGAAATTGGGGAAATGTTAATACCTTAATAGCTGGTACCCAAGTTCCTCTTGGGGAGGAGATTTTGCTGGGAATCATAGCTTGACAAACACCTGGGGTAGTGTTCCCATGAACCCAAGCATCTTTTGGTGCCATGGCTTCTTGGAAGAAGGTGAAACAGCTCTGCAAGGGAGAGGAATTTGTCTTACTTGGAATGGAGGGAGCTGAGACAAAGGAGAAGAACAAGGAGGGTGGTGAGATTGGGCCAAGAAAAAGAACTGCCTGGCACAGGGTGGTGAAAAGGACCTTATTAGCCAGGAATGTCAAATGTGGATTTTTTAATTGTTTGCTGTGAAGAGCTCAGTGCAACCCCTTTCACGATCCTTAGTTCTACAACTCCTCCAATGGGAGTAGCATAGGGCTTTGTTTTGTTTTGTTGTTATGGAAAGTGGTGAAGCGTCTGAGTTTCATATCCACACAGATGGGGGTCCAGGACCCAGGAAACCAAGCCTAGGGGCAGAGAGGAACCCGCTGGATATTCACAGACACCATCGCCGTGGATTTTGGTTTTCTCCAGGCTGTGGCAACATGGGTGGGAGGTATTTCTCCAGGGGTCTGGAGAGTAGACACCCAGGGTATAAGAAGACGTGGCATCTTACTACGGTCCCAGTTCAGCGGGGCAGCTTGAGGACTGCAATGGGAATATCATGGCCAAGTTCATTTTCTGCTTTTGGGGGCCCCAGTCTCCCTTGTTTGCTGCTCTTAAGGCAGTTGTGCTGTCCCTCCCACCGAAGTATGGCTTTCTCTGCTCACCCACAGTCTTTGGTTTGCAAACCTCCCATCACCTAACTGGCCCAGTCTCTCTGTACCCCAGGAGAGAGACTCTGATTGGCCCAAGCTAAGCCAATGTGGACCAGTGAGCTCTGGCCTGGAGGAGGGGGGCAGGAAGAGGCCGGAAACCACCCCCCACCATGTGGGGCTGGTTCTCTAAGGAGGGGCAGTGGGCTGGGAGGCAACCACTGGCACTGCGTGAACACAGCAGAGCGGGGCTCTGGGGTCAGGCTGCGGAGCTAGAATCCCAGCCCTGCTCAATCTTAGCTGGGTGATCTCAGGCAAGCCTCTTCTGCAAAACTCAATCTCCTCGTATGTAAAATGTGGCTCGTATTAGTAAAAGCTGCCTCATCAGGTTGCTGTGAAGATGAAACCAGGTGATCCACATAAAAAGTCTAGCATTGTGCCTGGCACACGTATGTACTCGAGAGTCATTAGATAAATTAGTAATAATGACAACACTGAGAATTGACCATAGATAGCACCTCAGCACCTGCTACCCTACCCCACCGCCCATCTGAAGCTTCCATCTCTCACTCTGGAGACATCCAGATTTTGTCTCCTCCCCTGGACTCCATTAGGGCAAGTCCTCATCTGTATTCCTTATTGCACGTGCTTGTTGAATGAAGGAAGAAATAAATAAATGCTTGGATATCCCCAGGTATGGAAACTCATTACCTCCCAAGGTCCCAACTTTTAGAGCTCCAAATATGTGGAAAGACCTCTTTCATGCTGGGATGGTAACTGGATTCACTGCAGCATTTGTGGTTCTAGTTCCACAAAGAAGAAACCAACTCCTTCTTCCACATGACAGTCCTTCAAATGTTTCAAGACAAATTTCAGGTGCCCCCCGAGTCACCCCCTCTCTTGTCTGTATGTACCTCCATGTCATGGAAGAGACCTTCACTCGCCCCTCCAATCTCCTCCCTTCTCCTGTGCCTCCTCTTCAAAATAAATAACCTACTACTAAAAACCAAGAACATGGGCCCAGTGTCTGCTCTTACCAAGCATCTGTTAATTTCCAAACTCAATTTCTTCCTGAAGGAAAGGAAAGTAACATTTAATGAGCACTTATATTTGGCAGGCACTATGGGGGGGGCACTTAATAAACATGATCACTTTTACTCCTCAAAACCACCCTGGGAGATATTGGCTGCATCCCCATTTGACAGATGAGGCAGCTGAGGCTCAGAGAGGTTAAGGTATCTGTTCGAGATTGCACAGCCTACAAATGGCAGAGCTAGAATTCAAAGGTAGGTGTAATATAATCCGGAGAAAGTTATAGGCCTATCTTTTTATCAGAAAGCAACTCTGTCAAAGACCAGGACATTTAGTAATGAAAAAAACAGGCTGCCCTTCCTTTGGCAGAACCCAAACCAGGAATGTCTTGGATTGACCTAATCTCATTTGAAACCTCTGAGGAGTTTAGAGGACAAAAGGACCAAGAGTGGGACAGAATTCCAGGAGCAAAGATCTGTGTAACTGATCACTCAATGACTAGCAGCCAATTAAACAAAGTCAAAGATGTAAATCCAGATACTGTCTTAATGAGTGGCTGTGCTGTGTAGACCCAAAACATGAAGGCAAATCTGTTAAATTGTTTGTATTTTTCCCCCTCCCATTTCCCTTTGAACAGCCTGTCCTGGAAATATCAAGAGAGGGCTGGTTCTTATTTGAAGAGAAATGAGGCCCAGGCAAGCATTATCTGATTCTGGGCTAAGTGCAGAGCAAAGAACTGAGTCCTCGATTGAGATCAAGTGATACGGCCAAGCACCTCTCAACCCCAGCTGCCACTCAAATCAGCAGTTTTCCAGAGACAAGCAAAGAGAGGGGAAAACCCTTAATTGTCAGGCCACTGTGCATGCATTACTGAGCATGCTCTCTCTCTGTCTCATAAGATGCTTTTTTTTCCTTGGGAGATTTCAAAGAATGATGAAGACTCAGCATCAGATGAAGCGATGCAGGTTCTCCATATAGTGTATGTTGCCTTCCCCTCCGCTCGGCCTTGCCACGGCCACCCCTGTCACCGTCACTGCCACCCTGAGAGTCCAGCTCTGCACTTAGCCCTTAAATGAATTGCCGTAGTCAGTTAACGTGATCGGCTAAATAATGTCCCTCCAAGATATCCCTGTCCTAATCCCTGGAACCTGTGAATATGTTACCCTATATGGCAAATGGGATTTTGCAGGTGTGATTCAAGTAAGGCTCTTGGGATGGGGAGATAATCTTGGGTTATACAGGTGGGCTGATGCCAGCAGAGATTGGACGATCCCACTCTGTGGTCTTTGAAGATGGAGGAAGGAACTGCCAGCAGGGAACATGAGAAACAAGGTTCTAGAAGCTGGAAAGGGCTCGGAAAAGTATCCTCCCCTGTAGCCTCCAGAAGGAGCTTAGCCCTGCTGACACTTTGATGGCAGCCCAGTGAACCCCATTTCAGACTTCTGGTCTCCAGAACGACAAGAGAATAAGTGTGTGGGGTTTTTGTTTGTTTGTTTTGGTTTTTGTTGGCCATGCTGTGCAGCTTGCAGGGTTTTAATTCCCCGACCAGGGATTGAACCCGGGCCCTTGGCTGTGAAAGTGCAGAGTCCTAACCGCTGGACCACCAGGGAAGTCCCTGTATGTTAAGTCACCAACTTTGTCTAATTTGTTACAGCAGCCACAGGAAACTCATACACTTCGTAAAGTGTCTACACTGCAAGCTGCTATGTCACACAACCACTCTGTAGGAATACTATGGACTGACCCACTGGAAATGAGTCAGGCACTAAAAAAAGAAGGGAAGTCAAGCTCTTGCTCATTTATTAGGTAAATAGTCACAGAGCGCCTACTCACACTGGCCACGTGTTGGGTGCTGCCGACCTTGCTGAGAGTGAAAACAGCTCAGGCTGTGTCCTCATCAGGGCCAGCGTCGAGCAGAAGAGAGAAGGGGAACACGTACTCACACTGATGAACGTAGATGTATAAATGGAGGAAAGGCTTCTCCTTAGAAGACCCAAAGGATCTTGGTTATGGTGATAGGATGGGACACAGCCTGGGAAGTGCTGGGAAGGCTTCCCCTTGGAAGTGACCCTGGATCTGAGCCCTGGGGGGAGGGGGAGAGTTAACCAGGCGGGAGGGGGGTATCCAGGCAGAGGGAACAGCCCCGACAAAAAGTCCCCCTTGGAGGGGGAGGGACTGAAAGGAGGCCCGTGGAGAGCAGGGGTGGGGGCTGCAGGGGGACAATGGATGAAGATGAAAAGGGGGGAGATGAGGTGGGAACAGACTGATATGAATGTTCTGGAATATGCCTCCTGACATTCATGTGTGGGAGTTTCTTCTGTGATGATGGAAATGTTCTACAAAAATGTGTGCTTTCCAGTGGGATAGCCATTAGCCATAATTGACTAAAGAGCACCTGAAATGTGGCTAGGACTACTGAAGGACTGCATTTTAGGTTTTATTTAATTTTAATTAATTTAAATTGAAATAGTCACATGAGGCTAGTGCATACCCAACTATACAGAGCAGCTCTAGGGTATACCCAGGAGAGAAACTGCTGGATAGAGATATATAGATTTGTAGAGATAGATAGATAGATAGATAGATATAAACTTCTTATAAGGATTCACAGGATTATAGAGGCTAAGTCCCACGATCTACAGTCTCCAACCTGGAGACCCAGGAGAACCAATGGTGTAAGTTCCAATCCAAAAGCTAGCAAGCCCAAGACCCAAAAGGAGTTGATTTTTCAGTTCAAGTCCAAAGGCAGGAAAAGATCGATGCCCCAGCTCATGCAGTCAGGCAGGCAAAGTTCCCTCTTACTCAGCCTTTTTGTTCTATTCAGGTCTTCAACAGATCGGATGAGGTCCACCCACACTGGGGAGGGCAATCTGCTTTATTCAGTCTACTGATTCAAATGTTAATCTATTCCAGAAACACCCTCACAGACACACCCAAAATAATGTTTAAACAAATACCTGCCACCCCATAGCTGTCATGTTGACACATAAAAGTAACCATCATAAGAGTCTAATACAGTGATCCCTTTCCCAGCTCACCAGGGCCCAGAGGAGATCCTTAGGGCCAAGAGCATGAAATCCTTTATGGTAAGACAGCCAGAGCTCCCTGAGAGAAGAATTTCCTTTCCTGAAGCTTGTTCTGACTTCGAGAAGCAACTTGAAACAGCAGAAGCCCATCGACTGGGGGATATTTTTTCTCCATTTGATCAGCCCAGATCCCCAGCCTCATCCTTATTTCCCCAAAAACTTAGAAATTCAGGGGGGTCCTTCCATTCAGAGGTCTCACCTGGGACATTCCCCATCCTCTCTAGCCTCCCCATCCCTTTCTCCGTCCCTCGAGGTCTCCTTCCTCCCTTTCTTCCCCAACTCCTCAAATTCTCGTATATTTTGTCCAAGACAAATTGCTTTTTAGATCTTTTGCAATTAAAGACATTTCTTCCCACCTGATACGTACAGTGGCTCTGACAACGCTGACCTGTTCTTAGGAGATGGTATTTAAAACCCAGAGTGCAACCAAAGTGTCTCGAAACTGCCAAACGTGGCTGAGAAGTGTCAAGTTACATAAATGCACATGCTTCATTTCGCCCTTGGCTTGAAGCTTTTCCTAACAGGCTTCAGAATTATCAGCTCATTAAAGGGATAAAGAATGCAGGTGTATAAAATTTTTTTAAAATAACAACAACAATAATAAAGTCAAGGCCCCAGAATAGAGTTGGACTTGATAGGTGAGAGCCACTCCCCAGTTTCTTGGGGAGAGGGGTGTTTTCTCGGTCTTCTCTGGAGATAACGAAGCAGCCCTGTTCCTCTCTTCTCCCTCAAAGCACGGTATTAACAGTTAAAGGTGGGAAGGGAATTTTGATGTGCTTATTACCTAGGAAGAGCCACCCACTTTCACGTGTCCTCTCTTTCCATCCCTTGCGACAACGCTGCCAGGGAAATATCAATGTCCCATTGTAAAGAGGGGAAAACTGAGGCTGCAACAGGGCAAAAGATTTTCTTTTTTAAAAAATATTTATTTATTTATTTGGCTGCACTGGATCTCAGTTGCAGCATGTGGGATCTAGTTCCCTGACCAGGGATCGAGCCCAGGGCCCCTGCATTGGGAGCGCGGAGTTTTAACCACTGGACTAACCAGGGAAGTCCCTTAAAGAAACTTTTTTTTTTTTGGCCACGTGGCACGGCCTACGGAATTTTAGTTCCCTGACCAGGGATGGAATTGGGGCCCTCGGCAGTGAGACCCCGGAGTCCTAACCACTGGACCACCAGGGAATTCCCAACAGGGCAAAAGATTTGCTCCAGGGCCCAGAGTCGGTAAGAAGTAGAACTGGGGTTCAAAACCAGTTGAGAGACCCTATAGCATCATGGTTGAGATCATGGACTCTGGACCCAGAATGCTGGGGTTATATCATCATCTGCTGTTTCACAGACCCTGGGCAGCCCGGGGCAAGTTACTTGACCTCTCTGTGCATTAGTTTCCTCATCTATAAAATGGGGAGGGAGGATGTTGTATGTCTAGTTGCAGTAAGGATAAAATGATCAATGCATGTAAAACACTTAGAACACTGCCCAGCATAGCAAGTATTTGAAAAGTTTACAAGTCATGTACTCTCTACCACCACACCCTGAACCTCTGCCAGGTTCTAGGGTGCTACCGCTTCACCGCACTTGGTCCTTCTTAATAAAATGATGTTACTTGGGTCCAAGCCCAGAGTCTGGAAATATTGGAACTCAAGGACTGTGCTCCTGAAATCTGTCCTTCACAAGCCCATCTCCCCTGCCAGCTGCAGCTCTGACTCATTAATTAGAAGCTGCCGCCGCCCAGAGCAAGCTGACAGACAGAGCCCACTGTCCCTTTATGACAATCCTGCAAGCGGGTGTAAAATGAAGATAACCGCCCCACACCTCCGAAGATAGTTAATTATCTGAAACCCAGATAAACAGCACGACCAGGACTGTAGAGAAGGTGCGAAAGAGCTGAGGCAGGCCAGCGGAGCTGCAGGAGGAGTTATGAAAAGCTAATGGTGTGAGTCAGTGCTGGAATTAAGGGTGAGAAAATGAGTCTGAGGTTGTTGACAGCCTCCGCAGGCCAGGATGGAGAGAGGCATGGAGATGGGGCAGCAGCGGAGGGACTGGGAGGTGGGTGGCACGGAGGATCGAGGATGGAACAAAGGAGGCTTCAAGTTTTACCTCCTGGACATTTGCCGCCAATTAAAGCAGCGTTTTCGTGATGCTAAGGGATTTGGATTGACTCATCCAAATGAAGCTCGTAAAACTGCCAGCTTCAAGAGGGAGATCTCTAAACACCAGTTAGCAACTTGGAAACCAAGGGACAAGCGAAGGGAGGACATTGAGAGCAGATGCATTGGGTGTGCGGTGGAGACACATGCCCACCGGGGTCACTCATAGTCCTTCTCTGAACCTGACCTCGTGAGCCTGAGAGAGAGCAGGTATGCTGGAGGCGCTCCTGCTTCATCCTTCCATTAGCAAGCATTTTTCGTAGGTTACGTGATAATGTGTGCACAGGGCTTAGCCAAGGCCTAGATCTGTGCTAAGGGTTCTATAAATGTTGACTCTGGAGGTCCCTGAGAACCCTTAGAGGAATAAGGAAGGCACTACGTCAAATTCCCAGCAGGTAAACTTGAAAACCCTGACTAAGATGGAGCTCATCATTTTAGGCTTCAAATAAATCACTTCTCTCCAGAGAAAGGGTATGAAAAAGTCCAAAGCCTGACTCAACAGAATGACTTCTGTTTCCACCCGACTCAATTCAAGATGGCGCAGAACAAGACCAAACCCAATGTGGGATTGTGGGATTGTGGACATCCAACCGGGAGTTTGTCTTTGCATTCTAGAAGAGCAAGGCAAAGAGAAAAGGCATCCTTCTGCTGGGAATAAATAACAGGCTAACTTAGGGTTCAGGGCTCTGCCTCTGAGACAGACACCTCAGGTTCAAGTCCCAATTCCACCCATACTAGCTGTTGACCTTGAAAATGTCATTTCACCTAACTTCAGTTTCCTTATCCATAAAATAGAAGGAATAGAACCACTCCCTCAGGGGTCTTATGAGGATTCAAAACGCTAAAATAAGTGAGCAAATGCATACAACATACATAGCACGTGTGCAGTATAACAGTGCCTGTGGTAAACAGCAGTTCTTTTGAAGCCTGTCATGTGCCCAAGGTCACAGACAAGTATGCAAGAGAGCCAGGATGACCCTGAACCCACTCTCATGAGTTCACGCTGAGAGGAAGGCAGAACAAGCAGAAGCTGTGCGACCCAGGGGAAAGGGCAAGACAGAGGAGCCAAGAAAATGGAAACCCATGAAAGAATAATGCTGAACGTCGGGGGTGTTGGGACAGCAGCCTTTAAACCCATTCTCGAAAGAATCAACATTGCAGGAGACGGTCAAGTGAGAAGACACCCTCAGCCGTGCAATATGATCTGACTCATACAGTCTGCACGGGACCTGAGGGTATTAACTTGATTACTTCCCAGCAGGTGTGACAAAACCAATCTCCCCCTGGTTATTACAGCTACAGTCATTGGGACTATTTCAGTCAAGGGCTGTCACATTCCCGTCACTCCGAGCTTCCCCACCTGAGCCTGTAAATGCTTAGTACAGTCTGAAATTCTATTTCCCTCTTACCCTATTCCAACGGGTCTCGTGTGTGTGTGTGTGTGTGTGTGTGTGTGTGTGTGTGTGTGTGAAGGGAAGCTATTGGGGTCAGGATGGAGTGTGAAAGAACAATTTTTGCACATTCAACAAATACTAATTGGCCTAATAAGTGCCGGGCAGTGTTCAAGGTGCTGGGAAAATCCAACAGTGAAGATGAGACATAGGATCCCTGCCCTCAGGAGCTTATACTCTTTAAGGCGTTATCTTGGCAGATATATTCCGAGCTTCCCTCCTTCCTTCATTCCTTCCCTCCCTCCCTCTTTCCAACCTTCCTTCACTTATTCACTCACTTAATAAAAACTCTGGAGTCAGGCTGCATCCTACCTTGGCTACTTATTAGCTAATGCAACCTTGGGTAAATTTCTTAACCTCCAATTCCCTCTTCTCTAAAATGGAGGCAAGAATAGGACCCACCTGCACCATAAGCCCTACAGGGAGGTGAGGGCCTGGCTCTGAGAAAGAGCCAGGAAACTGAATTCAAGAATGGTCCGCACACAGCCTGTTAGCCCGGGAGGCTGCAGATCATCATCTGATGAGGTGTTTATCCAGGTCTGAGTGGGCCATGATCTCTACCCTGGCCATCCTGGAGCCCATCACGCATCTCTGAGATGACAAGGTGGTGTACCTCCAGGCAAGGCTACATACTCTAAAGGCGGGGCCTGGGGGGAGCCCTCATTATCATCCACCTCTGTCTGCAGGCTGCTAGCAAGACTTCCGGGGGCCAAGAAGCCAGCCCCTCCCCTGGAGTATGTCACTGAGCCCCCAAAATATGTCCTCACTGCACTGACATCCTTCTGCATGTTTTAGATAATTTGATTTATTCAAGTGTCTACCGTTGACATTTGTCTCTAAGCAGTCGGACTCACGGGCAATATGGGGAAATTTAGTGAGGTCACAAGTCAAGAGCTTAGTGCAGTGCCTGGCCCAGGGCTAGAGCTTTCGTGTTAGCTAATCTTGTCACTGAGCACTTGCTGTACGTGTGCCAGGTGCGGGGATAATATGTACATACACACACGCGCATGCACACACGCACACACACACGATGCAGAGGTCAGTAAATGCACAATGACAGCCATCGGCACAAAAGCAACCTCGGCCCTCTGAGCACCCACAGGCTGAAGGGAGCTCTTCAGTACTTTGAAGAACTCACGTTCTCTGTCTCCCTTCCTTTTAAAACACGGGGAGTGTATTGCAAACACTAGTGATATGTTTTTAATGTTAGAAACAACGTGTAAGAAGCTTAATGATAGTTTTGGAACAAAATATAAGTTCTGTGCTCTTTGAGAATATAAAAAATAAAAATTGGAAGCATAAAAATAGAAAAAAGACAGGAAAGCAAGACCCAGGCACTAATTTAATCATCTTGTATAGGGCCATATATTGACTAATGGTTATATACTAAGAAATAGAGGAATAGATACCCATGTCTCTAGGTGGTTGTGAGAATGTATGTAATACCTTCATCCCGGTGCCTGGCACACAGCAATAAACAGTAAATGTCAGGTTCTCCGGTGTCCTCCCCCTCCACACCCCTTCCTTTTCTCCGCCACCTCCGCCAGGCACTCACATAAACCTGAGCTCAGACTCCCGCCGGACCAAGACTTCCCGGAGACGCTGGATTTTCACCATCTCCAGCTCGATCTCCTCTGGCCTCATGGTTGTCTCTGCCATGGAGATGATGTCCAGCTGATCTGTGCAGGAGACACAAAACGCAGGCATCAGGACCCCAAGGCTGCATGGGTTTTCAAGAATTCCCTCTGGACAGCCTCCTCTTTGCCCCAGCAACCTTCATACCCCACGAAGGCACACAGATCTCTGCCAGTGTTGCAAGTGTGTATATGTGAGCCAGCCCTTTGGAAACTGGAAAGCACGTTTCCATGGGAACCCTGTTACAAGGCAAGAGGAGGCTCAGGCGGGGTCACCAAAACTTGTTCAAGGTTATACATACGGCCTTGACAGGCCTGCCTGGTCCCGGCTTCTGAGCCTCTGGTCCCTTTGACCATGGCCTTTTCACCCTCTCCCAGTCGCCAAAGACCGATGCCAACTTTAGGCAGAAAAAAGTTTATAATAATTATTTTAGCAATACCATTAAAAATTATAGGAATACTAAGTAATGTAATAGTAATATGAAATAATACGGGTTTATTGTAGAAAATTCAGATAATACAGATAAGCAAAAGAGAACAAAGCAAAAAGTCACCTATAACCCCACTGCCCAGAGGGAACAACTATCCACATTTTGATGGACATTCTTCTGCTCTTATATTTATAATTAGAGTTATATATATTGCCATATAAGTAAAACCATATATTAAAAAACTATATATATAACCATATATATATATACCACATACATATAGCCATATATATTATCATATATATAGAAAGACACTATATATATGCCTATATATAAATATATCTGCATGTATGTATGTATATATGCATGTATGTTAGTTCACTAGGGCTATCATAACAAAACAACAGAAGCTGAACAGCTTAAACTACAGACATTAATTTTCTCCCAGTTCTGGAGGCTGGAAGTCCCAGATCAAGGTCTGGCAGGGTCAGCTTCTGGTGAGAGCTCTCTTCACGGCTTGTAGACAGCCGCCTTCTCACTGTACTCACATGGACTCTTTGTGTTCATGCAGAGAGAGAGCTCCCTGGTGTGTCTTCTTATAAGGACATTAATCCTATGGGATCAGGGCCCCACCCTTAATGACCTCATTTAATCTCAGTTACTTTCCCATCTCCAAATCAGCCACACTGGGAATTAGGGCCCCAACATATGAATTCGTGGGGGACATAAACACTCAACCCATAATAGTACGTATGCATGCGTATATATGTATATACATAGTTCCTCATATATTGCCGCTAACATCTTGGTGTACATTCTTCCAGTGCACACATATGGTAATTTATGTGATTATATATATTATATAGGTAGTGTGCATATATAGGGTAATATATATGGTTTTATACATGTGTTTTATATATATAATGTTATATATAAACACATCTATACTTTTTTAAAGAGTGGAAAAACATACACAAAGATGTTAGTAGTTAGATGTTATATATCGGGCTTCCCTGGTGGCGCAATGGTTAAGAATCGGCCTGCCGATGCAGGGGACTTGGGTTCGAGCCCTGGTCTGGGAAGATCCCACATGCTGAGGAGCAACTAAGCCCGTGCACCACAACTACTGAGCGTGCGCTCTAGAGCCCGAGAGCCACAACTACTGAGCCCGTGTGCCACAACTACTGAAGCCCGCGCGCCTAGAGCCTGTGCTCCGCAACAAGAGAAGCTCACGCACCGCAACGAAGAGTAGCCCCTGCTCGCCGCAACTAGAGAAAGCCCACACACAGCAACAAAGACCCAACTCAGCCATAAATTAAAAAAAAAAAAAGTAAATAAATAAGTAAAAAAAAAAAAAAGGACCAAGTTAAATTTAAAAAAATAAAAAAGATGCCATATATTTATACATATGTTATACACACACATATACCATCATGGAGGTCTGGTTTTTGTAATATAAAGTTAGGGTCTCACCATTTTATTACCTGCTCTTTTCACTTAATGACATTTCACGAGCGTTTCTACACGTCCTTGGTTGCTCTTCCCTGGCAGCAGTGTGAAAGGCTGTGTGGTGTCTATTTGTGTCTGTATCATGAATCACTTCACCAAATCCCAGACACTTAGGTTGGTTGCTGTTTCCCCCACTAGAAGAAGCAGCCCTGTGATGAGCATTCTCAGAGATCAATCTCTGCGTGCCTCTAAGAGGTGCCTTTAGACCACATTTCCAGAGTGAATGGCTGGGTTTGGAAGGATGCAGTAGTCTACTGCTCTTCATGGGTAGAGAAGGAGATGTAGGGAAGGAATGTTCTTCCTTTACTCCGAGGTGTACATCACATCACCTGCATCTGCTAACTCCTTCCACCCTGGGCTGTTGTGAGGATTGAATTAACCAAGGCATGTCACGCTTGATGAACGGTTACGATTACCTTTGTTATTACCCCACTGTGCCACGCCATCTCTTTTAATCCTCACCACAAGCCAGAAGGACGAGGATGTTCTCTTTCTTAGTAAATAAGGAAAATAGCTCAAAGCTGGCAAGGGAAGGGGCTGAGCCCAGGTCTGCCTCTAAAACACATGCTCTTTGCCCCGTCATTGCTGCCCCTTCCTCACACAGGCATTCTGAGTCCGATACCCCCCTATCCATTCACATCTTAGGGTCGAAGGCGGTGTCTTACTTTTCTGTGGCCGCCGTAACAAATCACCACAAATTGGGTGGCTAAGGACAGCAGGAATTCATTCTTTCACAGTTCTGGAGGCCAGAAGCAGGTCTGTGTTTCCTCCAAAGGCTCTAGGGGAGGCTCCTTCCTTGCCTCTTCCAGATCCTGGTGGCTCCTGGCAATCTTTGGCTTGTGGCAGCATCACTCCAACCTCTGCCTCTGTTTTCACACAGCCTTCTTCCCCGTGGCTCTGTGTATCCTCCTCTGTCCTTTACTGTCTCATTGCACTTAGGGCCCACCCTAATTCAGTATGATCTCATTTTAATCTTTATCTTAATTCTCCCTGCAAAGACCTTATTTCCAAGTAAGGTCACATTCTGAGGTTCTGGGTGGATATGACTTTTCTTCGGAGGACACTATTTAATCCACTACAGTGATGAATGGTCACAAGCGTACAAGCTCCCTGACAGCGATATGTCACTGTCTCCAAGAGATTTAGTCACTGTGCATTGAGCACAGCCGTGGCTGGAAGCAGCAAGAGTCCCAGGAAGCAGCCGGGGGGTGGTGGGGATGAATGGGATGTGGTGGGCGGGGGCAGTGGGGCATGGTGAAAATCAGCTGGGGGCCAGAGTTAGAGATCCTTGGTCTGAGGCCAGTCACCAGCTGCATGACCTTGAATGAGCCCTTTTACCTGTTAGCATCACATTCTTCCTTTGCAAAATGGGATTCAATAGCTATCATGTGCTACACTGTGCTGTAGGCTTTATATGTACCATCTCATTTAATCCCTATGTTATAGAAGATGTAGCTGAGGCTTAGAGAAGCAAAGTGACTTGGCCAACATCACAAAACCAGAATGTTGCAGAGGCAGAATTCAAATCCAGCCTCTCTCTCCCTCACCCTCTCTCCCTCTCTCTCTCTCTCCCCTTAACTGCCTGCCTTAACCACATTATACAGCCTCGGGTGAGGGTTAAATGCATTTATGGATGTGAACGCGCGTAGTTAACCACCCCGCAGATATAAGTATCCTCATTTCTCACACATCATGGTTTAGACGGGCAACCTGATTTCCGTGGGACACATGCTGAAAATGGCAACATACCCTGGGGCAAAGCGTGGGACAGAAAGAATTAATCACACCCCATGGGCTGGCATTTTACCTCCATCCTTGGGGGAGGATGGAGGCGGTGGCACTGCCAGGCTCCAGGTGCTGAGATGAACACTTAGCTTTGACTTGGGGCAGAGGATGGAGCTGATACCTCTGTTGAAAAGTCTTGCTCATGGATGCTTTCCTTCCCCTGGAGAAAGGAGCAAAGCCTAGCCCTCAAATCAGATATGGAGCAGTTAGAATTCTTTCTCTTAGTGACTGCTCTGTGCCAGGCACTGTGCTAGGCTCATTACAAGCCTTATCTCATTTAATCTTCACAACACCCCAGCTGAGGAGTTAGCCAGCTACAGCCATGGGCCAAAGCCAGCCCCCTCCCTGATTTTGTAGATAAAGTTTTATTGGAACATTGGCCACGCTCATTCATTTGTGTATTATTTTGGGTGCTTTTGCACTATGACAGCAGAATGAGCAGCTGTAACAGAGACTGGCCCACAAAACCTCAAATATTTACTATCTGGCCCTTTACAGAAAAAGTTTGCCAACCCCTGCACCCCTACCCTAGATGGTAGATGCTATCATTTCCCCAGTTTAAAGGTTAAAAAAACAAACAACAAAAAAACCCAGGTTTAGCCAGTAATGATAATAGGTAACACTTACTGAGCATTTATCACATGGCAGGATCAAATCACCTTATTTAATTCCCCAAACAGTCCTGGGTGGTAAATACTGTTAGCATCCATTTCACAGATGAGCAGATTGAGCCTCAGGAAAAGGAGTAAGTGATGGGGCCAAGATTTAAAACCAGCTCTGTCCTACTCCAAAGCCCTTGTTGTCATCAATTCTATTCATTTAAGAACTACCTCCCCACTTAAGAAGCACCATCATCACCTTAGCAATAGAGAAAACTGAGTCTATTTTATTGCATTAGGTACATGGAGAGTAGCTGTTTTTAAGAGTTAGCAGGTGCGGTGATTATCTGGGGAGCTCTACCCCCAGGGATTAGGATACACCTGGGTTGAGGGGTGGGGGTCATGTCCAAGGACCTTCATACAGGAGGTCTTCAGACCAGACTCTGAGAAATGCTGGTACAGGATGTGAGTAAGTGAATATCATGCATGGTCGGTTTCTTTTCAGTCTGAACTTGTGTAATAGTACTAGTATGATGGAAACCTTGACAACATTCTCCAGCTAGAAGGCAGACATCCAACAGCTGCCAATGAAGGTGTCCACGAGGAGGACAAATCCTGGAAGGAGACGGACAAGCGTTTCATGCCGCCTAGAAAAGACAGTCGCAACAAGGCTCTAAGAGAGAGCAAAGCATGGCTGTGTAGAGAGAACGAAGCACAAAGGCACAGAAGTCCCCAGGGCTCCAACTGCCATTGCTGTCAGTCAGCTTCCAGCAGCTGAGTCACTTCTGGGGGATGAGGCAGCTAAATCCATCTTTTTATCCCCAAATGCCACACCAGGGAGATTCATGCACAGCAGCACCAGCAAACAAGAGCTGAGCACCGGACATGACTGGGATGTGCCAGCAGGTTTAATCATTTATCTTGAAAATTTAAAGCTACCCGGGGACAGGGCAGAGGCAGTGGGGTTGGCAAATGAGGGCTGACAATCTCCTAGAAACTCGTAATTCAAATACAGGCAAGAAGGAAAACTGCTGGGGACCAAAGAGAAGTCTTCCCTGGTCCATCTTTTCCAGTCATGGGTCACAGTAGGAAGTTAAGCCCAGGGTCCCCTGGACAATGCCCACTTTTGCTTATGCTTCCTAATTTCACGCACCCAGAGCTCTCTCATATTAAGCATTAGTAGGAGTCCAGCACTAACTCATCATGCTCCTAAATACCTTGGCAGGTAGGTACACTCATTATCATCCTCTCTTTACAGGTCAATAAGATGAGGCTCAGAGAAAACATAAGTGATTGGCCAAAGTCACTCAACCAGTGAGTGGCACAGACCCAGGTCTGTCTGATTCCAAAGCCCAGGCTGTAGGACAAAGGGCTACAGAATAGTGTTTCCAAAACCTCAATTACTATACAGAATTTACCACAATCATGTACTATCTGTTAGGGACTGAATGCTTGTGGCTCCACACACACCCGCCCCCCCCACCTCCCAAAGTCATATGTTGAAATCCTAACTCTTAATGTGATAGTATTTGGAGGTGGAGCATTTGAGAGGTAATTAGGGTTAGGGGAGGTCATGAGGGTGGGGCTCCATAACGGGATTAGTGCCATTATAAGAAGAGACACCAGAGCTTGCTTCCTCTCTCTCTGCTCTCCACCATGTGAGGACACAAGACAGCCGTCTACAAACCAGGAAGAGGGTCCTCACCGAACACCAGATCTGCCAGTGCCTTGATCTTGGACTTCCCAGCCTTCAGAATTGTGAGAAATAACTGTTATTTAAGCCACCCAGTCTATGGTATTTTGTTACAGCAGCGTGAGCTAAACACTAACTGTACCATCAGGTACTCAATATTTCTTTATGTTGACTTTTTTTCACTCACATAAACTCCTTAAAGGAAATTTCATTATCACATCCAAAAATAATAGGTCACCATCACTTAGCATAATTAGAAAATAGCCATAACCACAAGTCCGATGGAAACAAAGTGGTGTTATCAAATTCTGGCTAAATACTGTAGCCTGCTCAAGGCTCAGATTGAAGGCCTAATTTTTCTTTATTAACCAAGTAGATTAGCAAGTACTAAAAGTTAACAAGTACTGGAGAGGTGTTAAAGACAAACCACCAAACTGAGGCTTTCTTCTTTGGTAATCATAAAGATCGAAAATTGTAAAAAAGAGAGCGTAGGAGAGAGACTGTGGGCTCAGTTCCAGACCACTGCAATAAAGTAAGTATCTCAACAAAGCGAGTCACACAAATTTTTTGGTTTCCCAGTGCATATAAGAGTTAGGTTTGCACTTTACTGTAGTCTATTAAGTGTGCAATAGCATTATGTCTAAAAAAACACACAACAATGTACGCACCTTAATTTAAAAACACTTGATTGCTAAAAAATGCTAACCATCATCAGAGCCTTCACTGAGTCATAATCTTTTTGCTGGTGGAGGGTCTGAAACGTGAGAATTACCAAAACGTGACACAGAGACACGAAGTGAGCAAATGCTGTTGGAAAGGTGGCGTGATAGACTTGTTTGACACAGAGTTGCCATAAATCTTCAATTTGTAAAAAACACAATATCTGGGGACTTCCCTGGCCGTCCAGTGGTTAAGACTCCACGCTCCCACTGCAGGGGGCGTGGGTTCAATCCCTGGTCAGGAACTTAGATCCCGCATGCCACGCAGTGCAGCCAAAAAACAAACAAACAAAAACACACAATATCTGGGAAGTGCAATAAAACGAGGTATGCCTGTAATTTTCCTGCAACCTAATTCAATGTGGTTTGATGCTAGAGCATCTGGGCATCTCCCACCTCCTGGGAAAGCTGTTGTAGAACTGAATTCCAGCCCTTTGGGTTGGGAGAGTCTTAGAGGTCCTTAGGGCAGCCTCATCTCCGTGTCTGACAGGATGTGGAATGACACAACAGGATTTGGTTCTGATGGTCCCTTGACAAGCAGCAGTGGGCCCAAACTCTTCAGTTCTCATTGGAAATCAAATGAGAACTGAGGGCTGAAGGAAATTTCGCAATCACGTGTCAAGTTTTTCACCCAAAGATGAATCAGCCATTTCAAGCCATTATTTCATCCCAGCTCGTATGACAGAGGCAATTTAATGAAGGTGAACCTATTCATTTCAATCCCACAAACACTTATTAGGCATCCAGCATCCTTAGAATATCCTCAGAAGGACACACGAGAGAAGGGCCACAGTGGTTGTCCTTGGAGGACGTGGGAGACTGGGGGTCAATGTTGGAGGACAATCACCTTCCACCTAACACACCATTTTCTATTGTTCGAATTTTTAAATAAGCTTTTTATTTTGGAATAATTTTCGATTTATAGAAAAGTTGCAAAGCCAACGCCACAGAGAATTCCTGTCTACGCTTCCCCTAGCACCCACCACTGTTAACATCACCAAGACACTGACATTGGTGACTTACTGTTAGCTATGCTGTTTGAAATCTTACCATGGCAGGTGTTACCTATTCAAAACAGATTTAAAATAAAGAAAAATATGTTGGATGCAGGTGCTCTGGGAGCCATGGGAGCCCTCAGAGATGGCATGTGAAGGGGTCGGTTATGGGCATGGACTTTCAGGTCTCAGGGCCACCTCTCAGGCTGACCACAGTCCCATCAATTGTTGACTCTGGGCCTCAGTTGCTTCATCTGCAACGTGGGGACAATCATACACATCTTTTAGTGAATTTGCATAAGTGCCAGGCATATAGAAAGATCTCTGTAATATTTGCTCTTATTATCCATTTAATAAATATGCATTGAAAACCTGCTTCGTGCCAGATCCTGTTCTAAGCAATGGGGATGGAACAAAACAGACAAAACCCCTGCCCTCGTCAAGTTGACCTTGTAGATAAGGGCTTACATGTTGGGGAGAAAAGTCATTAGCTCACCAACAGCTTACCCTTGATAGTAGTAGGTTTGGATAGATTCCGGTTCAAGTCCTGGCTCTACCAGTAATTGTGTGATCTGGACACATTACTGATTCTTCCCAAGTCTCATTTTCCTCTTCTGTAAAATGGGACAGTAACTCCTACCTCATGGAGTTGCTGCTATGGAGATGAAGTGAGAAACCATGTCAAGTGCTTGGTGCAGTGGCTGGGCATGATAAAGGGTGGTCAGTATCACCTGTCCTTTCCCTGGAAGAGTCAGACTAACGTGGGGGAGGAGACAAAGTCAGGATCATCATATCCGGAGAAGGACGGCCTTCCGGTCATTTAGACCCATGCCTGCCCCGAACAGAGGGTCCAAGAGTGGCCCCACCAGCCCTCTGTCAAGGGGCCAGGCCCTTAGCTCTCACCACCCTGGGTACCCACAGGCACGTCTTCCTGGTATCGACCCAACAGAGAGTCTTAAACACTGGGGAAATAATATCTGAGCCCCACTACTGGGAATGGATATCCTGATGCATTTCAAAGGCTCCTGGGGATACCCCAGGCTTTTATTGTCATCAATCATTCATGTAGGAAAGAAGCTCATTTCAACCCCCAAACATCCTATTATGGGATGTATCAAGCATCTTGCCTTCTCGCTATAAAGTGAATCTAATGGGAAACAGCCGGTTGCTTTTAGTGAGTCACCATTTCCCAAGAACCTAAAGTAACTGCTTTTAATTCAGATGCTCCGTGCCCTCCTCCTCTGCCTTGTGAATAAGGATGCCTCTGGGTCCTGAGAGTTATCATACCTCCCGCTGCACGGAGCCTTCCCATCCGTGATGTCTCTTTGTAATCACAATCACCTCCCAAGGAAGGTTTTGAGGAAACTGACTTGTCTTCAAATCCTGGCCATGGTTATTATTCTCTAATGGGACTTTGGGCATGTTTTTTCAGCGTCTCCGAGTTTCTGTTTTCTCTGCCACATCGGCCTTGTCCAAGGTCACAAAAGTAATGAGGGAGAAGGCCCAGTCAGCAGTGGGGTTAAGAAACAGGCACTGGAGTCAAGCTGACTTGGGTTTAAATCCTGGCTCTGCCTCCTTCTAACTGCTGCCCTTGGGCAAATGACTTCACCTCTCTAAGCCTCAGTTTCCCTATCTGTAAATTGGGAGTAAGGATGTAGAATGTGAGAACATCTGAAGGCTCATTCTGAAAGCTCAGGCACCAAAGGGAAAGCAAGAGTTTCACCTCCCCTCTACTTGGCGGCCTCTGAGCACTTTGTTGGGACCTGAGTGTCTTACCCTCAGCACTACTGACATTTGGGTCTGGATCATTCTGAGCTGGGGGACTGGCCTGTGCACTGTAGGATGTTTAGCAGCATCCCCGGCCTCCACCCACTAGAAGCCAGCAGCATCCTCCCACCCACCCAAAGTGTCTTCAAACATTTGTGAATATTGCCATAGGGCACAAACTCATCCTCCCTTGAAAACCAGTGAGGTAGACCCACTTTTTATTTTTTTTCAATTTTTTAAAATTGAAGTATAGTTGGTTTACAATGTTGTACAATCTCTGCTGTACAGCAAGGTGAGTCAGTCATACACATATAGACATTATTCTTTTCCATTATGGTTTATCACAGGATATTGAATATAGTTCCCTGTACTATACACTAGTATCCTGTTTATGCATTTTACATGTGATAGTTTGCATCTACCAACCCCAAACCCCCAGTCCATCCCTCTTCCTCCTCCCCCTCCCCCTTGGCAACCACCAGTCTGTTCTCTATTAGACCCACATTTTCAACAGTGCTTTTGGGAGCATGGACATGAGACCCACGTGAGTGTGGTTAAAAAATCCATCTCTCTGGGCTTCTCCAGGGTCTACTGAATCAGAATCCCCCAAGAGGGGACCCCACAATCTGTACTTCATGAAGGCGATTCTTCATTCATTTCTTTGTGCCTCAGTTTCCTGAAATGGGGAGAGAGTGATGGAATCCACCACAAAGGCTCACTATGAAGATTAACTGAGGGGATTCATAGAGCCCTGGGCACGGTGTCCTCAATACATGTTAGCTCTTCTCATCCCAGAGGCACTGGTCTGGACAGACAGGAACATGGAGGACACCAGAATTGGGGGAAGAACAGGAAAACCATGGACAGGAGGGTGACAGCCTGGTAATGACCACTCTACTCAAATGCCAGCTGAGAACTGTGACTAGTAATGAGGTGACACAAGGGGGACCATGAAAGCCACATGGGGGCTTTCCTCTCTGCAGATAATCACTGCTCACATTGACTGCATGCTTAAACTGCCTTCCCAGCTAAAACAAATGTGGACAACTGTTAATAAAAGGCAAGAGGAGAAAAAGAAAAAAAATATCCGTCTGTGTATTAGTTGTCTATGGCTGCCATGACAAATGATCACTAATTTATTGGCTTAAAAAGAATACAAATGTATTATTTTATAGTTCTGGAGTCAGAGGTTTGACATGGGTCTCACTGGGCAATAAACAAGGTGTCAGCAGGACTGATGCTCTAGGGAAGAATCTGTTTCTTCTCTTTTCTTTTCTTTTTTTTTTTTTACTTTTTGGCTGCATTGCACAGCATATGGGATCTTAGTTCCCCAACCAGGGATCGAACCCACACCCCCTGCAGTGGAAGCACAGAGTCTCAACCACTGGACCACCAGGGAAGTCCCAGAATCTGTTTCCTTGCCTTTTCTAGCTTCTAGTGGTCGCCTACTCTCCTTGGCCTATAGCCACTTCCTCCATTTTCAAAGCTAGCCATGACAAGTTGAGTCCTTTTATGGTGCATCTCTCTGACTCTTCTTCGTCCTTCACATCTCTCTCTGACCCAGTCAAGAAAGCCTCTCTCATTTTAAGGGCTCATGTGATTAGATTGGGTTCACTCGGGAAATCCCTTATAATCTTCTCATCTCAAAGTCTGTACCTTAATTCCATCTGCAACAATAATTCCTGTTTGCTGTATGAGGTAACATATTCATAGGTTCTGAGGATTAGGGTGTAAGCATCTTTTGGGGACCTTTATTCAGTAAATCACAGTGTATATAATAGAAGGGACCAAATGAACCTACTGCGGAGGGTCCCAGGATGGGGTGATTATCATCCTCGTGGGCAAAATCTGTGTTCTGTAGAAAGGGACCTAGTTTTAGTGAAGGAGGTGAGGCAACCAAGCAGTAAGACTGCCCTCCTGCTCACTGGGTATTGTCCACCCCACCCAGCTCAGTGCCAACAGCCACGGCACAACACCCTTAGCTGACAGCATGACTCAAGTTAAAATAAAATGTTGGCTCTGCCCCTTACTGGCTTGTGCCCTTGGACAAGTTACTTACATTCTCTGAGTTTTTGCTTTTTTGTTTGTAAAGTGTGTCTAATAACCCTAGCTTGCAATATTTGTTCACTCCATAATAACTATCTGCAAGGCTGGTAAGCTGGTTATGTGACCTTTCCCACTGTCAAGGTCCGTCATCTGTTAAGTGGGGATAATAATAAAGGTTACTCATTGGCTGTGGTGAGGGCTGAATGACAGGTTGTGTGTAAGGCTCTTAGTGTGGTACCTGGTACATCATAAGGACAGTGAGGTCTTGGTGAGTGTCAATTATCACAACTACTACCACCGTCATCATCAGCAGCATCCTCCTCCTCATCATCATTACCATCATCATCACATCATCATCATCATCTTCTGCATCATCAGCATCAGCATCGCCACCATGACCATCCCCAGCATCACCATCATCAGCATCAGCATCGCCACCATGACCATCACCAGCATCACCACCATCAGCATCAGCATCCTCCTCCTCCTCATCATTACCATCATCATCACATCATCATTATCATCTTCTGCATCATCAGCATCAGCATCGCCACCATGACCATCACCAGCATCACCATCATCAGCATCAGCATCACCACCATGACCATCAGCAGCAGCAGCATCACCACCACCATCAAAAGAGAAATCAGACAACCTTAGGCCGACACCACAGGTGGAGCTGGGGGTAGGGAAGGACAGAGGAGATCGGCCCCAGGAGCCCCTGCCCCAACTTTACCTCCCTCCCCAGAACTCCCTTCACTGGGAATACCCTACCTCTTACACCATCCCATTCCATGCCTTTTAAGGAGAATGAGAAGCACTAAAAAGCTGTGTGTCCTACCTGCATCGTCCACAAAACTAGTCTTAGGTCTGGAGGGAAGGGGGAGGGAGATCATATTAAGGTAGTGGAAAGCAATTCTTTTTTTTTAAACGACTATTCTAGAATATTACCCTTCAAGGAATCACCTCAGAACGCCCTATGCTTCCAATAATACCAACATTCCTCAAGCCTTTTAAAACTTTTATTAGACTCCAATATGGTGATTAAATCCTTCCTGGAATAAGGAGAGGTATTAATAAACAAACTCTTCTTTGATCATTGCTTTCAAATCAGTTTATGAGCCATTCCAGAAAAGCAGTTTAACACATTTATATTCACTTTTTTATATTTATGTGATTTGATTACCCACTTTATTTGGCTCAGAACGACCTTTCCAAACCTCAAACTCCCTCTCCAAGGCAAAGGTTTATCACCATTGAGGATGTTCACAAGACTTCAACACAGATTGGGACTGCAGTTCCCAAGGGAGGTTTCCAGAAAGGTTTTCATTTGAATAATGTGTGTGTTACCTCTGGGGTGGGGCTTTGAAGGAAATGACACATGAGTTCTGACAGTTTATCTAACAACCTGTAATGTCATTTTTTCATTATTCAGTGTCCTCACCCCAACACGTCTAAGTGACCTTCAATGAGTCATCAAATCACTCTGTTGTATTTCTCCAACCCCAAGCAGAAGGGCTCAGACTGGTTTCTGAGGTCCTTAAAGACCCTACAAGAGAATATTCTCCCTAATTCAGAGGGAATTGGTAAGAATGTCGAATTGAAACCATGGAAATCGATAACCCTGTAATAACAATAAGGTAATTGTCCAATTAAAATTGCATAGACAACTAATGTTTTTTGGTACTTCTGCAGGTTCATCCTATTATTCAAGGTTCATTTCTTTAAAAATGTCCTCCAGCCCTGCAATCTCAGAAAGACTTCATGAATATAGACAATTATGAACCTATCCTGAGCTGTGATTCATGCATCTTTTACTAAGACTCCCTAACACTTCCAATTTACAAACCAATTCAGAAGTAAGCAGAGGGCCCAGGTCACGCAAGGATGGGTAGAGAACCAGATGGTGCTGCTTAAAAGCCTGCTTGGCGGGGCTAAGATGATTAGAATCTAGAGGAAAATAAATTGGGACTGTCTAAAGTAATATTTCAGTTTTTAAAAATTGCTTAGCCTGGAAATCATGTGGCTCATTTCATCCCTCACTGGCTGGAAACTTAACTGGAGAGATAAACTGCTTGGAGAACATTATTTTATTTCAGAAACCGAGGAATAGCCTGGGATAAATCCTTTTCTGAGCTGGGGTGGTTTGGGTGTGATTCGGGATGCTTGAGGGTCAGAGAAAACCAGCCAGGGAAGTCTGTGCATGGGCTGTGTGCAAGCATGAGTGGGCCAAGTTCAATGTTCAACAACACGGGCTGCAAGCTGGGAAGCCAGAGGGAGAGTTGGATCATGGCAGAAGAAGAAAGGACACAAATGTGGAAATGGACTTGCTGGATTGAAAATCCAGCATGAGAAGTAAGATAAGCCCCTAAACAGAAAGAAAGCAAAAGCGTCGGACAAAAGGCGAAAGCATCGGACTAGAAATACTCACGGATATATATATATATATATATATTTAAACTAGATTCCATACTTTGCTCAGATTTCCTTAGTTTTTACCTAATGTCTTTTTGTTCCAGGATCCTATCCGGGACACCCCATGACATTTAATCATCATGTCTCCTTAGACTCCTCTTGGCTGTGACAGTTTCTCAGAGTGTCCTTGTTTTTTATGGCAACGTTGACAGTTTTGAGGAGGATTCATCAGATGATTTTGTAGAATGTCCCTCCACTGGGATCTGTCTGCTGTTTTTCTGTTGATTAGACTGGGGTTATGGGTTTGCAAGAGGAAGACCACAGAGGGAGAGTGTCATTCTCACTGCCTTCTATCAAGGGCACTCTAAAGGTCACTCTTGATGTTGAGCTGGATCACCTGGCTGAATTCATAATTGTCAGGTTTCTCCCCCCTACTCTTTTCCATACCGTACTCTTTAGAAGGAAGTCACTAAGCACAGCCCACGCTGACAGGGTGGGGACTAATGAGCACTTCTTTGAGGGCAGCATATGGTATTATTTTTATAAATAGAAAAATATTCCCACATTAGAAGGTGAGGAGGATCACATGCCAGTGGATCGAAAACCCAGAACTTCTGTGTGTCCCAGCTAGAACTGCGGGTGTGGCAAGGGCCAGCTCCCCAGCAACGCTGCAAGAGATGCAAAATCTGAGTGCTCAAGTCCAAACGTCAACTTGATTTCAACAAAGCTGAAGATGCCAAAAAGCTGGGTGCAAAAACTAGGCAAAATTTCAGCCAGTTGGGATACTTTCCATAGGCAGTGATTTTTATCCTATCCAGCATCCCTTTTCAACACTCAGGGCTCCACCCCCCTCAGGGGGTCCTTCCTCTGTGGGACCTTGGGCAAATGACTTGGCCTCAGATGTTCTGAAGGGCTTTTCACATATTCAACGTACCTACCATAGGCCAAGCAATGTTCTGGGCACTAGGCACACAGAAATGCAGCATTCATCCTAGTGGGGAAGATGGGCAGCAAGTAAAAAAATAAACAACATCCTTTAAGTTGACAGGACTATGCAGAGAGTAAAATGTGGTTATGGTCTGGTAAGCGATTGACAGGGCCTCCTTCAGACAGTGGGGCTGAGGAAGACCCCTCTGAGAAAGTGACATTTGAGCTGACACTAAATGACCAAGAGGAGCCGGCCTGGGAAGATAGAAGGAAAGAATGTTACCAGCAGATGGAACAGCAAGTGCGGGAGCCCTGAGAGGGGAACCAGCTTCACGCTCAAGAACAGAGAAAAGGCCAGTGTGGGTGGAACAAAATGAGAACAGGGGAGGGTGTGACACGATGGAGAGACAGGAAGGGGCCAGATAATGCAAGGCCTTGTGGAAAGTTGGATTTTATTCCCAGTGGTTGACCTACAGAAGGATTCTAAGCGGGGGAGAGATGAGATCGCTATCTCCCATGAGAGGGTGTAGAGGTAGGGAGCAGGCATCAAGGTAGGAAGACCAGCTTCCTGCAACTGCCTCAGAGAGTTGGAGAATTAAATGCAGCATAATGTGTGCAAATTGCTTAGTCCAGGGCTTGGTCATAGAAAGTGATCAGTAAATGAAATAAAATACATGCAGTCAATAAATGCATGACTGCAGTTATGCAGATGCTTCCTGCTTCTTCCAGCTCAGCCACAGACACCTCTGTAGCTCCCACTCTCCGTGGACTTTTGCAGAAGGTGATTCAGCCCCTCAGTTGCTGGCTGTCCTGTTCCCACAGACAGGGCTCTCTGGCCTGGGGTGTGGCAAATGGGTGGCAGGAAGGCTGAGCATTTTGGGGCTACACACACACCCAGGCACACAAGATGGGGTCTGAAACATTGGCCCAGGCCCCAGAGTTAGGACTGGAGTGTGTCCTGAGGGTCCTCTGTAAAGGATAACGGAATATGCCACCCCAAAACATGCCCCTTTGGCATAGGATTATTTTGAGATGAAGGCAATGGAGAGAAAAAAAAGATACAAGAAAAGCTCTCTGCCCTCCTTGATTTGCCTACAAGCAGGACATCAATTTATAATAAAGAGGTCTCCCCTCCCCTCTGTACCAAGAAGGAGAGAAATTAATCACTGGAAACAACTCTAGATCCTCATCAGCCTGGAGATGGCTCCAGAGGAATCTATACAACAAACTTAGACTAACTAGTCCTTATTGTCCATTAGTTTCCCCCATCTACCTACCGTCTCATAAGAAACTCAAAGTCCCTTTTCTTTGTCTTGCCAGTACTCTAGAAATGTATTGTTCTTCTGTTAAGATGCTATATCAGCCCGAGTTCTAACCACTGTTATGAGTTACTCATCACTCCCAGGTATATGTGTGATGCACATGTTAATAAACTCCTGTTTATTTTTCTCTTGTGAATCTGTCTTTTGTCAGTCTCATTTACAGGGCTCCAGCCAGGGAGCCTGAGATGGGTAGAGGACAAATTTTTTTTCCCTTCCCCACACCTGGCTGGCACCTCCTAAAGTAGGTGCATGTAACTTGAGGGCCACACTCTTGTTTGGCGGAGGATGGGGAAAAAAATGCTGAATCTGGAGTGGGTCACTGAGAGCAAAAGAAAAACGAGGTCAGGATGAAGGGTACCAAGGGATAACCTTGAGGTGATAAATATCTGGGGAAAGGTAGGAAAAGCTAGACTCTGTGGTGTGGAGAGGAGCAGAGGAAACTGTCATCAATATTCCCAAGGCTGGAAAACTCCACCATGAGTCACAAAGAGCCCACGTCAAGAAACAGCTATTTTGAGCCCAGCTAGAGGGTGGGGCACTGTCTGCCTTTACTGAGACGGGTGAGTGGCTGAGCCAGGCCTTTAGCTATTCAAGTCACTGCTTCCCCTAAACAGAATCTCAATCAACTGAGTGCTGAGAGTCTAGACCACCTGACTGCACAGAAAATGAAATCTAAACCATTCTGTAGCTCCGGGTTTGTCAAGCCTAGAAGGTCTGCTCCAGAAGAAGCTGGAACCTGCAGAGAGAACTTTGCCAAAGGGAAGACAGGCAATCCCTTTGAGAAGACGGGGTGTAAACAGCAATTTCCTGCTCCTGGCAGCTCATCCACCCACTTTGTTCAAGGCATTTAGATTCTAAATGTCACATGGTGATGTCCCCGACATGAAGTGGACATTTGGTGATTTTTGCCTCCCAGCATCCATTCACCTTTCCTTGGCAAGAGGACCCCCATTTTAGTTGGGGAATCGATGCAGGCACCACTCCTGGGTCTTGGGAATTGTTGAGCTGACCCTGCCAGGGTGTGGTGTTCTGTTTCCCCAGACCCCTGGGGCTCATTCAGATGGGCATGAAGCTCCATAACAAAAGCCAAGTAATCAGGCCCTGAGCTTTTGTGTGAACTCTTGGAGGGAGAGAAACCCTGCCCGGTTTCCTGCTGGGCTTGGACCTCTCAGAACATGGATCCTAAGGGCAAACCTTCATGGAAGAGAGAAAGGCCAAGAGATGGAGAGATGGAGAGAAGCAGATGAACCCTGGATCGACTTCTAGAGTAACAGAACCCAGTGCATTCTCTTTTTGCTTAAGCAGTTTGAGTTTTCTGTTGCATATAACAGAAATATGTTGCATATAATGGTCACATAAATACTCCACATCGTCTAAGAGAAATGAGTAAGGAGGAGCAGCAGAGGGTGGAAATGCCTCTGGGGTAACAGGGCTGTGGATTCGGGGCAATCCTCGTGTCTCCCCTGTCCATAGTCAAAAATGCAAACATGATCGTCTCCTAAGGCAGGGATTGCAAACTACAGCCCACGGGCCAAGTCCAGACCACCACTGTTTTTGTACAGCCTGTGAGCTAAGAATGGTTTTTACGTTTTTTACATATTGGGAAAAAATCAAAAGAAAAATAATAGTTTGTGACATGTGAAAATTACACAAAATTCACATTTCAGTGTCCCTAAATAAAGCTTTATTGGAATGTAGCCATGGCCATTTGTTTATGTATTATCTATGGCTGCTTTCACACTACAACAGAGCTGAATGGTTGGAATAGAGACCATCAGACTTCAAAGACAAAATATTTACTGTTAGCCCGTTAAAAGAAGGTTTGCAGACCTCTGTCCTAAAGGATCCTTTAGACAAAGGAGATTTTGTAACTAGCCTTTTATAAACTAGGCTACTAAGGGCTTTAAGTTCCAAACTTACTATGCACAGAAACGTGTTAAAACGATTGGCTTTTCTTGCCAAGTAAAAATGAGAAGAATTGCTAATTATTTATAGAAACTTGTTTAGAAGAAACTCTGTTTTAAGCTTTTAAGGTTGTAAACCAGAAGCACTATCCAGAACTCAAAAATAATCCCAAAGGCAACAGCAATGATATATTCAATTTCAGTAATGGTTATTTATTTTCCCATAACCACAAAAATTCTATTTCTAGTATCTTCTATTTTTTAAATAATCCAAGAACTAATATAAGCCATAATTGAAATGAACTTAACAGTAAGAATAACAATAGCTATTATTTATTAAGCCTTTACTATTTGCAGGCAGAGTTTGAACATTTTACTTATATTCACACATTTAATTGTCCCAACCACTGCACTGGGTAGATACTATTATTCTACCCATTTGGTAGATGAGAAAACTAAGGCACAGAGGCAAGGTAAGTAATTTGCCTACTGTCACACAGCCTGAAAATACTGGTGCCAGGATTCAAACCCCTGTAAACTGGTCCCCTAAATTGGACTACACTATGGGGAAGACTATCTCAGCTTTATTTAAGAGAGATGGGGGGTGGGAAATTCCCTGGCGGTCCAGTGGTTAGGACTCAGTGCTTTCACTGCCAGGGCCCCGGGTTCAATCCCTGGTCGGGGAAACAAAATCCTGCAAGCTGCATGATGAAGCCAAAAAAATAAAAATAAAAATAATAAAAGAGAACTTCCCCGGTGGTCCAGTGGTTAAGACTCTGTGCTTCCACTGCCGGGGGCACGGCTTCAATCCCTGATCAGGGAAGTTTTGCATGCTGTGCAGTACAGCAAAAAAAAAAAAAAAAAAAGAGAGAGAGAGAGAGAGAGATGAGGGTAACAAGATTTCACCTGATGAAACAAAATTCATATTTTATGGCAAGACAAGAAAATTTAAACGTAAAATTGTTCTCTGCCTGTTTGGGCCTCCTCCCTCTCCTTTAGTGTGTGTTGTACCTCTGCATTAACCAGACCTCCTTAGGAGATAACCTTCCTTATTTATTTTGTAAGGGACTACAGTGACCCATGACCTACTACTCACTTTGTACGTGTGTAAACTGTCAATAATACATCATTTGATGTATAACCCTTTATCTCAAAAACTTATGTTAACTGTGCTTTGACCTCTAACGGGTAGAATATTCCTCAGAGCTTTCTGAAAGACTGTCTCCTGGGTTACAATCCACAGGTTGGCTCCAATAAAATTTTCCATTTCTTTCTTAGATTCACTATTGATTAATTTTTCATCAACACACTATAGTCTGAAATTTAATTAGTAGCACAATGCAGTGCACACTTTTTTTTAAAACTTCTTAGAACGTCAGCTTTCCTGGAAAATGTCTTTTCTCTGAACCTTCTACATAGTCATGTTAGGCAACGGACCCCCACCCCTCTCCAATCTCCCACATCTGATTGGACTGGGTATGGACATCTGACCCAAGTGGACCAATAGGCTCTTCCCTGAGACTTTGGTACTGAGATTAAGATTCCAGCCTCAGGACTTCCCTGGTGGCACAGTGGTTAAGAATCTGCCTGCCAGAGCAGGGGACACGAGTTCGATCCCTGGTCCAAGAAGATCCCACGTGCTGTGGAGCAACTAAGCCTGTGCATCACAACTACTGGGCTTGCGCTCTGGAGCCCGCAAGCCACAACTATTGAGCCCGCACACCTAGAGCCCGTGCTCCGCAACAAAAGAAGCCCCCACTCGCCACACCTAGAGAAAGCCTGCGTGCAGCAACGAAGACCCAACGCAGCCAAAAATAAATAAACAAATAAATGATTCCAGCCTCAATCTAACTGCTGTTTTAAAACATAAGCCTGGTAGCTGTTTGCCACAAGTTCCAAAAACCAGAAAAAGCCAGTCTTCAGTGTGAGAGAAGAATGAAGGAGACATGACAAGAAAAACACAGATGAGAAATGGAGGTGGAGGAAGGGAGCTCCCTGCTTCACGACACGCCCTAGTCCCTTCCTGAATTCCAGCAGAACTCCGCCCTGGGTTTTGGGAGGCACCCCCGTGATGGTTAATTTTAGTGTCAACTTGAGTGGGCCACCATGCCCTGATTACACATTATTTCTGGGTGTGTCTGTGAGGGTGTTTCTGAGTGAGATTAGCATTTGAATGGGTGAACGGGTAAAGTAGATGGCCCTCCTCAAGTGGATGGGCAGCATCTCGTTCCTGGAGCACCTGAATAGAACAAAAGGCAGAAGAAAGAAGAACTCCTCTCTTTTTTCCCTGCCTCACTGGTTGAGCTGGGACGTCTCATCTCATCCTCCTGCCCTCTGACTGGTATTTGTATCATCGGCTTCCCTGGTTCTCAGGCCTCCTCCAGACTCAGACTGAATTACTCCATTGGCTTTCCTGAGTCTCCAGCGTGCAGATGGCAGATCGTGAGAATTCTCAGCCTCCATAATTGCATGAACCAATCCCTTACAGCAACTCATATATATATATATATCTCCTATTGGGTTTCTCTGGAGAATCCTAATACAATCCAGAATCCTTAAATAATATCCCCTTTGGCTAAATCGATGGGTTTCAAATACCTACAATCAAAAGAATCCTCAAACGTAGCCCAATTAAGGGCAGAACAATCTTCCAGTTTTCATATTCTCTGAATCATCAGCATGAGCCTCTCAAATAATGGATTTGCTGGATTTCTAATTATTCCCTTAGTTGTGCACTAACTAGGCCAGCTCCCAGGAATCGCTGGTTTGTAGGCGGAGGGACTAGTTGAAGATGCCTAAAATGGTGTATCAGACATGCAGGGAGTCAACAAATTGGCGTTAGACTTCAGTTTACTTCTTATTGTTTGTGTACTTCTATTCTTTTCCCCTGAACAGAAGCAAACATTCTTCTCCATTTCCCTTCAATGAAACAGCTGGAAATGGCAGTTTTACTTGGGATGGAGCTGAGGGAGGGAGACAAACAGTGTCTTAGAACCGGTTGCTGAAATGACCGGAATGGATATAAAATGCAGTTGCATAATTTCCTCATAAGTCACATTTCTGAAGGTGGAAATGGTTCTGAGACAATCCAAATGCTTCTCTGAAGAAATTAGTAAGTGGGATGGAAAAGAAAGTGATGGCTTCCCAGGGTTGGTAGTAATTGTGATTTGAATGGGTGTGATAGTCCCATTTATAGATGGGCAACATAAGGACCTGAATGGCCAGGAGATTTGCTAACCGATGGCAAGGTCAGGATTAGGCCTCTGGCCTTGAGTCCAGCTCTTCAATCCCAGTGGCCTCTGAGTGATGTCTGTTCTTTTCCCCAGCCAGCATCTGTGTCCTCATTTCCCGTTGGGGGATTGGGCATGTGATCCAGAACCTGGCCAATGAAAATATTCCACCACCACCTCTTCCCCTTTCTCCTGCCATAATAATTGGTTCAGGTCTGGGCAAATTACCCAATCTGGAGTCATGAGAGTCAGTCCCAGGACTTTTAATGAACCTATTGGAGAAGAGTATGCTCTCCCTTCTGGGATTGCTAGCTGATGGCTAATGTAAGCTTGGAGCTGTTGAGATTGCCACACAGAAAGCACCTGTCTGAGAGTAAAGCTGACACTGGTAGATGCAGAATAAAGAAAAGAAGATGGAGAGACTGAGTCCTGCTGATCCAGGACTGAACTGATCCTTTGTTGAACCTCTGGATCCAGCCATGCCTGAAGCTAGCCCAATCTCTTCCAGGACATAAGCCAATAACTTCTTTCTTTAGCTTGAGCCAGTCGAATTAGCTTTGTTGCTTGAACCCAAGAGCCCTGAGTAGTGCAGCTGTCATCCTATAGCCTGCAGGGGTGGTCAGTACCTGCCCTGAACATTCTAAATATTTGGCACAGACTAGCAGGCTGAACGTGACAATGGACACTCTTGCATGCACTGTTTATCGAGTGCCTACTATGTGCCAGGCCCTGGGCCCAGTGCAGCTGACACAGAGGTGAACAAGATAGACCCACCCCTTGTCCTCATAGAGCTCAAAGACAGACAATCAAATGGGCTAGTACAATAAGGTGGATAGGTGCTTGGGCAGGCGAAGCAATGAGACCTTCACTAGTCTGGGGCCAGAAAAGTGTCCCCGAGGAAGTGACCTTTAAGCTGACACCCAAGAAGGACACAGCGAGAGTGGGAGAGGAGAAAAAGAGGGGACGAGGTGGAAGGGAAACATATGCCAAGACCAAGCCTCAAGACAGGAGGACAGCCCAGGATGGCTGCAGTGTAATGTCTGAGCTAGGAACTAGCACGGGAGGACGCTGGAGGTCCTTCTCTTTTTTTCGTTAGCAGGTCTGACCTCATTTCAGGTCAAACATTATTTCATGGCACTTCGCTTTATTGCGCTTTGCAAATACTGCATTTTTTTTACAAAGCAAAGGTTGGTGGCAACCCTGCATTGAGCAAGTCTATCAGCACCATTTTTCCCAATAGCATTTGCTCACTTTGTGTCTCTATGTCACATTTTGGTAATTCTCACAATATTTCAAACTTTTTCATTATTATCGTATTTGTTATGGTGATCTGCGATCCATGATCTTTGATGTTACCACTATGACTCACTGAAGACTCAGATGATGGCTAGCATTTTTTAGCAATAAAGTATTTTTTAATTAAGGTATGTACATTGCTTTTTAGACATAATGCTATTGCACACTTAACAGACTACAGGTATAGTGTAAACATAACTTTTATACGCACTGGGAAACCAAAGAGTCGTGTGACTCGCTTTATTGCGATCTTCGCTTTATTGCGGTGGTCTAGAACCGAACCCGCAGTATCTCCAAGGTGTGCCTGTACTTCTAAAGCATATCCTGAATCCACCCACTGCATGCCATCTCATGACTCCTCTCCTAGCCCGTCATCTGAGCAATTTCTAGAGCCGTCATGGTTTCACTCCCCACAATCCACTCTTCACGCAGCAACCAGGGTGAGGGCAATAGGGAGCCATAGAAAGAACATGAGCAGGGAAGAGGCAGGCCCTCTTAGGATGAGCGTCTCTACTTCGCCTGCAGATCATCTTTAACTATTTCTCAACTGGGCCCTGAAGTTATTTTCTGGGTGTTCGTTCAGCCTGCTGGTGGAGTCTGAGGTAAGCGCACCCCAGTGGGATCTGCAGGTGTTGGCAAAGCCACCCAGGCTGCTCAGGATTAACTGCAGTGAAAGACGACTTGTCCTTTGCCTGTGTCTTCCTTGAATTTTTATTTTATTTTATTTTTTATTTCTTTTCATTTCATTTCATTTCATTTTTGGCTATGTGGCATGCAAGATCTTAGCTCCCCGACCAGGGATCAAACCTGTGCCCCCTGCAGTGGAAGCACACAGTCTTAACCACTGGACCAGGGAAGTCCCATTCCTTGAATTCTTTAGCAGCTGAGCCAGGAGAACATGCTCAGGGTTGCACCTTCCATTCAGTTCAGCCAAACTGTGTTTGGGGTTTCCTTTGGGCAAGGCCACTTGCCGGATGTTGGGCATTTGGAGAATAAACAAGAGGATGTCCTGGGGTTGAGGGACTTTGAAGCCCATGGGGAGGGAGAAATTCATGAGGCAAGAAAGGAAAGGCATGTAGAAAAAAATATTTTAGATGTCAAAAAAGTAAAAATGGTGAAAGAAGCCAGACACAGAGGCCACATGGTGTATGGTTCCATTCATATGAAATATCCAGAATAGGTAAATCCATAGAGACAGAAAGATTAGTCTGGGGTAGGGGTGGGGGAAGTGACTGCTTAATGAGTATGAGTTTTAGGTGATGAAAATGTTTTGGAACTAATTAGAAGCAATGGTTGCAGACATTGTGAATATACTAAATACCACTGAATAATAAACTTTTACAATGATCAATGTTCTGAATCACTTCGCCGTACAGCAGAATTAACACATTGTAAATCAACTCTACTTCAATTTACAAAATGGTTAATTTTATGTTATGCGAATTTTATCTTAATTAAAAAAAAAATAAAGGACATAATCCTAGCCAGAAATATATCATATTCCTAGCAGGGGTGGCTTTGGAGCTAGACCTTGAAGGATGGGCTGGATTTTGTCCTGTGGAGGCTGAGAGGCAGAAGAGGGTGAAGGAAATTTTCTAGGTCTAGTGAAGGGCTAAGCAGTAACTGCATCATTAATTGTCAGGGCAACCCTTCCAGGGAGGAAATGTTGTATTAGCCGTGTTTCATAGATGGGAAAACGAGGTCCAGAAAGAAGAAATGACTTGTTCAAGGTTGCACAGTTGGTAAGTAGCAGAGAGCTGGAAATTAAACCTAGGTTCATCTGATCTCAACCCAGCTAAACTGTCTCCTAGTAGAGGGAAGAGCATATACTCTCAAAAAATTAGAAGAATTTATCCTGGGGGTGGGCTTGGGACCGGGTAAAATGGGTGAAGGTGGTCAAAAGTACAAACTTCCAGTTAGAAAATAAATAAGTCCTGGGGATGTAATGGACAACATGGTGACCGTAGCTAATAATGCTGTACTGTATATTTGAAAGTTGCTAAGAGAGTACATATTAAAAGTTCTCATCACAAGGAAAAAAAATTTGTAACTATGTGTGGTGATGGATGTTAACTAGACTTCTCATGGTGATCATTTGGCAATCAATATATACAAATATCGAATCACTGTGTTGTACACTTAAACTCATCTAATAAATATGTCAAGTGTATCACAATTAAAAAAAAAAGAATGTATCCTTCTATGGTCTTCACAAAACAATAATCATAGAGTAGTCCACTAAGATATATATTCATGACAGCATTCTTTATAACAGTGAAATGCTGGAAATGTCAGATGTTCCGCTGTGTAGGGGCTGGTTAAAATCAAGTTATTGAAGACTATTTGATGAGTTGGGGATGCAGTCACACTATAATGCTAAAAAGGCAAGATATGGAAAAATAAATGGGTCTCATTTGCATAGGAAAAAACAGATGGAAAATTTACTAGAAAAACATGCATCCGGATATTGATCAACTTTGAAGGGTGGAATTATGTATGAGTTTTTCCTACATGTATGTATATATATATTTTTTTCATGACTGTAAAATGGAGAAAATAATTTGAGGACCTCTCTCCTGAAATTGTTATAAAGACCAAATGAAATAATGTATATAAATCTTGAAGCACAGTGTCTGACATAGTATAAATGCTCAGTAAAATAATTGTAACTATAATTATTACTATGCACATTTATTAATTTTGTAACTAGGAACACAGGCAATAAACGCTATTTTTAAATCCTGTAGAACCTCTTTTGTTTTTTGAGTTTTTTCAAAACATAGGAGACTCCTACTTCACAGGCCCTGGAAGTCGCCTCCCTTTGCTCCCTGTCAGTGGTATCCTCCTCCAGGTGTGAAACTGAAGGGAGCAGTGAGTCATGGGCTGCTTCCTCAGCTGCCCTTGAACTGTGGGCTGGACTCGGTTCCATGCAGCTTCTTCTCTTAACACACGAGGTTCAGCCTTCTCCACTGGGCTCCCCCTCCAGAAGCCACCAACCAATTGATAGAGGGTAACGAGATTCAAAGCCACCCACTGGATAGTTCTGGTGACCATCAGCTGTTTTCTTACTCCCTAATCCCAGCCCTGGCAGAGGGACAGCATCTCTGCTCACCTCATAGGGTCCTGTTCATATCAAGGCACCCAATTTGGTCCATACGCTGGGCAGAGACTTTTTCCCTTAGAGACAGAGAAGGTGCTGCCTTGGCACCGTCCCACACCTCTGGGTGGTCCCCATGATTAGGGCCTGACCTTCTTTTCCCCTTCTCTCAAGACTGGTTCTTACTCAAGGTCACTCTGCCCTTGGGGCAGGCTGGGGAACTGCAGGCATCTTGCCAGTATTAATGATGATGGATCCTATCCTGCAAAGAAATATCTCTGACTTTCACAGAAGGTCTGGTTCGGGCTCCTAACGATATTTGAGAATTACACAAGCAATATGTGAATTAATTCTCACTGTAGAAAATTCAAACAATCTAGAACTATGTTAAAAAAGGGAAAAGTTCCCTTGACACCTCTCCTTCAGCCCCATCCCTCTCCCCAGAGGTAACCAACCACTGGTAATAGTTGGGCATGCATATCTATACGTACATGTGCAGGGTATCTTTTCAATTTTTTACAGAAATGGGAACATACACTACTTATTCTGTCACTCATTTTTTCACTTAATGATGTGTCTTGAAGACCTTTCCATGATTTTCTAGACAGTTCTACAGCATTCCTTTCCAATTAGCTTCAGAGTATTTTGCTCTAAGGCTCTACCATAGCTTAACCACTTTCCCATTTATGGATACAAATTTTCATTACTAGACATAATGCTCTAATGAAATTCTGTTACAGATAGCTTCATGCATTTGTGCAGATATCTGTACAACACAGATTCCTAAAAGTGAAACACCCAGGTCAAAGGATGGTTCGTTTAAGCTGTTGTTAAGTATTGCCAAAGTACCTTTCCAAAAGGCCAAATGAATGTCCAAGTTCAGCCTTTCAAGTTGAGGCTGACTTCTTAAGATTTAACAAATAACTGTAGTAAGTGTTTGGGAAAAGGTATTTTAGGTTTGCTTTAATCTCAATATTTTTCTTCCTTTCAAGGGACCTCTACAAAGAGATTAATATTTATAGAGTGGGTATGCTCTCTATCTTGAACTTCAACATAAGATAGAAGAGATAACTGCACAGTTGACCTGAGGGAAAGAGCAGTGGAATGCACTGGGTAGCCTTGACAAAATCCATCACCACCCAAGTGAGAAGCAGGTCATGGTACAATTGCTCTCTTCAAGGCAGATGGTCTCAAAGCAAAAGCTAATGTTTGTTTCACATAATCTGCACAGCAACATGGTAAGTTCCTGACTATTTTTATTCTGATTTTACAGAAGAAGTAACTAAGACTGTAAGAAGTTAAGTGATTGCCAAGGTCACAGAGTTAGAAAAAGAACAGCAATGTGAACTCAGATCATCCGACTCTAAAACCCATGCTCTTAGCCACATACAGACTATTTATCCACCATATTAGATACCCTCAACCTGTAACAGGCACTCTTCTCCATCATCAGAAATCCTAATTCAGTAGGTCATGGCACTTGACAAAATGCAACATCACCACTATTACCAGTATACCTGAGAGGTGAGCCAGTGCAATAAGACAAGACAAAGTAAGTATAAGACATAGAAACAAAATAGTGTTTATCTGCAGATTCTGTGATTGTCCACACAGAAAATTCAAGAGTATCTATAACTACCATACAACCCAGCAATCCCACTACTGGGCATATACCCTGAGAAAACCATCATTCGTAAAGAGTCATGTACCACAATGTTCATTGCAGCACTATTTACAATAGCCAGGACATGGAAGCAACCTAAGTGTCCATCGACAGATGAATGGATAAAGAAGATGTGGCACATATATACAATGGAATATTACTCAGCCATAAAAAGAAATGAAATTGAGTTATTTGTAGTGAGGTGGATGGACCTAGAGTCTGTCATACAGAGTGAAGTAAGTCAGAAAGAGAAAAACAAATACCGTATGCTAACACATATATATGGAATCTTAAAAAAAAAAAAATGGTTCTGAAGAACCTAGGGGCAGGACAGGAATAAAGATGCAGATGTAGAGAATGGACTTGAGGACACGGGGAGGGGGAAGGGTAAGCTGGAATGAAGTGAGAGAGTGGCATGGACTTATATATACTACCATATGGAAAATAGATAGCTAGTGGGAAGCAGCCGCATAGCACAGGGAGATCAGCTTGGTGCTTTGTGACCACCTAGAGGGGTGGGATAAGGAGGGTGGGAGGGAGACGCAAGAGGGAGGAGATATGGGGATATAGGTATATGTATAGCTGATTTACTTTGTTATAAAGCAGAAACTAACACACCATTGTAAAGCAATTATACTCCAATAAAGATGTTAAAAAAAAAAAAGAGTATCTATAAACTACTAAAGTTAATAAAAGACTTTAATAAAGTTTCTGGTTACAAGATTAACACCCAAAATCAGTAAGATTCCTATACTACAAAAACTATTAATTAAAATTTTTAATTAAAAATCATAATAGCAAATAAAACAAAGTTATAGGAATGAATTTAACAAAATATATAAAATTGTTGCAGAGAAAATGATAAAACTTTACTGAAGGACATAAAGAGAAGACCCAAATAAACTGAAATACATACCATGGCCATGGATGGGAAGACTTGTATCATAAATGTCAATTCTCCCCAGACAGTAAAATAATATTGTGCAATAGTAATTAAGACTACTAATTACTGGTGGAATTGACATATGGATGGACAAATAGAAAATTGTAACAGAAAAAGGAAGTCTAGGCACAGACCCACATGCATATGGAAATGTGCTGAAGGCAGGACGTTACATTACAAATCAGTAGAGACAGGGCAGACTATTCCCTAGTACTGGGGAAACTGGTTATTCATGTGAGAAAAATAAAATAAGATAGCTATTTCATGCCATATATCAACAGTTCTTGACAATTTTCTAAAAATTATTGGGGACCCAAAGAGCTTTTGCTTATACTATACCTATCAATATTTACTATATAATAAATTAAAACTGAGAAATTTTAGAAATATTTACTAATTCATCTAAAAGTAATTGTTATAAATTCATTACATGTTAACATAAATAGCATATTTTTAATTAAAAAAACTTTATTAAAAAAAACCATCAATGAGTGCCATTGTTTTACATTTTTGCAAATCTCTTTAATTTCTGGCTGGATTCTCATATCTGTTTTGACATTCAGTGTGTTGTGATATATTGTTTTGGTTGGAGTATATAAAGAAAATCCAGCCTCACACAGATGCATGGTTAGCAAAAGGAGGAGTATTTTAATAGCCTTTTCAGATTATTATTGTTGATACTCTTATTTTCTAGTACACCGAAACTCAAGATGGAGTAGTTTCTTCAAGGTTAGTTGCAATGTGGAATCTGAAAATTTATCAATGAACTTTTTATACTCTGTTACATTAAAAATCCATTGGTCTATCTTACACTTTGAAAAGATCTTTTAACCAAATATGATTTTGTAATATCATATATTGGTCATTTAGAAAATATTGGTTTACCATTGTAAAGCAATTATATTCCAATAAAGATGAAAAAACAAAACAAAAAAGAAAATATTGGTCCAAAATATTGGTTAGGCCAATCTTCCAAATGTAGACATGTTTTATCACAAAAATCACGTTAATTCACTTTATTATCAATCTCACCAGAAAAGTCTTGTATTGGGAAGCTGTCAAGTTCATGGTAACAGATGCAAGTCTTCCAAAATCCTAATCATCTACTGAAAGCTCAAGTTGTATCACTGGCAACAAATACTGTCAGTTGTTTTCCTTGAAGTGACAGGCTCACTTCACTCATTTCTGAGAAACTGACAAATGCTCAAGCCTGAAAAATCATAGTTTGTCAGTTATTCTTTCCAGGAAAAATGGTGTTCTATGGGGGAAAAAAAAAAAAAAAGATTTATATGTACTTCCCATTCCATCATCCAGAATACTTTTTTTTAGAGTGGGAAATACTAGAATATACATATTTGCTTATATTTTTTAAAAAAGAAGAATAAATCAAGATCTAATTTTAAACATTTACTGATGGGGGAGGAAACAGAGTAGAAGGGACAGGAATGAAAGCTAGACTTTTCTGCTGTACCTTGATTGAGGTTTTGACTTTGTAAACACATGAATATTTTAAATAACTAATAAACGAAATAAAAATAAAAAACAAAAATTTTCTTGACTCTTGACTCAAGGGTCAAGAGTTGATAAAATTAATAATTTTTATTGCTTCATCAAAACATAAGTGAAACTGGTGTTTGTTTTTAACTATCAGTGCATGATAGTGAAGAATATAATGATTACTAGTAGAACTGGGTGCAGATTTAAGCCCTAAACATCCATAATTAACTTAAATGTAAATTGCTTAAAAATATCAACTAAAGGACAAAGATAGGCAGAGTGGATAGAAAAACATGATCCAATAGTATGTTATCTACAAGAAATTCACTTCAAATATAACAACACTGGCGGATTGAAGGTAAGATGATACAAAAAGATATACAAATATCAACCAAAAGAAAGAAGGAGTGGCTATACTAATATCAGATAAAGTAGACTTCAGAACAAAGAACATTCTAAGAGGGACAGTTATATAATTATAAAAGGATTGGTCCACCAAGAAGAGACAGCAATTCTGTTTATGCACCAAACAGAAGCAGACTGATAGAGCTGAAAGGATAAATAGACAAATCCATAATTATAATTGGGTACTTCAACACTCCACTGCCAGCAACTGATAGAACTGCTAGACAGAAAATCAGCAAGCATATAAAATAAGTGAATAGCACTATTAACTGACTCAACTTAACTGGTATCTATGGAACACTCCACTGAACAACAGTAAAACACATTTTTTTCACATGCCCTTGGAATATTAATCAAGACAGAACATATCTTGGCCCCTCAAACAAATCTTAACAAATTTAAAAGAATTGAAATCATACAAATTATGTTCTCTGACCATAATGGAATCCAACCAGAAATCAGTGACAGAAATATAGCAAAAATCTCCCAACACTTGGAGATTAAACAACATACCTCTAAAAAGTCCGTGAGTCAAAGAAGTCTCAAAGGAAAATTTTTTTTAAAGAATCAACTGAAAATGAAAATATGACATACTGAAATAAATGGAATGCAGCTTAAGTACTACTGAGAGGGAAATTTATAGTACTAAACACTTACATTAGAAAAGAGGAAAGGTCTCAAATCAATAACCGAAGTTCTCACGTCAAGAAACTACAAATATAGTAAAATAAACCCAAAGAATGCAGACGGAAGGAAATAATAAAGATAAGAGCAGAAATCAGTGAAATCAAAACCAGCAAAAATAATAGAGAACTATCAATGAAACAAAACTCTAATTCTTACCCCCCAAAATCAACAAAATTGATAAAACTTCTAGGAGACTGACAAAGATAAAATGAGAGAAGACACAAATCACCAGTATCAAATGAAATGGGATAGCTCTACACACTCTGTAGCCATTAAAAGAATAATAAAGGAATACTACAAACAACTTTGCACTCAGAAATTTGACAACTTAGAAGAAGCATAAAATAGTTTGGCAGTTTCTTACAAAGCTAAACATGTGCTTTCATGTGACTTGGCAATTACACTCTTGGGTATTTATCCCAGAGAAATGAAAACTTATGTTCACACTAAAAAATTGTACAAGTGTTCACAGCAGCTTTATTCATAACAGCCCCAAGCTGGAAACCATGCAGATATCCTTCAATGGATGAAACAAACTATGGTACATCCATCTATGGAATATTGCTCAGCAATCAAAAGGAATGAACTGTTGATACATGCAACAACTTGGATAGATCTCAAGAGAATTATGATGACTGAAAAAAGATAATCTCAGAAGCTTATATACTGTATGATTCCATTTATATAACATTCTTGAAATGACAAAATTATAGAAATAGAAAATGATTAGTAGGTGCCAGGGATTGAGTCGGGGAAGGTAACTGTGGTTATTAAAGTAGCACAAGGGATCCCTGTGATGGAACTATTCTGTATCTCAACTATGGTGTGGCCATACAAATCTATACATATGATATAAATCTATAAAATGATATAGAACTAAATACACACACACAAGTGCACATAAATCTGGGGAAATCTGAATAAATCAATGGGTTGTATCAATGTCAATTTTCTGCTTGTGATATTGTACTATGCAAAATGTTACCACTGGGGGAAAATGGGTGAAGCGTAGAGATCTCTCTATTATTTCTTGCAACTGTATGCAAACTACAATTATCTCAAAATAAAATGTTAAAAAAGAAGACAGGCCACAGACTGAGATAAGATGTTTATCATACAAGAATATACAAAAGATCAGGAATCAAATATAAGAATGACAACGCAATAGGAAAAGAAAACAGCAAAAGGATATGAACTAAGGATTCACAGAAAGGAAACTCAAATATCAATAAACAGATGAAAAGATGTTTAACTTCATTGGTAATCAAGAAAATGCAAAAATAAAATAACAAAAACCATTTCACACTCACCAGATTGGCAAACTTCTAACAATCTTGATAGCTTATGGTTGTTTGGTATGGATGTAAGGAAATGGCAACTCATACCCTGCTGGGAAGGGTGTAAATTTATACAATCACAGTCGGACAACAATTTGACAATGTTTATTAAAATCAAAATCGTGCATACCATTTGTTTAGCACTTCCACATCTAGATAAATACCCTGCTTAAACGCTTGCTCCTGAGCTCAAAAAGACATATATACCAGGGTGGCCATGTGAGCAGTGTCTGGTAATAGTGAAAAATTGAAAACAACCTATATATTATCAAGAGGACACTGGTTGAAGCATTTGTGATATGTTCCTATATTATAAATACTTTGAACAGTTCAAAAAATAAATAAAAGAACTGGCCTACATGTATCAACATGCGTAAGTCCTGAAAACATAATGTTTAGTGGTAAAAATAAGAGATAAATGGACATGTACAGCATATTGTGCGTGGATACATATGTAATAAAGTAAAAACACAAACACGTGGATAAGAAAGATACGTGTTATTTCACAATCAGGTCACTCCTGGAAGGAAGAGAACGAAAGAGGGATATTCAGCTGAATTTTTAAGGTTTGTTCGTTTGTTTCTTTGCTTAAAAATTGATTTGAAGTAAAGATCTTAGTGTTGATCAGTTCTGGAAGGTGGATACAAAAGTGTTAGGCTTTTTTCTGTGCTAGTCTTATGCCTGAAATTAAAGTACACACAGAAAGAACCCAAGTTTGCTCCGTGATGCTGGGGCACACCCACATTTGGAAGACCCGGCTCTAGGATGAATCAGCCTCACTGCTACGGCAGTTGCATCACCAGGAGCAGGAGCAGGAGTGGGGTGGGGAGTGGGGGGAGGGGAAGGGGGTGGCTTTCCCTGCTTATATTCTCCTTAAGCGGCATCTTCTCAAGAATATTTAGGGTGAGAAGTTACTATTATCGTTGCTAAGGCTGTGATGACATATATTCGAGAAGGCTGCAGGAAAGCACAGGTCAGGCTGTCCAGTGGTTCAACGATAAGGCAGGAGAGGTGGTTAAAGAGAAGCCCTTTTTCATCCTCCTGCAGGGCTTCCAGGCTGTTCACCCTTCGTGTTAGGACCTAGCTACACTTCTGCTGTAACAGCTGCCCAAAGGATGGCTTTTAGGGTATTTCAGAGGCCCTGCCACCCATAATACGGTCGCCTTTGCTGTCCGCAGGTTCCGCATCCGCAGATACGCGAGGGCTGGAGTAAGGACTTGAGCACCGTGAATTTGGGTATCCGTGGGGCTCCTGGAACCAATCCCACGCAATACGGAGGGAGAGCTGTACTCTTGGAAGCACAGGACATCATTCTTTTTTTTTTTTTTTTTTAGTATTCAAAATGTCCAGAATTTAATACAAAACAAAACAAAAACTATCATCAATAAAAGTGCCGAGGGCTTCCCTGGTGGCGCAGTGGTTGAGAATCTGCCTGCCAATGCAGGGGACACGGGTTCGAGCCCTGGTCTGGGAAGATCCCACATGCCGCGGAGCAACTGGGGCCGTGAGCCACAATTGCTGAGCCTGCGCGTCTGGAGCCTGTGCTCCACAGCAAGAGAGGCTGCAATAGTGAGAGGCCCGCGCACCACGATGAAGAGTGGCCCCCGCTTGCCACAACTAGAGAAAGCCCTCGCACAGAAACGAAGACCCAACACAGCCATAAATAAATAAATAAAAACAAATACTTAAAAAAAAAAATCCACACATAATCCTCAAGGTGAAATAAGCATTTCCATTTATAAAAAAAAAAAAAGTGCCGAGATGATTTGGTGAGGTAAGGATAGTCTTTTTCACAAATAATGCTGGGACAACTGGATAACTACACATGAAAGAACAAGGTTAGACTCCTACCTCACATCAAATACAAAAATTAATTCAAAATGGATCAAAGACCTAAATGTACATTAAAAATACATGATACTTGAGGGCAAACATAGGTGTAAACATTCACGACCTTGCAGTAGGCAATGGTTTCTTAGATATGACACCAAAAGCACAAGTATCACAAGGAAAAAAAATAGATCTACTGGACTTAATCAAAATTAAACATTTCTATGCCTCAAAACATCCCATGAAGAAAGTAAAAAGACAATCCACTGAATGGAAGAAAATATTAAAAATCATATTTCTGATGAGAAACTTATATCCAGAATATACAAAGAACTCTTGCAACTTAATGAAAAGGCAAAACACTCATTTAAAACATAAGCAAAGGTTCTGAATAGATATTTTTCAAAAAAAAAAAATACAAATAGCCAATAAGCACATGAAAAGATGCTCAACATCATTAGCCATCAGGGAAACGCAAACCAAAACTATAGTGAGACACAATTTCACACCCACTATAATGGCTATGATCAAAAAGACAGATAGCAAGTGAAGATATGGAGAAATTAAAACTCTTATACATTGCTGGTGGGAATGCAGAACGCAGTCTCTCTGAAAAACAGCTTGGCAATTCCTCAAACAACAACAAAAAACCAAAAACAAGGGGCTTCCCTGGTGGCGCAGTGGTTGAGAATCTGCCTGCCAATGCAGGGGACACGGGTTCGAGCCCTGGTCTGGGAAGATCCCACATGCCACGGAGCAACTGGAGCCGTGAGCCACAATTGCTGAGCCTGCGCGTCTGGAGCCTGTGCTCCGCAACAGGAGAGGCCGCGATAGTGAGAGGCCCGCGCACCGCGATGAAGAGTGGCCCCCACTTGCCGCAACTGGAGAAAGCCCTCGCACAGAAGCGAGGACCCAACACAGCCATAAATAAATAATTTAAAAAAAAAGATAGGTAGGAAAAACAAACAAACAAACAAACAAAAAAACCCAATCCCCCCCCAAAAAACAGAGCCACCATACAATCTAGCAATACCACTCCTAGGCGTCTACTGGAGAGAAATAAGAACATGTTCACAGAAACTTACCCATGGAGGTTCAAGAAAACATTATTCATAACAGTCATAAAGTGGAAACAATCCAAATATCCATAAAGCCATGAATAAAGAAAAGGTGCAACGTCGTAATCATTGTTCTCATGGCATATTAATGGAGACTGGGGCCAGTGCGCCTGCGTGATTAGCGCCTCCGGAATCGCGAGAGCGATCACCCGGGATCTCAGGTGGTGGGAGGGTCTGGTTGGTTGGCTGACTCGGTTGTGCGGAAGGAGAGGTCCGGAACCCGAGGGTCAGTGTCGAGCCCCGATGACACTCCTTGACCTAAGGAGGTCAGACAAAGGAGGTGTGACGGCGGGATGATGGGAAGAAGCTGGCTCCCAGCTCCAGGGAAAAGAAGTCAGATCTTTGATGGAGCTTGTGCAGGTGGTGGGTGACTTTTGCAAGTGTTTCTGCTTCAAAACTGCCTGGAACCCGGTCCCTCCTTCCTGCCTGTAGTGCTACACCTTTCTCCTGGGACTTTTGCTGGGGTCCCTTCCTTGGACATGCCATCCTTATCCTCGGTGCGGCGGACCGCATGAGGTTCACGGTCGTTTCTCTGCTGAAAAAGCCCAGCCAGCAGCTCATCTCAGAGGTAAAAATACCCCTTCCTTCGCATGTGATTTACACTCAGCCGCCTGGATTCCAATTCAGCTTTGAGATATCTTGCCCTGGCTGGCATACCCTTCTCAAGTGTCACCTCTCTTGTGAAGCCTGACCCCAGAACACCCACGAAACCACTGGCTTCTCTGCAGCACATCGTCTTGAACTTCTTATCGCCACCGCAGCCTAGTCCACTGCCTTTTGGGAGGTCTGAGGTCTTCTGCCAGCGTTCAGTGGGTGTTCTATAGGAGCAGTTCCACGTGTAGATGTATTTCTGATGTATCTGTGGGGAGGAAGGTGATCTCCGCGTCTTACTCTTCCGCCATCTTCTCCTCTCTCCCCATTCTTGTCATTGGAGTCAGAATGACATTTCCCCTCCTCTCCACATAAGTGCCTCGACGCCAGGATTTCTTGCCCTGAGCACTGTTGACATTTGGGGTCAAATTCATCTTTGCTGGGGAGAAGGAGGGCTGCCTTGTGCATCATAGGAGGTTTAGCAGCGGCCCTGGCCTCTACCCACTAGATGCCAGCCGCACCCCCCCCCCCCGACCCCACTTGTGACAGTTAAGAATGTCTCTGGACATTGCCAGATGTCCCATGGGAGGCCAAATCACCCTTGGTTGAGAACCACTGCTCCCGTGACTGGCCTGCTGCATAGTCACTGGGGTTCCGGTCCAGCTAGCCTGGTCGTGGGCCGGACATTCAGGCATCCTCTTCACCGTGGCTTTCCATCCACATGGCAAACAAAGCCCGCCTAGTTTACTGAAAGGTTTCCCTGGTGGTTTCTCTCTGACAGGTCCGTTATGCTTCACCTTATATTTAAACGGAAATACACTGGCCTTCCAGAACTCTTTCCAGTTTTTGAAACTCTCTGTGGTTGCATGTTTACAGGCAAAACCCAACTCATCTGAGGACGACACTGCATGGTTTAAGAATCTTGTGCTGCCCGGGGACTGGCCTCCACATCTGAATTATTTGACATCTGGCAACAGAAGGGCTGAGTGAGTCCAGCGCACATCACTCCTGACTAATCTTTTAGAATTAATATACTGAGTCCCTGTACCTGACATTTACTTGTACAGCACCCTCCTTTAAAACGTGATATATTTATTCATTTTCCAATTGCTTCTCCTCTCTCCATATCCCAGTGGATTAAATATCTGTGTTCAAGCCCCAGGGACCTTCTCTCAAATATTCCATCCAGGCTGCTTCTACTTCTATCCATGCTGTTTCCTCCTCCGGAAACACCCCCCTCTCCCCAATTCCTCTTCCAAGCCGTCTGGCCGAGTGATTTCATAGCATCTTGGACTTAGGGTTGCCAGGTTTAGCGAATAAAAATACATGATGCCCAGGTAACTCTAATTTTAGACAAACAAGCAAAAATTTTAGTATAAGCATGTCCCAAATATTGCACGGGACATACTTATACTTTAAAAAGTTGTCATTTATCTGAAATTCAAAGTTATCTGGCATTTTTATCTGGCAACCCTACCTGGACTTCTCCTTCAGAGCACTTACCACAGGTGGAAATTATATTTTTCTTTGTGTGATTAGCTCCATGAGGGCAATGAATAAGTTTGTTTCTCCCCTGTTTTATTTCTGGCTCCGAGAAGCAAGCTTTGGGTACAGAGGGCATGAAATGAACTCTGATAGGTGAATGGATAAGCATGAGAAGGAAGGAGGGAAGAAGAGAGAAAAGAAGGAAAGCTAGGTAGGAATGGAAGCCTCGCAGGGTATGTTCTGTGGATAATGAACCGCTTTTAGGTCTTGGGAAGCACCACACGGCTTTGTACTTCTGCAACTTTGCCTGTTCCCTTCCTCAGCTGGTTAATGATCCCAGGGGTCTGAATGCCTTCCTGGGGTCCTCGGGCTGGGTCAGAAGCCTCTGAGATCCCAGTGTATGCAGATCTTCTCTCTGATGAAGCACTTACCATATTATGTAATTAGCCACTAATGTATCTGTCTCTCTTACCAGCCGAAAAATTCCTTGAGGGCAGGCATGATGTCTCATTCCTCTTGGAAACCGTGTAACTAGGCAGAGCTGGTAAATATTCAGCCAGTGTTCGTTGGCGTGTTGAGATATCAAGCTGACTGCCTAGTCTCAATGTACCCCCGAGTAACAACTGCTGCTTCTACCCCTTGGCCACCTTCAGGCTGGTCATGGTACATCATCACATCAAAAACAAATTAACAAGAAGAAAATGAAAAACAAAAACAACAAACCTGTCCCCAATAGTCAGTAATGTCTTTTTTTTTAGTTGAAGGTTTTATTGGGAGATGGTTATTTTGCTCATCCCAGATTTGTAAATTTCTAAATGTTCTCTGGATTTACATCTCTTCTCTCTATATACCCTTTACACCTCCCTGAATCTCCTCTTTATTTCTTCTCCCACCCCGGTCTGGCTACATTGGCTCCAGGGTCCCCACGCACCTACCCCACCCCATCACCTGTAATTTGTGGGTTCTTTCTCTTAGGTAGGGCTGTTTAGTCCTCTCTGGACTTCTCCAATTTGCATCCCACTGAGGGAATCCTCAGCCCACTCAGAGAATTCTTCTTTGGGAGTCAACTTCCTTAGAAGTTGGAGAAGGATAGGGGAATTTCAAATCAGTAATTTAATTATGGCTTCCTGTCACACCAGAAGATGGCATTTTCAATCACAGAGTAGGACTGGGATTCAAATAGAAAATCATGCTGATTGAATGCACAGAATGAAAGGTTCCTAGTGTCAAGACCAGAACTACTGAGAAATGAGATGTGGCAAAAGGGAAACCAATGGAAAGGAAGGAGACTTGAGAAGATGAAATTCTGAAGACCAGAAGTCCTGGTTTAGAATAGGTTCTTAAACATCTCCCCTTTACCTAAAAATGATGGTGCCTCCTCCCTTAGGCTGGTTCCTGATAGTGCTGTTATGATTTCTTTTCTGTATTAAGGCTGCCACTATGGGGCATGATAATACCTTAGAACGGAGTAGAGAGGAGGCCACCAGGTAAAGAACCTGGAGTGCTTCCAAGGAATGCTTCTGAAAACACACATTCTCATTCTATTCTTCCCTTCTACTTTTGTTGTTAGGAGCGTATATGTATAATCGTTGTAGCTTCCTGCTGTATTGACCCTTTCATCATTATAAGATGTCCCTCTTTGTCTCTAGTAATATTTTTGTCTTAAAATCTGTTTTGTTCAACATTAGTATAGCCATTCCTGCTCTCTATGTTTGCATGGTATATATTTTTCTATCCTTTTATTTTCGACCTGTTTGTGCCTTTGAATCTAAAATGTGTCTCTTGTGGGCAGCATATAGTTGGATCCTTTTATTTTTCAATCCAGTCTGACAATCTCTGCTTTTTGAATGGAGTGTTTAATTTACATTTAATGTAGTTGTTGATGTTGTTGCATTTACATCTGCCATTTGGCTATTTGTTTTCTATACGTCTCATGTCTTTTTTGTTCCTCTGTTCCTCCTTAATTGACTTCTTTTATGTTAAATAGATATTTTCTAGTTAACAATTTTAATTATTTTTATTTATTTATTTATTTTTACTGTATTATTTTGAGTTATATCCTTAGAGGTTGCTCTGGAGTTCCTATCAACTTTTAATTCTCATAAGAATCCTAGAATTTTGTATCACTGAATTTCATCACTTATTTGACAGATCAATTGTTTTATTCCACAAAGATTTATAAAACATCTACATGTTTCAGGCCCTGTGGTAGACACTGGGGACTCAGAGATGAACAGGTCAAGGCTTCTGCCCTCAAAAGAGGGAAGACAAGAAAGTCAGCTGTTATGATGCAGTGTGATTAGTGCGACAGAGGATGCATGGGGTAATAGGTTATGTCCACAAGAACCAAAAGGAGACAAGTCCATTCAACCTGTAGGGGTCAGAAAATGCTTCCAAGAAAGCCAGAAGCCTGAGCTATTTATTGAAGAATGAGTAGGAGTTAGCTGGTCAGACAGGTGGGAACCAGGTCTTCCAGAAGGAGGGAACAACCTGAACCAAAGCCTGGAGGCATGACAGACTGTGAGCCTTGAAAGTAATGCAAGGAGGTGAGGGCAGCTAGATCAAAGGTCCTAGCTGGGCATGTGAAGGGAGAAAAAGCTAGAAAGACAGACTGCTACACCATCAGCTAAGGAATTTACCTTCATCCTAAAGGCAGTGGTGAACTCTGGATGGATTTAAGCAAGGGGTCATATTTGCATTGTGGAAAACAACTGTCAATTATTTGGAAGACCAATGAGACAAGATACAACTGGAGGCAAGAATCAGAAAGGTTAGGGGATTGTTGACGAGCAAATAGTTAGTTTAGGGGTGAACAAAAACTAGAACCAAGGTAATCTGATTCCCAGACTGCTGCTTTTTCCACTACATCATGTTGCCTTCAAATAATGATATTTCCTTTCTGCCTCAAGTTAAGAAGTTTTAACTTAGTCTCAAAGTGAAGCCCATAAGATGAATTCAGACTTATGTGTTGCTCACACAAGTTAACCACATTCAAAAATGAGAGGAAAAATACTAAGAGTTTTTCTTCCCACATGCTAAGTTCTATGACCTGATTAAACTCACTCATATTTTGTATTTTCAGGAGAAATATTAGGTCCCTCCATTTTTTTTTTTTATTTATGGTTGCGTGGGGTCTTCTCATTGCGGCAGCTTCTCTTGTTGTGGAGCACGGGCTCTAGGCGCACGGCCTTCAGTAGCTGTGGCTCGAAGGCTCTAGAGCGCAGGGTCAGTAGTTTTGGCGCACGGGCTTAGTTGCTCCGCGGCATGTGGGATCTTCCCAGACCAGGGCTCGAACCCATGTCTCCTGCATTGGCAGGCGGATTCTTAACCACTGCGCCACCAGGGAAGCCCAGTCCCTCCATTTTTAATCATAATTTTAAAACAGAAGTATGAAATTTCCTATCTCCTAAAGCCTGACTTGATATTAATTGAATAATGACTGTTTCTCCAACACTCTTTAGAGCACTTCAATTCAATCTAGGATATTTATTCAGGACATACTGAGTATGTGGTATTGTTCAAACAGCAGTGGAGGTAACCTAAAATACGTAAAATCTGCCATCTCAAATCAAAGAACTTTCAGTCTCATAGTAGAGGGTCTTTTTGTGATTTCAAGAATGTTTTTAAGGTCTCAAAAAAAAAATTGAATGCTTTAACTCAGCAATGCCACTTTTAAAAATTTACCCATGTGTAAAAATGAAAATATTTATTGTAGTATTATTTATAAGAGTAAATGTGTGAAATAGCCTAAATGTCCATCAACAGGGAATGGTTGGGTATACCCAGACATTGGAAAATTATGCACTCATCAAAAAGGATGAGATAGTTCTATATTATTGACATAGGAAGATAGCCATGACATATTGTTTGAGTGAAAAAACTATATCATGTATAATACACATAATATGATTCCCTTTATTACAAAAATACATATGTTAATACATGTTAATACAAAGCCAATAAAAGACTGAAATAAAAAGACTGAAAAGCTAGACACCAAATCTGATGGTAGTTTGAGGGTGGGAAATGGGTTTTACTTTCTACTTTGTACACTTCTATCTTGTTTGACTTTTCATAATGAGCAGATATGCCTTTAAAAGGACTTTTTAAAAGCCCACTGACAGTATCTATGCAACCCCTGCCATAAATGGCCACTAAATCACTTCAGTCTCTCAAATCTCAGCCACCTGAAGAGAAAGGAAAATGTCAACTTGATTAGCCAGAAATTGCTATAAAGAATAGTCAGACATTCAACTACGGCCCTTTCAGAGAACACTGTGGCAAAGTCTGGCCAGAGGCATCCTGGCTTCAGTATACAGGTTAAATGTCTTGTTGGTGAATACAGTTCCAAAGGTATGTTTCTTAAAACAAATTTGTTTCCTGTCTTAATATCTAGTAAACATTAGCACTGCTTGCTTTGTTTGCATCCAATACACCAGCTTCATTCTATATTTTTCTCTTCTGGGGCCATGTTCTTGCAACAGTCACTCTTAGTATCACAGTACCTGGCTTGTAATGCTATGGATAAGGAGGGGACGACCAGTTCTCTTGTTCACCATTGGGCAGCAAATGCCTTCCCAACCCTTGAAATCTCCATGAAACAAGCAGTAGTAGTAGGGTGACCAACCACCCTGATTTACTTGGGAATGATGGTTTCCCAGGATGCAGAACTCTTCAGCCCTAAAATCGGGACAGTCCCAGGCAAACAAGGATGCTGAATACCCTCGTAGTGGCCATTGCTGGGTATTTTTTCAGATGGCATTTTTCTACTCTTCCCCTACTCAAGACTTCTTTGTTGCAAGAGATTGTTGATGCTACAGAGCCCATGTCAGTGATTTCTCATGAAATACTCATTATAACCAAATTCCAACAACTGAACCGTTGCTCTGTTCAAAGACGGCCTTTCAAATCGGATTTCCTGAGTGTTACTCTCCATTCTTCCTGTTCAGTCCTTCAGCAAGTTCACAGTATCATAGAGTAGCAATCTTGATCTTGTAGCTTAACGCAAAGTCATTTATAGCCATAAGCCCAACGCATATCTCCAGAGATTAGAATCTCTCATTGGATGGGGATGGTGTCCAGGCATAGGTGATTTTATTATGTGCCAGGGGGAGAGAAAATGACCCAGTGGAAGTCAGGTAGGGCTGGAAACTTGACACTTCTTCTTGGTCCTTGCTCATGGCTAGTTTGAGAAGACCTTGTTAGCACATTCAGGCTTCGGTGCTCTGCACCAAAGCAGTTACTATTTAATCATAGTGCATGACTAGGCTTATCATGATTACAAGTTAGAAAATAGAAGGAAAAAATCAGTTAGGTATTAGCAGAATGGTCCTAAATTTTGATCCAGTGGTCTGATTTTAGTATAGCTTGACTTTGCAAAATATGTTTAAATGTATTATACTACATGCATTTATTATTTCCACATAAAGGAATGGAAATTCATTTTGCAAGCTCATTTTCTTTTGAGACTTTAAAAACACTCTTGAGATCACAAAAAGACTCTTCTATGAGAGAAAATTCTTTGATCCAAGATGCCAGATTTTACGTATTTTAGGTAAAATCCAAATGGAGTTGCTTTTGCTAAGCCCCACATCACCGAGACTTGACTTAACTACAGTTTTGGCTCTCCCAGAAATGGAATCTTAAACCAGTCGATCAGGAATGCCCTAATCAGCATTTGTCAGTAATCTTCCTGATAGACCCCTGCCATCTCCATAAGAAAAGTAACCTTGCAATAACCAATCCGCTCTTTTGTCCAGTGCAACTTCCTTGTTCCTGTTCACTTCTGCCCACAAAATCTCTTGCCTTGGACTGTTCTTTGGAGCTCCTTTCTATCTGCTAGATCGGATGTTGCCCAATTCATGAATCGTTGAATTAAAACTAATAAGACCTTTAAATTTCCTCAGCTGAATTTTGTTTTTTAATGAGTATATTCTCACATTGAACACGTTCATTTATTCTTTATTCATTCAACAGATATTAATGGAGCACTTGCCAAGTGCTGGGCAAATAAAACAGGTATGATCCCTCCGCTAACAGAATTGAGGGAAAGCAGACAATAATGATGTGATGGGAAAGCAAACAGTGTGCTAAGAGAGAAGGGTGTTGAGCTGGGGGATGAGGTCAGGGAAAGCCTTCTTGAGGCGTTGATATTTGCTACCTAAAAGTGTGAGAAGGAAAAATTCACCAGGGGAGAAAGGAGAGAATCCAGGCAAAGGCACCAGGGGAAAAATAGCTTCCCCATCCTGGGAATTGAAAGCAAAGCATGCAGGAGAGGACTCAGGTGAGGCTGGGATGGTAGACAGACGGGATGCCCTGTTATTTATGAAATGAAGATTGTAATTGACAACTGCATGCTAATTTCCTTTTCCTCTGTGTCCCTATAGCAAGTGGTTCATGCTTTACCACGGGCTGGTTTGTGCCATCATCTCTTTGTCCTTCTCTCCTCCACTAGCAGGGAGCTCCTTGAAAGAAGCTCTGCCTTATTCATCTCCATTTCCTTCCCATCCTCAGCGCCAAGCAGAGCCATTTGCACAAAAAGCAGCAAAACGTGTGTCTGTTGGATCAGATTAGACTTTCTATTCCATCCTGCTTTCATAACTTTCACTCCAAGTTGTACAAGTTATATCTAATTTGTCAAGTATTATTTTCTCTTAAACTTCCACTTCTCACCTGCTCTGAGCTGCACACAGCTCTGCCTGAAGACATCCTCCATTCAAACACTAAAAGGAAAATAACTCTCTTCCTCCACAGGGAGGGAGGTATACCCCAAGACAATAGAGATGTGTGAGAAGAGGGACCAGGTTCCAAAACGTGATTTGTCTCTCTTGGAGAAGCATGATTCAGAGGAGGAGGAGAAGGACAGAAGGGGAAAGGGGAAGGAGAGAGAAGAGGAAGGACAAAGGAGCATCTGAAAGGATGTTCTCAGTGTTTATCTGAGGTTGGCAGGATTATTTTAAATGACGTTTGCTCTCTTTTATAATCTTCAGTATTTTTTAATTAAAAAAATTAAATGACTATTATCATTATCACCATTATGACCATTATCCCTCTTATTATCAGAATAAAACCACCAGTTATTTTTGTTGGAGAAGGATTTATCTCCAGAGGGATTTTGGTCTGCAAACAAGCGTTGTCTTTCTCTGGTCATAGCATTTCCACTGTATTTCCATGGGAGAACACACCTCACCCATGGAATGCTGTCTGGTGGGACTGGCAATCAAGATGGCGCCCTTCCCAGCCAAGGGCTGGGTCCTGATCTAACTGGGCCAACATACACATGCTATGTTCTGGCTATGTTTGGCTTTGATCTTAGCTTGGCTCTTCCAACTGACATTCAGCCACTTTTTGGTCCCAGAGCTTGTCCTCTGATAGAGAGGGTCCACTGTCCTGAGAGCAGTAGTTGCAAAGGTCAATATTGGCAGAAGGCACTAGGATGTGGGAAAAGCTTGTAGGGTTCAGCGTGCCTTTTATAGGTTCTCATTTGGAGGGTTTTCACAAACAGGAGGTAGGATTATTTTCAAGCAACAGAATTGACTCTAGTTAACTCAGAAATTTCCTCTGTCCTTTCCTGGGTATTTGAATCTTGAGCACAGTGTCCCAGGGATGCAAAACAATGGGTCTGATTCAGCCCGATGACAGTGCCCCAAATTTTCTGCCACCTGAAACTTAATAGTTGTCACGGTTCCTCTTCTTTTTAAGGCCTGGCTATTTAGCTCTTTTTTGATTCTGGAAGGATTTTGACATGCTTCTAAATTCCCTTTTTCTCCTTTAGCTCCTGTGCTTTGCAAGTTTATTTAATGTGATCCACAGTAAGACATACAGAGTGGCCCGGTGTCTACAATCACACATAGGCATAAGTGAAATAAAAGCTGCACAAAATAATATTTACTCTTAGTACCTTAGAGGCATTCTTATATTTTCTATTCTCCTCTATTTCATTAAAAAAATTCCAGTTGCAACCTCTTAAACTGACCAATGGGTTACTCCCACACTTGGAAAGCCTCAGAATTATCCAGAGTCAATTTCTCTTGCTTGCAAAGAATCCTATTCCTTGTGCGTGCGAAAAACCAAAATGAGCATCTTAAAAGGAACATTGAACCATACAAATTTTTCTCTCAGGCAGTGAACTCTCTCTAGCTACAGGACAAGCTCTGGGAGCAGAAAGCCAGCAAGTGGCTGGTTGGGAGGAACAAAGCCAATCACAGCCAGAACTTTGTTCTCCGGCAGCAATCAGAAGTCAGTTGTGATCCGACCTGTTGTGTTATGGTGCCTGCTGATTGCCTAAGACAGGAGCCACAAGCCTGCAGAGGACAAATCTGGACTTGAGCTAAGAATGGCCCCCACATATTTAAATGATTGGGGGGAAAAAAAGAATAGTATTTCATGACATGGAAAAATTATGTGAAATTCAAACTTCAGTGACCATAAATAAACATTATAAGGAGCACATTCATACCCATTCACTGAGGCATTCATCTATGGCAGCTTTGGGGCTACAGCAGTAGAGAGAAACCATACAACCCACAAAGCCTAAAATATTTACTATCTACCCTTGTACAGAAAAAGTTTGCCAACACCTGATCTAAGCACTACGGGGAGATTGAGAATGAAGTTAAGGCTTGGTTCCTGCTCTAAAGGTGAGATGGTCCCCATGCGACTGACACAAATCAAGGACAACTAAGCATGATATTGCACAGAACTGAGAAAGCATACCAGGAGGTCAAATGGAAGGAATTCTTCAAAAGAACAGGTACGGTGGAAGGATTGGGGGCTTCTGGAGGAGGTGAGGCTGGAACCTTTGGCAATTCCTGAATTTCTACATAGGAAGGGCTTGGAGACAGTAATCTGGGGCTTGAAGCTACATTTGCGTTTTCCTTACAGAAGAAAATGTGCAAATCAATTGTGTAAATCAGATGAAGGGCTTGGGGGAAGCAGGGAGAAGAATGGACCTGCCACGAGGAAAGGTAGTATTAAATTTAAGCAGAAAGGAAGAAAGAAGGAGGGCAGAGTGGCAAAAGAAGGGAATAAGTACCATAATGACGATGATGATAACAGCAGCTCCCATGATCCCGCCCTTATCCTGCGCTGGGCACTGTGTTCAAAGCGCGAAGGCATTGACTCACTGCATGCTCGCCGAAAGTGTAAGAGGGAGGGACAGATGATCCCCATTTTACAGGTGAGGATGGAAAGGAGACCAATCTAACCGGAGCATTTAAAATAGGGGTGTATTTTAGAGCAGGGTGGGAATAAGGCTTGGTTGGGAGGGAGGGTAGCAGGGCATTACGGAGGGTGGGGATGATCAGGCAGAGTGTTTTATATCCGATTAAAAAGTGAAAACAGGGCTTCCCTGGTGGCGCAGTGGTTGAGAATCTGCCTGCCAATGCAGGGGACACGGGTTCGAGCCCTGGTCTGGGAGGATCCCACATGCCGCGGAGCAACTAGGCCCGTGAGCCACAGCTACTGAGCCTGCGCGTCTGGAGCCTGTGCTCCGCAACAAGAGAGGCCGCGACAGTGAGAGGCCCGCACACCGCGATGAAGAGTGGCCCCCACTTGCCGCAACTAGAGAAAGCCGTCGCACAGAAACGAAGACCCAACACAGCCAATAATAAATAAATAAATAAATAAATAAATGTAAATTAATTAATTTTTAAAAAAAAGTGAAAACAAACAACCAACCAAATCCGGTGGAGGAGTTTGTAATTGGCATCTGAGGCAATGGGAAGTTTTGGGAAAGGGAGAGATGGGCTGAGGGAGTGATGAAAACACTGGTGAACAGCAGAGCGGGCAGAACTGAGGCAGGAAACTAAGGCCAAGGCAGGTTTCATGCACCCACGGAGATTTGCTCCATGCGTCAGCCCAGTAAGGATTCCTACAGTCAAGAAATCTACAGCACTACCTTTCACCCAGCAGTTTCCAAACTTATTGACCACAGGCCTCCCTGTTTCTTAGAAAACCTATCAACAGCTGTTATTCCTCAGAACATGGCTTAGAAAATGCTGCCTTCGAGAAAAGGCCTACAGTCATACGAGGCATCATTATATTGGACAGTGGGCATCCAGAAGGCTGATTTTATAAATGTGGAGAGAAGACGAATGAAGACATGAATTTCTATCTTTAGATCTTGCTGCTGATAAACTGCTTAGTGGAGGTGCCGGATCTTTATACTCCGAGCAGTAGCGTGTGCCGAGCTGGTAAGCCATCGAACACCACGGGGTTTAGACTCACTGGCCAACTTCAACCTGCTTTGCTTTATTTTTAGATAATAGAGGGCTTCCCTGGTGGCGCAGTGGTTAAGAATCCACCTGCCAATGCAGGGGACACGGGTTCGAGCCCTGGTCTGGGAAGATCCCACATGCCACGGAAGAACTAAGCCGTGTGCCACAACTACTGAGCCTGTGCTCTAGAGCCCGTGAGCCACAACTACTGAAGCCCATGCGCGTAGAGCCCATGCTCCGCAACAAGAGAAGCCACCGCAATGAGAAGCCCGCGCACCGCAACAAAGAGTAGCCCCAGCTCGCCACAGCTAGAGAAAGCCCGTGCAGCAACGAAGACCCAACGCAGCCAAAATAAATAAATAAATAAATAAATAAATAAATAAATAAATAAATAATAATAGAAATGGCAGCTGAGTAAACATTGTAAATCTAGATACCTGATCCCAGTGCCACAGAAGATGAAGTAATTTCTCTTTCAAGGCCATTTTTAGAAGCTGGTTAGCAGCTTGCCCAGGATCCTTTCCTCCCTAAGAAGTGAAGCACCTTTCCTCAGTTGCTAAGGAATCACATACCTCAATGCATTGAATTCCCATTATGTGCCAGTCCCTGTGTTAACAGCCTCTTCTTTGAAAGGCAGGTCTGTTAACCAGGCAGAGTTGGTAGTTATCAGTCATGGGATGATATGGTAGTGACCCTGAACTCTAAAGATAAAAAAATAAATTATATATATATATATGTATATATGTGTGTGTTTTATATATGTGTTCACTACATACATATATATTATATATGTGTGTAATATATATCTGCTACATTCATATATAATGTGTGTGTTTATTAAATATATATGTATGTGTGTATAGATATGTAGTAGATAATTTTAGTTCGCAGAGCAGCTAAATGGGTAACCAGCAAGGGCTGGATTTACCCACTCTCAACTTCAATCAAGCTGAACATCTGGATGATGCTTTAAAAAGTCAATAAAATATCCCCCATTTGGCATCAAGAGATGAACGGCTGGGTAATTAATAGACTGAATTTTCAGGCATTTTTCAGTGCCCTCTGGACTCCATGTTTTCAAGCCCAGGCTTTCAGTGGATTAGATTTCATTTGAAATCATTTTCTGCAATAAAGGATACTTTTCATAACTGTAACTCTTAAAAACTAGTAGCATTCACTGTGCTTGTAAAAGGTGGTTAATGAAGAACCTGAATTCTCATCGCTCCCTCTGCAGGAAAGCATGTAGATAATGTAGGGGGGAGGGGGGGCTGGAAGTGCTTCAGTGAAAAAGTACACGTGGTCTCCGGGCCACCTCGGCCAGGTTGTCTGATTCTAGTCTTTCATTGTCTCTGAGCTATTTTATAACACTGTGAGTAGTAGGTAACTGGTAACAACACAAACATAATTCTCATACACATGCAAATCCTCTCCTGTCTAGAGGGTCCAAATGACTTCTCTCTCCTTCATGGAAAACTCAGTTTTACTTTCCTTTGTGCCTTCATTTCAATATTTCTGATCCATAAATGAGTCCATTCTTCAGATTCTTTTGAATTGGTTATAATATCTAGCTGGTTTCCTTCATTGATTGAGTAGAATAAGATCTTTAACACGTGTTCATTTTTATATCTTTGTAAGAGTAGTGATTTTACCTCTTTCTGAAAATTATCTTTCAACAGTAACACTAATTTTTTTTCTGTATTCCCTCAAACATGCCTTTGTCTCCTGCCCCTGCCCCATTAGAACTACGGGTGAATTTCCACTGCATCTGACGTGTTGTATTGTAGGGTAGTAGGCTGCTTCTTTGGGAAATGCATTAGCTAATGGATAATTATCTTTTCTAAATGCAGTGTATTGTGTTTCCTTTCTTCAGAAAAGGAGCTAAATTAATGAAGTGATGCGTCCACCAAACACAGGTTATGTATCTCTCCATCCATGACAAATTTTTGAATAATGGTTGCTAATAATAATACTAATAGTATCTTTTGTGTTCGGAAATGGATGACTGATCTAGGGCAACAGGACAGAGGGGATGAATTGGTTTCCCAAGAGCGATGACAGATTTACAATTTAAGATTTAATAATATATTTTACTGAGAGCTTTCAGGTTTGGCCATCATGGTCCAGTAGAGAAAGGGAGGGAACTCTTGTTTACTTAGCTGCATTTGATTATGCAGGATAAATGGGTTCAAGTTCTACTTCTGCTACTGCCTAGCTTGAGCACTTGGGAAAATCATCTGCCTTCTGGGCAAGGGGTTTCTAACCCACTCTCAAAGGAGGTGGGGGGCATGGGCTAATTCTATTAAAAGCTACTGGGGGGGGTTTCTAATCTGCAGCCAGAATTGGGGATCACATAGGAGCTAGCCTATTCCCAGTAATAACAATTTTTATTCTGTGCCCCTATGGACACCATAGAAGCAACTGAACATGAACTGAGATGTGTACACACACTGTCTCTCTTAAGAGGAGGAAGAGACACCTGAATCACCAGGAATACCTGATTTCTGAGTACACCTCTACACTAAGAACTTCGTCTGAATATCACTTATATGTGCAATCTAAAATATGACACAAATAAGCTTATCTATGAAACAGAAACAGACTCACAGACATAGAGAACAGACTTGTAGTTGCAAGGGGGAAGGGAGTGGGGGAGGGAAGGATTGGGGGTTTGGGGTTAGCAGATGCAAACTAGTATATATAGAATGGATAAACAACAAGGTCCTACTGTATAGCATGGGGAACTATATTCAATATCCTGGGATAAACCATAATGGAAAGGAATATTGAAAAGGATGTGTATATATATATGTGTGTATATATATATATACACACATATATATGTAGTCAATCAAGTAAACTTCAATGAAATAAACGTTAAAAAAAAAAAAAAGAACTAGGCATTCTTTTTCTCCCCCCACCCCACCCATAGAAGTGCTCATTTCTGTTTACAAAAATTGAGATGTCAGCTGTCACCTGGTATGTTCTACTTTCTTGGTCCTTTCATAATTGTCTGGGCACTCTTTGGGGTGATAATAAAGAAGAAATGGTCAGTCCCTGGACACAGATAATGTTCCAGAGAAATGGAAGTCACTGTTCTCTAGGCTGACATAAATCCCTCTCTTTTTGGTAGCAGAGTTAACAGCTATTGTTTGAAGGGTATTTCTAGTCATCTACCTGAAGCATTTTCTTTTGTAAATGAAAGTGACAATTTCTTCTTCGCTCCAATTCGTAGGAAGTAGAAATCTTCCAGGGCAGGAATGCCTGAGGAAAATCAAACCCATTTTGCATGGGGAGAGCTCTTTATGCTTCAGGAAGTTCATAACAGTGTTTCTCTTGGCTTAATCCTGAGCACATGCAACAGTTTTTATTGCCAGCGCTTTGTGTGTGTGAACTGTGAGACATCTGAAGGGAAAGAGGGCAGAAACCTAGGGGCCAAGATGAAGGAAGAGATGGAACAGGAAAAGTCTTTAAATTCTTGCATCATGAAACTAGACCATCTGTGTCAAAAAATAATTAGACCTGATCAGTGGTTCTCAACTGGGGACAATTTTGCCCCTCTAGGGGACGTTTGGCAATGTCTGGAGACACTTTTGTTGTCACAGCTGGGGATGGGTGGGGGACGTGCCATTGGTGTCTAGTGGGTAGAGGCCAGAATGCTGCTAAACATCCTACAATGCACAGGAAAGTCCCCTCAACACGGAATTATTACCCCAAATGTCAGTGTCAGCGCTGAGGTTCTCTCACACCTGTCAGGACAGCTATTGTTGAAAAGATGAATAATAATAAGTGTTGGAGAGAGTGTGGAGAAAAGGGAACCCTAGTGCACTGTTGGTGGGAATGTAAGTTGGTGAAGCCATTATGAAAAAAGAATGGAAGTTCCTCAAGAAATTAAAAATAGGACCACTTTATGATCTAGGAATTCTACTTCTGAAGATTTATCCAAAGAAAACGAAAACACTAGTTTAAAAAGATATATGCATCCTTATGTCCACTGCAGCATTACTCACAATAGCCAAGATGTAAGCAACAGAAGTGCCCATTAATAGGTGAAAGGATAAAGAAGATGTAGTATATCTATGCAATGGAACATTACTCAACCATAAAAAAGAGTGAGATCTTGCCATTTGCAACAACATGGATGGACCTAGAGGGTATTATGCTAAGTGAAATAAGTCAGACAGGGAAAAGACAAATACCACATGATTTCACTTATATGTGGAATTTAAACAACAGAACAAACATAACAAAACAGAAACAGTCGCAGATACAGAGAACAAACTGGTGGTTGCCAGAGGGGGTTAGGGGAATAGGCAAAATAGATGAAGGGGATTAAGAGGTAAAAACTTCCAGTTAAAAATAAATAAATCAAGCGGGTGTAATGTACAACATAGGTATTATAGTCAATAATGTTGTAGTAACTTTGTATGGTGACAGGGGATAACTAGACTTGTCATGGTGATCATTTCATAATGTATAACAATATCGAATCACTATGTTGTACACCCTAAACTAATATAATACTGTAAGTCAATTATACTTCAATAATTTTTTTAAAAAGTAGTGCCACGATTGAGAAATCCTGGACAAATGGATTCCAAATTTCCTTCTAGCCCCAAGACATCATGATGCTAAAACATAATTTCTAGTCCCAAATAAGAAATCTGTTACTATTGTGTCCCCCAAAATCCATGTTGAAGCCCTAACCTCTAATTTGACTGTATTTGGAGATAGGGTCTATAAGGAGGTAATTAAGGTTAAATGAGGTCATCAGGACAGGGCCCTGATCAGATACAATTAGTGTCCATCAAAAAAAGACATAATTCTCACTCTCTCCCTCTCTCTCTGTCCCCATGCACTTGCAAAAAGAAAAGGCCGTGTGAACACACAATGAGAAGGCGGCCTCCTACAAGACAAGAGGCCTCAGAATGAAACTTACATTTTCAGTACCTTGATCTTGATCCCTACCTCCAGAACTTCGAGAAACAGATTTCTATCGTTTAAACCACCAGTCGGTGGTATTTTGTTATGGCAGTCTGAACAAACTCATACAGCTATTTATAGTAATTGTCACTGCTAATATATTCTTAGGTTTTTACTATATGCTAGGCCCTGTGCTAAGCATTATACATACCTATCACTCTTACTTCTCAACATCCCCCCTGTGAGGTTGGAATTATTATTATCCCTACAGAAGAGTAAATGAAGGCTCAGAGAGGTTATAATAACTAGCCTAAGATCAACCAGTTTGTAAATGGGAGAGATGAGCTATGAACCTAAACAGCCTGAGCCCTGGTTAAGAATTCATGTATTTAATTACCATAAGATGTCACTTTCCCAAATTGACTGTCTTATCTACTTAAAATTATAAACTTCAAGGGAAGGCAGGATACAGAAAAGGGCCAGAGGAGGGTGAAATTGCCAAAGAATGTGCAAATCAAAAATCTCCGTATCTTCTTCAAAAAGTCAAATATAAAATTACCAATGGCCCAGCAACTCCGCTCCTAGGTATATACCCCCAAAGAATTTAAAACAGGTGCTCAAACACTTGTTCACAAATGATTATAGCAGCATTATTCCCAGTAGCCAAAAGGCAGAAATGACCCAAATACCCATCAACTGATGAATGAATAAACAAAATGTGGTATATTCATAAATGAAAATATTATTCATAAAAAGGAATGAAGCACTGATACCTGCTACACCATGGATGAACCTTGAAAACATGATGCTAAGTGAAAGAAGCCCAGCACAAAAGGTCACAAATTGTATGATTCCATGTGTATGAAACATCGAGAATAGGTAAATCCAAAGAGACAGAAAGCAGTAGGGGAAGGGGTACAGGGGGAGGGACTGTTTAATGATACAGGGTCTCCTTTTGGGGCAAACAAATGTTTTGAAACTAGATAGAGGTGATGGTTGCACAACACTGTGAAAGTACTAAGTGCCACTGAATTGTACACTTTAAAATGGTTAAGGGTTAATTTTATGGTATGTGAAATTGACCTTAATAAATAAAATCTTGATCTCAGTAGAGAAGAAAGACATATAAAGCCAACCTAGTCCTGGCTTTGGATAAGCATTTGAGAAAGAAAGCCCTGCTACAAGGCAGAGCTGATCCTTACAAAAGCTGACCTCTTAGCTCCTGGATCCCAGCCCGGCCGCCTGCGCCCCTGCTGGGCTGCTCTTCTGGATGTCATTTGCACTTGCTTTAGATGTGCTCTGGGGACACCTTCCCTACATCTATTTAAACAGGATGAAGATGGATGGATTGTGCAGCGGTGGACGGCAGGTCTCCAGCACTAACAGTGCACCACAAACACGGAGTGGGTGAAATGGTCTCACCAGGAGTGCTGGGTGTGAAAGAACCAAATGGAACCAAAATGGAAATTATTTAAGCACTTTTGTTCCTTGTCACAATGATAGCCACTTTTAAGAGCCACCTGCATTTCATCCCTGGAGTAGGGCCTGGACAGATTTCCAGCTTTCAGCTGTCTTAATTCCTTCCTGGACTGAGGAGGGTGCTATAGACTGAATGTTTATGTCCCGCCCCAATTCATATATTAAAATCTAATCCCCCATGTGATGGTATTAGGAGCTAGGGGCTTTGGGAGGTGATTAGGTCATGAGGGTGGAGCCCTCATGAGTGGAATTAGTGCCCTTATAACAGAGACCCCAGAGAGTCCCCCCACCCCCTTCCTCCACATGAGAACACAGCTACAAGACAGTCATCTATGAACCAGGAAGCCCCTACCAGGCACTGGATCTGCCAGTGTCTTTTTTTTTTTTTTTTTTTTTTTTTTAATTTATTTATTTATTTATTTATTTATTTTTGGCTGTGTTGGGTCTTCGTTTCTGTGCGAGGGCTTTCTCCAGCTGTGGCAAGTGGGGGCCACTCTTCATTGCAGTGCGCGGGCCTCTCACCATCGCGGCCTCTCCCGTTGCGGAGCACAGGCTCCAGACACGCAGGCTCAGCAGTTGTGGCTCACGGGCCCAGTTGCTCCGTGGCATGTGGGATCCTCCCAGACCAGGGCTCGAACCCGTGTCCCCTGCACTGGCAGGCGGATTCTCAACCACTGCGCCACCAGGGAAGCCCCTGCCAGTGTCTTAATCTTGGACTTCTCAGCCTCCAGAACTGTGAGAGTGAAATTGCTGTTGTTTGAAAGCCTATGGTCTTCTGTCACAGCAGCCCAAATGGACCAAGACAAAGGGGTATAAACACAGGAAGAAAAACACGAAGTAAGGAAAGACTGGTTTGTCCCTTCCTCTGCTCATTATTGTCTCTTTCCCAAATTTATCTCTGGGACCAGGATTATGGAGAGAGTTGTTTCTTTTTTCTGCCCTGGGATCACCAGGAGAAAGCTGGCATGTGGACGGACTTCCCTGGTGGTGCAGTGGTTAAGAATCCGCCTGCCAGTGCAAGGGGACATGGGTTTGAGCCCTGGTCCGGGAAGATCCCACATACCACAGAGAAACTAAGCCCTTGCGTCACAACTACTGAACCTGAACTCTAGAACCCATGAGCCACAACTACTGAGCCCAAGTGCCACAACTACTGAAGCCTGCACGCCTAGAGCCCGTGCTCCGCAACAAGAGAAACCACCGTAATGAGAAGCCCACGCACCGCAATGAAGAGTAGCCCCACTGCTGCAACTAGAGAAAGCCCATGCACAACAACGAAGACCCAACGCAGCCAAAAATAAAATTATTAATTAAAAAAAAAAAAAAAGAAATCTGGCACGTGGGAACTGCAATGGGAGAAGGTCTAAGTGGGAAGAGTCGGCATGGTGACAACCCAGAATCTTTAAAATTGGTTTCCACACACTATTTCAGGTGCCTTTCCCTTTAAAAATATGGAAAGCCAATGGAATTTAATATAGTTAGAAGTTTACAAGTAACTAAAGGGGAGGTTATGGACTTTTTGATGGTCCTAGATTCAAATCCCTTCTCCATTGATTAATGGGGCAAGATTTTCATCTCTCTGTTCCTGGATTTCCATATATATATTAATACACACACACACACAATGCTTTATCTTATAGGGTGGTAAAGAGGAGTAAATCAGATAAAACTGTATCTCCTCAATTTTGAGACCACTTTCTTCTCCCACATTTTAGCATTTCTGAAGTTAGGATGCCCCTTCCCCATCCCACAAATGCATAATTTAACATAAATGTATACATGTGATAATATTATTAAGTAGATTTTTTTAGTGAAGTTTTCCTTTTAACTTTCTTTTTTGCTTGACTCTCCATTGCCCCCGCCTCACTCTGGCCCTCACGTCAGCCCCGTCTCCCCCGCTCACTCCCCACCTTCCCCCAGGTAGCCCATAGCAACAACTTGTTATGCATTTTCCATGTTTTTCTCCATACTAATAAAATCACACACATACAAACACACACACATACCCATGGATGCATATATATTAAACGTGCTATATACAGAGAGAAACATTTTGTTTTATAAAAATGAGATCCTGTTATATACATTTTCCTTGATCTCATTTTTCTCCCTCAATAATACCTCTAAGACAACTATTACTACTCTAATTTATTCCTTTGTAACAGCTCCCTACATTTCACAGTGGATGAACAATAATTTATTCAACCATTCTTTTACTCTTGTGCCTTCACTGTGTTCAGTGTTTCGGTTTTCTGTTTTTTGCACATACTCCCTCGTATACTGGTGCTTCTATTTGTTGGGTAGAGTCCCAGAGTCAGACTGCTGGGTCAAAGCATATGAGTATCTTAAACTTTAATAGATGTTATCTGACTGCTTTCCCCAAAGGCTGGAACACTCAACAATTTCACCAGCAGTGTCTAAGATGACTCTGCTCTCCGCATGAAATTAAAAGGACTTTTAATGGACCAGTACATTTAATGCTGTCATGTTGTTTTTTGTTCTTGTTGTTCCGAAAAGCTGTGATTGACTATGAATGGTGCATCCCACATTTGCTGACATCTAAGAATCAAGGAGATATGGTATATATGTCAAGCACCTTGCCCAGCCTACACCCATCATAGCATTCATGGTGCACCGCCAGTTCACAATAATAGTATCTATTCCTGTTGTTTTGTATCTGATCTGAAAATCTTGCATCCTTCCCTCAAAGCAGGAAAGCAAGAAGGCTCATTTACCCACAGGAGCAGGAACAAACTTTCTAAACCAGGAGATGGGCAGGTGATTTCGACCAAGACTCCAGCTATTTCTTTTTAGTTTGATGATTTTGAAGGTTTGCAAAACACAGTTAAATCATTTGCATCTCAGTCTTTGTGGATTAACAGTTGCCCAATTCGGCAACTGGTGATTGTTTTGAATGTGAAGCTTCTGAGTGCTGGGTGATGTGATAGACACGGAGCATTCAGCATTCAGCAGTGAATGTGACACGCAGAGTTTCTGTGGTCATGGCACTCGCAGGAAGACAGAATCAAGTAATTGCACTCCAGGTTAGCCCAGAAAACTTGGTTTGACCCTATTAGGACTCACTTTCTCAAGGGCCTGCAAAAACACACCTGTGGCCAAACAACTGAATTAATCTCTTGAAAACATTTAGCTATGAGGGCATCGGGTCAGCAAGCTGACTGAATTCTGTTTCTGAAGGACTGGGAGACACAGTATCATCTCTTGGTCCTTTGGTTTCGCATCATTGGAAACAGGGACTGTTCCCAAAGAAGTTTTCTCAACCTCACTGAGGTGTAATTGACAAAAATGTAAGATCTTTAACGTGTACATTGTGGTGATTTGATATAGGTAAACACTGTGAAAAGATTCTCACCGTGTAGTTAGTTAAAACATCTATCACCACACATGTTTATGTATTTGTTTATTTTTTTGGTGAGGACATTTAAGTTCTACTCTCTTAGCAAATTTCAATGATATAATTCAGTATTATCAACTATAGTCATCATGTTTTATACTAGATCCTCCGACCTCTTTCATCTTTTTGTAAAAATTTTTATTGGAGTAGAGTTGATTTACAATGTTGTGTTAGTTTCAGGGGTACAGCAGAGTGAATCAGTTAAACATATACATAGATCCACTCTTTTTTTTTTTTTTTTTTTAAGATTCTTTTCCCATATAGGCCATTACAGAGTATTGAGTAGAGTTCCCTGTGCTATACAGCAGGTTCTTATCAGACCTCCTTCACCTTCTACCTGAAAGCTGGTAGGTACCCTTTTACCAACCTCTTCCCATTTCCCCCCTCCCCCAGCCCCTGGCAACCACTTTTCTACTCTCTGTTTCTATGAGACTGATTTTCTTTTTTTTTTTAGATTCCACATATGTGATATCATGCAGTATTTGTCCTTCTCTCTCTAACTTATGTCACTTAGCAAAATGCCTTCAAGTTCCATCCATTTTGTCACAAATGGCAGGATTTCCTTCTTTTTCATGGCTGAATAACATTCCATTGTATATGTACAACACATCTTCTTTATCCATTCATCGGTTGATGGACACTTAGGTTGTTTCCATGTCTTGGCTATTGTGAATAATGCTGCAGTGAGCATGGGGGTGTAGAGGGCTCTTTGATATCCTGTTTCCATTTCCTTCAGATATATTCCCAGAAGTGAGATTGCTGGATCATATGGTAGTTCTATTTTTTCCAAAAGACCTTAAGTCACCTGAAGGCAGGGACTATAGCTGTCCTACTCAAAGGGCTACTGTACTCTCAAGAGCTTAGCACAATATCTGGCATATAAGAGGCTATCATTAAATATGTATTCAATGGATGAGGAAATGAATGGATGAATGGGCAAATACATGAATGAATGACTTACCTGTTTGGGAATTTTAAATGAACTGAATAATTAGTGTCATGCATTGTAGTTATTTTCCAATTTGCATTTTACGAAATCTAGACATACCTGTCACCATCTTGTAATGCAGTTGTTGTTCATGATTTATCCAAATAAATATGTCCCTGGAAACCCTAGTCTAGTGCAAACAGCCTGGGCTGTTGTGTCCTTGCTCAGTCCATACTGGCTGCACCCCTTCCCTGGGGTGAGTCCTTAACCTGTGTCCCCACTTACAAAGGGCCATGACGACTTCTGCCCTTTGCCCTTTTTTGTAAAGAGTAAATTAGAAAACACAGGAAAAGTATAAATTGGAAAGTGCTATAAACCTAAGAGGCCATTACTATTACTTCTCCCGACACCCATAACCCATGCACCTCTTTAAACCCTACTGAAAGTGAGACTAAGCAGCACTGGTGCTGATGTATTTAAATGCCTAAGACCTCAGGCTAACAACAGTTATTTCCCACCTGTCACATTGCCTGTGCTTAGAAGACCCTCTTTCTTTCCTCTCCGTAATCAACCACCAGTGTTTTTTCCCTTCCAGATGTCTGTCTGGTTAGCCCCTTCCTCCCAACCCACGGCCACTGCTTTAGACTCCAGTCCCTGTGAACTCACGATCAGATGATCCCAAAACACGCCTGGTTGGTCTTCCACCGCCCCAGAGTCCCTGCCCTTCCATCCCGTCTGCAACCACTGCCAGACAAGTCTTCCTAAGATGCTACTTTCTTTACCTCTGCCCCTTGTCCTGCAGTGGCTCCATGCAGCCTGTCATTTTTAATCTGCTCAAGTCTAGGGGCCCTGATCAATCAACCTTGGACTTCCCCACTCCACCAATGCAGCCAAGTTCATGCATGCCTCCAACCATCTCCTTACACATCGTCACCTCCACTCTTTTCTTGAGGCCAGACCACCCACTTTAACTTTCCTCTTTTCCTTCTTTCCAATTGTTTAAATACTACCCAGTTAAGGTCCACTTTATGTCCTGTTCTGTCAGCATCACCATCATCAACACCATCACCATCATTTAGGGAGACTGTGGCTTTCCACATTCTCTGCCAGGGCTTTCCACATTATCTCATTGAATCTTCCTCATTACCCTATGAGGCAGGTCTTCTTACTATCTCTATTTTATAGATGATAAGACGAGGGGCTTCCCTGGCGGTCCAGTGGTTAAGACTCCACGCTCCCAATGCAGGTTCAATCCCTGGTTGGGGAACTAAGATCCCACATGCCGCACAGTGCGGCCCAAAAAAAAAAAAAAAAAGCTATGTATAGCTGAGAAGACGAAATTCAGAGAGGTTAAGTAACTAGCCCAAGGTCACAGAGCTAATAAGTGTTAAAGTCATGATTCAAATGCAGGCAGAATTCCCACTCTCAAACACTAGACTGTCCATGAAATCTTTCTTGGTCACCCCAGGGAGGCCTGTCTCTGGGAAGCTACAAGTCTTCAAAACAGGAAAATTCTTCTGCTGCATTTCTGTAAATGTCTTTAAGCTCCCACCACAGTTTTACCCCGAAGGCACTCTGAAGCAGTGAGACGTAGTTCTCAAGTTTACAAGGGACGTGTTTGTAATGGAAAAGGAAGTTAATGAGCCAGAGAACAGAATCAGTACTAAGAAACCCGGAGAAGTGTCTAACTGACCTTATCTGTATCTGTATTAAGAGTGGTTTTACTAATCCCAGGAAATAAGAAAGGCAGTAGGATGAAGTCACCCGTGCTGGGTTCAAGTTCCAGCTCTGCCACTTACTAGCAGACTGGCATCGGGCAGGTTGCTTAATCTCTTTGAGCCTCAGTTTCCTCATCTGTAAAATAGAGCAATAAATGGCTCCATTGCACCTCACATCATAGGGTGTGTTGGAAGGAGTAAATTAGAGCATGCATGTAAACATGTGCTTGGAGCAGGCACCTAGTAAGTGTTCAGTGTATGATATTTCTTACCATCATACTCTTCTACTTCTCTTAGAATCACTAGTTTTGCTCCTTTAATGTCAAGACATTTTAACTAAAAAATAATTATCAGTAAGTCAGACTCTGATTCATTCAAACAAACAAAAATCCCCAAACTTTATTCTAGCAGTCTGGTCCTTGGTCACCCCACGTGGACCCTGCAGGAAATGTGGAGCTGAGCCTTCTCCTGTCTAGCCTCCTATGAACTTATCTGGACTCCAAAATGCACTCACCTCCTGCCTGTCTTGTCTCCCTCACTCGTTAAGAGCCTAGCAAGCATGACTGATCCAGCTGTAGTTCCGGGTAAAATGTGCACATGTGCCATTCCCTCTGCCTGGAATGCTGTTCCCCTCAGTCAGTGATGAAATATTGTTCACCTTTTCAGCCTACTTCAAGAGTCCTTTTCTCTTCCAGACCCCAGGAACCATCCCTCGGTGTGACCACTTGGACCTACAATATATTTGTTATTATATTATATAAATTATACCTGTATTTATTTATTTATTATTTTATTTTTTTTGGGTGCGCCACACGGCTTGTGGGATCTTAGTTCCCCGAACAGGGATCGAACCTGGGCGCCTGGCAATGAGAGCGCTGAGTCCTAACCACTGGACCGCCAGGGAATTCCCATCTTAACCATTTCTAAGTGTACAGTTCAGTGGTATTAAGTACATTCCCATTTCACAGATGAAGAGAGTGGGGTCCAGGGAAGTTAGGCAACTTGCCCAAGATCACAGTGTTGGGAAGCAGCAGAGGGAGGAGTGGAACACAGCCAGCCAGAGAACGCCTTAACGGTGAAGTCTGGGTCTTCTTCATTAGCTAACACATAGTAGGGGCTCAAGCCCACTGGGTAAGTGAATAGTGAGGGAATGAGTGGATTGTATGGTAAGCATCCTTGGGGGAGCTTTGTGCGTGATGTTCTGAAGAGCTACACTAAAAGAGCCTCCACCTGTGCTTATCTCCAGCCCTCAGGATCATCCAGGTAACAGGTGATTCACATGAGTGAAACAGACCCCAAGGTTTCTTTCCAAGGGGAAAGAAACAGAAAAAAAAAAAAAAAGTGGTGCATGGCCTTTGGGATCTCCACCTCCTTGCCTGAGGCTGGCAGCTCACCTGAAATGCCCTTCTCCCCTCTCTTCACCCACTGAAACCCTGCTCAGCCTTCAGGTCCAGTGCAAACACTCCTTCTGCTGTCATGCTGGAGCCCCCAGGAAGAGCCAATCTCTTCTTCTGCTCGTTTCCCACTTGTACCTTCATTTAGCGTCTATTTCATACTGTTTATACCGGTTTATAATATAAACCATGGTGTTCTTCACATCTGTGCTCCCCTTCCCCAAATCTGTAAGCTTCTTCAGAGTAGGGGCTGTGTCCTATTTCATCTCTAATCTCTGCGACATCTAGCGCGGTGCCACGAATAACAGACACTGACTAGGAACATTTAGAGTCAAAGAGAGCTAGCATCAGGCTCCAGCTCTACCATTCACTAGCTTCGTGGCTTTCAGCTCTCTTAACCTCCTTAAGCCTCAGTTTCCCCATCTATGAAAGGGGAATAATTATCTGCTGACCTAATAGAGTTGTTAAAATTTAATAAGCTCGAGTTCATAGCTAAGACTCACTAACTACTATTATTATTAATAAGTGTTTAATAATTAATCAGAGACCAAGAATAGGCATAATTGATTTTTCCTTCAATGGACACATAAGAAGGAAACACTTGCAAAAATGAAACTTAAAATACCGAATAAACAGAGCTATGTAAATAATTGGTTTTGTTCAAAGTACATACTAGATAATATCATATTCATCATCTTTGCCTTCCTGCTATTATGGTTCCTGCAATAAAGTTACACAGTCAGTTGCCTCTCCAGGGAGACTGCAGAGACTAGCACACCTCCTAAACCTTAACCCGGTGCTCAGTCTCCCAAAAGGTAGTCCATGTTGCCTTTACCCTTGTCACTCCTTTCACACTAAGGAAATTCCTACCACTTAGCCAAAATGGGATTGATTAGGAAGGACCCTGGGATTACAGCGAACAGTGATTACATCGATCACTTGCCCCATGGTCTGATTCTCCATCTAGTAGCCAATGTGACCTTTTAAAAACAAAAACCAGCTCATGTTAGTTAAGCTGGACAATCAGAAGCAGCTTCTCCTACAACAAGAATAAAATCTGTACTTTCTTTTTTTTTAACTACAACCTACAAGGTCCTACCCAGTCTGGCTCCTCGCTGATTTCTCTCCTCTCTCTACCCTGACCCTCCCGGTTCCAGCCACCCTGGCCTTCTGTCTCTTCCTCTAACATACCAAGGGCCTTTGCATTTGCTTCTTGCATCCTTGACATTTACATGGCAAAATGTCACCTCCTTAGGAGAGCATTTCCTGACCACTGGACGGGAAATAGCCCTCCCCTATTAATTCCCATGTAACACATCATCACCTGAACGACATTATTTGTTTGCTTATGTATTGTCTGTCACCTTCACTCCCAGCCCACTTCCTGCTTTCCCCTTGAATAGAAGCTCCATGCAGGCAGGAACCTTGCCTGTCTTGCTCCACACTGTGTCTCAGCCCCTAGAACACTGCCTGGCACTTATAAAGCAGTTAATACCTATTTATTGAATGAATAAATGGGGGAGGGGGAGCAGATTATGGTCATTTTTCACTTTTTATTTTTATATTTCAGATGAATTTGAATTCTTTATAAAGTGCATGTACTACTTCTGTAATAAGAAAAGAGAAATAAGACTAAAACAAAATAAAATTGAAATAATAAAATAAGCATATTTAATCAAACAGATGAAAGTAACACAAATTCTTTCCCAAGTATCTATTATATAGATTGCCAGCAATTCATATTTTTCAGCCTCCACACTGTTTATTAAACCTGAAACGTTGGCCAGTTTAATGATCTGTTTGCCAGTCGGCACACACCCTTGGATTTTTAAATAATTGTCATCTCTCCTGGGCGTATAGAAAGATTATCATTTGAGCTTTCCACTTTATTCCAATCTCCTACTCATAGCACATTTATTTCCACCTCTATGCTTTTGCCAATGCTGTTATCTCTCCTGGTATCTCCTACCCACTGTGCCACCCTCCCCCACCTCCCCTGTCCAAAATCTTGATCATCCTTTAAGGCACACTCAAATCTTTCAAGAAACAGCCACGACCACTGACAACTGTGCTTTTAGAAAGCTCTGTGCTTTGTCAAAAGGCACCTTGTCTTTGTGCCTCCCCTAATTAATTACAGTTGGTTGAAAGCAATACTTTTATATATCTAACCACACTGAAATGTCACTATGCATTTTCCAACTGAGTAAAAAAAAAACAAAAAACCTACTCACTTCTAGTGGAAATATGTTGTCAAAAGTGGATGGGAGCAATTCCTTAGACTCTTTCTCAAAGGAGAAAATACTAGGTGGTTTCCAAAGATGCAAAAGCCGTTTCCTACACCTGCCCATAAGGAAGAAGGTGGTATCTACATAATCATTACCTGGAATTCACAAAGAAATGCACGCAAGGAAAAAAAAACTGACTGGCAGGCTGGAATAATCTCCTCCAATGCTATTGGGCACCATCCTCTTATGTTCTATTGCTGTGGTCCCCAACCTTTTTGGCACCAGGGACCGGTTTTGTGGAAGACAATTTTTCCACGGACCGGGGGTGGGGGAATGGTTTCAGGATGATTCATGGGCATTACATTTATTGTGCACTTTATATCTATTATTATTACATTGTAACATATAATGAAATAATTATACAACTCACCATAATACAGAATCAGTGGGAGCCCTGAGCTTGTTTTCACTTGCTACTCACTGATAAGGTTTTGATACGAGTCCTCACGCAATTGATTTATTATGGTCTCTGTGCAGTGAAACCTCTCTGCTAATGATAATCTGTATTTGCAGCCACTCCCCAGCGCTAGCATCACAGCCTCAGCTCCACCTCAGATCATCAGGCATTAGATTCTCACAAGGAGCGCGCAACCTAGATCCCTCGCATGTGCAGTTCACAGTAGGGTTCGAGCTCCTATGAGAATCTAATGTCACCGGTGATCTGACAGGAGGCAGAGCTCAGGTGGTACTGCAATGATAGGGAGAGTCTGTAAATACAGATGAAGCTTCGCTCACCTGCCTGCTGCTCATCTCCTGCTGTATGGCCTGGTTCCTAACAGGCCACAGGCTGATACCGGTCCATGGCCTGGGGTTGGGGACCCCTGCCCTATTGTGACAACCATTCAGCATGGATTGAGTGCTTACTGTATGTCAAGCACTATGCTAAATGCATTATATGCATTATCTCATTTAATCCTCCCAACAGCCTGAAGTGGTCCTTACTATCCTGTTGGAAGATGTCACTGAGAGGATGGAACTGCCAGCTGACTCTTGAGCAGGACTGGGGTAATCGGAGGCTCCTCACCCCTCCCGTCCTTGAAGTGTATATTCTACCCATTCTTCTCGCACTAGGAGCCAGTTCAAGGATGCGGCTTTGAGAGAGTAGGACGTTGTTGAGACCATCGGATGGGATACACCACTGAACCCCATTAAGGCCTCTATATAAACTGTTGAGATTCTGGCGGGCCGGTGCAGAGATCTTGTGGCGCCCAAGACAAGCCTCATATGTAAGTTCCCTTGTTGTTAAACCTGCCACCTACCAATCTGGAGTGGCTGTCTCTTTCTTTGGCCTCTTCTTGCCCTCTGAGTACGGGGCCAGTTTCAGATTTCAGCTGTCAAGTTCCCAAGGGTTCAAACCAACATATCCCCATTTTATAGATGAGACAGCTAACTTACAGAACGGTTCAGCAATTTTCCCAGGGTGACAAAGCAACAAAGTGTTAGAGCTGGTTTGGATCCATGTCACCTGATTTCAAAACTCTCATTCTTAGCTACTATACTATTTATATCTTCTACCTAGAAACTCTAGCTAACATTAAAGAGAACGGTTAATACGACCTTAACTGAAAATGACCAGTTTTGCAATCTTTTTCCCCTTTTCAAGTCTTTTTAAGTAACACCTACTCAGTGTTTAACATAAAATATTTAAATATGTGTAAAAGTTAAACAGAGAGTGTCTTCTTTTTAATGGGCCTCTCTTTTTCTCCAGCATTTCCTCCATAGCGACATTGGCTTGACAGTTATTATGCCACAGAATCAATAGTACTAATTTTCACACTTTGTTAATAAATAAGTGGAGGCCCCAGATGTTATGGGATGGACCCACAGATCCCCTGGGAGTTGAGAGAGAGTCCAAAAAGAAAAAAAAGCCACTTTAATTTAAAAAAAAAAAAAAGTTAGGCTGCAGACAAGAGTCTAGAGATCAAAAGTCTAGATTCAAAAGTGAAACTCTGGATCAGTGCTTTAAGAAGATTTTGAATTTGAATAGGTAAAAATGAAAGAAAACAAAAGATTTGGGGATCCACACCAAAAGCAGATCATAAACTGTGGTCTTGCATCTGAATGGGAAGCAAGAGTCAGAATCTTTGTTGGTTTGGAAGAGAGAGGATAAGAAAGCCTTTCCGCCAAGCTTTTAACAGTTTGCAGCCTAAGACTTAGAAGTACAAAAATTTCAGGAGCGAAAATGCTATATATCAGGTTTTCACTGCAATTTTTCTGTATGCTTGAAATTTTTCCTAATAAAATGGTGAGAACATAAAAAAACATAAGAGAATTATTAGGGACCTGGCCCACATTGCAGCTTTAGTCCAGAGTGTTGCTTTATGTAATTCTTTGCAAAGGATAAAAGCAGGTTCTTTCTACAGATGTAGTAATAAAATAATGGAAGCAGCCAATATATTCAGCACTTACCTTGAGCTCTACCTACATCATCTTATTGAATGTTCACAATTAAGCCGTAAGGTATGTATTATTATCATCTCTGTTTCAGAGAACAGAGGCAGAGTGAGGCTTAAAAAAATGTGACTAGTTACAAATTCAGTCACATGCCAGCAAGGGGGCAGAGCCAGGATTCAAACCCAGGGCTTCTATTCTGCACAGACCCAGTAGTCTTTCAAGGCCACCGTGAACTCCAGAGACCAACAGGCTGCCACATACTTAAAATCACTAAATGTGTTCTGGGACTCTCAACAGATTTAGAAAGCTTCCTGAAAATGTGAAAGCAATACACCTTCAGGTTAAAACCAGAGAGGGGCTCAGGGGCCCAACAAACCTGAGTTCAAATCCTGACTCTGCCACTTAAATCACATCACCTAGTAAGCCCCAATTTTTCCATCTATGTAAGGGGAGTCATAAGTCATAATATTCCCCTCAAGGAGGCTGTTCCAGGGATTGAATGAGAGGATGCATTTAAAGTTCTTAGCACAGGCAAGACCTAATACATGGCAATCTATCAACAAAAGGCAGCCATTGTGGGTATTATTTTGAGCTTGCAGGAAGACCAGAGACCCTCAGCCCTGGTGTCATGTTAAAGTATCAAAGCCAAAGGGTTTTGAAAGGATGAAATGGGAGGAAGGACCCATACTTCAAAAGGAGAAAGAAAAGAAAAGGAGAGAGGCTGGACACACTCTGGTTTCCAGGTGCAGAACTAAGATATTTGACTGTGATTTCTACTTGAACCCATGAAAACCAGAGTACAGTTGAACCATTCTAAAAAGATCTTCTGAATTTGTAATTACAGGTACGGAGAAAGCACACACACAGACACACACACACACAATCTTCTACCAGGTGAAGACAGGAAAAGAGCATATTCACAATACTTCGGTCCAACACAGCTCAGCGCCAAGGCAGGAAGCTGAGGGTCCTTGTGAAGGGCGAGACGGCCCTTCCCAGCCCGGATGGAGGTACGGAGCTAAAGCAAGCAGTGCAAGGGCAGGGGACTGCTAAGTGCCCGGGGTTTGCAGGGAGGGCTGGTGACCCTGGGACCCCTGCAGCTGCCTCTATACTTTGAGAGCAGGAGTTTCAACTACTGCATCCTATTCATTAACAACAAAAGATCCTTAGTTTATTTGTTAATGTTGTTGACCCCAAAATACCGTAGAGAGAAGCAGCAAATACAGTCTGTCCATTTCAGAACTGCCTTCTAGGACGGTACCCAAACCAGAGACTTTGAGTCAAGAGAGAAAGAAGGGCGTGCACAGGGTTAACCTTCCCCTAACCCTTTCCCTTCCACTCGCGACCCTGGAGAAGGCAGGGGAAGAAACGCTGGGAATTTCAGGTGTGCCCTGAACCTCACGCCGGGGGAGAAGCAAAAGCAGAAACCCAGTGGACACTCCCCCCTCTCCAGAGACGTGGGCGCTTTCCAGGATGGTCCAAAGGTTCCAGCGTCCCAGTGCATCCCGGGTGGAGAAAAGACCCTCCTCCCTGGGCTGCGGGAAAGACCCTACTTTCCAAGACCGGCTGCGAGCTTGGATCCGGGACTCCCGAGTCCACCCCAGGCTCCCGGCTCAGCTGCCTGGAGATTCCCGAGCCTCCCGGTGAAGCCCAACCCGGAGGCTTTTGTTCGAGGGAGAGCGCGTCGCAGCGCAGCGCATCCCCGCAGCGCTGAAAGCCTCGCTGCGGGGGCGCTTCCCTCGGTCCGCTCCCTACCAACCCCGCGCTCTCGCGACCACCCGCTCCAGCGCACGGATCCCCAACTGTCCCCACCCCCCGCCCGAATACTCACTTCTCCCCAGTCCCTCCGCTTTCCACGCCGTCTCCTCCACCGCCCCATAGCGCCTCAAAGGCTTCTCAGCTTCCAGATGGATGGACAAAGATTGCTTTAACTCCATCGCTGATCTCCGCGGGCAGGTCGACGGGTCTCCCTTTACTCCATCCCCGCTGCGGGTTGCAGGGAGGGAGGCGGCTCCAGCCAGCAGCGTCTTAAGGGGCCGGGCGCTCGTGACGTTGCTCCATCTCTTCCGCCGCCAGGGCCGGGGACAGCCGACTGGTACCTGGTGGGGGGGTGGAGGGGTGGAGAGAAGGATGAGGACGCATGCGCAATGGAGGCTTGGGGAGGGGAGCTTGGGGGCTGGGTAGACAGAAAAGAGGGTAGGTGATAACTCTACGAAGAACAACAAAACAACAACTAAAATAGAACCATCACAAAGGAAGTCAAAACAAGGCAGCAGCCCATACTGGGGCTTGTGGCGTCAGCGTGCTGCTAGGTTTTGAGTGGGATTTGTGAGAGCATCTCTATCTGGGGGCAATGGATCCATCTTTGTGGCGAGTGTACAGAAGCGTGAGTGTGGACCTGGATCTGTGGGTTCTGGGCTTGGCCGAGTGCGTTTTTGTGACAATCTCTGTCGTTTGCATCTGTGTGTATTTTGAATTTGAATTTGAATATAAAATGGGACAATCTTGTCTGCCGGTGCCTGTGTCCACTCTGTATGTGTTTGCATGAACTTCAGAGAGACATGAAACTATTTTGGACACAAGTATAACAAAGCTATTTGGAACATGGGTCTTTACTTTCCAGAAACCCAGAGGTTTATCTTAACCAACAAAGCACGGCAGCATTAAAAGTACAAGGTAAAATCAGCAGCTAGACTGATTTTTAAAATAGTACTATTTGTTGAATGATGGCTAGGTGCTAAACACTCCCCAATAACTCTGTGAAACAGATACTGTTTTGTTAGCTTTGTTTTATAGAGGATGAAACTGAGGTGCAGCAAGATTAAGTTATTTGCCCAAATTCCCACACTTACCAAGTGGTCTGGTCAGCACTTGAATCCAGACTTAAGACTCTTTATTGTACTGACCTTCTTGACTGCACAGGTATGTAGTTTTGTACTGGGTTGGGGGAGAAGCTCTATAGGACATGTGTTGTTCATTTGTTGCTTGTTGTTATTCTTAAGACATCATCTGGGGCAACTTTTGGTTTCCACACAGCTTGTGGAGGTATGAAAAGGCTTTAATAAAATGATTTATCAAACAGCAGCAAGAGGCTTTAAAAATTTATGATCAGTAAAGTACTTCTAGGGCTTCCCTGGTGGTGCAGTGGTTGGGAATCAGCCTATCAATGCAGGGGACACAGGTTCAAGCCCTGGTCCAGGAAGATCCCACATGCCACAGGGCAACTAAGCTCATGTGCCACAGCTAACTGAGCCTGCGCTCTAGAGTCCACATGCCACAACTACTGAAGCCCATGTGCCATGACTACTGAAGCCTGCACACCTAGAGCCCGTGCTCCGCAACAAGAGAAGCCACCGCAATGAGAAGCCTGTGTACCACAACGAAGAGTAGCCCCTGCTCACCGCAACTAGAGAAAGCCCGCATGCAGCAACAAAGACCCAACGCAGCCGAAAGTAAATAAATTAAAAAAAAAAAAAGTACTTTTAAATAGCTCATGAGAGAAAAAGGATAAAACAATGAAAAATTTTAAATATTTAGACCTCAATAGTCATGAGAGTATCACATATCAAAACTTGTAAGGTTATTGTTTTTTTTAATATATGTTTTTTTAATTAATTAATTTATTTATTTATGGCTGTGTTGGGTCTTCGTTTCTGTGCGAGGGCTTTCTCCAGTTGCGGCGAGCGGGGACCACTCTTCATCGTGGTGTGCGGGCCTCCCACTGTCACGGCCTCTCCCGTTGCGGAGCGCGGGCTCCAGACGCGCAGGCTCAGTAGCTGTGGCTCACGGGCTTGGTTGCTCCGCGGCATGTGGGATCCTCCCAGACCAGGGCTCGAACCCATGTCCCCTGCATTGGCAGGCAGACTCTCAACCACTGCGCCACCAGGGAAGCCCCAAAACTTGTAAGTTTTGATGTAAGTAAATGCATAGCCTTAAATGCATGCATTTAAAAATGTAAGACTAAAAATAAATGGGTTAGGATGAATAGGTAAGCAAAATGTGGTCTTTCCATACAGTGGAATACTATTCAGCCTTTAAAAAGGAAGGGGATTCTGCAATATGCTACAACATGGATGAAACTTGAGGACATAATGCTAAGTGAAATAAACCAGTCACAAAAAGACAAACACTGTACAATTCCACTTATGTGAGGTGCCTAGAGTAGTGAAAATCACAGGAACAGAAAGTAGAATGGTGGTTGCTGGAGACTAAGGGGAGGGAAGAATGCGGAGTTTTTGTTTAATGGGTATAGATTTGCAGTATTTCAAGACGAAAAGAGTTTTGGGGGTGGATGGGGGTAACGGATGCACAACAGTGTGAATGTATTTAATACCACTGAGCTGTACACTTAAAACTAGTTGAACTGTAAAAAAAAAATCATTGTGTTCAACTGAAAAGACTATAAGAGAAAGGAAGAGATAAAACCTAAGTGAAAAAAAAAAGAAAAAAAAAAACCTAAGTGAAGTAGAAAAATAATAATAAGAGCATAAATTAAGGTAATAGGGACTTCCCTGGTGGCACAATGGTTAAGAATCCGCCTGCCCAAGGCAGGCGACATGGATTCAAACCCTGGTCCGGGAAGATCCCACATGCCACAGAGCAACTAAGCCCATGCACCACAACTACTGAGCCAGTGCTCTAGAGCCTGCGAGCCACAGCTACTGAGCCCACATGCCACAACTACTGAAGGCTGCATACCTAGAGCCCATGCTCCACAACAAGAGAAGCCACTGCAATGAGAAGCCCGCTCACTGCAATGATGAGTAGCCCCTGCTCGCCGCAACTAGAGAAAGCCCGCACGCAGCAATGAAGACCCAACACAGCCAAAAATAAATAAATTAAAACAACAGCCACAACAACAACAACACTGAGTGGAGAAACTGGAACCCTCATACGTTGCTGGTGGAAATGTACAATGGTGCAGCCACTTTGGAAGACAGTCTGGCATTTTCTCAAAAGGGTAAACACAGTTATCTCATGACCCAGCAATTCCACTCCTTGGTATAGACCCACAAGAAATGAAAGATACATCCACACAAAAACTTGTTTGAACAAATGTTCACAGCAGCATTATTCACAATAGCCAAAAAAGTGAAAACAACCCAAATGTCCATCAACTGATGAATGAATAAATAAAATGTGGTATATTCCTACAGGGGAATGTTACTTGGTAATAAAAAGGGATGAAGTACTGATACATGTTGCAACACGGTTAAATCTTGAAAATGCTATGCTAAGTGAAAGACACCAGTCACAATAGACCATAAGTTATATGATCCCATTTATATAAACTGTCTAGATTCTTTATCTACAGAGAAAACATTATCTATAGCAAATCAACAGAGAAAGAAAGTAGGTTAGTGGTTGCTTAGGTCTGGGGGTGGAGGAAAATAGGCGAAGGCAGGGACTGCTAAAGATAACAGGGCTTCCTTTTGGGTGAAAATGTTCTAAAATTGTGATGATGGTTGCATAACTCTAGTAATATACTAAAAACCCTTGAATATGTACCTTTAAAAGGGTGATTTGAATAGTATGTGAATTATATCTCAATAAAGCTATTAACAAAAAAAAATAAATTGAATGGGATTTAACCATTTAAATCACAACACATTATCATGAGGTAAATAAAATGACTAAGGCCAGCCTGTGCAGCCAGCCAGCAGGGATTTCCAGGGGTCTGGCCACACAATCCAAATCTGTCTGGGTCCTACCTGGGGTTTGGCATTACCTGATGGTGATTGTCCATTCTAGCTTGTGTGTGTGTGTGTGTTTCATATTCTTTTCCATTATGGTTTATTACAGGATACTGAATATAGTTTCCTGTGCTAAACATAAAGACCTTGTTGTTTATCCATTCCATATATAATCGTTTGCATCTGCTAATCCCATACCCCAGATCCATCCTTCCCCCATCAGATTGTGTGTTGATGGATATCACTTGAGGTCCCGTGGCAATTGGAATTTCCAAAACAATGACAGTGATTCCAGGACAGTGATTCCCCAGTTAGTGGCTCAATTACATGGGCCCAATTCAGAAAAATTAGGCTAGGCGAACACCTCCCCACCCATCAGTCCACCCCCGCCAACCCTTCTGTCTCCCACTTAATATGTACTTTGGCCAGCATTATCCTGGGGTTTTAGTGAATTAGCCATTTTGCTACTAGTATATAGGCTATATGTTAGTAGGACTACAGTTATTCTTCTGTATCTGGAGAGACAGTAAAAGTTTCAATTGTAATACAAACGTATTCATGAAAGAACATCAGAAGGATCATTTCCCATTCCCATGATATGTCTTTCATTCCAGTTTAAATCATGGAGAAAGGGGGAAAATGTGGGCGTGGAGATGCACTGATATTGTTCAAGCTATTTTTACTCTCACAAAATGGGTCCCTCCCCTAATAGCCCCAATTTCTCCTAATAGATCATTTTTTATTAAAGCATATCATTTATCCGTCTTGTCTCTCTTTGATTCCTGGAAAACATTCCTTGAATATTTCAAGGAAAGACGTTACTAGCCATTTAAGTGGAATGCCCCCCATAATCAGTATGGCATTATACCTTGCATTCCAGCTGAATCACATCCTGTCAGTCACACACTCTGATTATAGAAACAGTGGAATAGCCAGAGAAGAATTGATCTGTGTGTCTGTAGAGAACAAATGTATGGACACCAAGGGGGGAAAGTTGGGGGGGGGCAGGGGATGAATTGGGAGATTGGGATTGACATACATACACTAATATGTATAAAATGGATAACTAATAAGAACCTGCTGTATAAAAAATAAATAAAATAAAATTCAAAAGTTAAAAAAAAAAACTGGGAAAAAAAAAGAATTCATCTGTGTTTCAGTGAAAAACCTAATGCAGAGGGAAAACAAAATCTCCCTGTGTCTCAAAGAAATATAAGAAGTGTTGCTTCTAGAACGTGGGAATTCCAGAAACTATGATTTGCATGAGAAGAAACATTAATTTTAAGATTCAGAAGAAAAAGTTCTAGATGTTAGGGCCATAGATGGAAGTCAGGCTGCTTGAGTGAGATCCTGACTCCATGATTGGAAGCTATTTACCTTAAACCAACTATGCAAGCTGTCCAAGAGATAGTTTCCTTTCCTGTAAAATGGGGTTAATTATGAAACATGCTTAGTACAGCACATAAGAGATAGTTTCCTTTCCTGTAAAATGGGGTTAATTATGAAACATGCTTAGTACAGCACATGGCACAGAATAAATATTCAATAAATGTCATTTATTCTATTAATTTCATCACTGCTGTCATTACTTGAAGTTAAAAGTTGGCTTCCGTGTTGTGCTGTAGTCATCAAAATATCAAGATCATCCTTACATAAATCCTAGAATATGCAACTCTATGAAGTCATTACATTTGTCATAATAATATTCCTAATTTTACAGACTCCTTCCAGGGAGATCGGTGTTATCCAGTATTAACACATTCCTAAATTGATGGTTAGCAGATATCTTGGATTTCCACAGATGAGGAGTTTCAGGAAGCAGTGAAAGAGATTCACAGAGAAGGACTGGAAAATGCAAAAACTGGACCAGGTTGCATGCCTCCTGCACAGTCCAGGAGCCTACACCATGTCAACTGTTCTGCAAAGAAGCTGTCACTTACGCTTGCAAGGCAGACTCCAAAGCAGAACCGTACACTTTCATCAGGCAGAGTTGGGATTAGTACAGCTCTCTTCTCTCATCAAAACTGGGGTGTTTTGTTGGTGTGTTTCATTTGTTTATTTTTTATTTTTATTTATTTATTTTTTTGGTGTGTTCCATTTGTAAAGTCAGTGATCAATGTCTTAAGAAGGCATCACTTTCATAAAGCAGATCTGGGGTTTTGGTGTTTCATTTCTATAATAAAATAACATACCATTAGTTTCCAACCCACATAAACACAAGACACACTTGGGACATGTTAGTAGGCATGTAAAGAATATTACCTGTAGAGCAGAGTGATAAAAAAAACTTGGGCTCTGTCGTCCTGGCTCCACCACTTACTAGCGGTATGACCTTGGGCAAGTCACTTCCTCTCTATTCTACTGAAAATGCGCTAAAGATCCCTAATGGCCTATTTTTTGTCACATCCAATAGCTTCTTTCCAGTCATCATCCTATTTAATCTCTCCAAAAATATGTAACGTTGTGGACCAGACCCTACTCCAAACTCCCTCTCTACCCAGTTTCCAGGACATGCTCTCTCCTGTCCTCTTGGCTCCCACTCCTGCTGTTCCAGTCCTCCCTTCTCGTCTCCTTCACAAGCTCTTTCTCCATCACTCACCCCCTTCAGTTAAGGTTCCCAGTGTTTATCCCTTTCATCTTCTCCTCTTCTCATTCTTCACCTCTTCCTAGTTAAACCTATCTTTTGTTCAATCTCCATCTCCAGCCCCCATCCTTCTCTCCTCTTAGAAATATCCAGCAGTCGTGGGGAAATTGATAAAAAGAGGAAAATGGATTTGGAAGAGAAAATAGAGTTAAAGAGAGTTCCAGAAAGCACACTGTGTATTCCTCTTAAAGGAGGCTTAGAAGAGAGAAAAGAAGCTGAGGAAACATATGCCGAAGACTTCAGACCTGAAATCCTGCATCTGTTGGAGAGCAGGGAGCTGGTACTTCTGCCCAAAGTGCTCAAGGAGTGGGATCAGGTGTTTTGGCTGTGCTGGGGCATGAAGTTATTAGGAGTGAAGTCAATGCTACATGCCTGTAAGAGGGTGGCGGGGGGGGAGTCTGAAAAAAAGTCCCCAGGGCATGTGGGGACTCTATTATGGTGCTTTCTGTTTTTCAACGTTTATTGAGTGGTTACTGTGTACCAAGCACTTTACAAGACTTACCCTTCTTAACTCTATACTCTGAACAGTGTCCTGTGAGATCATGGTTTGTAGCTACAGAGAGGTTGTAGTTTGCCAGTAAGTGGCAGCACCTGCATTCAGTCTCAGTCGGCCAGTCTCAGAGTCCAAACACTTAACCACAATCCCACATCCCCTCTCAAAGCTTTCCTTTCTCCTCCAGGAATCACCATGGCAACAGCCAGGAGGAGGGATTTATAACCTCAACCTGAACATGTTCAAAATCAGACTCCTTATATTTCCCCCCAAACCTGCTCCACCTCAATTAGAAATCTCGGATTTAGTCTCTGTACCTTACTCTCAAATATTCCACACTCTTTTACACATAGCCAGTCAACAAACCCTGTTGATTCTACCTTGGAAATCTCTCCAAAATCCAATTGTCCTCTTCATTCCCACTGCCCTGCTCTAGCTCAATGCTGCATCACCTTTTTCCCAGACTATTGCAGAAAAACATCTTTTCTGTTTTTTTTCCCTACTGGAGACTATTCTCCACATTGCTTCTAAAATTATCTTTATCTTTTATTATTTTTTTAGTATTTATTTATTTATTTGGTTGCACCAGGTCTTAGTTGAGGCAGGTGGGCTCCTTAGTTGTGGCTCCCTGGCTCCTTAGTTGTAGCACATGGCCTCCTTACTTGCGGCATGCATGTGGGATCTAGTTCCCTGACCAGGGATCGAACCTGGGGCCTCTGCACTGGGAGCGAGGAGTTTAATCCACTGCACCACCAGGGAAGTCCCCTAAAATTATCTTTAAAACACACACACAAATGCACACACACACACACACACACACATACACATGCAATGCCACTCTTATGCTTAAAAGCCTCCACTGGATTCCTGCTGCCTGCAGAGTAATTTACATAAGCAATCTCCTTCGTTTTGAGGACCATCAGGTTATTCCCAACTTCCTGAGTTTATCAAGAAAACCATGAGGAGAGTCTTGGAGTTAAAGCTTTGTAGATGTCCTTTATTTCCTTAGGATGAATTCCTTAAAGTGAAATTGATAAATCAAAGGATATGCACATTGTCAAAGGCATTTGATGCCTATTATTAAGCTGTTCTCCAGAAATGCCATACTTAACTTACACTCGCCAGAAGTGTGTACTACAACTTACTAGAATTCACATGTTTTCATGGGTATACCCACAGAGTGGAAATGTGTTCTATTCACTTTCAAATAATCAGAGCTGGAATACTGAACGGCACATGGTACTCAGCAAATGTTTGCTGAATGAATGAAGAACTGAATAAACAGAAGAAAAGTCCATTTGTGAAAAGCTCCCCGACTTGTGTATAGCTTAAAATAAGCATATCGTAACACAACTTCTAGATGTTGTCTGAATCTGACTGTTTCATGTAGAATTAATCCAGTAGCATCCTTTTGCACGTGGGATTGATATTTATGGGATGCTCCACAACAGTGCTCCATCCAGGGAACAAAATCTTTGCTTCCTATCCATATTCACTACACGTGTACAGACCCAATCTTATCGTAATTTCTTCAATTTTCCATCATCACCTATGCAGGTTAGAGGCTATCTGGAAAGGAGTTAACCTAAACAGTAAAATGAGTAAAAGGGTGCTAAAATTTCACAAATCTATATTTCCAGATGTGTACACTCGGCCCTCTGTATCTGTGTGTTTCACATCTGCAGATTCAACCAACAACAGAATAAAAATGTTTTGGGGAAAATAATTCCAAAAAGTTCCAAAAAGCAAAACTTGCATTTGCTGCTCATTGGCAACTATTTACATAGCATTTATATTATATTTATAACTATTTACATAGCATTTACCTTGTGTTAGATATTATAAGTACTCTAGAGATGATTTAAAGTATACAGGAGGGGGCTTCCCTGGTGGCACAGTAGTTAAGAATCCGCCTGCCAATGCAGGAGACATGGGTTCGAGCCCTGGTCCAGGAAGATCCCACATGCCTCGAAGTAACTAAGCCCGTGCACCACAACTACTGAGCCTGCGCTCTAGAGCCCATGTGCCACAACTACTGAGCCCATGTGCCACAACTACTGAGCCCGTGTGCCACAACTACTGAAGCCCACGCGCCTACAGCCTGTGCTCCGCAACAAGAGAAGCCACCAAAATGAGAAGCCCGCGCACCACAACAAAGAGTAGCCCCCGCTCGCCACAACTAGAGAAAGCCCGCATGCAGCAATGAAGACCCAATGCAGCCAAAAATAAATACATAAATAAATTTATTTTAAAAATAAATAAATAAAACAAAGTATACGGGAGGATGCGTGTAGATTATAAGCAAAACCTGCACCATTCTATATAAGGGACTTGAGCATCTGTGGCTGTTGTATCCAGGGGGTCCTGGGACCAAAAGCCCAGGGATACCAAGGGATGACTGCATATGCATCTCTCTGTTGTACAGCTCTGCTAGAATAAATGTCCCCAAAGCATCTCAATTTAAATCCCTTCCTTCCAAAACCTTCCACAGGTGGTAACAGTTTCCTTCCAGCCAGTCAGTCAAGCCAGAAAATGTGTATTTTGTCCTATAAATCTTACTGATATTGCCTAGGTACATCTGAATTTATCAACCTAGACTATCCCTTCCTCCCTACTTCTACTCCCGTTGAACTAATTTGGGCTCAAATGATCGCTACCCCTGACAATAAGTTTCATCACTGATTTTTAGCAGGCTAGAGATATATTCAGTGTTACTCCTGAAAGGTCATTTGATAGTCCTAAGGAGAATGGGATGGAGGAGTGGAGGTGGCATAAAACTAGAGGTAGGGATATCAGTTGAGAGACTCTAGTGGTAAAATACATAAGTACTTCCCAAAGTTTTTTATTTTTAATAAATTTATTTTATTTTTATTTATTTATTTTTGGCTGTGTTGGGTCTTCATTGCTGTGTGTGGGCTTTCTTTAGTTGCAGCGAGCGGGGGCTACTCTTCGCTGCGGTGCGCGTGCTTCTCATTGCGGTGGCTTCTCTTGTTGCAGAGCATGGGCTGTAGGCGCGCAGGCTTCAGTAGTTGTGGCTCATGGGCTCTAGAGCGCAGGCTCAGCAGTTGCGGCGCACAGGCTTAGTTGCTCCGCAGCATGTGGGATCTTCCTGGACCAGAGATTGAACCTGTGTCCCCTGCATTGGCAGGCGGATTCTTAACCACTGCACCACCAGGAAGCCCCTTCCCAAAGTTTAACATGTTAAAATGGACCCTCTGATCCAGATGGTCTGGGGTGAGGGTCTGAGATTCTTAGATGTTCTCAAGTGATGTCAAGGCTGCAGGTCCATGGACCGCACTTTGAGTAGCAAGACTTTACACGAGAAACAATGAGGGCTTGAAACAAAAAATGACAGTGGAATCAAAAGGAGGGCATGGACTAATGAGATATTAAAGAGACATGACCTGTTGACCTGAGCTACCTGAGGTTACCTGAGCATGAGGTAGCCACACTGAGTTGACACAGCTCCTGGGAATAGTACAGAAGGGATGTTTGAATTAATCTGTGTAACTTTGCTTTAGAATGATAGCTTTTTGGAAGTAACTCTCAGTCCTTTATGTTATCTTTAAGGATCCATGGAGATATTGGTACCCTCCAGTTAAGATTCTGTGGCAATATAAATTTTTCAAAAGCGTAAAGTCAGATGAAATAGAAAACCTTTACTCAGCATATACCATGAGCCAGTCACTCCATGCCTCTGCATATGTTATTCCTTCTCCTTGAATATCTCCATGCCCACATCACTCACACACACACACACACACACACACACACACACACACACACACACGAATTAACAATTTCTTCCTTTGTGTCACTGCCACATCTTTAATATACTTCTTATCACACTGCACTGGAAATGCTGAAAGCAATTCTACAATCATAGAAAGTGTGGGTTTTGGAGCCAATCGAACTTCAGTTCAAATCATAGCTCTGCCATGTATTGGGTTGATGATGAAGACAAGTACCTTTGCTTCCTCAGTTATAAAAATGGAGACGCCATCTACTGTGAGGTCATGTGTAGCCTTCAAGATGCTTTCCTTCAAGTAATAGGAAACCTAATTCACAGTGGTTTAAACAAGGAAGAGAACCTATCAGCTACTGAAACAGAAAAGCCCAGAGGTAAAGCAAGCTTTGAAATAGGCTAGTGTAGAGATTAAGAAATCATCAGGGTTTCTCTGAGATTCTTTCAGTGATACACTCCACTTCCTGTGCCCTTCATGCTAATAAAAATGGTTACAGCAGTTCTAGCACTCACGTCTGTATTAATACCCCAACCTGAAAATAAGAATGCCTTTGTTTGGTGTTCCCAGCTAAAGTTAGGAGTATCACTCTCCTAATGCCTAATTGGACCACTGCAGGTCACATGGCCATCCCTGAACCAATCACTGTAACTACAGGCAGGAAATGCACTGATTGGCTTCACCTTGGTCAGGTGCTCCATCCTTTGAGCCAGGAGTGGAATCACCCTCCCTGAGGATCTCCAAACAGGAACTGGGAGCTGTAGGGAAGAAGGGTGGAAAATGGATTCTGGAGAGGCAGCTGACAACTATTCACTATACCACACCCATTAGTACATTATACAAAGGGCGTGGCACAGAATCTTGTCTGCAGTTTGTGGGCGCACAGTAAGTGGTAGCTGTAATTTGCTTATAAGTCTATCTACTAGACCAGAAGCAAACTGAGAATGGGGTCCTTCTCAGCTCAGGCGTCCCTCATGCCTAGCACAGCACCTGGGACATAGCGTAAATATTTGTTGAATTAATGTTAATGGTTGGAATGGGAAATACAATGTGATAGAGTTATAGAAATTATTACAAGAAAAAAAAGAGGATCATATGACTTAAGGGAATATGAAAACATACACTGTTGCTGGTCCACGACACTGATAAGATAACCAAGCTGGATATAGTTGACTTACAGACTGGGGTTAAAATTGGAATAAATTTCAGTATATATTTTTAGGGGTCTGCTCTAATTTTGGGTCAATTCAGAAAAGAAATGCTAAGTGAAGTGTCTTTATCTGCTTTGCCTGGCTTGGGAGTAGAAGAGAAGAAAATCAACCTTTTTCTTTCCCCCTTAAATCTATTCAAGAAGTGTTGCTTGAGCATGTGCTACATGATCCCATATTATATAGGAAAATAAGTTTCAAGAGGACGGCTGATCTCGTCTATTATTTTGTGGATCTTAAGAATCAATGTCAATTAAAAAGACACTAACATCGATTAATCCCACTATGTGCCAGGCGCTGTCCTTCAAGCTTTCACAAATGTGATCTCTTTTAATCCTGAGTAAATTGAGGCTGTGAAAGGTTAAGCTCCTTACCCAGGATCACACAACTAATAAATAAAGACCCCGGTGCCGAGAGGCACATGCCTCAGAACCACTCTTCTTGTTACTAGAAAAGATTTCCTTGTATAAACCTCAGGGGCTTTACAAGGGAAATATTGGATTACGGTAATATGACTCATTAGCCCAATTTAATATTACCTATTCATTATAATGATGCTTGCATAGCAGAGAATGCTGTTGTATTTCTGCCTCTGGCTCAGATCACAGGAACTATGAACATAGGCTAATTACATGACCTACATACTCAATCAATATTAAGAACATTTTTAATTGCTCTTATTTATGTGGTTGAAAATATATGGTCTAATTTTGGTCAGCAGTAGCATCTAGGTAGTGCTGACTGAGAAGGGAAACATTTGTTGTTGCCATGAGAAATGCAAGAGAAAAGCTGAATCACACTGTACCACATCAGATGTTACCACTATTAATATAACGTGCTGAATAGTGAGCAAGATGGAATCAGACCATCTCTGACCAACAGGTTCATCATTCTACCAGTGGACAGATCCAAGAAATGTCACGGTACTACGTCCCTACGTTGTATTATGTTTTTATCAGCTAAGCTTATAATTAGTGTGTGGTTATCTGGTCAATGACACCAGTGTAGTGTACCATCCAAAAAGGGGATTGCAAACTCAATGCGTTCAGGGGCCAGGTGGGTAATGGAAATGAACACATTGGGCGGGTTGTCAGACGTAGGGAGTGAAGTCTATAGTGAACTCTCCAATGGAAGTAGATTTTTCAGGAGATGCCAGAAACCCAGGTTTTTAATATGAAATTTCCCATCTTCAAACCGTGTGATTGCCATAAAAGCACTCTTGTGGGCCAGATTTGTCCATTCTCCCCTACATGCCTCTGTTAAAAGACTCCTAGTTCATCTCTCATTTCTGTCTTCTTCTATCCTATGGAAGTCTGAACTTGCTTGGGTTCCAGTTTTCTTTTTGAGATAAGAGTTTCTGATACATGCTGTAGTTGTCTATTTGAGACATTGAGAAATTAAATCAATTTTAAAATTTTTATTATTTTTTATACAATTGTTAAAGGTTACACTCCATTTACAGTTATTACAAAATATTGACTATATTCCCTATGTTGTACAATTCATCCTTGTAGCCTATCTTATGCCCAATAGTTTGTACCTCCCTCTCCCCCACTCCTATATTGCACACCCCCAACTGGTAACCACCAGTCTGTTCTCTGTATCTGTGAGTCTGCTTCTTTTTTGTTATATTCACTAGTTTGTAGTAGTGTTTAGATTCCACATATAAGTGATATACAGTATTTGTGTTTCTCTATCTGACTTATTTCACTTAGCATAATGCCTTCCAAGTCCATCCATGTTGCTGCAAATGGCAAAATTTCATTCTTTTTTATGGCTGAGTAGTATTCTACTGCCATACACACCATATACATACCACATCTTCTTTATCCATCCATCTCTTGATGGACACTTAGGTAGCTTCCATATCTTGGCTATTGTAAACAACGCAATTTTTTTTTTTTTTGCCGCACCGCGCACTTGCAGGGTCTTAGTTCTCCGACCAGGGACTGAACCCAGGCCCTCAGCAGTGAAAGTGTGGAGTCCTAGCCACTGGACCACCAGGGATTTCCTAATAATGCAATTTTAAAATAAACTGTTTCTGCTTTATGGTCTTCATTTATTCAATCAAAAATGTCTCTTGAGTACCTATTATAGGCCAGGTGTTTTTCTGGGAGCTTGGGATACATCAGTCAGCAAAAGAGACAAAGAATCCTGCCCCCCTGGAGCTTGGGGGAAGAGAAGGGTGGAAGCATGCAATAAACAATAAACATAGTAAATAAATAAACTATATAGGATAGTAGAAGAAGACGTTACAGCTATGGAAAAATAAAGTAGAGCCGAGTAAGGAGGATTGGGGGAGTAGAGCGGAAAGGGGGGCCAATGACAATTTTAACCAGGGTGGTAGGGGCAGACCTTATTGAGAAGATACATTTAAGCAAAGAATTGAAGGAGTTGAGGGAGTTGGCCATGAGATTATCGTAGGGAAGAGCCAGTGCAAGGATCCTACAGTATCCAGCCTCCATTAGGGCCCCCAGTGACCCCTGCCTCCTGGTGTTCATGCCCTTGAGGGCTGAATTTAGAAGAGATGAGAAGAGAGTGTGGCAGAAGTGAAAGTGTGTGACTTGAAAACTAAGTCATAAAAGGCATGTGTTGGTGTTTTCTCGAGTGTTCTTTCTCTCTCTTGGATCTCACTCTATGGAAAGCTGTGTTGGGAGCTGCCCAATGGAGAAGTTCATGTGGTGAGGAACTGAAGTCTCCAGCCAACAGCCAGGTGAGTGAGTTTGGAAGCGGGTCCTCCAGCCCCAGTCAAGTCTTCTTCACAGACGGCAGCCCCAGCTGCCATCTTGACTGTAACCTCATGGAAGATCCTGAGCTCCAACCACCCTGATAAGCCACTCCCAGATTCCTGACCCACAGAAATTCTGTGAGATAATGTATGCTTTTTCTTTTAATTACACTTTGGGGTAATTTGTTACACAGCAACAGATAAATAATACAGACCCTAAATAAGACTGTGCCTGGAGAATGTGAGGCAGAGAGGGAAGTGGTAGGAACTGAAAACAGAGGGTCAAGGTGAAGGTGTGGTAGGATCTCCAGGCTTCTATAAGAATCCTGGTTGTTCCTCAGAGTGAGATGGAGAGCCACTGCCAGGGTTCATTCTCAGAAGAGTGACATGACATGACTTACTGGTCTGACAACTGAAAAAGAAGGTAGGATTTCTTTAGCACTATATAACAAATTATTTCATACTCATAATGATTCAGAAAAGCTTTTTCTTTTTTTCTACGTTGCCTCTAATTTCTGTCCTTGATTATCCTGTCAGCCTTGGGTTTTCACCCAAGTCTTCCTTGGATATTCCATGTGGACCTTACATTGTAGCATCTTCCATATCTCGAAACCTCGTCCTTCTCCCTTCAGGCACTCATCCAGAAACAATATTTTGGATCCTGCCTGACTTCAGCAGAACTATTTTTAAACCTTTGTAAAACCCAGACACTCTTTGTTTTAGAGGATTACCCTACTTTGTATCAAACATATTGAAATGCACCCACATCCCACATTTAATATAGATGATATAATTATGTGAATTGAGTTGCAGATTACTGGCTGACATTATATTCTCTTTTAAAAGAGATTTAAAACTTATTCATTTTGATTTTCTGAGTTTTTTTTTTTTTGTATTTTGAAGCCATACCTATGTATGTGTAGACATATATGTATATATGCATGTATGTATATGTGTATACACATACACACACACTTCAAGTTTTAAACATCTTTATAAACCTTTAAAGGTCAAAGACCCTAATCGCCGTGCTTACAGTGCCCAAAAGGTAACATAACCTGGAACTAGTTTCCTTATATCCTGTAGAACAGAGTTTCTCAACTTAGTACAATTGACATCTGGAGTCAGATTATTTTCTCTTGTGGGAGCTGTCCTGTGCATCGAAGGATGTTTAGCATCATCCATGGACTCTACCCACCAGATGCCTGTAGCACACCCTCTCCCCTCCACCCCATTGTGACAACCAAAAATGTCTCCAGACATTGCCAAATATCCTCTGGGTGTAGGGTTGCCAGATAGAATACAGAACTTCCACTTAAATATAAATTTCAAATAAACAACAAATCACTTTTATTCATATGCCCCAAGTGCAACATTTGGGACATAATTATACTAAAAAAGTATTCACTGTTTGTCTGAAATTCAAATTTAGCTGGGTGTCCTGTACTTTTATTTGCTAAATCTGGACACCCTACCTGGAGAGAAAAATTATCCCCAGATGAGAACCATTGCCCTCGATCTTAATTCCCACCTCCGCCTTCCCTTCTCTCTATGCTTGAGATTTAATGGCATATTACTTATTACACTGGTTAGCAAAGTCAAAGAAATCTACTTTCTTCAACTTCAGGGGGTTTCTATGCATGAATGCAATTAGTGCCATTGTCAGTATTCATTTACACAGAAGTCAACCAACCAGTATTTCTTGAACTCCTTTGGGCAAAGCATTGGGCTAGAGGGATACAGAAGAAATATAAAACATAACCCTTAACTTCGAAGAGCTCCAATTTCATTGGGAGAAAATATAATACACACAAAATAGTTTATAATAGAGAATAAAACATAATAAAATGCTAAATTATCTGGTACAGACTATAAATGCTCTGAGAGTCAGGAGAAAAGAAGTGTAACAAAAGCCAGAACAGGCAGAGATGGTTTTATAGCAAGGTGTCGGTGACTGGGCTTTGAAAAACAACTTTAAAAATAGAGTAGGTACTCAGTTCAATAAACATTTGGGCTTTTTTGTTGTTGTTTTTTTAAAATTAATTTATTTTTTTATACAGCAGGCTCTTATTAGAGATCAATTTTATACACATCAGTGTATACATGTCAATCCCAATCGCCCAATTCATCACACCACCACCCCCACACCCCCGCTGCCTTCCCCCCTTGGTGTCCATACGTTTCTGCTCTACATCTGTGTCTCAATTTCTGCCCTGCAAACTGGTTCATCTGTACCATTTTTCTAGGTTCCACATATATGTGTTAATATACGATATTTGTTTTTCTCTTTCTGACTTACTTCACTCTGTATGACAGTCTCTAGTTCCATCCACATCTCAACAAATGACCCAATTTCGTTCCTTTTTATGGCTGAGTAATAGTCCATTGTATATATGTACCACAACTTCTTTATCCATTCGTCTGTTGATGGGCATTTAGGTTGCTTCCATGACCTGGCTATTATAAATAGTGCTGCAATGAACATTGGGGTGCATGTGTCTTTTTGAATTATCGTTTTCTCTGGGTATATGCCCAGTAGTGGGATTGCTGGATCATATGGTAATTCTATTTTTAGTTTTTTAAGGAACCTCCATACTGTTCTCCATAGCGGCTGTATCAATTTACATTCCCACCAACAGTGCAAGAGGGTTCCCTTTTCTCCACACCCTCTCCAGCATTTGTTGTTTGTAGATTTTCTGATGATGCCCATTCTAACTGGTGTGAGGTGATACCTCATTGTAGTTTTGACTTGCATTTCTCTAATGATTAGTGATGTTGAGCAGCTTTTCATGTGCTTCTTGGCCATCTGTATGTCTTCTTTGGAGAAATGTCTGTTTAGCTCTTCTGCCCATTTTTGGATTGGGTTGGTTTTTTTTTTTATTAAGCTGCATGAGCTGTTTATATATTTTGGAGATTAATCCTTTGTCCATTGATTCGTTTGCAAATATTTTCTCCCATTCTGAGGGTTGTCTTTTCGTCTTGTTTATGGTTTCCTTTGCTGTGCAAAAGCTTTGAAGTTTCATTAGGTTCCATTTGTTTATTTTTGTTTTTATTTCCATTACTCTAGGAGGTGGATCAAAAAAGATCTTGCTGTGATTTATGTCAAAGGGTGTTCTTCCTATGTTTTCCTCTAAGAGTTTTATAGTGTCCGGTCTTACATTTAGGTCTCTAATCCATTTTGAGTTTATTTTTGTGTATGGTGTTAGGGAGTGTTCTAATTGCATTCTTTTACATGTAGCTGTCCAGTTTTCCCAGCACCACTTATTGAAGAGACTGTCTTTTCTCCATTGTGTATCCTTGCCTCCTTTGTCGTAGATTAGCTGACCATAGGTGCGTGGGTTTATCTCTGGGCTTTCTATCTTGTTCCATTGATCTATGTTTCTGTTTTTGTGCCAGTACCATATTGTCTTGATTACTGTAGCTTTGTAGTATAGTCTGAAGTCAGGGAGTCTGATTCCTCCAGCTCCACTTTTTTCCCTCAAGACTGCTTTGGCTATTTGGGGTCTTTTGTGTCTCCATACAAATTTTAAGACTTTTTGTTCTAGTTCTGTAAAAAATGCCATTGGTAGTTTGATAGGGATTGCATTGAATCTGTAGATTGCTTTGGGTAGTATAGTCATTTTCACAATATTGATTCTTCCAATCCAAGAACGTGGTGTATCTCTCCATTTGTTGGTATCATCTTTAATTTCTTTCATCAGTGTCTTTTAGTTTTCTGCATACAGGTCTTTTGTCTCCCTAGGGAGGTTTATTCCTAGGTATTTTATTCTTTTTGTTGCAATGGTAAATGGGAGTGTTTCCTTAATTTCTCTTTCAAATTTTTCACCATTAGTATATAGGAATGAAAGAGATTTCTGTGCATTAATTTACTTTCCTGCAACTTTACCAAATTCATTGATTAGCTCTAGTAGTTTTCTGGTGGCATCTTTAGGATTCTTTATGTATAGTATCATGTCATCTGCAAACAGTGACAGCTTTACTTCTTCTTTTCCAATTTGTATTCCTTTTCTTTCTTTTTCTTCTCTGATTGTTGTGGCTAACACTTCCAAAACTATGTTGAATAATAGTGGTGAGAGTGGATAACCCTGTCTCGTTCCTGATCTTAGAGGAAATGCTTTCAGTTTTTCACCATTGAGAATGATGTTTGCTGTGGGTTTGTCGTATATGGCCTTTCTTATGTTGAGGTAGGTTCCCTCTATGCCCACTTTCTGGAGAGTTTTTATCAGAAATGGGTGTTGAATTTTGTCAAAAGCTTTTTCTGCATCTATTGAGATGATCATATGGTTTTTTTCTTCTTCAATTTGTTAATATGGTGTATCACACTGACTGATTTGTGTATATTGAAGAATCCTTGCATCCCTGGGATAAATCCCACTTGATCATGGTGTATGATCCTTTTAATGTGTTGTTGGATTCTGTCTGCTAGTATTTTGTTGAGGATTTTTGCATCTATGTTCATCAGTGATATTGGTCTGTAATTTTCTTTTTTTGTAGTGTCTTTGTCTGGTTTTGGTATCAGGGTGATGGTGGCCTCATAGAATGAGTTTGGGAATGTTCCTTCCTCTGCAATTTTTTGGAAGAGTTTGAGAAGGATGGGTGTTAGCTCTCCTCTAAATGTTTGATAGAATTCACCCGTGAAGCCATCTGGTCCTGGACTTTTGTTTGTTGGAAGATTTTTAATCACAGTTTCAATTTCATTACTTGTGATTGGTCTGTTCATATTTTCTATTTCTTCCTGGTTCAGTCTTGGAAGGTTATACCTGTCTAAGAATTTGTCCATTTCTTCCAGGTTGTCCATTTTATTGGCATAGAGTTGCTTGTAGTAGTCTCTTAAGATGCTTTGTATTTCTACGGTGTCTGTTGTAACTTCTTTTTCATTTTTAATTTTATTGATTTGAGTCCTCTCCCACTTTTTCTTGATAAGTCTGGCTGGCTAATGGTTTATCAATTTTGTTTATCTTCTCAAAGAACCAGCTTTTAGTTTTATTGATCTTTGCTATTGTTTTGTTTCTATTTCATTTATTTCTGCTCTGATCTTTATGATTTCTTTCCTTCTAACTTTGGGTTTTGTTTGTTCTTCTTTCTCTAGTTCCTTTAGGTATAAGGTTACATTGTTTATTTGAGATTTTTCTTGTTTCTTGAGGTAGGCTTGTATAGCTATAAACTTCCCTCTTAGAAATGCTTTTGCTGCATCCCATAGGTTTTGGATCGTCGTGTTTTCATTGTCCTTTGTCTCTAGGTATTTTTTGATTTCTTCAGTGATCTCTTGGTTATTTAGTAATGTATTGTTTAGCCTCCATGTGTTTGTGTTTTTTACGTTTTTTTCCTTGTAATGCATTTCTAATCTCATAGCATTGTGGTCAGAAAAGATGCTTGATATGATTTCAATTTTCTTAAATTTACTGAGGCTTGATTTGTGACACAAGATGTGATCTATCCTGGAGAATGTTCTGTGCGCACTTGAGAAGAAACTGTAATCTGCTGTTTTTGGATGGAATGTCCTATAAATATCAATTAAATCTATCTGGTCTGTTGTGTCATTTAAAGCTTTTGTTTCCTTATTTATTTTCATTTTGGATGATCTGTCCATTGGTGTAAGTGAGGTGTTAAAGTCCCCCACTATTATTGTGTTACTGTCAATTTCCTCTTTTATAGCTGTTAGCAGTTGTCTTATGTATTGAGGTGCTCCTATGTTGGGTGCATATATATTTATACTTGTTATATCTTCTTCTTGGATTGATCCCTTGATCATTATGTAGTGCCCTTCCTTGTCTCTTGTAACATTCTTTATTTTAAAGTCTATTTTATCTGATATGAGTATTGCTACTCCAGCTTTCTTTTGGTTTCCATTTCCATGGAATATCTTTTTCCACCCCCTCACTTTCAGTCTGTATGTGTCCCTAGGTCTGAAGTGGGTCTCTTGTAGACAGCATATACGTGGGTCTTGTTTTTGTATCCATTCAGCAAGTCTGTGTCTTTTGGTTGGAGCATTTAATCCATTCACATTTAAGGTAATTATCAATATGTATGTTCCTATTACCATTTTCTTAATTGTTTTGGGTTTGTTTATGTAGGTCCTTTTCTTCTCTTGTGTTTCCCACTTAGAGAAGTTCCTTTAGCATTTGTTGTAGAGCTGGTTGGGTGGTGCTGAATTCTCTTAGCTTTTGCTTGTCTGTAAAGCTTTTGATTCCTCCATGGAATCTGAATGAGATCCTTGCCAGGTAGAGTAATCTTGGTTGTAGGTTCTTCCCTTTCATCACTTTAAGTATATCATGCCACTCCCTTCTGGCTTGTAGAGTTTCTGCTGAGAAATCAGCTGTTAACCTTGTGGGAGTTCCCTTGTATGTTATTTGCCATTTTTCCCTTGCTGCTTTCAATAATTTTTCTTTGTCTTTAATTTTTGTCAGTTTGATTACTAAGTGTCTCAGTGTGTTTCTCCTTGGGTTTATCCTGTATGGGACTCTCTGTGCTTCCTGGTCTTGGGTGGCTATTTTCTTTCCCATGTTAGGGAAGTTTTCAACTATAATCTCTTCAAATATTTTCTTGGGTCCTTTCTCTCTCTCTTCTCCTTCTGGGACCCCTATAATGCGAATGTTGTCCCAGAGGTCTCTTACACTGTCTTCATTTCTTTTCATTCTTTTTTCTTTATTCTGTTCCACAGCAGTGAATTCCACCATTCTGTCTTCCAGGTCACTTATCCGTTCTTCTCCCTCAGTTATTCTGCTATTGATTCTTTCTAGTGCATTTTTCATTTCAGTTATTGTATTGTTCATCTCTGTTTGTTTGTTCTTTAATTCTTCTAGGTCTTTGTTAAACATTTCTTGCATCTTCTCGATCTTTGCCTCCATTCTTATTCCGAGGTCCTGGATCATCTTCACTATCATTATTCTGAATTCTTTTTCTGGAAGGTTGCCTATCTCCACTTCATTTAGTTGTTTTTCTGGGGTTTTATCGTATTCCTCTGCCTTTTCATCTTGTCTATCTTTCTGTGAATGTGGTTTTTGTTCCACAGGCTGCAGGACTGTAGTTCTTCTTGCTTCTGCTGTCTGCCCTCTGGTGCTAAACATTTGTTGAATAAATGGATAAATGAACGAATGAGCAGTAGGTAGTGTAGTGAATTGTTTTTTTAGTTCCCTACCACCATTTATTGTATACATGGCCCTACCCTAGTCCCAGCAGCTCAGAGGAAGTAAAATATAGTAAAAAAAAAAAAAAAAAAAAAAAAAAGGTGCTGATAATTCACAAGTCAGTCAATTATTAGCTTTTGGATTTCAAAACAGGCTTTGGAAACTAATCATAGAAGGATTCTGAAAAGCTCTACAGTCCCCAAACTAACCTCTGAGTATCAAAAGTCAAGTCCCAAAGGGCTCACAGCATAAAGTTTCTGCAATGATGGACAGATTTATGAAGAACAAATGAAGAGCCAGATGACCTTGCCCTGGGAGATAGATTCCTTAACAGAGGAAGGTGAAAAGGAGGGGTGCTGGGGGCCCTGGGAGAGAGGTCCCTGGGGCTGGAGAGACTGCTTGGAGAGTTGAGTCACCACTGAAAGGCCTCCAGCCTCTCTGGAGTGAGCACTGGACCTCATCGGCAAAGGGGGGCCAGGTCAAGGCTCACAGATCACCCGAGTCACTGCCTAAGCCAAGGCCTGCCTAGGTCCACAGCCAGGAGCTCTGTGGCAGCCCTCCTCAAGGCCCGCATGTTCATTTTCCAGCAAGACAGACACATCTGCGGCTCAGATGTGGCCCAGCCCTCTAAATTACCCTTGTGTACATAAGCCTACTGTTCTTAATCCTGGGGGTAAAGTGGGGGGAAACGGAAGGGAAAGCCTTACGAGCCCATCCTGACTGGAGCCAGCATGGGGATGAATATTAACCTGGCAAAAAAAAATCTTTTTTTTCAAGTTTGATTAACAAGTAGAATTTGAATAAAAAGAAGGCAAGGACACAACATCCTAGGAGGGGACACACAAGCAAAATGTCAGATGTTCTGATGGAGCCACAAAGAAACCAGTATTAGCAGGAGAAGCATACATAGTGGGGAGTAATAAAATTGATTTTCGCAAACCATTTGCCTGTATTGTTCATCATTCTTTCTACACATTTGCATTTAGAATTTGCCTCTTCTTGGAAATTCCCTGGTGGTCCAGTTGTTAGGACTCCTCACTTCCACTGCTGGGGGCCCAGGTTCAATCACTGTTCAGGGAACTAAGACCCCTGCAAGCCACGCGGTGCAACCAAAAAAAGAAAAAAGGAAAACTAAATAAATAAAAAAAATAAAATTTGCCTCCTCTAGCTTTTGCTTTACGATAGACTATTTTATACACCTTTTTTTCTTCTTTTATACAGAGTGAAAAGTTTTTCATTTCTTCAAGGCAAAGCTTAATTGTGCCAAACTGTTGAGAAATGACTCAAGATGTATATATTGCTCCTTATTTCTCCCAGAGGATAAAATAAACTACTTGCATTCATTACCTCTATTCAAAAATTTCACACATCAGACTTCCCTGGTGGCACAGTGGTTAAGAATCCACCTGTCAATGCAGGGGACATGGGTTTGAGCTCTGGTCCAGGAAGATTCCACATGCCATGGAGCAACTAAGCCCGATGCACCACGACTACGGAGCCTGCAATCTAGAGCCCACAAGCCACAACTACTGAAGCCCACCCACCTAGAGCCCGTGTTCCGCAACAAGAGAAGCCACCATAATGAGAAGCCCACGCACCGCAACAAAGAGTAGCCCCTGCTCGCCGCAACTAGAGAAAGCTCGCGCGCAGCAACAAAAACCCAATGCAGCCATAAATAAATAAATAAATTAGTAAATAAATAACATATTAAAAGCAACTTACCTATCACCCTTTAAAAAAAAATTCACACATCACCTGCAGAAGATTCTCTAATACTGTTCTCACAAATTCATTATTGGCCAAAAGCCTGGAAATTGTGGTTCACTTTAGTAATACTTATCATTATGGAGCAAAAACAGACTGCAAAACTTGGCAAATTATAATTTCTGTGTGGTGGGTTTGTATCTTACTGTTCAGTATATTAATTTAATACTTCATGTCCCTTTACTAAGTCCTCTAAATATTATTGTTTTCTCTGGCATTCAACCCATGCATAAACTGACTTTTTCCCATTTTCCTTTCGTAGCAAAAAGTTAAAGTAAAACTGGCCAAATGTACAACAACTTTACTGACATACCTTTTTTTCCCCTAAGAACATTCTCTTAATCTTCAATTTAGAGGCCTGCTATTGAAGAAATCAACTGGACGGGGAATATTTTCACTTTGGTTTAGCAGTTTCTGTTTCAACTTTCCAATTTACAACCCTTATGCAGAAGACATTCAGAAAGAATGACCCATGAAAATTTAACAAACCTGAACTCTACATGTAACTTTATTTCAATTGTTCTATCCCCCTTCAAATTCTAGAACTAAAAGCTAACAGATGGGTACAAGGAAAGGAATTCCATCTCCCACCCTCCAAGTTAACTTCCTGACAGCCACTTACTATTTCCATTATATCCACAACAGTTTAATTATAATATTGAAACAACAGAAAGGGACCTGATGGGAATGTTAAATCAGTACAGCCACTATGGAGAATAGTATGGAGGTTCCTTAAAAAACTAAAAATAGAGCTACCATATGATCCTACAATCCCACTCCTGGACATATATCTGGAGAAAACTCTAATTCAAAAAGATACATGCACTCCAATGTTCATAGCAGCACTATTTACAATAGCCAAAACATGGAAGCAACCTAAATGTCCATCGATAGATGAATGTGGTATATATATATATATATATATATATATATATATATATATATATATACACAATGGAATACTACTCAGCCATAAAAAAAAGAATGAAATAATTCCGTTTGCATGGACCTAGAGATTGTCATACTGAGTGAAGTAAGTCAGAAAGAGAAAAACAAGTATCACATGATATCACTTATACGTGGAATCTAAAATATGATACAAATGAACTTATTTACGAAACAGAAACAGACTCACAGACATAGGAAACAAATTTATGGTTACCAAAGGGGAAGAGGCAGGGAGGGATAAATTAGGAGTTTGGGATTAGCAGATACACACTACTATATATAAAATAGATAACCAACAAGGACCTACTACATAGCACAGGGAACTATATCCAATATTCTGTAACAAACCATGATGGACAAGAATATGAAAAAGAATATATATATATATATATATATGAACTGTACACCAGAAACTAACAGCATTGTAAATCAACTATACTTCAATAAAAATTTTTTTAAATAAAAAATAAAATTTAAAAATAAAACAATAAAGAAGGGGACCTGAAATGAAGATGCAATCATACAGAAAGGGGAGCCACGGAAAGATCTAATGTGACCTCGAGGCATGTATGTATACATGTTCACAAACAGCATAAATGTATACATTTGCTGAACTCAACTCCAGAACAAACCAATATATTTTTCAAATACGCATTTGCAATTCCTTCATGGAATGTGTCCAGGGAAATCTATTTCAGTCACGATAGTAGGAAGGAAGGAATTTAAATCACGAAGGAAGAAATGAGTGGACTCCAGGCCAAAGGAGCCACAAGAACACTGGATGGTGGAAAAAGCAGCTTCAGTAACTTGCAGCTGAAGCTCAAGTTGGCCTCCTCAGTATTAATATGAGGAATCTTAATACTGCATTTTTTTCCTACTTTATGCTCAAAAAGAATGGTTTTCGAGAAGTCACTTGGGAATGATTTCAACTCTAAATTTTCAGCTCTATGAGAGTACAAACATACACAGGAAGTACATCATAAGTGACGACGAGCACATATAGACAGATAAGGACAACCTGTATCTCAATCCAAAGTAAAGGCATAAATCTTACATTTGCAAAAGAGGTGATTAGGAAAGATTACAGGATGTAAATCTCATTTCCTTTACATATTTCCCAGAATATTCATACCACCAATAATACAAAACAGCCAGAGTCATTTGCTTTACCTAACTAAAATTCATTTATTTTTCATTTACATTAAATCACACTACCCTAAAAATTTAATATACATATTTTATACATAAAATTTAAACTTAGAAATGAAGCAACTGGTGTTGCTTTTACAACCCTTTCCGCCCAAAATATGACGAGTATTCTGGCTCCATGGCTCAGAGGGATAGGCCACTGATATGAGTGTTAGAAAATGAACAAATAGTTCTTCATCATGAATAGTAGAAAGGCAATATTCAGAAACGGCAGGTGTCTGCCCAACTATCGGACCTAAGTATTGAGGTAGAGTATCAATCACACTGACAGAGTCCTTCACTAGGAAGCATCATCAAACACTGTGATAGTCTCAGCTCCAAAATGGCTTGCCATCTTACCGGAATCAATTCTCGGTCCCCAACATTCACAGAATTCACAACATACATATTCCATCCACTGTCAACCTAATGTGAAAATGTAGTCCGTTCTGTTGTTGGGCCATTATCTGGCTACCTGGCTGAATTTCCATTTTCAGGTTATATACGGAGGCTGTGGAGTAGGAGTGGATGACCACCTACATATTATGATTTCAGGGGGGGGTCCCAGAAATTAACATCCAGAGTAAATCTGTAACAGTTGTGAGCTGGTGGTCATCACCCAGACAACCACACTGCATGAACCACAAACTATGAAAAATTAACATACATAAACAGGGGGAAATATTCAGGGTTCTCCCAAAAAACAGAACCAAAGGGCTGTGTATAGAGAAGGACATTTATTATAAGGAATTGACTCACATGATTATGGAGACAAGCCCCAAATCTGCAGGGTGAGTCAGCAAGCTGGAGACCCAGGAGGGTCGATGGTTTAGTTCCAGTATGAGTCTAAAGGCCTGAGAACCAGGTGAGCCGATGGGGTAGCTCCCATCTGAAGGCCGACAGGCTCAAGACATAGGAAGAGCCAATGTTTCGAGTCCAACAGTAGAAGAAAAGCCAATGTCCCAGTTTGAAGGCAGTCAGGCAGTAAGAATTCTATTACTTGGGATGAGGCCAGCCTTTTTGTTCTATTCAGGCCTTCAGCTGATTGGACAAGGCCCACCCACATTAGGGAAGGCAATCTGTTTGACTTAGTCTACCAATATAAATGTTACTCTCATCCAAAAACACCTTCAGAGAAACACCCAGAATAATGTTTGACCAATTATCTGGGCACCCCGTGGCCCAGTCAAGTGGACACATAAAATTAACCATCACAAAGGGTAATTTAGTGGTTTGGAGAAGGCCCAACTATCACGATTCCACCCAATTCCCCCTTTTTTGTTTTGGCCACGCCACGTGGCTTGCGGGATCTTAGTTCCCTGACCAGGGATCAAACCCAGCGCCCCTGCAGTGGAAGCATGGAGTTCTAACCACTGGACTGCAGGGAATTCCCGCCACCCAATTCTTTCTTTTTTTAAAAAAATTTATTTATTTTATTTTTGGCTGCATTGGGTCTTCATTGTTGCGCGCGGGCTTTCTCTAGTTGTGGCGAGTGGGGGCTACTCTTCATTGCAGTGCACGGGCTTCTCATTGCAGTGGCTTCTCTTGTTGCGGAGCACGAGCTCTAGGAGCATGGGCTTCAGTAGTTGTGGCGTGTGGGCTCAGTAGTTGTGGCTCGCAGGCTCTAGAGCGCAGGCTCAGTAGTTGTGGCGCACGGGCTTAGTTGCTCCGCGGCATGTGGGATCTTCCCAGACCAGGGCTTGAACACGTGTCCCCTGCATTAGCAGGCAGACTCTTAACCACTGTGCCACCAGGGAAGCCCCCTCCACCCAATTCTTAAAGACAAACAATCCAGTCTTTGTAGAGCTGGGGAGAGGTGTGACGAGACGGTTTTCAGAGGGTATGTGCAAGTTGGGCCAGAGGCATCAAAGCCTACAAGTCATAACCATCTCCAAGAAAATACAATTTTATGGGCCTGAGGCCAAAGTAGGTAAGGGTCTGGACTGTGCCCAGCTTAAGACAGAACAGCTGCCTGCACAAGGGGATGAAAATGAAAGGGCCATCAGTACAGACTGCTCAGCAGCAGTCCAGAGGCAAAAAGCAAAGATGAGAAATCCACAAATTACATTCATTCATTCAGCAGTATTACAGGGCCTCTGCTACATGCCCAACACTGTGCTAGACATTTCAGATACAAGTATGAATAAGAAATATATTCTTCCCTCCAGGAGCTCAGTCTAGTAGGGAATACAAATATGCAAACAAATATTGATCATCCATTGTGGAAGGTTCACAACACATTGCAGTGATAGACAGCATAATGTAAAGTGTATCAGAGGTCTTCTGCTAAAAAATACCCTCTTATTTCCACCCCCTCCCACCACAGCAATAGTTACTAAAATTCCATCCAGAGAGTCATTTGTGTTAGCAATTAAAACAAAACAAAACAAAACTCAACTAGAAAGGCTGTCATCCACATCTCAGTAAATTAGCTTAATAAACCTACTTTTCTAAATGTAGCTGAAATCAGTCAGATAGAGAGAATGGGAGTTTTGAAAGGTGAGGAAAAGACATGAGAACCGATTTGGAAGATATTGCACTAAGTCAGAGAGAATGCAGGGAACGGGCATCCAGAGGAAGGAGAGGATCTCTGAAAAGAAAGGGGACACTTCAAGGTCAAAATCTTCAAGTACAAGGACCCATTAAGTTTCTAATACTTTCAGAAGATGAACCTAATTTCTAATGGAAGCTGCCTCCAGAATGTTCACTCACTTCAAAATTCTCCCTAGGGCTGATTGATCCTTCCTCATTTTCTTCCCCCAGAGGGAAGAAAAGATCCAAAGAGGAGGCTCTGCTACCATCTCTCTAAATCATGACTGTCGTGTCACTTAAGTAGTCTGATCCCTAACTTCATCACAGTTATTCTGTCCCCTTGGATTGTCTGGGTGGTCAGGGTTAGGGAGGGATGAAGGACAGGAGAAGGGGTCTTGTTATGGCCATTCAACAGAGAAAGGAAGGAAGGTATGGATAAATAAAGATTTAAGGAAAGAAAGACACAATGGGGAAGAGAACTAAAAAAAGATAGGCTTCTAACTGATACATGCCAATAATGTTACTCAGTTACTAACTATTCCCTTTTATTCACTTGGTTGGCTACTGCTCACAGTAGCTTGAAATTCCAAGTACATCCTTTATTGTTAAACTCCAGATTTCCCCTTTCACTTATTCTCCATTATTAAAAGAAAAATTTTCAATAGTTGTTTAATTGCATTTTCTGTTCCTTTAGATTCTAAACATTGTGGGTAAAACTAGATTAAGTGTAGCCAATGCAAGGTCAAGATCTTCAGGCACAAAAAATCCATTAAATTTCTAATAGTTTCAGAAGATGAACCTAATTTCAAATGAAAGCTGCCTCCAGAATATATGGTTAAGCATGTTCTGGGTATAATTTGTTTTGGCAAACACTATAGAAATTCACATAAAATTTCACTGAACTAAAAGTAAATTGCCCACCTAGCAAAAGATATTTTTCAATAGCTTCAAATGAATCCTAAAGGATGACAATTCTTGGAGAGAAATAAAGTATGGGTGAGTTAGAAATTGTAATTCTGGGTCATCTACCTCAATCAGAGAGACTATCTATGTTTAATTTGGTTGTGGTTAACACAGTTGATTTGGAGGCCTTATTTAGACACAACCTGAAATACCAAAGTTAAATCTCTATATCTATGTGTTTTATAGTGAAAGAAATGAAACAAAATTTTCTTCAAAGTATTAAAAACCAAAATTGCAATTATTAATGAAGTACTAGAATGTAAAAATGTTTTCCTCTTTGAATTATCTTTTAGTAGCTGTAATTCCTCTCATTCATTAAACACTTTTCTTATTCTGGCACCCCAAAATATCGATACAAATAAGATAAAGTTTTCCTAAAGCACCCTTCATTTTCATGAACCCCTAAATGCAAAATTTCACTATGTAGTGGGCAAATAATCACTTTGTCTGCTGAATCACCTTACTGACAGATTTTGAGGAAAATATTTTTACATGCCACTCTCAAACTTGTTATCAGAAATTTTTAAACACATGCAAACTCTCACATTGCCTAATTTTTCCCCACCAAACCCACTATGATATAGCTAAAAGGGAATAACTTTCATTAATTTTCCTATAAATGAAAAAGACTGATAGGTAACAAATTATGCATGATTTTTAATTACAAGTAAGCTGGACAGAAACATCTACTTTATTCAAAGTTGAGGAACAGCCAATGGAAATTTCCTTCTAATTTAGAACTTAAATGCCTTTTCTTTTTCTTCTCTTTCAAGATCTCATCTCGGGCTTCCCTGGTGGCGCAGTGGTTGAGAATCCGCCTGCCAATGCAGGGGACACAGGTTCAATCCCTGGTCCGGGAAGATCCCACATGCTGCAGAGCAACTAAGCTCGTGTGCCACAACTACTGAGCCTGTGCTCTAGAGCCCGTGAGCCACAACTACTGAGCCCACATGCCACAAATACTGAAGCCCGCGCGTCTACAGCCCGTGCTCCAGAATGAGAGAAGCCACTGCAATGAGAAGCCCGCGCACCGCAACGAAGAGTAGCCCCCGCTCACAGCAACTAGAGAAAGTCCGCGTGCAGCAACGAAGACCCAACACAGCCATAAATAAATAAATAAATAAAATAATTTTAAAAAAATAAAATCTCATCTCATCTGATCCTACCATCACCACTCCAGTTCACAGACCTTCAGTCTTGCGACTTTCCATCCTTCAAGACCCAGCTCAGGCATCTCCTCCATGGAGCCTTCCCAGGTTGCCTCGGGCACCATGTTTCAAAGTACCTACTGCTTATGTCACTAACCTACAGCTGGGAGGCATTACTTGAGTAATATTCAAGCTTTCTATTGACCACTTGTCATGGATGCTGTTCAAGCAATGAATGATGAATCGGATTAGATGTCCTGAGAACCTGATTATGAATTTCTTCACTTAAACTCCCAACTAGACCACGGACTTCTTTTAACAGTTATCGCCTTGTTGTTTACCCTCTTCACATCCCTACAGTGGCCCTTTAATAACATTTATTATTTACATAAGGGTTATGAAATTTTATCTACTATGGTTATCCTGGTGGACTATAAGGGTGGTTGCATCCACTTGTACAGAAGGAAAAGATCTCCCTCGAACTGAGAAATCATTTTTCAGTTATCTGGGTAAAAGGCCTATATCTGAGACTGGAAATGGAAACTACGAGTCCAAAAAGATGGGACTAGGCACTCCTGATTTTACTGGTAGCGGGGCCAAGAAGACAACTCCCTGGTAGTGGTGGCCAATGGCATTACCATACGATGGCCATCAGGGCATCAGAAAAGTAGGAAAGCTGGGTAGGTGCCATTAGAGTTACAAGGTAAATATCTCAAATGCCAGGACCCAGGATCAAAAAGCAATATTCTGTAAACTTTTTTCAAAAAAATGCTTCAACATCCTCTAAATTTCCTTTCTGTTTTCTACATGTATTAGGTAAAGTTGTTTTGAAAATCCAGTCTACCTCAACTCTGCCAAGGGAAATGAATGAAAGGTTTTGCCTTTGCCTGAGCAACCAGGGGGCCCAGAAAAGGGGCCAGGTGGCAACACACAAGCAAGTTAAAGAAACCTTATGAATGGGGAAATCTGGAAGAAGAATAAGAGCCACCTGCTCTGTTCTAAACACTGGAAGGTTGAGAGTGTGTTTTACCAAGGACAGCAGCATTTTAAAACAAACACTGCATTATTTCGAATGAGTTCCATTTCTCACACTAAAAAAAAAAAAAGTACTCCTGCATAAAAATTAAAAAGGTATTATTTGCAAAAATTCAGAGAATACATGCTACATATTCTCTCTACAGTACAGAGTAACACATTATTGAGTAAAGATTATCATACTTTTATGAATAATAAGCTTTTCCCCCTTGACAGTATAAACAAGGTTTGTTTTCTGAAATATTTTCCCAAACACTATTCTTCCACCGTAAGTAATATTGAAGCTCATCTAAAAGATTGCCTGGTAGTTCTTTCTATAGTTACTCTGGATATTCTTTTTAAACGACAAAACGTGTCTTATACATTGTGAAATAGCTCTTCTGTTGTATGAACTAACTTTTAGAACTACTGAAAAAATAATTAGGGCTTCCCTAGTGGCGCAGTGGTTGAGAGTCTGCCTGCCGGTGCAGGGGACACGGGTTCGAGCCCCGGTCTGGGAGGGTCCCACATGCCGTGGAGAAACTAGGCCCGTGAGCCACAACTACTGAGCCTGCGCGTCTGGAGCCTGTGCTCCGCAACAAGAGAGGCCGTGATAGTGAGAGGCCCGCGCACCGCGATGAAGAGTGGCCCCCGCTTGCCGCAACTAGAGAAAGCCCTCGCACAGAAACGAAGACCCAACACAGCCAAAAATAAATAAATAAATAAATAAATAAAATTAAAAAAAAAAATTATTTTAGAATTAAACTATCTAGAAATCCTTACTCTTGCCCCAATAATGTAAAATATATTCATATCTATTAAATTCAAATAAATCCACACTTAAAAGTTATTTACTTATGGCATATAAATTTATATTACAAGTTATATAAATTATATGCTTAAAATATTTAGGCATACATTCTTAAATTAATCTTAAATATAAATTCTCAAGATAAATATATTAACATCTCAGTGCTTCACATCTTTAAATCTGTGAAACACTCCATGGGAAGCAACAGAATAGTGATGCAATTCTCGGGTGAAAATTGCTAAAACTTCTTGAAATAGTCAAATAATTGTTAAACCCACTGGTTTTGTAGTTAGAAAAACAGTAAATCTGAAAAACTGGATCAAGTTTCTCATGTACACCTTAAAGATTACCTATAAAGATTTATGTTAAAGCACTAATTTTAAAAAAGATAACATCAGTGTGAATTTGGGGTAACTATTTTCCCTGGAACTTTATGGAATAGAGTTCTTCCTTCCAGAAGAAAACTTATTAATTTTTTTTAGAAACTTCACTCAATATATTTTTTTTAAAAGCCAAATATTTTATATATTTCATATATCTAGGAAATGGGATATTTAGCCAAGTGACTATGCTGAAAACTAAAAAACATTAACTAAAAAAATAATTAAAAACTATAAAAGTAGAAGACATCAGTAAAATACACTCTATACAGAACACTAATCATACGCTGCGCACATATTTTTTTACATAAAACGTACTTGCAGAACTTTAATATTAGCATAACAATAAATTATTATACAGCATTTTAGGGGAAAATCTGGTTATTCAATCTTCCTGATTGAATTCTGTGTAAACAGAAATTAACTATAAGGACTATTTTTGGTATAAAAGGTAATCTGATCCAAAAGTGTTTAAGAGATAACCTGAGATTTTAGAAGAGAAATGTATACAATCAAAATGGAAGTTCCTTAAATCAACTGGCAATAAAATATTAGACCAGAAATAGTAACGATTATAAATTGCCATTTTGCCACTGTTATTGATATTAACCAAAGTATTAGGGAAGTGAAAATACTAGAGAAGTATCAATAATACTTTTGGATTAGAATGAAAAAAAAGGAGATTTGAATAAAATTGAAAGTTATCATTGCTAATTAAAAAACAATCGGGTCTACAGAATAGTAATTCTTCAAAATGGAGCACATAACTGGTAAGCAGGGTACTTCATCTGCAGGCAATCCTCTGCATTTAAGGGAAAAAAATTAGTCAATTTCAGGGAGTTCTAGACTTGTCATTTCTCTGGGGGTCTTTCAACTTCATTTGTTCCCTTTATACAAAGGAAAGTAAAAGCTGACTTCAAGGTACCATCACCACCCTGTTGTGAAAAGCAGAGGAAAGTGGCCCACAGAAAACCACAGAGCCCAGTGTAAGCTGTTCTCCAGTGAACAGGAACGAGGCTGAAGTTGGTCAGCTATAATAGAGAGAGAGAGTCTTTTAGGGCTCCATATAAACCAGACCCATGAGTTAGCATTCTAAGTAGTTTGAAACTCACCTGTACAAAAGGCCAGTACATCAGACCACTCTGGAATAAAGAAAAACTTTATTAGGATGCTTTTTAATCGCACAAAACAATCACACAGTTCGTTCTATAAAGCATTAAGAAACACCAGGCAGGTGGAATGTGGACGTGGTATTATATTTCAGACTAAGCAGATTAAATTAGACTACTTATGGTCTCTTGAGTGGAAGAGGGTAAGGAGTTGTACAAACAGCTGTTAGGCACAAGAATAAAGATTTTTATTATATTCACAAATTTACAATAAAAAGTCTACCTGAATCAGTACCAATTCTGGAAGACAACTGCTTTCAAAATAACAACACATATTTATTTATTTAAATTTATTTATATTTTATTTTTGGCTGTGTTGGGTCTTTGTTGCTGCATGCGGGCTTGCTCTAGTTGCGGCGAGGGAGGGCTACTCTTTGTTGTGGTGCGCGGGCTTCTCATTGCGGTGGCTTCTCTTGCTGTGGAGCACGGGCTCTAGGCGCGCAGACTTCAGTAGTTGTGGCATGCAGGCTCAATAGTTGTGGCTCACGGACTTACTTGCTCTGTGGCATGTGGGATCTTCCCAGACGAGGGCTCGAACCCGCGTCCCCTGCATTGGCAGGCAGGTTCTTAACCACTGAGCCACCAGGGAAGTTCACAACACATATTTATATATTGCAATTTTCCTGTTTGCCCAAGGGAAATATTGATAAAATACAGGATCATAAATGAATTTTTAAAACTCTAGACTAAACTGTTCTTTATGGTGATTTGATAATAATATATTCTAACTACTTTCATGCTACAGAATAAGTTTAGCTTTTAAGATGTATTTATTTGTGGGAATTCCCTGGTGGTCCAGGGGTTAGGACTCGGGTCTTTCACTGGTGGGGCCCAGGTTTGATCCCTGGTCAGGGAACTAAGATCCTGCAAGCCACGTGGTGCGGCCAAAAAAAAAAAAAGATGGATTTATTTTAACAGGCTTTAACCTGTTCATTCTGACAAAAGAGTCATCATTATGGATTTTTTTTAAAGATAGAGATCTTGGTATGTAAATTACATCTTTAAAAAAAGCTAGAGGTTTTTGTTTTGTTTTGTTTAGTTTTGTTTTATTTTTGGCTGTGTTGGGTCTTCATTTCTGTGCGAGGGCTTTCTCTAGTTGCGGCAAGCGGGGGCCACTCTTCATCGCGGTGCACGGGCCTCTCACTGTCGTGGCCTCTCTTGTTGTGGAGCCCAGGCTCCAGACACGCAGGCTCAGTAATTGTGGCTCACGGGCCTAGTTGCTCCGCGGCATGTGGGATCTTCCCAGACCAGGGCTCAACTCCGTGTCCCCTGCATTGGCAGGCAGATTCTCAACCACTGCGCCACCAGGGAAGCCCTAGAGGTTTTTAAAATAGTCCTTACAAATGGTATTACACTAGTAATATAAAGATGGTATTATTTTTTCTTTTTTTTTACTAATTTTTATTTTCTAAAGTTTCTATAATAAACTGTTGCAATGAAAGCTATTTAAAGTTTAAAGTGTATACTCATTTAAGAATTTACTACTTTAGGGGCTTCCCTGGTGGTGCAGTGGTTAAGAATCTGCCTGCCAATGCAGGGGACACGGGTTCGAGCCCTGGTCCGGGAAGATCCCACATGCCGTGGAGCAACTAAGCCCGTGTACCACAGCTACTGAGCCTGCGCTCTAGAGTCCGCAAGCCACAACTACTGAAGCCCACGTGCCTAGAGCCCGTGCTCTGCAACAAGAGAAGCCACCGCAATGAGAAGCCCGCGCACCGCAGCAAAGAGTAGTCCCCGCTCTCAGCAACTAGAGAAAACCGCGTGCAGCAGCAAAGACCCAATACAGCCAAAAATTAAATAAATGAATAAATAAATAAATTTATTTTTAAAAAAAAGAATTTACTACTTTAGGAAAAACCCATCCAAACATGGCTTCACTTCTTATGGCAATTTTTTTTCTTCAGAATGTAGCATCACTCAGTGTGCAGATCTTGGTCTCCCATGCCATTCCCCACAAAAAGGAAAAAGGACTCCTCAAAGAAATGGTTGATTCCAGGGCCAGAGTAGGGGAGGTACAAGGTACAAGGTACAAGACGAGCCGAGAACATCTATCTTTATGATATAAAGTAAGAAAGTGGCTTAAAATAAAAAAAAGATGGGGGGGGTATCACAAGGACATAGGAGCCAGCTTGAAGCAACTCTCACTGGCCAAGTCTGGGACATTTGCACACCAAAAATAATTAAACACAGCAATGAATTATAAACCATCGATAAAATGGGAATCCCTGAGTCCCTACTGATAACAGAGAAATAAGCAAATAACTGGGAGAGAAAAGTGGGCTCTTGTTTACAGAATGCTGTGTGCTACCCAGTAAATGCGGATGGGTCACCGTAGATGTGTCCTTGCCCATCAACCCTACTTCCAATCCATCATCAAGACCTTCCAGTTCTATCTCCTAAGTATTTTTGAAATCCTTCCTCTGCCCACTGCTTCATGATTTCTTACGTGAACTTGGTCACAATAACCCCCTAACTGGTCTCCCTTGCCAGTAATTACTTAAGTTCAAGATCCTTGGCATGGCCTTCAACACCTTCCAAGATCCAAAGTCATTTGCAGTTGCTCCTCAATTCATATTTTATATTCTATGAATAGCATCCCTTGTAGTTTCTCCCTTACAGGTACACCACAGTGTTTTATGCATTCCTTACTCGGCTCCTTCTGCCCCTGGAAAGGCCCCAGGTATCCGCCTAACTCCCCTGAGTTCTTTAAGACTCCGCTCAGGCATAACCTGCCCCCGGAAGCTTTCCTTGAGCCGCACCCCTACATCTCCATGCTGTGCTAAGTACCCGTTTCCATGCTCTGAGCAACGCTCGTGGCACTGAGGTTAATGTTTGTCTATTCACTTGTCAATCTACCCCACTACATTGTAAGTCCCTTAAAGACAGTAGCAATGTGTGTGTATGTATATCTCTCTCTATATATATTTATATATATGCTTTGTGTTATCTTCCGCTAACACCTAGCGCAATGCCTAGCAGATAGTTTCTTGTTATGCGAGATCTTCAGGAAAGTCCCCAAATGGTGCTGGGCATCAGACTGCCGGTACCCTCTTTCTTCTCAAGGGCATGGATACAACTGACTCATTTGGAACCACTGTTTTTGTTGTGTTTTGCTTTTTTTTTTTTTTAATATTTATTTATTTATTAATTTGGCCGTACCGGGCCTTAGTTGCAGCATCCAGGATCTTCGTTGCCGCGTGCAGGATCTTTAGTTGCAGCATGTGGAATCTAGTTCCCTGACCAGGGATCGAACCTGGGCCCCCTGCACTGGGAATGCAGAGTCTTAACCGCTAGACCACCAGGGAAGTCCCAGAACCACTGTTTTTAAAAAGGTGTGTAAAAGCCGCCACGTTTCTACCCAATGAAGATAGCCTGTATGTCTTCATTAAAGAAGGAGAATCTGAAATATCTGCAAATCCTTGGTCAAAGCCCCTTTCTTTTACAACTCTGCTTGGCTTGCTCTTCGTATAAATGCATAAATGTCAGATGTACCTATCTCCATGAGATCTATGACATCATGGGCAAACTTGTTCCTTTTCCAAAGTAAAGCAGAAGAAAATCATATTTGGATGTCACCATGGGCCTATGATTTTTGCCTCAAGAGAAGTAACAAGAGTTCTGAATGCTTTCCCCCCAGAGGGGCTCGGCAGCATGTGGCTTCCACCCTCCCTGTCATCTGCCTTCAACCACCAAGCGGGTGATAATGGTTCTCGTGCTCAGAATAGTTCAACAGAAGATGCTGGCGGTGTGGGTGAGGGTGGCGGGATGGCTGGGGGTGGCTTGGCACTGCTTTTGATCGGGAATTAAGTAGATGTGGAGCCCTAGACAAGGCTGTGTATATTCTGGAATCCTGAAAATTCACCTCATTGTCATTAATAGAATCAAATAGAATCAAACATTGTCATTAATAGAATCACACTAGGCCAGAGATGGAAAGCATCCCTGACTTTGCCAGGTCTTGAGGACACTGCTCAATAAATCTTCATTGAATAAATGAATAGATATTTGTGGGATTGGATTATATATATATTTGTACTGAGCAAACAGGACAAGAGGTGACTTGATTCCAGCCTCAGGATAACCCTGGGAAACATCTTCCTTTTCTGTAAATACCTTTGTGATGTCAAGAAGGTTCCTTTCAGGGCTTCCCTGGTGGCACAGTGGTTGGGAATCCGCCTGCCAATGCAGGAGACACAGGTTCGAGCCCTGACCCAGGAAGATCCCACATGCCGTGGAGCAATTAAGCCCATGTGCCACAACTGCTGAGCCTGCGCTCTGGAGCCCACGAGCCGCAGCTGCTGAGCCCGCATGCAACAACTGCTGAGGCCCGCGTGCCTAGAGCCCGTGTTCTGCAACAAGAGAGGCCATCGCGATGAGAGGCCCGCACACCGCAGTGAGGAGTAGCCCCCACTCGCCGCAACTAGAGAAAGCCCGCATGCAGCAACGAAGACCCAACACAGCCAAAAATAAATTAATTAATTAATTAATAAAAAAAAAAAAAAAAGAAGGTTCCTTTCATAGGGACTCAGCAGAATGCACACTTGGAAACATCAGCTCTAAATGTGAGAATGATTCCATGAAGCCACTCACATTCTACTATTCCTATTTTGCAATAACCTCTTTGGCTCCAAAAAAATCACTGTGATCACTAACAAGAATAAATATAAGAATGTCAGAAATCGTTGTGAACATTGACTAAAATTCAGAGACACTCACATATAGACACTCTTAAAGCTTCTCATTCAACTATCAAAACAAATTTAAGATCTGTCAAAATATAGTACCCTGTGCCAACCAACTGGAGCCCTAATTTAAGAATATTTTTATTTAAATGTATTTAATGTTAAATAGATACAAAAAGATCCTGGTCATATTTTCAAAAGTCTGTCTTACCTTATATGTATTCCAGAATTTCTGTCTCAGGTCCAAAAATATGTCATCCTTTTCCTGGAGAATACTCATACCTATTTGAAAAAACACACACCAAAAGAATTTTAAAAGATTTAATACGAAGAATACTGTATAACAGTTCATGTTCAAGTTTTCTATTCCAATATGCAAGGTAACCACCACTATCACTCACTCAGTATGTTCCGTCTGACCCAACAGTGAAAACAAAAGATAATCTCCATTCTAAAGTTAGGTAAATTTTAAAGTGATGATAAATATGAAGTGAGAATAGCAGGGTACCGAGTTATAGCAGAATGATTATTTTTTTAAAAAAGCTGTTAGAGAATTCACAAAAACCTCAGTGTTAGCATGGTGGGACTACTGGTGACTTTTCTTCTCTCCCTTCAAAACATTTTGTGAAATGTTTAAAATTTTAAAAATTTAATTTCCTTCTTTTACAAAAAGGCTGCCAGACTCTGGGTATTCTAGCAACTACAGATTTCCCATCTAAGAGGCTTTCTAAATGGGATTTGAAAGCAGAACACCAGTTCAGACTTCCTAAAAACATCTGGAAAACTTTGATGTTCAACAACCCTGAAAAGGAAGTCAGGGAACAAGGACAAAACCCTCCTAATTTAGGAAAGGTGTGAAAATGAGAATGCTTTAAAAAGTCTCCCCCAACTCTGATTAGGAAGAAGGGGAAATAAAATCTTTTTAGTCAATTGCAGGGGATTCTTAGAACAGGACCAGTAAGAAAACCAAGCCCAATATTGGTAATAGTATTCCACTTACCCAGCACTAATTAAGGGCTAAGCACCTGATGTGTTTTCTTTCATCTGACCCTCCTAACCCTCAGCTAAGGATGGTCGAGTTGCAGAGGAGGAAAAGAGCTCAGAGAGGTTGACAGTGATCCAAGTCTAACCCAGGTGTGGATTCCGAGCCAGACCTTTTAATCACAACTATTCTAGCTCCCAACGTAGCCCCAGCACAAAGGATCATCTGATACAGGCAATTTCCAAGTCTGAGGTGCCTTGAACAAACATCCAACCCACCCCCTTCCCACCATTCCCCCTTCAGTTTAACATGAGGAGAGGGAAACAGGGCCCAGAAATCTGAAATGCAAAACAAAGAAGCAATGTGGGCAGGAATCGGTTTCAGGGGCCTCGGGCTTGAACCACAGGCCCCAGCAGCCCTGTGACTGCAGCATCTTTCTGGTTTCAGGAACGCTGACATCCCTCAGGGAGATGAAGACCATGACATGGATTGTGTTGCTTTCGGGCAGGTCGTTTAATCCCTTTGAGCCTCAGTTTCCCTGTCTGTAACATGGGAATAACAATACCTGCCTCACTGGGTTGTCTGAGGATTAGATAGGAATCTGACTCCCAAACACCAACAGCCCCCAACCTTCCATCCCATCACCAGAGTACAAGGGCACTGCAGGAACAGGCATGAGGAACCTGTCTGCCAATCTGGCCTGGAAGTCGCGCTGGGATCAGGCACAGATCTTCTGATAAATCAGGCAGCTCCTGCTCTCAGGTCCTCTATCCCCTGACCTCACTGACCCCATGGGCCATGCGGTTGGCACTGCATCAGGCATGTTTCCTGTGGAGTTTGTGACTCTGGCCCCCAAAATAAGATCCATGGGGCAGTGTAGGTTCCTTCAAAGTGGTGACTTGACCACTTCAACACGGTTTAGAAGAAAGCACCAACAGCCACTGACAAGACCCCTTGGGGGATCTGTGATCCCCAATGCCAAGGCCAGGCCCAGGACCCTTGAATTTTCTTAGGGGATTGGGTGCCCCTCCCCTGCCCACTCCCTTCCAAGCAATAGAAAACGCTATGAAGATGAAGGCCACAGAGCCCTTGCCATTGTTTTTAGAATTTAGGGTGCTAAGAAAGGTTCCCAAAGTCAGGCCCTCAGGCTCCAGGGTGGACTTTTTGAGGAGGGGGCGCCCCAGACCCTCACAGGTACAGAGACTTCTCATGGCAGGGGTCCGAGGTCTCCTGACATTTTCTGTGGGTTTTGATATGGGGACGGGACCCCCTTCAGGGAAATCTTGTTACAAAAGCAGGACTACCGCCCTGAGCACACATTTTGAGGGGAACCGGGCCGCACCTCAGATGCCACCGGCTCTGCCCGCACCATCCTGAATCCCCTCACCTTTTGTTTGTATGTTGGAAAGGAGGCCCCTAGCCCCCGGGTGGATCTTCCCAGGAGCAGGACCAGCCCTGCCCCACAACGTGGTCACGGGGCTCACAACTGACATGGTAGCAAGCTGGGGTCTCCTCGACGTTCCCGTGGACCTTTATCAGGGGAAAATGGATCCCCAGCCCTGCCTCCCCACTTCCAGCCTACGTACGCCCCAGGCCTCCTGAAACCTCCAGCCCCAGACTACGGGCAACCCAGCGTCCGAACTGCGACCCTGGCCCCCTGATCCCTGGCCTCTCCGGCAACCGCCCCTCAATTTCTTTCCCCTCAATCCTGTTAATCCACGGTCCCCAGACTTCTCGACCCTCGCACCTCGACCTCCGGCCCTCGTCCAGACCCTCCCAGTCCCCTGAACCCTGGCCCCCACCCCAGGATTCCAGCCCCGGTCCCCGGCCCCCAGAGCCACAGGCTCCTGCCCGGTCCCAGCCCCTTGAAACCCCGACCCCTGCCTCTCGTCCCCCAATTCCGTATCCGCCTCCGTCCCCCAGTTCCGGCCCCCAGGTGCCTGGCCCAGCTACTCACCGAAGTAGAAGGCAGAGACGTACACCGGCCCGCCGAACGCCTGGTCGCACAGCACCTTGGCCAGGACGGCGCGCGGCGCGCGCCCCGGCAGCGCGCGCTCCAGCAGGCGCAGCCACACGTAGTTGAAGTTTGCGTGGAAGGCCACGGCCACGGTGGCCACGTGCCGCGTCTGCCGCCAGTCGGCAGGGCCGCCCCGCAGCAGCTGCTGCAGCGCGTCGCCGTCTGAGAAGAGCGCGGCGTAAAGCAGCACGTTCGTGGGCCAAGGGTAGCGCCGGGCGGTGCGCAAGAGCTCCCGCCGCCAGCCCGCCATGCCCTTGCCCTGGGCGCCGGCCAGCGACCGCCGCCAGCTCCGGGCCACGCCCACCGCCCCCTGCCCCCTACGCCCCGGCCTCCGCCCTCTGCCCCCAGACCCCGGCGCACCGCCTCCCGCCACCTGCACCTGCCTCCTCTCCACGTTCGAAGGCGATTGGGCGCCCCGCGCACACCCAACTGCACCGACCAATCCCGTGGCCACTGGCGATCCTGGAGGCTGAGCTTTTGAAATACTGCTGGTCCGCATATGCGTGATCCCCTTACAAGTCATGTCCAGAGAGGCAAATCCTTACAGACTTCAGGGGCTGGGCGATGGGGGGGATGCGAAGTGACTGCTAACCGGGTGTGGGATTCTTTTTTGGGGTGATGAACTATTGTATAATTAGATAGTGGTAACGGTTGCACGGAAAACCATTAATGACACTTTTTAAAAAAAAAAAATTATTTATTTATTTTTGGCTACTTTGGTTCTTCGTTGCTGCGCGCAGGCTTTCTCTAGTTGCGGCGAGCGGGGGCTACTCTTCGTTGTGGTGCGCGGGCTTCTCCTTGCGGTGGCTTCTCTTGTTGGGGGGCACGGGCTCTAGGCTCACGGGCTTCAGTAGTTGTGGCGCGTGGGCTCAGTAGTTGTGGCCCACGGGCTTAGTTGCTCTGCGGACCAGAGCTGGAACCCGTGTCCCCTGCATTGGCAGGCGGATTCTTAACCACTGCGCCACCAGGGAAGTCCCTAATTACACTTTAAAATGGTGACTTGTATGGTATGTGAATTATATCTCAAAACGAACCAAAAAAGGTTAAAAAAGAAGGGGAAAATTGGGGAAAAAAAGTGGTGTGGGGGGAATACCAAAACTCAGTTACCAAGATGGCAGTGTATTTTAAATGTCTTAACATACAAGGAATTCACACTTTCGACACACACACTGACTATGTAACAGTCTTTGGAGACAACGTCAGAAGTTAAACTTTGAGGCCTTTCATGAATATGAGGTGGGATTCAATGGGACTACTGCCTTCTCTTCAGAGTCTGTGCCTCAATGAATATTACCTCCCAAATCATACGCTGAGCTCCCAGAAGCAGGGGGTCACTGGAAACCCAAACAGCAGATGTAACCTCTGACCTCATGGAAATCAGTTTCTCTTTGCTTCTTTTCCTTCCTTCATTGTCACACCCAATTCCATTCTCATTTTCTCCCTCTCTCTTCTATTTGTTTACCCTATTTTAGTTAATTATTAATTTTTTGATTTTTAACTTTTCATTTTGAAATAATTCCAGACTTTCTGAAAACTTGCAAAAATAGTACAGAGTTCCCATATATTCTTCAACCAAGCTTCCCCAAATATTGACATCTTACTTAACCATAGTACAATTTTCAGAATGACTGATGTAATACTGCTACCCAATCTACAGACCTTATTCAAACTATTGCCAATTGTCCCACTAAAGTCCTTTTTCAAGGACTGGCTTTCAATTCTGGATCACTTTGCCTTGTATTGAATTGTCATAGATCACCTTAGTCTCCAATCTGGGGCACTAATCAGTTATATTGTAGATTGTTCCTCAGTTTGTCAACCTTATTGTTATGGGCTGCATTGTGTCCCTCCAAAATTCATATGTTGAAGCCCTAATACCCGGTACCTCAGAATATGACTGTATTTGGAGATAAGACCTTTAAAGAGGTGATTAAGTTAAAAATGAGGCCCTGGGACTTCCCTGGTGGTGCAGTGGTTAAGAATCCACCTGCCAATGCAGGGGACACGGGTTCAAGCCCTGGTCCGGGAAGAACCCACATGCCATGGAGCAACTAATCCCCTGCGCCACAACTACTGAGCCTGTGCTCTAGAGCCTGCAAGCCACAACTACTGAGCCCGCGTGCCACAACTACTGAAGCCCTCGCACCTAGAGCCCATGTTCCACAACAAGAGAAGCCACCTCAATGAGAAGCCTGCGCACCGCAAAGAAGAGTAGCACCCCCTCGCCACAACTAGAGAAAGACTGCGCACAGCAACGAAGACCCAACGCAGCCAAAAATTAATTAATTAATTAATTTTAAAAAATTTTTTGAAATGAGGCCCTTAGGATGGGCCCTAATCCAATCTGACTGGTGTCCTAATAAGAAGAGGAAATTTGGACACACAAAGAGACACGAGGGCAGTGCATGCACAGAGGAAAGATCATGTGAGGACATGGTGAGAGGGAGGCCACCTGCAAGCCAAGGGGAGAGGCCTCAGAAGAAACCAAACCAGCTGACACCTTGACCTTGGACTTCTAGCCCGGAGAACTGGAGAAAATACATTTTTTAACCCACTTTGTCTGTGGTATTTTGTTCTGACAGCCCTAGGGCAGATTAATACACCCATTCTCTTCAGTTCTTGGGAATCTGCCAATTTCTGTGTTCTTTGACCCTTTCTATCTGCCCACATGCTGATTCTCATCCCTCCCCTCTCCTTGTGCTTGTTACTGGTCCCAAGCAAATCTTTCTGTCAGACTTGTCCCAGCTAAGCAGCCTCCTAGCACGCACCTTTCTTTGTTTATTACTTACATTCATTCCCCTTGTATTATTTTCCCATTGTTGCTGTGACAAGTTGCCACAAATTTGTTGTCCTCAGAGGTTTGGAGGTCAGAAGTCTAAAATGGGTCCATGGGGACTTCCCTGGCAGTCCAGTTGTTAAGACTCCACGCTTCCACTGCAGGGATCCCTGGTTGGGGAACTAAGATCCTACATGCTATGCAGCGCAGCCCAAGAAAAAAAAAAATGGGTCCATGGGCTGCATTCCCTCCAGAGGCCCTAGAAGAGAATCCATCTCCTTGCCTTTTCCAGCTTCTAGAGGCCCCCTGGCATTCCTGGATGGCCCCTTCCTTCAAAGTCAGCAGCATAGCATCTGCCAATCTCTCTCTCTGTCTTTCCATTGTCACATAGTCTTTTCTGACTCTGACCCACCTGCCCTCCCTCTTAGAAGGACCCTTATGATTACATTCAGCCTACCTGGATAATGCAGGGTAATTTCCACGTCTCAAGATCCTTATCTTAAGAGTCATCTCTAAAGTCCCTTTTGCCATGTAAAATAGCATATTCACAGGTTTTGTGGATTAAGACATGGACATCTTTGGAGGGCCATTATTCGTGCCTTTCTTCTCTGTAATCCTTTTGATCTCCTCTAACAGCAATTGATCACATTAGCTGAAATCAAACTACCCATTTCTCAGCACACTGAGATCAGGACCATCGGTTTTTCCAGGCAATCTTTCATTCATTCATTCAGTTGATCAATATTCATTGAGCACAGTTATGTGCCAGGCACTAAACTATGGGCTTGTGGGAAGGATTTGTATTTGCAGTGCTTAAAAAAAAACCCAAAAAAACTAATTCCTGCCTAGATTAGAGAAAATTGTGGTCTTCATTATGAAAAAAAGAAAATCTCCCTAATGATTCCTACACAATTCCCTTAACCAAAGTTTTTAGAGAGAAAAATAGAGCAAAATTGGAGAAAATTGCAGGCAAGTAGGGTGGGGGGAGGGATTAGGGTTTCCAGGTAAAATATAGGGTGCCAAGTTAACTTTGAATTTCCTATGAACAAAGAATAACTTATTGGTGTAAGTATGTCCCAGTGCAATATTTGGGGCACACTAAAAAAATTTTCACTGTTCATCTGAAATTTGAAGTGAATTGGGCATCCTATATTTTTCTTTTTTTTTTCTTTTGGCCTCACAGCATGCAGGATTTTAGTTCCCTGACTAGGGAGCAAACCCATGCCCCCTGCAGTGAAAGCTTCAAATCCTAACCACTGGACCACCAGGGGAGTCCCAAGGGCATCCTGTATTTTTAAAATTTATTTTGCTAAATTTGGCAACCCCAAAGGGATGGGACTGACATTTATGGAGAGCCCACTGCAGGTGTCAATTTTCTACTAAGCACTTTACTACATGAATTCATTTTCTCCTCACAGAAAGCCAGTGAGGCTGGGGATTGGTAACAATCTGTAGAGGCAAATATCCTCCAAAATCTATGGTGATCTTTATCAAGCAGCTCAGTGTATTTACTTAATGGGAATTGAAAGAAAGAGAAATGAATACTTCGAAGGCTGAGATGGTTTTACGAATATTGTTGTATATTTGTCTCTTCTTAAAAGCAACAAAAAATGCAGTAGTTAAAGACAATCTAATTCAGTAAAGATGCTAAAGAACCTGCTTGGCCTTCAAAGGGAAGAGATGCTCTAAGATTAATTCATTACATTGATGCTTCATCATCTGTGCAAGCTGTGATTCAGAGCCCTCTGGCAATAATGAGACAACACATTTATGCGACATTAATATCTCTGAACACTGGGGGATAACCAGAGAACATAGTTCTGTGTTAAAACGGAAACAAGGTGTTTTGTTAAGAGCTTTTTCAGCAGGGAATAAAGTACTGATGTGGGAACTGAGCTTCAATTTACAACTAAGGATCACATTAAACATACATTAAGATGATTACAATGAAGCTTATTTGTAACCATTATTATTTCATTTTATTTAAATGAACGGGGGCTTAATAAGAACCACCAAGTGGGCTGCAGTGTCTAAAATCTTCTACTTTCTCTTGCTAATCTGGAAATTTCTACTGACAAACAAAAGGCTACTACTCTTAACAGGCTCCAAGACCAATAGGTCTGTTTTCCAATGAACGGAGGAAGCAATCAGCTTCAAAAACAGTCATGACCTTCAAAAAAGGTCATGGAAGTTCCTCCAGCCCCTTCAATATCACCTCTGAGATATCAATTGTCTCTGAGGGTGTGAGTACAGAGCCAGAAACTGAAGCAACTGTCTTCCTCCTTGTCACCTGAAGTGAGGTTGGCAATAAAAACCCTTATCTAATCCTCCTTCTTTCAAGATTTTCTCACCCACCCACCCCTTCATTCCAGAACCCTTCATTCTTAATGGAATTTCTCCAGCTTTGATCTGAATGGAAGAGGGTACTTTGATTTGAAGCTGGGCATGCCCAGTAAACACAAGGTTTTTGTTTAGTGTGGCTACAGATGAATAAAAAGAGCTATGCTTTATGCAAATGTTAATATGATTTTCTTTTTCAAAAATTATTTTTATTTGGATGAGTTCCAGTGGGTGGGATTGAAATGATGGAGGTGGGGGTGGGAGGCACCACCACTGCTGACTCCCTATCTGAATGTGCACGGGAGAGAAAGAATGGGTGCTCAGCTGGAAAAGGTCAGGAGGGGAGGTTATTAGAAAGAAGATACAAGCCTGGTTCCCACCAGAGCCTTAATTTTTCCTGTTAACAGAAATGATATTAAACAATTCTTTCATGAAATCATTACATTTCAGCTCTGCTGTGGAAAAACCATGCCTAAGAATTCTGCCTCTATGACCTAGGCAACTCTTATGCCCTTGACGTTGGCACCAATTATGTGAAAGGTGCTTGGTTCCATATGGTCATTTTCAGACCATCTTAACATTGGAACTAAAACAAAGTACTAAGGTGAGAATTGTACCCGTCCTTTGCTCTTGTTTAGAAGTTTGGAACACTTCCCCATCCTTCTATCCTGCCCCCAATAGAGTACGAAAATGTGGCAACAGATTTCTTAAGAGGGATGGTGGCCATCAGAGATTCCACCTTTGACTTGGTGCTTTGAAAATGTGCCATTTGGAAGAAATATTCGAAGTAGAGTGTTCAGGAACTCTGTTTTCACCAGCTTTATTTTAAGAAACTATTCTGCCCACATTGGTGTGGGATAATAAAGCAGCCAATTAAATTTATTTCATTAATTTTTTCATTGTTAAGCTTTGAGAAAAGAAATACCTTTTTAAGTTCTAAAATACATAAAGAAGAGATAAAATAAAAAATCTGAAATTATGACAAACCCAACATTAGAGGTAGCTTTAAAGATCTTGCATATTCAAATATGCAAATGATTAAGAATTCCCACATAAAAAGTGGAATTAATTTCAGAGGGTTTTCTTCTCCAATTATGCTTTTTTGAACCTCTGAAACTTCAATTACTATAGAAAATGTGTGACTCTACTAATATGTGGAAGAAATAACTAATTAGTGGAATAATGGTTTAGAGATGATTTTAGTACTCTGTATGATCCAATCAGGAGGGAGAAATCACATTGTAATTAGAACAGGGAAAGTTTAATACAGTCGATTCTTATTACTTGAAGTAGGTACATTCTATAAAGTTACTATGAACACTGCAGAACTAAACTCGAGGGCCATTTAAAACAGTGAAATTCCTGACAAAAAGCTCAAAAAATGTGGGAATAGACTGTGAAAAGGACACTTGCTTGCAGTATGAGAGACACAACAAAAAGGCCAAGCATCACCTTGTTTGACTGTAGCTGGGAACGTGCAAGCTGGGTGATTCAAATTTTTTGCTGCTCTGAGCATGTGAATGTCTTCAAATGACGGCAAAAGCATCAGGAGTATTGACTTTGGGGTTCCAAAAAAATTTTAGCAAGTAGGTGAATTTGCAAATATGGAATCACCAAATAATGATTATCGACTGTATAAAGAATTATTAACAGGGAATTGGAATGATGAGGGGTTGAATAATAAGAGAACCCTCAAGAGTATAGAAATAGCAAACATAAGGACCAGCCACTACCACTAGGACTGAGATAAAGCACCCAAGAAGAACCCTCCCTACCCTCTAGGGCTGAAATCCTGATCTTATTGGGAGGGTACAGCCCTGTCTCACCGAATGACAAAGAAGTCAGTTGCTCTAATGCCCTGACAACCGGTGGAATTCGCTGGACATCTGCTCTCTAGGGTAAACTGTTTTGGGAACTCATTGGAGGTACTCGGCTACAAAACCACCAGAGTGTGTACCAGGGTTTGCTACAGTGATTTATAATAAGAAATATTTATTTGGTCTGTGTCCTGTTTCTGGTACAGAGTTCCTAAAATGCTTGGAATTTCCTGAGTGATAAGAGCAATGGGAGCATCATTTTGTTGTAGTATTTGGTCCACAGTTTTGTACTCTGCCTGAAATAGCTTCTGAGTCCTCGAACTGAAAGGAGTGTCTTGTTGTTCATAGCAAGTCCCTTTCAACCACACCTGAATTTATGTTATTGCGGTAACTTTTGGAAAGCTTCTAAGGGTGGACTTGTTGCCAGGGGAAACCGATCTCATCATTAGAGGGTTGGAACTTTTAGTCCCACACCCACATCTGGGGATGCAGGCTGGGGACTGGAGATTGAAGCAATCACCAGTGGACAAGGGTTTAATCAACTGCACCTTTGTAAAGAAGCTTCCATAGAACCCCAAGATGATGGGGTTCAGAGAGCTTCCAGGTTGGTGAACGTGTGGAGATTTGGGGAAGAGTGGCCCCCAGAGAGGACATGGAAGCTCCGAACCCCTTCCCACATACCCTGCCCTGTGCATCTCTTCCATCTGGTTGTTCTTGAGTTATATCCTTTTATAATAAACTGGTGATCTAGCGAGAAAACTGTTTCTCTGAGTTCTGTAAGCCACTCTAGCAAATTAATCGAACCCAGTGAGGAGGCTGTGGGAACCTCTGATTTATATCCAGTTGGTCAGAAGCACAGGTAACAACCTGGACTTGTGATTGGCGTCTGAAGTGGGAGGAAGTCTCGTGGGAGTGAGACCCTAACCTATGAGATCAGACACTCTCCCCAGGTAGATAGTGTCAGAATTGAGTTAAATTTAGGACACCCAGCTGATGTTACAGAACTGCTTGATGAGTGGAAACCCGCACATCTGGTAGAAGTGAAGTAGGGTTGTAGTAGGGTGTCGAGAGTAGAGGAGACACAGGAGGAGTAAGTTTTTCCTTACATCCGGGGGAAGCTTCGCAGGGCACGGGAGAAGCCCACCAGCAAGAACCTGGAAGCAAACCCCTTTCCTCCTGCAATGTCTCTCCCACGCCCTCTACTGATAAAACTTAACATTGTGCCAGCTGGCAAAGGAGAAATATTTAAAGGGCCCAGATCCATTTTTAGAGAGCAGGCAAAAAGAATGGATTTGGAGCCAGGAGATTACAAATTAATAACTAGCACAAGTACTATTTAATGTTATACATGCTATTTTCTTAGATATCTTTTTGAGTTAACTACATATCATCTTTCCATGTCAATAAGTAGGTTATCTACATCATTGTTTGTGAAGGTGTGTTTTGACCAAGTTTACCATAACTTAACCAATTTTTTATTATATTATTGAATATACAGATTGTTTAAAATGTTTCACCAATATAAACAATGCTGATATGACATTCCTATAGTAAAGTCTTTAACTTGATGTCTTTAGTTTAAATTTCTGGGAGCAGAATTTTGCGGACAAAAGATACGTATATTTTAGGCTTTTTTGGTTGTTATTACTGAATGCCAAATTGCATTCAGTTGAATATAATTGAAACCTATAAAAGGTTTATAACAATTTGAAATTCAACCAGTAATGCATGAGAGTACTTCTTCTCTCCTACTCTAATAAACCATAGATGTTATTATTAAAAGCAAAAAAAAAAAAAATTGTTAATTTAATAGGCAAAAAAATTCACTTGGATTTTGCATTTTTTTAATCACTAGTAATGTTGACGCTTTTTCATGTTAATTGAGCATCTGCACATGTTTTTCTTTTCTTATATCGTCTGTTAATGTCTTTGCTCATTCTTTTGAGGTACACAGTTTTAGAGAAGGCTGAATTCTTTCATAAAATATAAATAAATCTGAAACAAATGAAAGGTGAAATCACCTTTTTATGCTATTTCACCTTTTTACAGCATCACCTAAAATTTAAGTATACTCTAAAATCCTACTTAGAAGAAAGTATTTTATTTATTTCTTTATTTATTTATTTTTAAAATTTTGGCTGTGCTGGGTCTTAGTTGCAGGATCCTCGTTGCGGCATGTGGGATCTTTAGTTGCAGCATACGGGATCTTTTTTTAGTTGCAGCATGCGAACTCTTAGTTGCAGCATGCACGCGGGATCTAGTTTCCCGCCCGACCAGGGATCGAACCCAGGCCCCCTGCATTGGGAGCACAGAGTCTTCCCACTGGACCACCAGGGAAGTCCCTAGAAGAAAGTCTTAAACATAAATTAAATCATAGTTTAAAATGTTAGCAAAAATTTTTTTCATATGGCTGTATCAATGTTAACATATCTGCTTCAGATTTTCCAAGACATCACACCCAATCCTGCTCCAGGGATAATTAGATGATGGTAGAGTGTAAATTACCAGAGGTGCTCAAACATCAAAGAAAAGTCCTTTAAGTAACAGAAATCAACAGAAACGCCTCCCTCAAGGTCTTGAAAATTAGTAAATTGTTGATGGTAGTAAGTTGGCTTTGCTTAATTTTCTTCTATTTCCAGCTAGTTATCACTGAACAAATATTTTCAATGTTTTAGAACAAAGATTTCAAATTTACGGCCTGAGGCATGGATTCATTTATAATTTACTCTCCATTCTTTCATCCTGCTTAATTTTCCTTATGATACTTACAACAAATTAATATATTATAGAGCCATTTTTTATCACCCCATTCCAAAAGAATGTAAGATCTGCAAATGCAGAGACAATCTCTTAATCATGGTATCCCCTATTCCTAGAATACTGCCTGGCGTATAGTGGACTCTCAGAAAGTACTTGTTGAATCAATGCATTCAGTATTCATTCATTGAACCCCCACTGCATCCTAGACACTGACCTGGCTAGACTTGGGAAGTAAAATCGCCACTTGGACTGTGAAGTTTTTTTAAGATGTGATACCCATTAAAACCAGATTGAAAATAATGGAAATGTTTAGGAGTAAAATCTGCACATCATGCCAGTATGTAGATTCATCATTCATGCATTCATCCATTCACTCCACAAATAATTTTTAGAGCCTACCTGCTAGTCACTGGGGACAAAATAACATTAAAGACAGACTCCATCTCTGAAGAAATGGCATTTATATAGTCTTTTGGGGGGAAGACATTAAATAACTAATTAATTACAGTTATGCTAAGTACATTAAAAGAGAGACATAGGGGCCTATAGGTGCCTATATGTACATAAGACATTTCCCAAAGAATGACAGCCGAGACCGAAGAGGTAGAAAGGGTTCATACCACACTTGTGGGCCATGTGAAAGATGCATGCTTTATTCTATCATCAACAGAAGGCTTATAAGCAGAGGATCCAGTTTCTCTGTTTAACAGACTACTGTTGTTACCGAACACAAGTTCAAGTGCCTGACGCACAGTGAGGCCAAAAAACCTCAACGTCAGAGTTTGGAGCAGAGAAAGGTTTATTGCAGGGCCATGCAAGGAGAATGGGTGGCTCATGTCCACCCCCCCACCCCCACCCCCCACCCCTGAATTCCTTGCAGGGTTTCAGCAAAGCCTTTTTAAAGGCAAAGTGAGGAGGGGCATCCCAGGGTATGTGATCAGCTTGTGCACAGTTCTCTGATCCGTTGATGGTGAGGTAGCAGGGATGTGTCACAGGGGTTAAAATTATCTATATCTATCCTGAGGCATCAGTAGGTCTGGGGGCTATGTGCTCATGATCAACAAGTAATTAATTTCTTCCATTTGGTGGTGAGTTTTTTGGTTTTTGTTTTTGGCCATGCCACTCAGCATGCGGGATCTTAGTTCCCCATCCAGGGATGAACCTGTGCCCCCTCCATTGGGAGCACGGAGTCTTAACCACTGGACTGCCAGGGAAGTCCCAAGGTGGTGGTTTTTAGCATCTGAAAAACTCTGGAGATATGCATGAGATACTATTATCTGGGTACTTCAGAGAGGAGCTACAGCAGAGGATATAGGGGAAGGGTCTATCCTGGGAAGGCCCCATAGGCTCAGTTACACTCTGGGTTCTGTGTGGCTACAGAGATCACTTATATAATGGCAGTACTCAAGGTGTGGCAACAGAGATAAATTTGTAGACAGCTTTAGGAGCTATTTAGGAGGTATAGGTGGCAACAGTGATTGAAAGTGACTAGGGAAGAGGAAGTATGTGTGTGTGAGAGAGAGATACCAGGGTTCCTGGCTTGAACTACTGGGTGGATGATGGTGCCTTTACTGGGATGAGGAATGTTGAGGAATTTGGGGTGGAAGAGGATGAGTTCAATTCAGTCACTGCACGTATCTATATATACATAACTGGAAGAGGAGTTTCAGAAACAATGATTACCCTTACTACAGTTGATGCACTCTGATATCTTTTATCAACTTTATTGAAGTACGTTTTACATACAGTGAAATACATTCATATTACTTGTACAGTTCAGTGGGTTTTGACAAATGTGTATACCTCTGAACCTCCACTACAATTAAAATACAGAACATTTCTATCACCTGCAAAAGTTCCCTAGCACCCCTACGCACTCAATTCCCTTTGACCCCTGGCCCTAGGCTTTCTGTCATTATAGATGAGTTTGCATGGTATAGAATTTCATATAAATGGAATCACACAGTATACATACAGTATCTGTGTCAATTTGTATTTGGCTTCTTTCACTCAGCATAATGTTTTTGAGATTCATCTGTAACAGGGATCAGCAAACTACAGGCTGTGGGCCAAATCTGGCCCACTGCCTGTTTATTTAAAGGCTCAAGAGCTAAGAATGGCTTTATGTTTTCAAACAACTTTAAAAAAATCAGAATAAGAATATTTCATGATGTGAAAATTATATTAAATTCAAAATTCAGTGCCTATAAATAAAGTTTTATTGAGACATGGTCATGATTCATTTCCTTACGTATTATCTATGGCTATGTTCAAGCTACACAGAGTTGAGTAGTTGCAACAGAGACCAAATGGTCTGCAAAGCCTAAAATATTTTCTACCTGGCGCCTGACAGAAAAAGTTTGCTGATCCCTGCTCTATGGTATTCTGTATATCAGCGGTTTGTTCCCTTTTATTGCTGTGTAATATTCCATTCCATTGTATGGGCAGACCACAATTTATGTCTTCACCTGTTGATGGACATTTGGAGTTTTTCCTAATTATTCTTATTCCATATGTCATGTGCTCTGATGTTTTCTATTCCATTTGATTTGCTAAAAATTGCTAAACATGACCCAGTAAACTCATTTCACAACACATTAATGAGGTGACTCTCAGTTTAAGAGCCCAGGTATAGATGTTACTTGAATAATGGAGGATGAGAGTGTGTAGAATAAGGAAAGAAAGGGGCTTTAGGGCTGAGTGCTGAGGAAATCCAACAACTGTATGTTGGTAGATGGAGGAGTTACTCCAGAACACACTATTCCAGACTTTTACTCTCTCAGACTTTACTGGGATAATTGTCAAGACCTGAATAGAGTCCATTGATTAGAAAATAGTATCAAACAACAATGAGGTACCACCTCACACCAGTCAGAATGGCCATCATTAAAAAGTCTTCAAATAGGGACTTCCCTGGTGGTCCAGTGGTAAAGAATCTGCCTTCCAGTGCAGAGGACACGGATTTGATCCCTGGTCGGGGAACTAAGATCCTACATGCCACGGGGCAACTAAGCCCATGTGCTACAACTACAGAGCTCGTGCGCCTCAATGAGAAAGCTCATGCACCACAACTACAGAGCCCACGCGCGCTGGACCCTGAACACCACAACTAGAGAGAGAGAAAACCCACATGCCACAACTAGAGAGAAGCCTGAGCGCTGCAACGAAGAGACCGCACGCTGCAACTAAGACCCGATGCAGCCAAAATAAATAAATAAATAAAATACATAAATAAAATAAAATAAAAACAAAAGCTACTACTACAAAAAAAAAAAAAGGTCTTCAAATAAATGCTGGAGAGTGTATGGAGAAAAGTGAACCTTCTTACGCTGCTGGTGGGAATGTAAATTGGGGCAGCCACTATGGAGAACAGTATGGAGGTTCCTCAAAAAACTAAAAATACCGAGCTGTCATATGATCCAGCAATACCACTCCTGGGCATATATCCAGAGAATATATTCAAAAAGGTGTAATTCAAAAAGATGCATGCACCCCAATGTTCATAGCAGCACGATTCACAATAGCCAAGACATGGAAGCAACATAAATGTCCATCGACAGATGAATGGATAAAGAAGATGTGGTATATAGGTACAATGGAATATTACTCCACCATTAAAAAGAATGAAATATTGCCATTTGCAGCAACATGGATGGACCTAGAGATTATCATACTAAGCAAATTAAGTCAGATAGAGAAAGACAAACAGCAAGTGACAACACTTATATGTGGAGTCTAAAATACGACACAAATGAACCTAGCTACAAAACAAAAACAGACTCATAGATATAGAGAATAGGCTTGTGGTTGCCAAGAGGGAAGGAGGGGGCGGGAGGGAAGGATTGAGGGTTTGGGGTTAGCAGATGCAAACTATTATATATAGGATGGATAAACAACAAGGTCCTACTGTATAGCACAGGGAACTATATTCAATATCCTGTGATAAACTGTAATGGAAAAGAATATGAAAAAGAATATATATATGTATAACTGAGTCACTTCGCTGTACAGCAGAAATTAAACACAACATTGTAAATCAACTATACTTCGATAAAAATTTTTTAAAAGAGGAAATAGTATCAATGTTAATTTCCTGATTTTATTACTTGTATTGTGGTTGTGAAGGAGGATGTCCTTCTTTGGGGGAAAATATACACTAAGTTATTTAGAAACCAAAGGGCATCATCTGCAACTGACTATGAAATGATTCAGAAAAAAAATAGTGTGTGTATACATATTTATTTAGAGAGAGAGAACAATGAAGCAAGTATGGTAAAATATTAACATTTGGGGAATTTGGGTGAAGAGTTTTAAAAAATTCTTTGTACTCTTCTGGCAACTTTCCTACAAGTTTGAAATTACATTAAAAAAAAACCAAAAATGAAAGTAGGGTGATATGAAATCATATCTCGGACTTACACTCTTGAAGAACCTTCCTCAGATATAAAAATGTATATGGTATAAGAAAATCCACAGTTCTTCCCATTCAGGTCAGAATTAATGTAAGTTAAAGAATATTAGTGCCTGCTAACAACACAAAAAGAGAGAAAACCAGGTACTATGTGCCTCTTGGTGAAGAGAACAACACCATCTTTGAATACTTTTCCCCAAACTTCAAATCTGAATCTGATTAAGCCTAAGTCCAACTGCCAATTTGCAGGAAATATAGAGAACAGAGGAAAACCCAGACTAAGGGAAATTCTAGAACGATAATCTGGTGTCTTCAACAAATAAATTGCAAAGGAGGAAAAATGTGTAGGAAAACCTATAGATTAAAAGAGACTAAAAAGATATATAGATATAGATACAGATATAGATTCAGGTGGGGCTTTGTTTTTGTTTTTAAAGATGAAGCTAAGTTGCAGTGTTTAGGGATGCATCTTTGGGTGATAAAACTACAAAGAAAACGTAAGTGCATGATTACTATACATGTGGGAAAGTGGTTATTTTTTCTTGGGAGGGGACTGGGATTGTTTTGGGGCTTATGGAGTATCTGAGAAGGTTCCTTTCATGGGGAGGATGGTGATTATAGGGTGTTAGTGATTATAGGGTGTTAGTCAATGACAATTCATTTCTTTTAAGTTGTTTTCTATATTTTAACAATAGAAAGATTAAAAAAAAATTGTTAGTGAACTTGGTGTAACTAATGAAGTAAGGTAGGATACAAATTGTCTCAGGGTTGCCACCTCAAGTCGCCTTTAGGGACTGCAGACTTCTCTCTCAAATTTTTAAAATATTAAAAAATGATTGAAATCTATTTTTTACAGGCAATTTGAATTTTTTAATTCATAAGAGAAAATGCATGCAAATGATAAAAATTCAAATAGTGCAGAAGAATATAAAATGGAATATTGCCATTTCTTTTCTTTCATCTCCAAACTCCTAGTCCCATTCCTCCAAAGACTTTACCTTCTACTTTGTAAAAAAATATCCTTATACCTGTTTCTTAATTCAGAAAGAATCTATTGACTCCTTACTATAAAAATGAGAAATTTATTGCCATTTGCATCAGCTTTCCTGTCTTCTCCAACTCCTGATTTTTGTTAATTTTATTTCTTCCGAGGTTTCATTTATGTCTTTAAATATTGTAGTTAAAACTTTGAATCTTGATTTAGCCCTTTTATTTACTGTTTTAAATGCTTTTGTTTGTTTATTTATTTATTTATGCCCGCGTTGGGTCTTCGTCCCTGCGCGCAGGCTTTCTCTATTTGCGGCGAGTCGGGGCTACTCTTCCTTGTGGTGTGTGGGCTTCTCATTGTGGTAGCTTCTCTTGTTGCGGAGCACGGGCTCTAGGTGCACGGGCTTCAGTAGTTGTGGCATGTGGGCTCAGTAGTTGTGGTGCATGGGCTTAGTTGCTCCGCAGCATGTGGGATCTTCGCGGACCAGGGCTCGAACCCGTGTGCCCTGCATTGGCAGGTGGATTCTTAACCACTGCGCCACCAGGGAAGTCCTTGATTTAGCCCTTTTAGAGAGTATCTACTTACTTCCTGGAATGAAGTTGAGGACATTAGTGATCCCCCTTACGTTCCTCTTCACCTCGCCTCTTCCTGCCCACTTTTTGGTAATTTATTATTTTTACATAACCATGGTGAATAATAACTATATCTTCCGTATATGAAATTTGGTTGATTCTAAAACTTAAAGACTTAAAAACAACATCTACAATATGGGTATGTAAATATTATTCAGGATACAACAAAAATCATGTGAATGGACCCAAAAGGAAAAATAACCACAAACTTCCTTTATTTGGTTTGCTTTTTGCCTGTTAATCAGGAAAGGTCTATATTAGAACATATAAGCCAAATTGTCCCCACAATGAGTGGTTTCATGTTCTGGCTTCCTACAATATTTTCCTCATCTCTCTGTTCTAGCCCATAGAATGCCACATTATAATTTATCAGCTTACATATCTGTCTATCTACAAGGCAAGTGGTTTTAATTTCTTTTGACAGGAGTGTGTGTGTATGTGTGTGTGTGTGTGTGTGTGTGTGTGTGTGCCCAACTTGATCTTGAAAGCTATGCAATGCTCCCCAGAAAAATGCACTCATGCAAAATTTAGAGCATAGTTTCAGGAGTTTCACAGACTTCCCCCTGGGTCCCAAAGTAAAAACCTCTGCCCTAAACAGCATTTTCTTAAGGGCAGGATCTTGTATTTCTAGCCCCTAACTGTCCAAGATGGCAGTCGATAAACATTTGGATAAATATTGAATGAACCAATTATTCCCACTTTCTTCATGTTGGCTTTTAAAGTCTACTTTTAAAATAGAAAATGTAAGTTTCATCTCTCTAGTATTTGTTTTGTAGAATCTACTTTTTAATATAATCCAGATACTTGGAGGTGTCTTTAAAAATCAGGAGTTTTTAATGATACCCAGGCTGAGGTGTTAAGGGGTGAAACGTACTGATGTCTGCAACTTTGGAACGTATCAAAACATAAGACGTACTGATGGATAGATAGATGGATACTTATGTAAATATCATATTTGTAAAGCAAATACAGGTAGATGTTCATTGTAGGATAGGCATATGGGTGTTCATGGTATAACTCAACTTTTCTAAATGCTTGATAATAACACGTTGGAAAAGGTGACTTATTTAGCTCAAAGAGGTACATTCCACTTTTACATCTTGGAAGACATAAATCTATCATCCTTTTCTGTTTGCAGAGCTCTGTGGAGGATCTGAGTAGTTCCCACTGTACACAAAGCTTCTTTTGGTTGAAAATAATTTTATTAAGATAACTGGGCAATTTATCTAATACAGTTTCGAGACCTCAAATAATATAATTACTACACTGAAAATGTAACCCAGTCATTTACACAGATTTTGGAAGAGAGGCGCCCAAAACAGGAGAGAAGAGATATGGTTTTGTGGTTGTAACGTCATCGGTGTTCCAGTGGTGAATTGTTTTACGGACTGTAACCGTGATAGACTAGTTCATTTCAGTTTTCCTCATTTAGAGGTAAGAATAAGGAAATTTATGTCCTCTCTTATTCCCTGGAAATACCTTATGATTATACAGGAGGGGTGGAAGCGGTTATAGAGGCAGTATGTGTAGTGTACAGACGCTGGGGTCAGGGTGCTTGGATCCTACCTAGATTGGCACTGTGAAATGGAGATAATAATGATCTCTACATCACAGGGCTGTTGTACCATAAAATGGAATAGCAGCAACTGATCTATTATTATTACCTAACAAGTCATAATTGTGGCCTGACACGAAGAAAGAGGCTGAGCCAGTTGTCTCAAAGTCGTTTCCGTCTAGAATTCTGCGGTAAGGTCTGAGACAAATACCTCCGCTCTGATCAGCGCCTTTTCAGAGTAGCGGTCACTGGTCAGAGAGTCCAATACCTGAAACCCGCGAAGCCCTGAGCACCTAGGAAACCACCGAAGCTGCGCGTGCGCCGGGGCGCACGCTCGCCCCGCCTCTCCGTGGTGAATGGCCTGTTCCATTCCTGAGGAATGTCGATAGCGGGGGGAACTTGGAACACTAGGCCCGGAAGTACAGGTGCGTTACTAGTATCTCCAGCATTTTGCTACATGAGTGATGCCTTGTAATTATTATACTTCTACTCTGACTCCCGGACAGGCTTCTGAAGAGAGTTTGGAACGGCTCCACCATCCATTCTCCCCCTCTCACCTGGGAACATTTGGGCTGGCCAGAGTGACGGCCCGGTACGGAAGCCTGGAGGGCCCCGCCCACACCGTGGGCCCCGCCTCCCCCGCCTCCCCGAGACCCGCTTTCCCCTCCCCGCGGCGCCGCCAGGAAGTTCTTTCTCATCTCCGCCCCGCCGGCCGCGGGCGAGCGGGACGTCAGCGCTGCCAGCGTGGAAACGGCGGCGAGGCGCGGGAGGCGGAAGTAGTGCCCGGGATCGCCGGGCCTCCATCGGGCTCTACCGGCCGCCTCAGCCATGGACGCGCCCCTGGAGAAGGTCCGTACCGGGGGTGGACGCGGAGCGGCGGCCCGAGGTCCCCGCCTGCGGGGCGCCTGTTTCCCGGTCGCGAGCTGCCATTGTGACCGGGGAGGGGGCCGGGGGCTAACGGGCCCACCTGAGGAGGCCTGGTCGCGAGGGCGTCCGGCCCGTCGCTCGAGGCTGGGGCCTGGTCACGTCACGGGGCCGGTGGTCTCTGGGGTCCCCGTAGGCCGGGAGAGGCTGCGCCGGGTTCTGCCCGGGGCCGCGAACGACCCGGAACCCAGTCGGGGGCCGCGGGGCCGACCTTGGGGCCTGCGAGAGCTCGGCTCACCCTCTCGGATGACGGAGCTAACAACTTGCGGCCGCAGAAGCGCCTGGAATGAAGCCCCAGTTGTTTCGGAGCCAACTGGAAACCTGTAGGTCGTCTGTGGTCTCCAAGTTAGGAAAGGAGAGGTGCAAGCAGTAATTTGCCATCTTCAGCGAGCCTAGGAATCACCTGGGGCCCTTGGTAAAAATCCAGATTTTCAGTCCTCGGGTCGGAGCCTCGGGGGGCGGGACCGGGATCTGTGGGTTTAACGAGGTCCCCACGTGATTTTGATGCAGTAGTTTGAAAGACCCCTGAGGTCCAGAAAGGGGCGGGGCTTCTGTAGATTGTGAATTTCGTCTTTGGGGATGCTGCTGCTCCACAACTTTCTGGCTCCCCCTTTCCGTGGCGAGGGGAGACCCTGAGGTCAGTCGGAAATCCACTGGTAGAAGCGTTTTACTCTGGTTTCCTCTTGGGGGAACAGCAGCGTGATGTACCTGGCTGACCGCTCTGGCATGTGAAATGGATTCTAATTGTCCCGGATTTAGGGCTGGTAAACGAGAACCAGTGCTTGGATTTCTTCACGGATACCTACCTTCAGACCCTGACTTTCTGTCCTCCCTCAAAGTCCTTCTTTCTTTTCAAGCTTGGGAGTCCGCTTGTCCAGACCCGGTTTTTCATATATGTGGAATTCAGGAGCAGTGCTAGTGTTTCAAGACTGCTTTATTTTAATTTTGAACTGGCAGAAGTAACATATTTTCTCATTTTTTCAGTGCAGCAGCTGCTGTGGATTTGTTCACTTGTCACTGGAGAGTTGAAGGGAGTAATTGTACAAGTTGAGCCAGATGTCTTCATATGCACACAGTGGTATAGCCTACGCTTCCGTTGTTTCTCATATATTGGGTGGAAGGAATCAAGAAAGGACAAAGATAATATGTTTTTCTTACACCGCCTCTGTGGTGAATGTTACATGTTTTTCTGTCTAGGAATAAAGTCTTCCCAGGCTTTTGATGAGCACAGTGTCTACCTTGTGGTACTTTGAGTTTCAGTCTAAATCAGTGATTCTCAACCACCAGGCTGTTTTGTTCCCCAGGGGATATTTGGCCAACGTTTGGATACACTTTTGATTGTCACCATCAGGCGTTAGGAAGGGGCTGCTGGTACCTAGTGGGTAGAGGCCAGGGATGCTGCTAACATCCGACATTGCACAAGACAGACCCTGTACCAGAGAATTATCAGTAGTGCTGAGGCTGAGAACCCCTGGTCTACACCGTGTGTGGACCAGTAGTTGAATACAAACGCCAGTGGTTGAATACAAAATGATGCTAAAAATGTCCCTTCAGTGTTGTTTCCTTTCCAGTTTCATAAAGAAGATGGGAGGGGCTTTGTGGCATTTCACTTAGAAACCTAAAGAACTGGAGTGTTCTTTCCTCCAAAAGTAGTTCGTTATAGGCAGATCTGCAAAACAGAATGGGTTGGAATCCTTCAAATATTACTTTTCTGGTATTTGATTACTAGATTACAGTGGTTGCTCCCTAAATGTTAATTGATGATAAAAGATCTTAAACTCTTCAAATGAAGATCTGAAGAGGTACTGAAACTCCAGCGTGCTTAAGCCTGGCACATTCGCAAAAATTGCAGGGATCTTTCAGGAATTCAGAATGTGTGGGCAGGAAGTCTCTGCCTTAGGCCAGTGTGTAAATTCTGAATGTAAGTTTTTCAGAACTAGTACTGTGTCTTATTTTTATATTCCCTGAAGGAATACAGGGCTTTACTTGTAATGAACAATTTCTCTTGGTGCTAAGTGGGCAGAAAAGAAAAAGCATTGCTGTAATATGAATGTTGAAAATTTTGTGTTGTGAAAAATAGTTTGAATCAAAGTAAAACATTGAATTGTGTCCATTATTCTGGTTTCTTTGAGGAATAGACTGCTGGGTTAAATTCTACATTGCTAGTATAAATTTAAGAACTATTTGAGCAGTTCTGAAGGATCCCATTTAAACTAATCCTTGCATAATTCAGACTGGCTACAGAAACCACAATGTTATTTGATACCCATCCTCTAAAATTTCAAGTAATCTCTCTCACTCTAAAATGTAGTGTGCTATCATTGTTTAATAGAATCACTCAGTACATTTCCTTTGCTCCAAATATAATTTTGTACCCTTGCTTTTTCAAGTAATGTGTAGACATGCAGACCTGCGATGACAGAGCCATTTTCTTGCCTTGATTTGCTTTTCTTTCACAATATATGTTTTCTTTTTGTATTCGAAATTAGTGACATCCAGAGAAACTAGAGATAGGTTAATTATAGGGACAAGGAATTCAAACTAGAAGAGTAAGGCGCCTCAGCCCCCCCCAATACTGTACGTCCAACTCGTAAGGAACAAATCTCACAGTGTTTACTTGTGTTAATATCCAAGTTTAAAAATGCCACAGGAAGTAATAACGCTGATGCTGAAGATCTTAATAAGGTATTCAACACACCTACATAACACCTGTTAGTAAAAACCTGCTACTTTAAACTTGTAGAACAGCCCAGATCTTTTCCTGCTGCTTGGAAAAATCTCATTCTTCCTGGGTATTATGTTTAGACAAGGTGTATAGCAGTTTGTTTTGCACTTTTAATTCCAACCTTGAGTAAACTTAGAGCAGATGTCTCAACCTTGGCACCACTGGCATTGGGCTGGATAATTCTCTATTGTAGGAGGCTGTCCTGTGCACTGTAGAATGTTTAGCACCGTCCCTGGCCCCCACCCACTAGATGCCAGTAGCATCCCCTCCCCCAGCGTGACAACCAAAAACACCTCCAGTTGAGGCAGTTGTCCCCTGGGGGTGAGAGGATCCCCTCTGGTTGAGAACCACTGACTTAGAGAATCTAGAGCTGCACTGTCCACCAGCCACATTTTTAAAAAAGATTTATTTATTTATTATTTTTGGCGGCGTTGGGTCTTTGTTGCTGCGTGCAGTCTTTCTCTAGTTGCGGCCAGCAGGGCTACTCTTCGTTGCGGTGTGCGGGCTTCTCGTTGCAGAGCACAGGCTCTAGGTGCGCAGGCTTCAGTAGTTGTGGTGCATGGGCTTAGTAGTTGTGGTGCACAGGCTTAATTGCTCTTCGGCATGTGGGATCTTCCCGGACCAGGGCTTGAGCCTGTGTCCCCTGCATTGGCAGGCGGATTCTAAACCAGTGCGCCACCACGGAAGCCCCACCAGCCACATTTGGCTATTTAAATTTAAATGTAATTAATTAAAATTAAATAAATTTAGAATTCATTTCCTCAGTCACATTAGCCACATTTCAACCATTCAACAGTCACAATGTGGTTTGTGGCTGCAGTACTGGGGCAGCACAGATAATAGAAATGTTCACCACAGAACGTTCTATTGGATAGTGCTTTAGAGCGGGGCCAATTTATTTATTGGTCCGTATATCTAATTCTTGTCTCTAAAAGAGGCAACCTCGACCCTGTTTCTGACCTAAATAATTACAACCAAACCCATTTTTTACTGTTGTACTCATCCTGAGCTAAGTCCCCGCCTACCCCCTTGGACCTGATTTTGGAAAATTCTGTTACCACCTTACTGTTTATAAGGAGCAATAGGAGCTGCGTGGATGGAACATTGCTGATCATTACTGATAAGGACGACCAGAATTTCTGTTCCTGCTCTTTACTTAAAAAGCTCATGAAAAGAACCCCTACTAGCCAAGCTTGAAATGACCAGTTTCTGTGATAAGCCTTTGTAGATCCCTCTCTTACCTAGAATAGAAGGACTTCCGTGAGGATATGATAGCCTATAATGTTACCATTCATTTAAAGCTGATCTCTGTATCATCATGATTGAGGGTTTTGCATACAGGTGCATGGTGCCTAAGGCAGTAAATGATTATCAAATGCTGGGTGTCAGGGAAAATGAAGTACAAAGTTCCTGATCCTAAAAATTTATGGCGTTGGTGGTTCTCGATTTATTCAAAATTTCAGCTGTAGTTAGCAGAGCTGTTGGTGGTCCCCAGTCCTGTGTGTTCCACCTTATTTAGAATTATAAGTTATAATTATAGATAGCAGTTGCTTGAGCTTAAAGTCATCTGTTTTCACCTGAAGCAGAAACCTGTTTTTACTTAAATTTTTTATTGCTGGCCAACTATGGCCAAAGCCCAGTGCTGAGTGAGACACAAGGTGAATTAGACATGATCCCTGGGAGAGGTTACATTATAGTAAGGGGCATACAAGTTTAGGCAAAGCCTTGTATAGCAAAGAAGGGTAAAAAGAATCCCAGGAATTAAGAAACAAAGGGCATCGAGTGAGTGACCAGGAAAGAGTATGTGGAAGAGATTCTTGAGGTAGAATATTTAGTTCAGAATCATGGCTTTTCTAGGTTTGTTTTAAATGTAAATATAATGTAGATTTATACTTTATAATATGTTTGTGCCTAATGTTATTGCTGGTAGAACATAAGAGAAAGGAAGCCATTTTACCTTTTAAAGTTAGATATAGAAAATATGCCTCCAGTCACTTTGAAAATGTTTAAAAATTCCTTTCAGAAATTTAATTTATCTAGCTTAAATTAAATCCATTCTCTCCAAACAATAGTCAAGGGCCATAAAACTATTTTGAGTTTAATATTTTGTTTATTTAATTTCTGTTACTATTGCAGTAGTTTTTGTTTTTTGTGGCAAATGCTAAGTGTTTAGCTGCCTTAAGGTTAGTTAGTCCTTGAGGCCCAGCCTGGGGCCCTGTCCACTTTTTTTTCCCCTAGTGCCTGTGGAAAAGGCATTCTGAGTTTCAAATGACTGAGGGCAAAGTAAACCTTTCTGAGATCTTTTTTCTATGCGCAGAAAAACAAACAGCAAAGTAAAGCCTTCAATTTGAAGGTGGAACTCAGGGACATTGAACATCTTGCTACAATGAGATTTTCAGGAGCCTAGTGAGACTGAATTACTTATTAGACTGGACATTGTATTGGGTGCAGTCATATGAAATCGCTGTTTTTGTCCCCTAGAAATATCTGGATGTTGGCAGTTTCACACAGTTTACAGTTTTACAACAGTAAAGGTCTGAAGATACATAGAAGGAAGGAATTGATGGGTTCCTTTCCTTAGAATTATTATTTTTAAGATAAGGTTGGCAACATTAAACCTGCATAATTCCAATTCAGTTTTGAAAATAATGATATTGATAAGGGTAATGGATATCTTTATCTTTCTGAATTGATCCCCCAACAAATCCTAGGAAACACCTTCTTTAAGAAGCATATCTTAGTGACTTATTTTTTCCAGTGACTATAGCATGTTTTGCTTTAAGCAATTTTCTTTTTGTTCCAGAATAAGTATGTGATTCCAGATAAACTAGTAAACTTCTTAGAAATAGAGCTTGCCTGTTGTGGTATTTTTCCATCCGTGTAGTTATCGGCAAACACTCATAATAAAATGTCTGAATGAACTATATGTAAAATAGATAACTAATAAGGACTTTACTGTATGGCACAGGGAACTCTACTCAATACTCTGTAATGGCCTATATGGGAAAAGAATTTTAAAAAGAGTGGATATATGTATATGTATAGCTGATTCACTTTGCTGTACACCTGAAACTAATACAACATTGTAAATCAACTATACTCCAATAAAAATTTAAAAAATAAAAAATAAAATGTCTAAGTGAATTGATTCTCTTGGAATACATTTTTTGAAATTTAGACTTTGATCTCTGGCCTTCCCATCATGTATCTTAAGGCAAGTAAATTGAATGCCCCTTTTTTCCTTCTGTGTACTTCTATTTTTTTTTTTTAACTTATTTATTTATTTATTTTTGGCTGTGTTGGGTCTTCATTGCTGCACGCAGGCTTTCTCTAGTTGTGGTGAGGAGGGGCTATTCTTTGTTGCGGTGCATGGACTTCTCATTGCGGTGACTTCTCTTGTTGTGGAGCACGGGCCCTAGGCGCGAGGGCTTCAATAGTTGTGGCACGCAGGCTCAGTAGTTGTGGCACACGGGCTTAGTTGCTCCACAGCATGTGGGATTTTCCAGGACCAGGGCTCGAACCCGTGTCCCCTGCATTGGCAGGCGGATTCTTAACCACTGTGCCACCAGGGAAGTCCCTGTGTACTTCTACTGATGCCAGGTTTGATCTGGTGTTACTAACTTTGCTGCCTCCTTATTGCTACCAGATTTTCCCCGCTCTTTTGTATATTTTTGCCCCTTTTTTTCCCTATATGTTGTTTTTTGCCTCTTTTCATGAGGGATTTGTAAGTTTAAATACTGACACCTCATGCAATATTTGCAAATCCCTTTTCAACTAAAATATTATGCTTAATGAGCCAATAAGTACAGTATGTCTTCATGTTCTCACACACTCAAGCATAAAGTCCACACTCAAGCATAGTTAAAAATAAGATTTTCCAAGAGTATCCAATTCTTAAAAGACAAACATAGATGAAAGTGCCTTGTTCTTAATTAAATACTTTTCTGTTGGAACTACACAAAAGTATTTACAGATGTAGAAATTGAGGCTCCAGTGAGTAAGTCAGGTTTGCAAGGTGCTATTATTACCTTGGAGAATCCCTGCATTTTCTCTCGTTGTTGACCCGTAAGGAACAGCTGTGTTCCTGAAGCAGCTGCTGCTGTTCTTATTGCTTCTCTGAGATGTGTAGTATTTGGGGCACTTGTTTAGTGCTAGACAGCAGGCATTCTTTGCGTTTTCACCTGGGAGGAAAATATATGGTTTTTGGAGAGTTGATACTTGCATGCTTATCACTATCCAGGATTAACCTTGCTTAGAAAGCTGTGGAAGGCAAAAGAGTAGGTGAAATGTTAGAAACATCAATTCAGAGCTTTATCTGATCACGTTGATCAACTGAAGAAAGGTAGTGATTTGTTTTTTATTGAAGTATAGTTGATTTATAGTGTTGTGGTAATTTCTGTGTAGTGATTTTTTTTTTTGTAAGTCTAATGCAAATGTTGGAAACTAGCATTTGTTAACATCAAGCCCTTCTATCTGGTACGATCAGCTGGTATTCTCACATGCTTTAGTTTTTCTTCTGTCAATAGTCCTAGAACCCCCCAAAATGAACATTCCTCCCCTGAAAAAAGTTTATTGAAACATGGTATTGTATACTTCTATTATTAATGAATGTTGTGATTTATATATTTTAAAATTACTATTTAAACTTCCCCTTTTCTGGACGTTGCTTCTTTTTAAATGTTTAGCTCTGCGTTTTTCAAATAGCAGTTATTCATATACCATCTTTGTGAATTTTGTCACAGCAGTTACCACTTGTACTGTTATTTGCTTAATATTTCTTTTCAGTCGACTAAATCAATTCGACCTCCTTCTTTAAAATTGAGGAACAATTTATATACAATAAAAATATGCACTTTAATTATACAGTTTGAGTTTTGGCAGTTGTGTATAGTCATATAACCACCAGCATAATCAAGATATGGAACATTTCCATCTCCCTAAAAAGTTCCCTTGTGCCCCTTTGCAAGTGGATCCTAGATCTGCTTTCTGTCACTACAGCCCTTTTTTTTTAAACTTAGATTTGTGCTAAACAGTAATGTTTATGAATTCAGGGTTTAAGGTATTATTTTTTCCCTAATTCATGTGAAAGTAAATCATATAGTTTTTGGTCACACTTTGGTAGGCTGGTTTAACTTAAGAAAATGTATACAAGAGCTTGATTAAGCATTTGAAAGCTGAGAAAATTTTAAGTGACTGGAGAGCAGTAGTTCCCAAATCTTAGGCCCTAAGATTTTATATTCTTCTGCTGTAGTTTCCACTTTTGAAAGGTTATTATAAACAACTTCTCAGTTAATAAACTTTATTAACAAATGATTGTTTATTCCATTACTAATAACTGGATGTTAATTTTCAATAACATCCATTAAAATAGTGTGGGTTTTCCCCCCCCAAACTGCAGGTTACATCCTATATATGAGATGTCAAATCAATTTAGCAGGTCATGACCAGCAGTTTTTTTTTTTTAATGAAGTAGAATAAAATGATAAATATAGTGTGTTCTAAATAATACGGGTAAGAATAGTACCAGTGTTACCTCATAACTAAGTTGATATAATTCTAGCCAAAAGCAAAAATAAGTGATTTTTTTCATTAACCCATGTTGCCTTATTCCAAATAAATTTATAATTTCCTACTAGCTTGAAAAATAGAGAATTACTTCCTGACCTCCTTTACTATTTTATTTTGCATTTGACTTTCAACTTTTTTCCTCCAACATTTAAATTGTGAGAATTTTAATGATATTTTAACATTACGTATATACTATTTCTTCTTCTGATAGTGGCAGGATATTTTAATATTTAATATTTAATATCCCACACTGACTGAAAGTGATGGAAATCAACTAGTATAAAAATGATTGTTGAAAAGATGCTTATAAAAGGATGAATGGCGGGGCTTGTTTTACAAAATGAGCTGTCTAGTTCTGTGACAGTTATCATATGAACAATTGAATGGTTCTCCTTAGGAGTTTTGAACTTGCTTTAAGCCATGCCATGCATCTATGTTAGACGTAATTGAAGCAAAAATACTGAATCCACTTCATTACACAGAATCGACATAGCTGAAATATAATTTACAAATTTGCAATCTAATGACTAACAGTCTAATAATGGTTTCTGAATCTTCAGTAGTGAACATGTGGTAGTTTTGTAATTAGAAAGTGAACCTGTGGATAAACACACTCCATAGGTGCACAGGCTTCAGTAGTTGTGGCACGTGGGCTCAGTAGTTGTGGCTCACAGGCTCTAGAGTGCAGGCTCAGTAGTTGTGGCACACGGGCTCAGTTGCTCCGTGCCATGTGGGATCTTCCCGGACCAGGGCTCGAACCCGTGTCCCCTGCATTGGCAGGCAGATTCTTAACCACTGCACCACCAGGGAAGTCCCCTAGGCCCCAGATTTTTAATCAGGTCACTGTACTCAAGATTTAAATGAGGGGGACTTCCCTGGTGGTGCAGTGGTTAGGAGTCCGCTCCGCAACAAGAGAAGCCACCGCAATGAGAAGCCTGCGCACCACAATGAAGACCCAACGCAGCCAAAAATAAAAATTAAAAGAAAAAAGATTTGAATGAGGGAAAATGTACTCAGGTATATTTATAGGTAGGAAAAGAAGTCTCTTGTAGCAATACTGTGTGATCTTGAGCATTGAGACAAGTGCCGTGGGCAGTACTTGCACTGCGGTGCACTCCTTTCAAATTATATGTCGTCTTTCATTTTACCTTATAACTCATAAACAGCCACCACTGCAAACATTTGCATGGCCTTCGCTAGGTGGAACACTGGTTTAAGATATGAAGTAAACATTGTAGTAAATGCTAGGGTAACTGTACATCCTGGTTTGCCCAGGACTGTCCCAGTTTGTACCTGTTGTCCTGACTTAATTATTAATAGTATTGCCTTGCACTCTTAAAAATGCCCTGGGTTTGGGTGATAAGTTTATGGTTGGGGCTGTTGCAGAATAGAAATTTTACCTATAGGGAGAGTCTTCTGATATACTAACTTTATCTAGGTGAAAACATCAATCAAGCAAGGATTATCTTTGTTTTTTAATTAATTAAGTTATTTTATTTTTGGCTGCATTGGGTCTTCGTTGCTGCATAGACTTTCTCTAGTTGTGGCGAGCGGGGGCTACTCTTTGTTGCGGTGCGCAGGCTTCTCATCGCGGTGGCTTTTCTTGTTGTGGAGCACGGGCTCTAGGCACACACGTGGGCTTCAGTAGCTGTGGCACGCGGCCTCAGTAGTTGTGGCTTGCAGGCTCTAGAGTGCAGGTTCAGTAGTTGTGGTGCATGGACTTAGTTGCTCCACGGCATGTGGGATCTTCCCGGACCAGGGCTCGAACCCGTGTCCCCTGCGTGGGCAGGCGGACTCTTAACCACTGTGCCACCAGGGAAGTTCCAAGGATTATCCTTAAAATGAGACCTTACTTAGCTCTAATTATGGTTCTTGAGACAAGAGCTTTTTCAAAGTGTGAGTTGCTTTGTTTACTTTTTTGATGAAATTGAGGAGCAGTATTGCCTAGTGGTCAAGAGCACTGGTTCTAGAGTAGTACAGACCTTGTTTTAAATTCTGGCTCCAAAGCATACTAACTCTGTGCCTTTGGGTTAGCCAGGAAGTAATGCATGTAAAGGTGTTAATTAGATGATGCTTGAATATAGCAAGCAACTCAGTAAGTGTTAGTAATTATTAAGGATCACAAATCTTATTGAGCCCTTTTTCTGTGCCTGTGTTAGATGCTAAGGGTTGAAAAAATATGACATTCTTCTGGGAACCTGGCATAGAATACTATTTTTTTTTCTTCCCTCAATATTGTAAAACAGCCTCCTTCTAAATACCGAATAATGGACATCTTTATTCAACTTAATTCTTCACTCATTTTGGTTTGTGTCTGGCTGTTGCCCTGCTGTTATTTATTAACATTTATCACACAAGTACTCTGGCACTGTAACAGGTACTGAGGATATGAAATGTGAATAAGAAAGTAGTTGCTGCCCTTAGTAGAAGCTTATGGAGGCATGGTTTAAGGAACCAATTTATAAATATTTTTCTTAGAGCATTTCTTGACTTAAGGCCTAATATCTTGCAACTGGATAACATTTATACTTTGGATTATCCCGTTAACACAAGCACATGAGGGTCTACGTCATATTCACATTTAATTGATTCAAATTTAACTAAAAGTGCTATTTTCCCTACCCACCCGCTACCCACTCCCCACTGTCCCCACTTCACTCCCTACAAGAGAGTAGGAGCAAGAACAATTTAAATGTCAGCCTTTCCATTCAATGAGTGTGTGCTTGCTCTCTCGAGAGAGACTCGGATGGAGAAATGTGACGCTGCACTTCCCTCTTGCCTCTCTCAGTGTAAACATCTTGTCATCACATGTGATTCTGGTGTTTAAAAATAAGTATTGTCATATGAAGTGGCTTCTAAACTAAGGCAACTATTTTGTCTATTCTTTTTTTTTTTATACTGCAGGTTCTTATTAGTCATCAATTTTATACACATCAGTGTATACATGTCAATCCCAATCGCCCAATTCAGCACACCACCATCCCCATCCCACCGCAGTTTTCCCCCCTTGGTGTCCATATGTCTGTTCTCTACATCTGTGTCTCAACTTCTGCCCTGCAAACCGGCTCATCTGTACCATTTTGCTAGGTTCCACATACATGCGTTAATATACGATATTTGTTTTTCTCTTTCTGACTTCACTCTGTATGACAGTCTCTAGATCCATCCACGTCTCAACAAATGACTCAATTTCGTTCCTTTTTATGGCTGAGTAATATTCCATTGTATATATGTACCACAACTTCCTTATCCATTCGTCTGTTGATGGGCATTTAGGTTGCTTCCATGACCTGGCTATTGTAAATAGTGCTGCAATGAACATTGGGGTGCATGTGTCTTTTTGAATTATCGTTTTCTCTGGGTATACACCCAGTAGTGGGATTGCTGGATCATATGGTAAATCTATTTTTAGTTTTTTAAGGAACCTTCATACTGTTCTCCATAGTGGCTGTATCAATTTACATTCCCACCAACAGTGCAAGAGGGTTCCCTTTTCTCCACACCCTCTTCAGCATTTGTTGTTTGTAGATTTTCTGATGATGCCCATTCTAACTGGTGTGAGGTGATACCTCATTGTAGTTTTGATTTGCATTTCTCTAATAATTAGTGATGTTGAGCATCTTTTCATGTGCTTCTTGGCCATCTGTATGTCTTCTTTGGAGAAATGTCTATTTAGGTCTTCTGCCCATTTTTGGATTGGGTTGTTTGTTTCTTTAATATTGAGCTGAGTGAGCTGTTTATATATTTTGGAGATTAATCCTTTGTCCGTTGAGTCGTTTGCAAATATTTTCTCCCATTCTGAGGATTGTCTTTTCGTCTTGTTTATAGTTTCCTTTGCTGTGCAAAAGCTTTGAAGTTTCATTAGGTTCCATTTGTTTATTTTTGTTTTTATTTCCATTACTCTAGGAGGTGGATCAAAAAAGATCTTGCTGTGATTTATGTCAAAGAGTGTTCTTCCTATGTTTTTCTCTAAGAGTTTTATAGTGTCCGGTCTTACATTTATGTCTCTAATCCATTTTGAGTTTATTTTTGTGTATGGTGTTAGGGAGTGTTCTAATTTCATTCTTTTACATGTAGCTGTCCAGTTTTCCCAGCACCACTTATTGAAGATGCTGTCTTTTCTCCATTGTATATCTTTGCCTCCTTTGTCATAGATTAGTTGACCATAGGTGCGTGGGTTTATCTCTGGGCTTTCTATCTTGTTCCACTGATCTGTGTTTCTGTTTTTGTGCCAGTACCATATTGTCTTGATTACTGTAGCTTTGTAGTATAGTCTGAAGTCAGGGAGTCTGATTCCTCCAGCTCCGTTTTTTTCCCTCAAGACAGCTTTGGCTATTTGGGGTCTTTTGTGTCTCCATACAAATTTTAAGATTTTTTGTTCTAGTTCTGTAAAAAATGCCATTGGTAGTTTGATAGGGATTGCATTGAATCTGTAGATTGCTTTGGGTAGTGTAGTCATTTTCACAATATTGATTCTTCCAATCCAAGAACGTGGTATATCTCTCCATCTGTTGGTATCATCTTTAATTTCTTTCATCAGTGTCTTATAGTTTTCTGCATACAGGTCTTTTGTCTCCTTAGGGAGGTTTATTCCTAGGTATTTTATTCTTTTTGTTGCAATGGTAAATGAGAGTGTTTCCTTAATTTCTCTTTCAGATTTTTCATCATTAGTATGTAGGAATGCAAGAGATTTCTGTGCATTAATTTTGTATCCTGCAACTTTACCAAATTCATTGATTAGCTCTAGTAGTTTTCTGGTGGCATTTTTAGGATTCTCTATGTATAGTATCGTGTCATCTGCAAACAGTAACAGTTTTACTTCTTCTTTTCCAATTTGTATTCCTTTTACTTCTTTTTCTTCTCTGATTGCCGTGGCTAGGACTTCCAAAACTATGTTGAATAATAGTGGTGAGAGTGGACATCCTTGTCTTGTTCCTGATCTTAGAGGAAATGCTTTCAGTTTTTCACCGTTGAGAATGATGTTTGCTGTGGGTTTGTCGTATATGGCCTTTCTTATGTTGAGGTAGGTTCCCTCTATGCCCACTTTCTGGAGAGTTTTTATCATAAATGGGTGTTGAATTTTGTCAAAAGCTTTTTCTGCATCTATTGAGATGATCATATGGTTTTTATTCTTCAGTTTGTTAATATGGTGTATCACATTGATTGATTTGCATATATTGAAGAATCCTTGCATCCCTGGGATAAATCCCACTTGATCGTGGTGTATGATACGTTTAATGTGGTGTTGGATTCTGTTTGCTAGTATTTTGTTGAGGATTTTTGCATCTATGTTCATCAGTGAGATTGGTCTGTAATTTTCTTTTTTTGTAGTATCTTTGTCTGGTTTTGGTATCAGGGTGATGGTGACCTCATAGAATGAGTTTGGGAGTGTTCCTTCCTCTGCAATTCTTTGGAAGAGTTTGAGAAGGATGGGTGTTAGCTCTACTCTAAATGTTTGATAGAATTCACCTGTGAAGCCATCTGGTCCTGGACTTTTGTTTGTTGGAAGATTTTAATCACAGGTTCAATTTCGTTACTTGTGATTGGTCTGTTCATATTTTCTGTTTCTTCCTGGTTCAGTCTTGGAAGGTTATACCTTTCTAAGAATTTGTCCATTTCTTCCAGATGGTCCATTTTATTGGCATAGAGTTGCTTGTAGTAGTCTCTTAGGATGCTTTGTATTTCTGCAGTGTCTGCTGTAACTTCTCCTTTTTTATTTCTAATTTTATTGATTTGAGTCCTCTCCCTCTTTTTCTTGATGAGTCTGGCTAATGGCTTATCAATTTTGTTTATCTTCTCAAAGAACCAGCTTTTAGTTTTATTGATCTTTGCTATTGTTTTCTTTCTTTCTATTTCATTTATTTCTGCTCTGATCTTTATGATTTCTTTCCTTCTAACTTTGGGTTTTGTTTGTTCTTCTTTCTCTAGTTCCTTTAGGTGTAAGGTTAGATTGTTTACTTGAGATTTTTCTTGTTTCTTTAGGTAGGCTTGTATAGCTATAAACTTCCCTCTTAGAACTGCTTTTGCTGCATCCCATACGTTTTGAATCATCGTGTTTTCATTGTCATTTGTCTCTAGGTATTTTTTGATTTCCTCTTTGATTTCTTCAGTGATCTCTTGGTTATTTAGTAACGTATTGTTTAGCCTCCATGTGTTTGTGTTTTTTACGTTTTTTTCCCTGTGATTCATTTCTAATCTCATAGCGTTGTAGTCAGAAAAGATGCTTGATATGATTTCAATTTTCTTAAATTTACTGAGGCTTGATTTGTGACCCAAGATGTGATCTATCCTGGAGAATGTTCCATGCGCACTTGAGAAGAAAGTGTAATCTGCTGTTTTTGGATGGAATATCCTATAAATATCAATTAAATCTGTCTGGTCTATTGTGTCATTTAAAGCTTGTGTTTCCTTATTTATTTTCATTTTGGATGATCTGTCCATTGGTGTAAGTGAGGTGTTAAAGTCCCCCACTATTATTGTGTTACTGTCGATTTCCTCTTTTATAGCTGTTAGCAGTTGCCTTATGTATTGAGGTGCTCCTATGTTGGGTGCATATATATTTATACTTGTTATATCTTCTTCTTGGATTGATCCCTTGATCATTATGTAGTGTCCTTCCTTGTCTCTTGTAACATTCTTTATTTTAAAGTCTATTTTATCTGATATGAGTATTGCTACTCCAGCTTTCTTTGGTTTCCATTTCCATGGAATATCTTTTTCCACGCCCTCACTTTCAGTCTGTATGTGTCCCTAGGTCTGAAGTGGGTCTCTTGTAGACAGCATATATATGGGTCTTGTTTTTGTATCCATTCAGCAAGCCTGTGTTTTTTGGTTGGAGCATTTAATCCATTCACGTTTAAGGTAATTATCGATATGTATGTTCCTGTGACCATTTTCTTAATTGTTTTGGGTTTGTTTATGTAGGTCCTTTTCTTCTCTTGTGTTTCCCACTTAGAGAAGTTCCTTTAGCATTTGTTGTAGAGCTGGTTGGGTGGTGCTGAATTCTCTCAGCTTTTGCTTGTCTGTAAAGCTTTTGATTTCTCCATCAAATCTAAATGAGATCCTTGCCAGGTAGAGTAATCTTGGTTGTAGGTTCTTCCCTTTCATCACTTTAAGTATCTCATGCCACTCCCTTCTGGCTTGTAGAGTTTCTGCTGAGAAATCAGCTGTTAACCTTATGGGAGTTCCCTTGTATGTTATTTGTCATTTTTCCCTTGCTGCTTTCAATAATTTTTCTTTGTCTTTAATTTTTGCCACTTTGATTACTATGTGTCTCGGCGTGTTTCTCCTTGGGTTTATCCTGTATGGGACTCTCTGCGCTTCCTGGACTTGGGTGGCTGTTTCCTTTCCCATGTTAGGGAAGTTTTCGACTATGATCTCTTCAAATATTTTCTCTGGTCCTTTCCCTCTCTCTTCTCCTTCTGGGACCCCTATAATGCGAATGTTGTTGCGTTTAATGTTGTCCCAGAGGTCTTTTAGGCTGTCTTCATTTCTTTTCATTCTTTTTTCTTTAGTCTGTTCCGCAGCAGTGAATTCCACCATTCTGTCTTCCAGGTCACTTATCCGTTCTTCTGCCTCAGTTATTCTGCTATTGATTCCTTCTAGTGTAGTTTTCATTTCAGTTATTGTATTGTTCATCTCTGTTTGTTTGTTCTTTAATTCTTCTAGGTCTTTGTTAAACATTTCTTGCATCTTCTCGATCTTTGCCTCCATTCTTATTCCAAGGTCCTGGATCATCTTCACTATCATTATTCTGAATTCTTTTTCTGGAAGGTTGCCTATCTCCACTTCATTTCGTTGTTTTTCTGGGGTTTTATCTTGTTCCTTCATCTGGTATATAGCCCTCTGCCTTTTCATCTTGTCTGTCTTTCTGTGAATCTATTTTGTCTATTCTTAACTGAAAAATCTGTTCAATCTTATAGGAGAAGTTAGCCTTGTTGAACTTAGAGCCAGTATGTTGATATCCAATATGCCATGCCTTCCTAAGGGGTTTCAGAGGTAATATGACAACCCAAGAATCAAGCTGACTTTAGATTCTTGGTCCTATAACAGAAGTCAAAATTAGTAGGAGTCTGAATGGCTTCTTTCAAAAAGCGTATAATCTAATTGGGGAGAATACCTATACTGGAAAGATCATCTATAAAACAATTCACAGTAAAGGATGTAAAGAATCGTGAGGATGAATGGCAGTTGCATATTAGAATGGCCCCAGTTACAAGCCTTCCGTCCTGTTGTCCCCATAAATACAATCATTTGTCAGGCAGTGAGTCCAGATTTTTGGTTTAGGAAGAAATGGTATCGATATCATTAGGGGGGATGTGAACATGTAAAAATGGTTTTATCCATAGGGGTTTCTTGGAAGTAGTGAATTGTGATTTAATAGGTAGGTAGAGGTGGATAAAAGGTACAAGGACATTTCAGATGGGGCAGATGTTATACGCATGAAACATGGAGGTGTAATTGATCAAGCAAACTGTTTATCTTTTCATTTGGCCAGATGATCAGGGATTGATGTGTCACAGGAGATGAGGGTGGTAAGGACCATGACCAGCAGACTGAGGAGCAAGAGCAGTTCTCTTGACCATTATCTGTTCCTCATCCTACCCTGAATTGTTAACGGAGAGCAGGGAGACCCTTTTAGATTACTCTCTAACCCATCTGGTGCTTACATTTAAATCGTGATTTTTATTGGAAACACCTGGGTTTTTTAATTTTTTTTTTCTGTAGTGTAAAAATCAGATCGGATGTAGCTATGTGATTATTTTCTAATCTCTTGTAGAATCAGTGTGATGTAATAGAAAGAGGCAGAAACAAATCAGGAAGCCAGGGTTCTGGCACCTCTCTGTCATTTATTAGTTCCATGAGCCTAGGCAAGTCAGTGTACCTAAGTCTTAGTTTCCTCTCCTCTAAAATGTTATACCAGAATCAGAGGTTTTCATGCTTATACTTTCTTTTTCTTCTTTTTTTTTTTTTTTTTAAATTTATTTATACTTATTTTTGGCTGTGTTGGGTCTTCGTTTCTGTGCGAGGGCTTTCTCTAGTTGCGGCAAGCGGGGGCCACTCTTCATTGCGGTGCGCGGGCCTCTCACTATCGTGGCCTCTCTTGTTGCGGAGCACAGGCTCCAGACACGCAGGCTCAGTAGTTGTGGTGCACGGGCTTAGTTGCTCCGTGGCATGTGGGATCTTCCCAGACCAGGGCTCAAACCCGTGTCCCCTGCATTGGCAGGCAGATTCTCAACCACTGCGCCACCAGGGAAGTCCCTTTTTTCTTCTTTTTAATGAAACTTTTTACAAGTGAAACTTTACTCAAAACCCTATTGTTAAAAACAGCTGATCTCCTTAAGGCGGAGCAGAGAGGTAGCAGCTCCAACTGGCTACCCAACCCTTTCTCCTCAAAGTTCTTTCCAGGAGTCTTAAGGCTGAGAAGACCACAGGTGGGAAATCCCTGGACTAGACCCCTAAGGTCCCTTCTAGAATTCATATTTTCTGATACTTACATTGATAAACAGTAGAATTTCTTTAAAAAAAAAACAATTTTGAGGAGGTAACACAGTACTAAAGGTAATATACACTCACTGCACATCTACATTGTATAAACTATTACGAGGTACAAGAGACAATATGAAGAGAAAAGCAGATAAATACACTTGAAGTGTATTTGAAGAGTAAGGGGAGACAAAAGAGAGCTTCTGTGATTGTTTATAACCCAATTCATACTATATAGAGATTCAAGGCAACAAGATTGTCTCTCTCAAAATTTTTACGGAGATGCAAGAAGAAAGGAAAATGAGTGTTTCAATTCTGCAAGAATTTTTAAAAATTTGTTTTGTTTATGTTTTGAATGGGAGGTAGATGTACACGTGGTACTAAAATCCAAAAGGAACAAAAAGATATGAACTAAAAAGACTCCCTCTGACCCCTGTAGCCATTCTTTGGAGGCAATCACTATTACTAGCTTGTGTAAGTGTCCCAGAGTATTTAGAAGCACTTGCAGATCTTTGAGCGTATTAGTTTCCTGGGGCTGCTGTAACAAATGAGCACAAACTGGGTGGCTTAGAACAACAGAAATACATTCTCTCTCAGTCCTGGAGGCCAGAAGTTTGAAATCACTGTCGCGGGGCTGAAATCAAGGGCTGGCAGGGCTGCGCTCCCTCCAGAGGCTCACGGGGAGTGTCCCTTCCTTTCTTGTTCCAGCTTATGTTGCTTGCCAGCCATCCTTCCCTGTTTGGTGGCTCCATCACTCCAGTTTCAAGGCCAACATCTTCAAATCTCTCTCTGCTCTGTCTTTACATAGTCTTCTCTCTCTGTGTGGTCTCCCTCCAATTCTCTCATGTGGATACATGTGATTGAATTTAGGGCTCACCTGGATGATTCAGGGTAATCGTGCCATCTCAAGATCCTTAATCACTTCTGCAAGGACTTTGTCACATAAGGTAACGTTCACAAATTCCAGGGATTAGGATGTGAATATCTTTTGGGGGGCTATTTTTCAGCCTACTACAACAGTAAAATGAATAGTATACTATACATACTTTTCTGGACCTTGCTTCTAATAGTGAAAAACTGGAATAACCTAAGGGTCCATTAATTCAGGACTGGTTCAATAAATTATAATACATCCATCAGATGCAAAAAGGTGTAACCACTAAGAAGAATGAAGTGGACCTGCTGACATGGAACCATATTCACTATAAAGTAGAAAAAAGCAATTTGGAGAGGTGCATATGAGCAAAGTGAAACTTTGGAGAGATACATGTCAAACTTAAAAGTGGCCTCCCCTGGGGAGTGGGACTTTTTTATGTTATACCTTTGTACTGTTGGAATTTTAAAATCAAACATGTTCTTTAATAATCCAGGTATTTTATAATAAATCCAGAAGAAAATGGACTTGCATTTAGTTTTTCTGGATGAATTATGTTGCAGAAGTAATAGAGGGTTGTTAAAGTGTAACCTTTTGAAAATTTGTTTCTCAGATAGCAGACCCTACACTAGCTGAAATGGGAAAAAACTTGAAGGAGGCCATGAAGATGCTAGAGGACAGTCAGAGGTGAGCCTGTGGAACAGAAGTGACCCCATTAAATGTGTTCAACCTGCTGTGAAACTGGCGGCACTTGTTTCCTTCTGTTAAAGACACCTCTTGGTTTCAGAACGTCACACTTAGCTTCAGCTGACTTTAAAACTGGTATTTGTCTTGGGTATAAGGTGCTTTGTAATTAAAGGATTTTGAAATTAAGGGGCAGGACTTACAATTTTCAGTTCTGCCTATTAAGAGTTTCATTTATTTAATGTATTGACTTGAATCTATAAATACTTCTTACTGTATATTCAGGTCATATACGGCATCAACTAACCAAGAAATGGGTTGAAGTATTATTATACTTTTAATATTATTTTCCTGAAACTAAACCCTACCCCAGCCTGGGGGCTGGGATGAGAAGGCGAGGTGTGTGTTTCAAATCTCACATCAGTTACTAAGAGGTTGTGAGCAACATTATCACATGTTCCTGCTCAAATGTTACAAGGTTAACAGTTTTTTATTTCCTTTAAATTAGAAGAACAGAGGAGGAAAATGGAAAGAAGCTCCTGTCAGGGGATATTCCAGGGCCACTGCAAGGCAGGTAGGTGGCAATGAAGATAAGTACCTTTACTTACGGTGTACACTTTCTTTAAACCAAGATTTTACCATCACTGACTTACAATTTTAGTTTTAATGAGCACAAAGCAAATTGAGAGTTATATGCAGTGTAACATCAGAAAACTGAAATGCCATTGGTTGGTTGGTGATAACGCTAAACCTACTGTTTCTCCCCCTTTCCTGTTCAGAGTTTAACACAACCTCTTAACTCAAAGTGATATGCAAACTCATAATTATAACTCAACTATCACACTTGGTTCATCCTTGAAACCAGTAATCTATTTGGTAGACTGAGCTTTATTGTGAGAGTTATTTTAACTTGATAAGATTTATCACTTTATTATATAGTAAATGAAAGGAAAACGTCAACTCTAATTTATTAGCAGAGTGGTTTATTTTTTGGCAACTAAAGCAAATCTGTCAAGTGTTTGTGACTTGAGCTAGCAGGGAAGAGGTCAGAAAAATAAGTAGTTATCCAACTAACATTTTCACAGGATGTTAGCACTCAATCTGGAGTTAAAGTCCCGGCCCAGTTTCCCTCAGACAAACTTATTATTTTTTTTATAACCAGGAAACTGTACGTAGGTAAATAGTACAACCCTCTTAAGCTGTCCTTTGACCTGAATATAAATATGTACAATAAGTATGTTGCAAAAGAATAGTATAGAGGAAGGATCCCAGTGTGCCAATAAATGTCACATCTAACACACCCAGATACTGATTTTTTTTTTGGCTGCGTTGGGTCTTCATTGCTGCACATGGGCTTTCTCTAGTTGCAGTGAGCAGGGGCTACTCTTCGTTGCGGTGCGCAGGCTTCTCATTGCGGTGGCTTCTCTTGTTGCAGAGCATGGGCTCTAGGCGCACGGGCTTCAGTAGCTGTGGCTCACGGGCTCTAGAGCACAGCCTCAGTAGTTGTGGCGCACGGGCTTAGTTGCTCCGCGGCATGTGGGATCTTCCTGGACCAGGGCTCGAACCCGTGTCCCCTGCATTGGCAGGCGGATTCTGAACCACTGCGCCACCAGGGAAGCCTGAAAGAGAGAACTTTTTATTAGTCACATTCTCATTAATAGAGTGATAGTATTTTGACATCACATGTTTTACAAGTCGCCTTGCCATTGCTTAGAACTTCACCTTTCACATTCTTCTCCTAAGTTTCCACCTCCTCATGTGATGAGCGTTTAAAAACATATCTTGGATAGAAGTAAGTGTTTACACTCCAAGCGAATCTGCAGTTTCCCCAGCTTGGGGAAGAGGTAATAATAAATCATGCTTGCATTTCATGTTTAGCTCTGTTAGAACAAACAGACAAGACTCCCACGTGGAGGGAAGCTAGATACACCAGTGACATTGGAATATTCTTGCTGCTTTTGTGACCTTCCAACAGCTTATAAGGACTACTTCGGCCCTTATTACATGCTTATTAAATAGTCTCCAAGGTTCAAATGAACAGGTAGAGAAATATTGCTAAAGCTGGTAAAATTTTTAAAAATCAAATTAATATTTGGGAAGAAGATTTAATCACAAGTAAGGTTATTTTCAGAATTCAGTTGATAATTTGAGGTTTGTTTTAAAAATGATGTATACTGTATCTCAAAACACATTATTTCTTTCGTAGCTGCTCAGTTAAAAAAGAAAACATGTCAAGCTAGTTTAGACGAGAGAAAATAGTGAGAGACTGGTGAGGGACGTGTGCAGTTTCCCCCTGTTTGTCAGCTGTTTTTCTGTTCCGCAGCGGACAAGACATGGTGAGCATCCTCCAGTTAGTTCAGAACCTGATGCACGGAGATGAAGATGAGGAGCCCCAGAGTACCCGGTAATGGAGAACAGTTGGCAGCTTCTGTTTCAAAGTATATGTGTTCTTGATTTTGATAATGATTGCATTCTCACAAGTTTCTGCAGTAATAAGCTATATTTAATTCCTAGTTACACGTGATATTCAAATGATGTTCAGTTTCTTCAGAGAGACATTGACATATTTTAGATAATATATTTTGTAAAAGGAAGTCATTTACTAAAATCTTGTCGTTTTTATGGTCTTGTGTCTTAGGGAGGGGCTGGCACAGGGGCCGGAGAATAGCTGCTGTGTGCTTTTCTGTTTCTGATTGCTTCTGCTCCTGTGCTTCCGCCTCTGATTGCTGAGAAGTGCTGCAGCTGAATTCATTGGTGGCAGGCCACGTTGTCTGTGAATCATCTGTTTATTTTATTTCTGTTTATGCATCTATCAAGCAATTTATTTAGTTTCATTTTCTCTTTAATAGTTTTAAATTTAATTTTTTTGGAGTAAGCAATTCATTCTTCCAGTTCAAATTTCAAGATATAGAAAGGGTGTATATACAAAGGCAATTTTCCTTCTTACCTCTGCCTCCCTACCTTGTTCTCCTTCCTAGAGATAAGTTGCCAGTTTCTTGTGTATTTGTCAGAGATACTTCATGTGTATGTACACCCAAGCAAAATGTCTGTGCTCACCCCCTCCAGTACCTAAATACTATGCACGTTGTTCTGTGCCTTGCCTTTTTCATTTATGTCTTGGAGTTCCTGGCATAGCAGTATACAAGGAGCTTTCTCCTTTAAGAGCTGTTTAGTGTTACTCTGAATGGATGAGCCATATTTTATTTAACTGGTCTCCTTTTCATGTTTTACTCTTACAAACATTCCTACAGCCAGTAACTCTGTACCTGTGTCGTTTCTCATGGAAGAAGTGTTTCTGTAGATTAAAGTCCTAGAAGTGGGATTGCTGGGCCAGATAAGTTTGTGCATTTGTAAATTTGACAGATATTGCCAAACTTCCCTTCGTGGAGTTGTGCCAGTTCACATTCCCACCCATAATGTGTGAGAGTACGTCTTTCCCCACACCTTTGCCTGAAAGAGTATTAGCAGACTTAAGGATCGTTGCCAGTCTGATAGGTGAGAAATGATATTTCAGCATAGTTTTAGTTTGCATTTTTCTTATGAACCAGATTAAGTGTCTTTTTGTATGTTTTAAGACCCATTTATATTTCCTATTCTATGAACTGTCTCCTTTGCCCAGTATCCTGTCAATTTTTTGTTTTTTTCTTTTTACATTTATTCTTTATAAGGGAAATTAGTCCATCCACTTTAATAATATGTAAAACAATACCTAGTTCCCCTTGAATGTGCTGTATTGTTATAAATAGCTATTTAATACAGGGAATTGATCTTCGTCTATTGATTCTTAAATTTTCTGCACATTTTATCTCAGCTCTACTCTCCATAGTTCTTCAACTGGTATTTAATTTAAAAAACTTTTTTGGAGAAAATTATTCAAAAACAGTTTGTGAATTTAGTTGGTATTCAATAAAACAGATATTTATCTCCTAGGATTTGAATTTAAAAAAAAAAATTTTCCCCCAAACTATTAATACCTTATGCATTGAATTTTCTAAATGTATCTCAGTGTCTGCCTTCTAGGCCATTAAATGCATTTCAAGTCTGACAGAAATTTCTGTGGAATAATGTGTCTCTACGTTTTATTTATTTATGCTTTGACTAATACTTTTTTTTTAATCTAATAAATTTTGATTAACAGAATCCAGAATATTGGAGAACAAGGTCATATAGCTTTGTTGGGGCACAGTCTGGGAGCTTACATTTCAACTCTGGACAAAGAGAAGCTGAGAAAACTTACAACTAGGATACTTTCAGACACTACCTTATGGCTATGCAGAATTTTCAGGTAATAAGTTTTTAGTTTCTGGTAAAGACATTTAAGCGTTGGGTGTAGACTGTGAGAGATCTCTTTTCTGGAGCTATGCTACCTGGGTTCAGCTCTGCCTCTTCCCTTTCCTCTTGGAAGCGTTGCTTAACCACTCCATGCCTCAGTTTCCTTATCTATGAACTGGGGATAGCCTTAATATCTATTTGATGACATTGTTGTGAGGATTAAATGAACTAATGAATTAATATATGTAAAGAGCTGAGAACATGAGCACATACATGTTGGATAATGTCCACAGTTACTTGTTCTTAAGATTCCTAATTGGCACATGTTGATAGAAGGTACAGCAGTGAAATAGATTCAAGTATTTTTTTTTTTAATTGTATTTATTTCTTTATTTATGGCTGTGTTGGGTCTTCGTTTCTGTGCGAGGGCTTTCTCTAGTTGTGGCGAGCAGGGGCCACTCCTCATCGCGGTGCGCGGGCCTCTCACTGTCGCGGCCTCTCCTGTTGCGGAGCACAGGCTCCAGATGCGCAGGCTCAGTAATTGTGGCTCACGGGCCTAGTTGCTCCGCGGCATGTGGAATCCTCCCAGACCAGGGCTCGAACCCGTGTCCCCTGCATTGGCAGGCAGATTCTCAACCACTGCGCCACCAGGGAAGCCCCTCAAGTATTTTTAATCAAAGTATTAGCTGTGCTTTAGTAGAAAGGAAATGCTGTCATAAGGAAGATGAGTATGTGTTATGAAATTGAAATTTGCCTTATACTGTGATAATATTGGCATTATTAAGGAATTCTAGCAGATTAAGGAGTCAGTAGAAGAAATGGGACCAATGGTATTTTGTGTTTATTTATGCTATTACGTTTATGGAAAAGGAATGTTTACCTAACGTTGGAACATTTAACTTGGGAGACTTGTTTTCAGATGCTGGGAAAGAGCTTGACCTGGCGAGAGTATGAGTTTGCCTAACTGTATGGCAAAGGAGAAATTTTCTTCTGTTCTAATAAAAATCCAACACCTGTAACTGAAAATCCCTCTGTCCTTCTTTTTGGAGATTGAGAAGAATAAAATGTCCCAGGCAGATATTAGTGAAAGCAAAAGTTAGCCTGACTAGCATTTTTGACAGTTTTACTTAACTTTGGATGTTTTAGGGCTGAAACTACTAAGAACCATGCCTGCATTATCCAGTGCTGGCTTTCCTGTAAAGTAAGCCAGTCCATGATCTTCAGCCTTTTTATATCTGAGGGATTCCTATTCTCTACTGGTTTTCATAGTTTCTGCTCTTTCTGGAGCTGGGTGTGGATGAGGGGTCATTGCCGCTGTTCTTTATAACCTCCAGCTGCAGTGAGGTGTCAGCCCTCTGAGATGAGGGTGATTCCTATCTCCTTTCACTGATCTGGGTAATAGTTTCCGGGTTGAGAAAAGAATTACTTCCATGGTTATAAGACTGGGATATAAAATCAGAGATAAGAACATACTGACATATGGGTGTCTCTTAACAGGTATGAAAATGGCTGTGCTTATTTCCACGAAGAAGAAAGAGAAGGACTTGCAAAGATCTGTAGGCTTGCCATTCATTCCCGTTATGAAGACTTTGTGGTGGATGGGTTCAATGTGTTATATAACAAGACGCCTGTTATATATCTAAGTGCTGCTGCTAGGCCTGGCCTGGGCCAGTACCTCTGTAATCAGGTAATGTGGCATAAGGTGGATATTTTAAAGAAATATGTATTTTTTTTTAGTTGCCCAAAGGCAACCACAGTCAACATTTTACTTTATTTCTTTTCAGACTTGGCTTAATCAGAGTGTATGTGTGTTTTTACATAGCTATATCTGGCTTTTTTCACTTACTGTTATAACAGGTTCATAACATGTTTTACCAATTCTCCAAAGTAAAGTAGGTTTTTAATGTCTTCATAATATTCCTTCAAGTGAGTGTATAGTATTTTAACTGTTTCCCTTTTGGGCAATTAGAGTGTTTGCATTCTTTTGCTTTTTATGACCATTTTGAGGAAGTGCTGTTTGTATAATGCTGTTATGGACATCTTTTTGCATGAAGCTTTTCTATACTTTGTGGGTTTTTTTAAAAATTAATTAATTAATTAATTTATGGCTGTGTTGGGTCTTCGTTTCTGTGCTAGGGCTTTCTCTAGTTGTGGCAAGCGGGGGCCACTCTTCATCGCGGTGCGCGGGCCTCTCACTATCGCGACCTCTCTTATTGCAAAGCACAGGCTCCAGACGCGCAGGCTCAGCAATTGTGGCTCACGGGCCTAGTCGCTCCGCGGCATGTGGGATCTTCCCAGACCAGGGCTCGAACCCGTGTCCCCTGCATTAGCAGGCAGATTCTTAACCACTGCGCCACCAGGGAAGCCCGAAGCTTTTCTATACTTTGGGTTGTATTCCTCAGATGGATTTTCAGAGCCAGTCTAGAATTATTAGATCAAAGAGCATTACCATTTTTTAAAGTTCATGGTAGCCTGATTACGGGGCTACCTTCAGTCAAGAACTTGTTAAGCCTCTTGGCCAAGAATGTTTTAAAGCAAAACCCATAGGATTGGAGGGGTTGTCTTTTGTAAGATGGAGGAGTCCAGGGAGATACATAGGGGAAACTCAGGGCTTAAGTTGATTCTGAGCTGTGGTCATTGGTGGCAAGAAATTATGTCCTCTTCTTGAGGGTGTACAAAATAAGGAGTTTTACAATATCTCTGTAGAAACATGAAACAAATTACTTATTGAGTATCTACTATAGGCCAGGCTCTTATGGACCCAAAGCTGTCTTGGAACAGCAGTCCAGTCTGCAAAAGATGTGTGAGAGTGTTCTGTTAAGTGGGAAAGGTAGATGGCAGAATAGTCATGTTCATGTTTTAAAAAGTGTGTACATGCTTATATGCATATGTTTTTTATACCTAGAAAAATATATTTATATAAATTTATATATTTTTGCCTAGCAATTATCTGCAAGGTTCTATACTAACCTGTTAACAGTAGCAGATTGGTGGTTTATGGGGGGGTATTTTCACTTTTAATTTCTGTAATTTTTTATTGTGTGTTTTACTTGGCTTTCACTTTCATAATTTAAAAGAAAAATTCTTAAAGGGGAAAAAGTGTGAATAAAGTGCTCATTAAATTTTTGGTCTTTAAATGCTTCCAAGTCTTAGTTATACAGAGCAATATGCTGCAAATGTTAAAAAAATTCCTAAAACATAAACTCCTTAAGGATTTGGAAGCTAAAAATGAGGAATATAAAATTTATTTGACAATTACTGTCTCCATAATGCTGACTTCATTTCTCTCAAGATATGTACATCTGCTAGTCCATATGTATTGCTTTTTAGGAATGGGTGGACCCTTAAATAAGACATTGTACTTTGAATGCCTTTAGCCGGTGTTATTTACCACTAATCCTTGGAGGAAGGATTCTAAATTATTCCCCCAAATGCTCATATTAAGAGTTCCTAAGGAGAGAGAATGTTTAAAAAGAATAATTGTGACTTAGAGCCACAATCTTCTGGGGACATAAGGGAATGGTGACAAAGATCTTTCTTGTTAAGTTGCATGTTTCTTCTTGCAGCTTGGCTTGCCCTTCCCCTGCTTGTGTCGTGTGCCCTGTAACACTATGTTTGGATCCCAGCATCAGATGGTGAGTTCTTTAGGTTTATAAAATAATAAAGAATTGTGTTTTGAAACCGTACCTTCCTTTAAACTGCACTTCTGTTTGCTGGCCTCCAGATAATTATTAGCTTATTCATGGATTGCTTAGATCTTCCCATTGCATAATACATGCCTCCAGGTTTGAATGTCCAGGAAGGCTGGCTGGCATAAAGGTGAGGAGTACCTGGCTCTTAAGGAATCTTGTAATCACTGTATCACCTGTTTTACGTAGAAACATGGAGTCCAGTTAAGCCTCAGAAATTCCTTCTAATGCTCATTCTTTCAAATGGTTATCACTGTTGCCTGGATTTATGAATGGGCAGATTTCGATTATTGTAATCCTTGGCATTGGATTCTGCTTATTTTTAGACATGCAAGTGATATGCCTTTCCATACTGAAGTCAGAAGCAAAAGGGATAGGTTTTAGGGTTCTGCATTTCTTTTTCAAGGTAGTTAGATTTTCTGGTTCAGATACATCAATGAGTAATATCGAAGATACATGTTTGGTTGTTTTTTGGGAGGGGAGGTTGAGAGAACATTTTTTTTTTATTGTAGATGTTTAAAACTAGAGAAATGTTGGTTCTGTATATGCAGTTTCTAACTTTAATCTCATTTAACTGATTTTTCTAGTTAGTCTTCAAGGAAAACGATTTTATTTTCACAACTATGATCGGAGAAAAAAGGAAAATTGTCAAGAAAAGAATTGCTTTGATAAATTTTGAGAGTCATCTGCTTCTTTTAGAAGTTATAATTTTTCAGTGTATACGCTTTTATGCTGGTTGTCTCATGTTTTTGTGGTTTGTCTTTCAATCCCAGGACATTGCCTTCCTGGAGAAACTGATTAAAGATGACATAGAACGAGGAAAACTGCCCCTGTTGCTTGTTGCAAATGCTGGTAGGTATCATGAACCTGAATCTTCCATTTTGGACATACAAGAAAGAGGCTAGGTAGTTAGCCTAAAAGAGATCAAGTCTTACGAATGTTTGTTGCCACATGTTTAAGGAAGTCAGTATCAGCACTGTGGTGAGAATTACAATACTAAAGTTTTAGCTCATTAGAGTCCCTTAATTGTTGGTTTGTTTTGGGAGTTCTTGTTTGTGTGTATATACTTTGTCATTTAGGTTGTGCTTCTCTATTCCTTCATGTGCTTCCTTTCTAAATTGAATTTTTTTTTTTTTTTTGGCTGTGTTGGGTCTTCATTGCTGCACTTGGGTTTTTCTGTAGTTGCAGCGAACAGGGGCTATTCTTCGTTGCATGCATGGGCTTCTCATTGCGGTGGCTTCTTTTGTTGCAGAGCACGGGCTCTAGGCGCACGGGCTTCAGTAGTTGTAGCACGTGGGTTCAGTAGTTGTGGCTCGCGGGCTCTAGAGCGCAGGCTCGGTAGTTGTGGCACACGGGCTTAGTTGCTCCGCGGCATATGGGATCTTCCTGGCCCAGGGCTCGAACCCGTGTTCCCTGCATTGGCAGGTGGATTCTTAACCACTGCGCCACCAGGGAAGCCCTAAATTAAATTTTTAAATGTCACATTTAAATGTCCACCTTTGAGACAGCAGGTCAACTACCACTTTCTGCTGTGCTTACCAGATTGTATTCAGCATTGTACTTGAAGCTCTGGACAGTGGAGTAAGGCAAGAAAAATAATTAAATGACATACAGATTGGAAAGGAAGAATAAACTGTCTTTATTTGCAGATGGCATGATTGTATAGGTAGAAAGTCCTAAGGAAACCACAAAGAACAGCCATTGGAACTAATAAGCAGATCTATCAAGGTTGCAATGAACAACTGAAATTGAAATTTAAATGCCATTCATAATAGCATCAAGAAAAAAACCTTTATGGATAAATTTAACAAAATAATGCAAGATATGTACACTGAAAACTACAGAATGTTGCTGAGAGAAATTCAAGAAGACCCAAATAAATGGAACAATATGCCATGTGCATGGGTTGAAAGACTCAATATTATTAAGTCAAATCTCCCCAAATTAATCTATAGATTCAACTCAGTCCTTATCAAAATCTCAGCAGACTTCCAATTTCTTATAGAAATTGATGAGCTGATTCTAAAATTTATATGGACATAAAAGGATCTAAGAAGAGCCAAAATAATTGTGAAAAAGAACAACACTGGAAGACTTATCCTATCTGACTTTTAGACTTACTGTACAGCTACAAATAAGAGAGTGTGAGATTAACTGAAGAGAACAGACTCACTCATAGAAATATGGTCACTTGGTTTTTTTTACAAAGATGCCAAGATAATTTAAGAGAAAAAGGATAGTCTTTTCCACCAGTGGTCTTGAATCAATTGGATATCTATATGGAAAAAAATTGAATCTCAACCCTTACCTCATTCTGTATGCAGATGTTAATTATAAATAGTTCATAGGTCTAAACATAAGTGCCAAAGCAATAAAGCTTCTAGGAGAAAATATAGAAGATCTTTATGACCTTGGCTTAGGACAGAGATTTCTTAGGACACAAAAGGCAGAACCATAAATTGGACTTTTTCAAAAATTAAAAGCTTTTGGGCTTCCCTGGTGGCACAGTGGTTGAGAGTCTGCCTGCCAGTGCGGGAGACACGGGTTTGAGCCCTGGTCCGGGAAGATCCCACATGCTGCGGAGCAACTAAGCCCATGTGCCACAACTACTGAGCCCACGTGCCGCAACTACTGAAGCCCATGCGCCTAGAGCCTGTGCTCCAAAACAAGAGAAGCCACTGCAATGAGAAGCCCATGCACTGCAACAAAGAGTAGCTCCACTTGCCACAACTAGAGAAAGCCCGTGTGCAGCAATGAAGACCCAATGCAGCCAAAATAAATAATTAAAAAAAAAAAATTAAAAGCTTTTGCTGTCCAGGGAACTATATTCAGTATCTTGTAATAACCTGTAATGGAAAAGAATCTGAAAAAGAATAACTTTGCTGTATACCTGAAACTAACACAACATTGTAAATCAACTATACTTCAATTAAGAAAAGAAAAAGAAGCTTTTGCTATCCAAAAGACTCTCTTAAGAAAGTGGAAAGGCAAATAACAGACTGGGAGAAAATATTTGCAAAACATTTTTCTGACAGACTATATCCAAAATATATAAGGAAGTTTTACAATTCAGTATTACGGAGGTAAACAGTACAGTTTTTAAAGTGAACAAGAGATTTGAGTAGACACTTTGCCAAAGAAAATATATGAACGTATAAGCACTTGAAAAGATGCTTAGAGAAATGCAACATAAAACCACAGTGAGCTACAACTATATATCTGTTAGAATGGAGAACATAAAAAAATACAATGCCAAACACTGGTGAGGATGCAGAGTAACTGGAACTATCCCTTCAGTTAGGGATGCAATATTCCTAACTGAAAACAACCCAGATGCCCTTCCCTTGTGAATGGATAAACAAATTGTAGTATAAACATATCATGGGATACTAAGCAATAAATGGAAATAACTACTGATCACGCATGTCAACACAGGTGAATTTCAGAAGCATTCTAAGTGCCAAAATCCAAACATGAAAGAAGTTACATAGTGTATGATCCATTTATATGAGATTCTAGAAAGATAAAACTACAGTGACAGAAAACAGATCACAGTTGTCTGGGGCCAGTGAGGAGTAGAGAGAAGGGTGAAACTTCAGGGGGGATGAGGGAACTTCTGGGGTGATGGTGGTTGCACACTGTATTTGTCAAAATTCATTGAACCATAGCCTTAAATGAGTGGATTCTATTGTATGTAAATTATACTTCAATCAGTAAAGCTAATTATTTTAAAAAATAATAATAAACAGAAAAAACACATATCCACGTTGTTGCCAGCAGAAAAACTACCACTTCCCGCCTGACTTAGTATATTGTATGTTTAAAAAGAAACATAACCAGTCTACTATCAATCACTTAATAGATGGGAGAGGCTGCAGTTTATGTGTGATTGAGTGGTTTACCAGTGTGACTGCATTGCCGTCACCAGAGCGCACATCCCAGTGGTTAGCAAGCAGACGTTGCCAAAACATGAAGAGAATCTGAATGTGGTCCAGTCACTTAAACACGGCACAGTGCTTTATGTTTTGATGGCTCATGTGACACAACCCATGCGTTGGCCTTTGATCTTGTTTCGACTAAACTAAATGTGTCATTTTAAATTTTTTTTTTTAATTTGAGACAAATTTGGGTGGGGGGAGGAGTGGAGTTGTCAGCCCTTTTCCTGGCATAACCACTGCAAAAGAAGCACTTGTATTAGTTGTGTTTGTTGAAGCCGTTGGTGAGCGTTTGGAATCTTGTTAGGTGGGTTCTGCTAACTGGAAATTTAGGACAGTTGGGAGAATGTGTGACTCTGCATTTTACTAAAGGATCTGTGAGGAGGATCTGCCCAGCAAAGCCTGCAGTGTAAACAGATCACCGAGGGAATGGGTTAAAGTGTGTAATATGTTTAAACTGACTTCAGAATGCTTTCTACATTAAAACAAAGTACCTCTCGGGAATTCCCTGGTGGTCTAGTGGTTAGGGTTCGGCGATTTCACTGCCGTGGCCTGGGTTCAATTCCTGGTTAGGGAACTGAGATCCCACAAGCCGTGCAGTGCAGCAAAAATCAAAAAACAAAAAACAAAACAAACACAAAGGACCTCTCAAATTGGGTTAAAACAAACAAAACAAATTCATCTATGTATTTTTTATAGAGAGCACACCTAAATAAAAATAACCCAGAAAGTGACAAAAAGTAAGTGTGGGAAAGGGATATCTTGGGCAAATGCTAACGAAACAAAAGTACTGTAGCAAGGTTGCTGTGAGATAAAATAGACTTCATATTAATAATAATTCATGGCATCTACTCAGAGATATGACAGGTATGAATGCTTATGAATATAACTTTGAAATATATAAAGGAAAAGTTGATAGAATACAAGTATAAACTGACAAACCCACAATCTTGGTGGGAGACTTGAATATATTTCTCATGAAACAACAGATCAAGTAAATAGAAAATAAGTATATAGAGGATTTAAATAACACAGTTAACAAGTTTGATTTTATAGATACATATAGTGAACAATACACACTCTTCAAAACTTGAATAACCAGCTTGCAAAAGTTGATTTTAAGCCAGCCCACCAAGAAAATCTCAATAAAACAGAGATACAATGTTACTTCTCTCATAGGGAGATAATGTATATAGAAGCTTTTATCATGCTGCAAAGACTCAAAAAATATTTGTTTCTTTTAGTCTCCTTTCTTGTGTGTTTTATCCTAGGAACTGCAGCAGTAGGGCACACAGATAAGATTGGGCGTTTGAAAGAGCTCTGTGAGCAGTACGGCATATGGCTCCACGTGAAAGGGTGAGTGGAGGGGAGTTTGGCTGCATGGTGGGCTGGCAGAGTGCCCAGGAGGCGCTCACTGTGTCATCACATATATCACTAAGGGCTCTTTGGCTTGCACATTACAAAATTACCCAAATTGGCTTAAGCAAGAAGAGGTTTTATTGGCTCCCATAGCTAAGAAGACCAGTGTTAGGATTGGCCTTAGGCACCACGTCAGCCAGGTCACTTGGCTGAAGTTCCTCCATGGTGGTGGCTCCGTCTGTAGATAGCCTTTCCTGTTCTGGTGCAGAGTAGCTGCAGCAACTCCAGCCGCCTTTCCAGGTGTGTGCAGAGGGTCAGAAGTCCCAGCAGGAGTCTCATGCTGAGCCAATTGCTGTGGCCAGGGAAGTGTAACACTCTTAATAGTTTAGGTGATTTGTGAAGCTGTGGTCTCATAGAGGAGATTGGGGTGGCTTCCCAGAAGGCCGTTGGAGTGCTGCTACGAGAAGAGAGGGGAGAGGATGCAGGGCAGCCCAGGTAGTCCATTTCCAGGACATCATACACATACACGGTGCGTTGCTTTTTAATATTGTCCCTCTGGGAAAGAATGATGACTGGGAAATAATACTGGTATCTACCAAAGATATAAAATAATATAAAATAAGACACCCATTACACTAAATAAGTAGAAGTCACCCCCTGAAATACGTTTTGATTAAAATGCATTTTCCAGGTTTTCCTGAAAGTTGTATATGTACCACACTTTATGTTGCTGTTATAAAAGCTACCAACACAGCTGAAAGACATGTAAATGTCAGCGTGGAACAGCACAGCCCTTTTTTAAAAAATTTTTTAAATTTAAAGTATGTACTTAGTGAATAAGCAGCAGTAAATAATTAGTTCTTAGGTCTGTGTTTTTTCTTCCAGTGTGAATCTGGCAACATTGGCTCTAGGTTATGTCTCCTCATCAGTGCTGGTATGTTGTTGATTTACTGAATACTGTGTTTTTAAGAAGGAATTTAACATCACTTAATCCCTGATGGCTTTTCACAGTTTTTATGAATGGAGAAAGATGTTGGGTTTAGTGTATCCTGATAGTCTAACAAGAAGTTGTTCTCTCTGTGGTAGGCTGCAACCAAATGTGACAGCATGACGTTGACTCCAGGCCCATGGCTGGGTTTGCCAGCAGTTCCTGCTGTGACGCTTTACAAGCATGACGATCCTGCCTTGGTAAGCTTACTCTCCCTGGGAGGGAGTGGGGAGTGGCTAATAATCACTGGGTCTGGGTGCAAAATGCAGAAAAAGGAAAAAGTGAACATTTTCCTTAATGTTACCTCTGTGACTTTTTTTTTTGAAAAAAATGTTTTTAACATAAATGAAACTATACCATATATATTTTTCTATTTAGTCTCTCCATACTACCCCATGTGTATGAAAAACTTTTTATCACTGTGTAATAGTCCATCACTTGAGTACCACAGTTATTTAATCATTCTCCATTTGTGAACTTTTAGGCTGTTTTCAAATTTTTGTTACTAAAATAATGAGCATCATTCTTTGTTTCAAATTATTCCTTAGACTGGGCTCCCAGAAGTGGAATTAATAATGAGTAAGAGTATTTTAAGGTTCTTGATCCACATTGTCTAACAGGTTGTAACATGATACAGCTTTTAGAAGCATAGTGGTGGTTCTTGTTAGTGGATCAGTTAGTGATAGGCACATGCAAAATAAGCTTTCATTGATTCTTCTTAAACAGTTAATACCTTGCTCAGGTGATAATGGCTAGGTGTTTGAGGATACTCAGAACAGCCTTGGGAGGGGCTGCCTCTTGAATGGCTAAGAGCTCCAGCTCTGGGATGAACCCATTTGGATTCTCATCCTGGCTTTGCCACATCTTAGCCATGAACCCTTAGACAAAGCAAGGTCTATGAGCTAAGTTGCCTAGAATACTTACCTCATGGAGTTGTTTGATGATCAAATGAGTAATGCAAGCCAAGTGCCTGCATAGCATCTGACACAAACTAAGTGCATAGTAAATGGTAACTAGTTAGTTCTGCTATGTGATTTCATTGGCTTTGATTAATAAACCCATATTGGCTTTTTTAGACTTTAGTTGCCGGTCTTACATCAAATAAGCCAACAGACAAGCTCCGTGCCCTGCCACTGTGGTTGTCTTTACAATACTTGGGACTTGATGGGATTGTGGAGAGGATTAAGCATGCCTGTCAGCTGGTGAGTAGAAACCTGAAGTTCCAATGAGTCACAGATACTCCATGGCAAAAACAGAGACAGAAAAATGCTTCATTGATTTACCCTCCCCCCAATACCTTGTTGTCTGGATTTCCCATCTCATAAGCAAGCAGACTAATTTCCCTGCATATATAGGTTTCTTGTTCAAAGTTATGGGAGAGACTGCTGGGGCTGTCCCAGCTTTTGTGTCCAAATGAAATCAGATTAAAATGAATGCCGGTGACAGCATGGGGGAGAAAAGAAGTCACAAGGTGACAGCGAAGGAGTGGAGAAGAATGCAGAAGCCGGGATAAATGTTCCACTTGACTGACCGACTCTTGAGGGTAAAGGATTGTGATGGTTGGGGGGAGTAAGGATGGCATGGATATTTTTAACACACGCTGGCTTGGGCTCCCAAATTGCAAGGCTCTAGGGACAATTTCAATTCTCTGTTTGAGGTGTTCTAATTGTGAAAAATATATAATTATGTTGTAGTTTAGAAAGCAAAAAAAATGCCATATTTACACAGTTTGAGAGCTGAGTTCTACCTAAGTCTAAAGCATGATGTCACCTTTCTGTACCTCCAATTTCTCACCTGTAGAATAGGGGTGATGATGTAATGGAAGATTGTTATGAGGACTTAGTTCGTACATGTAAAGCTCTTATAGCAGCACCTAGTCATATAGTAAGGTATGCAGATAGTTTTAAAAATAAATCTTTGTTTTAAATATATTCTTGGAATTGACACTTCCTCGTGTCATTTTTATACTTAAGAAAAATTAGTATTTTCATATTACTGTAGCAGGAGTCCTTTGGTTTATAATATTAGGCTAGTTCATTTTAACATTAGTTTCTAATGAAATAGAAACATTCTAAATGAAGTAGTTTCATTTTTACATTAAGTAATATTAAGATTTATGTTCATTATGTTTACAGAAGCACCACATTTTTAAAAACATTTTCTCACTGGGCTGTTGGCTCACATCTTGAGGTTTGGTCCTTTGGAAGGAGAAGCCTTCATCACCATGGTAACTAAGTCAGTTTGGGGAAGGTTTGGGCACCCCAGGGACAGTTTTTCAAATCCCTTTGGTTTATGGGGCGCAGGAAAATAATGATGACAATCAGCCACCAAACCCTTGAGGTCACTGCAGCTCTGGCATCTTCCTGCCAGCAAACGCTGTGGCGGATCTCAAACCCTCCTGAGCACTTGACTCTGCTGCTGACTCACCGCTGCTAAATGCACATGTGAAAACCGCATGGAGGCTTAGCAGGTGTGGTCGCCTGTGTCCAGTCCTGCCTTGTAGTCCGCACCAGGTCACATGTTCCCTGAGAGCAAAAATCAGTGTCCTCCTTCTTTTCTTCCTCCTTCTCATCTTCATCTTCGTGAGAAGCAGTTCCTGAGCATTTACTCAGTGCCAGGTGCTGTGCAGCACCGTGGATGCAGGCTCATTTGGTCCCTACAGCTTCCCCAGAATGTAAAGTCCACTGATAACATATTAAGAATTAGTTTTCATGAGGGGTTTTCCTGTGTCCAACACTCAAACATCTGTTGAATTAATGACCCCAGGCCATGCAGTATATATTATTTTGTCCCCACATTAGTGATGAGAGAGCTGGGATTGAGATATTAATGATGATGACAGTCGTCATCACTTATGTAATGCGTGCCACGTTCTAGACACCTAACATGTATCAACTCGTGGAGGATAGATACTGTCACCCCACTATGTAGTTGAGGGAACGGAAGCACAGAGAGGCTGAAAAACTTGTCCAAGGTCATAGCTAGTAAGTGGCAGATAAGTAATTTACCCACAGTCCCACAGGTGGTAAGGGGCAGAGCCAGGCTTTGAACCCAGATGTGGTTATTCCAGACCCTGTGCTTCTGACCAGCTCTTAACGGTGCTGTGCACTCTCATTTACCTTTGCTCTTCCTCCCAATATCGGTACTGTGCCTCGCACACATTTGCACTCGGTAGTTTGGTTTTGTTTTTTTTCTGTTTTTGTTTTTGTTTTTTAATATTTTCTTGGCCACGCCATGTGGCATGTGGAATCTTAGTTCCCCGACCAGGGATTGAACCCACACCCCTTGCATTGGAAGCACGGAGTCTTAACCACTGGACCGCCAGGGAAGTCCCTGGTATTTTGTTTTTTGTTTTTTGTTTTTGAGATATAATTCATATATAACATTATATTCGTTTCAGGAGCACATCATAATGATCTGATATTTGTATGCATTGTGAAACGATCACCACAATACATCTAGTTAACATCCATCACCACACATAGTTACAAAAAATTTTCTTTTCTTGTGATAAAGACCTTTAAGATTTATTCTCTTAGTAACTTTCAAACATGCAATACAGTATTAAAGTTACTACAGTATTGGGAATTCCCTGGTAGTCCAGTGGTTAGGACTTCATGCTTCTACTGCTGGGGCCCGGTTTCAATCCCTGGTCGGGGAACTAAGATCCTGCAAGCAGCAAGTTGTGGCCAAAAAAAAAAAGTTACTGCAGTATTATTGACTATATTCCCCATGACTCTTTTTTTTTTTTTAATTTTTTTTTTTAATTTTTTTAATGATATTCTTGTCTGCTTACATTCTTTTTATTTATGTATGTATGTATGTATGTATGGCTGTGTTGGGTCTTCGTTTCTGTGCGAGGGCTTTCTCTAGTTGTGGCAAGCGGGGGCCACTCTTCATCGCGGTGCATGGGCCTCTCACTATCGCGGCCTCTCGTTGCCGAGCACAGGCTCCAGACGTGCAGGCTCAGTAATTGTGGCTCACGGGCCGAGTTGCTCCGCGGCATGTGGGATCTTCCCAGACCAGGGCTCGAACCCGTGTCCCCTGCATTGGCAGGCAGATTCTCAACCACTGCGCCACCAGGGAAGCCCATGACTCATTTTTAATAACTGCAGTTTGTACCTTTTGATCCCTTTCACCCACCCACCCCCAGCCCCCGCCTCTAGCAACCACCAGTCTTCTCTGTAGCTATGAGCTTTGTTTTGTTTTGTTTTAGATTTCACATGTAAGTGAGATCATATGGTATTTGTCTTTGTCTGAATTATTTCACTTAGCATAATGCCCTTAAGGTCTGCCCATGTTGTTGCAAATGACAAGATTTCATTCTTTTTTATGGCTGATTATTTTCTATTGTGTGTGTGTTTGTCTGTGTGTGTGTGTGTGTGTGTGTGTGTGTGTGTGTGTGAGTGTATCCCATCTCCTTTATCCATTCATCCTTTGATGGACACTTAAGTTGTTTCCGTATGTATCTTGGTGATCATAAATAATGCTGCAGTGAACATATCTTGTCGAATTAGCGTTTTCATGTTCTTCAGTTCAGATAACCCACGTGGACTTGCTGGATCATATGGTGGTTCTATTTTTAATTTTTTGCGGAAGCTCCATATGTTTTCCACAGTGGCTGCACCAATTTACATTCCCACCACCAGTTCACAAGCATTCCTTTTTCTCCACATTCTTGTGAACACTTGTCATTTCTTGTCTTTTGATGACAGCCATTCTAACAGGTGTGAGGTGATATCTCATTGTGCTTTTGATGTGCATTTCCCTGATGATTAGCGAAGTTGAGCATCTTTACATGTGCCTGTTGTCCATCTGTATGTCTGGAAAAATGTCTGTTCAGATCTTCTGCCCATTTTTAATTGGATTGTTTGGTATTTTTGCTGTTGAATTGTATGAGTTGTTTGTATATTTTGGATATTAACCCCTTATCAAATAAATGATTTGCAAATATTTTCTCCCATTCCATAGGTTCCCTTTTCATTTTGTTGATTATTTCCTTTGCTGTGCAGAAGCTTTTTAGTCTGACATAGTCTGCTTGTTTAATTTTGCTTTTGTTGCCTTGCACTCAGTAGTGATTGAATGACCTATATTGCTAATATGACAAATTCACATATGTCTCATTAGAAAAAGCTTTTCTGGAACCACTAAATGTAACTTGTAACTGAAATATTGGGGAATATTTGCAGATGTTTAAATGCAAAAATTGGCAGCCGAAATTAGAAATCATCAAGTTGCAGATGGCTTTATCTGCCTGAGATCCTTGTTTGCAGACCTGCAAAGACCCTCATAAAAACCGCTTCTTAATATGAAATTACATAAGCTGTTTTTTTGTCATTTGCAGAGTCAGCGATTGCAAGAAAGTTTGAAGAAAGTGAACCACATCAAAATCTTGGTATAGTACATAATTTGATCTGTTTTTTGAAGTAAATAACTCTTAACTTCAGTGACTTAGAATGATTTTCTCCAGATTTGATGCATGTCCATGGAATTGTGTCAGCTCCAGTAAAACCACATTCTTTGGGAGAGAGTCATGCATGTACTGATGACCTAATTCTGCAGTTAGCAGAAGCCTAGAAATTTGCCCCTTATACTGTTTGAACCCATACAGTGCTTTTCATATAATCCATTTGCAGTTTTTATTCTGTTAAAATTTAGCATTGCACAAAGATGTAATAAGCACCATTGATTTCACCTGCCCAAGGATTTTTAGAACACCCATCTTCCTGAAATGAAAAATCATTTTGTCTGTGAGTGCTTTGGGCTACTCTTTCTGAAACCCTTTGACCCCAGAGTTGGCAGAGAAAAGGGGGTGGCCCTGCTCCTCTTGCCCTGGTGTCTTCCTGAAAGATGCCACCATCTGTCAGAGATTGTGCCCTAAGGCTGGTAATTAGACAAGTAGATGAGGATGTAGGGGGTCTGATAACCAAGTATCAGTTCGGGTTTGAATGTTTTCATGTTTTGCTTCATTGTATTTTAGGATTTCAGAAAAAATGTAGATCAGATTCTAATTTAAACAGGGTCACTGGTGTTTCTTTGACAATTCTGCAGGATACAGTTAAGTTTAAAACGAATATTTGAGTTTATTTGGGGTTCAGGTGAGTGCAGTTTATTTCCACTTTAGTACACAGTTCCGTTTAAGTGCGTGAATGGGGGCTGCTCACATTGCCTTCTGAGTAGGAGCTTGGAGCTACTCAGCTGACCTGAGGTGACTCAAGTCCTAGCTTGGAAGAGGACAGTGGCCTCTCCGGAGAAGCAGAGGGATGAATGTAAGTCAGGAGACTTGGGTTCCAATTTCAGCAGTACCACTGGGGCCCTGTGACACTGACTCATTCTGTTAACCTCCTAAGCCTGTGAGCTCAGCTGTCGGTGAAGGTATGTTGGTTGGACGCCCTTGACTGCAAACAGAGAGACCTAAATTATGGACTAGAATGAGTGCGCTGGTGGGGTGAAGGCAGTGCTGGGCCTGTGTACTTCCTGTCCCACCCTTGCTGAGCCCTCTGGGGCTCCTCTTCATGTCCTCTCCTTCCTCATTCTCCTCCAAGCAGGGAGGAGCAGATGGTGCTAACTGATCTCCAGCTGGTTCGGAGCGCCTCTGTAAGGCCACATGTGGCCCGGGCATAACCCTGCGCCCTCCCTCCTTGCAGTGGCTGCTCTGCTCCGTAGGGGGTACAGTAACTGGCAGACACCATGAGGCATCGTGGCCTGTCGGTAATCCATCATCATCATCATCATCATCATCATCACAGCTGCTGTTTGTGAAATGCTTGCTGTGTAGCATACGTGGTACTAAGTCCCTTTCATGCCTATTTCATTTAACCCTCACAAGTCTCCTTTGTACGTGCTGTTCCCTGTACCTGAAAACACTGTTCCCCCTAATTCTTCTCATTACTGATTTCTTATCCATCAGATCTCAGTTCAAATATCACCTCTTCAGAGAGGCCTTCCCTGAGCCCCGACCCTACCTAGAATAACATGCACCACCTTCCATCACTCTCTGGGCTCTGGGTTTTTTCCTTCATTGAACTTATTACTACCTGGAATTGTGGTCTGTATTTGTTTGTTGTCTGTTTTTCCCCTGTAGAAGCCTTGTAAAGGCAAGGACTTTTGTCTGTTTTTTCATGGTTTTATGTCCTGTGCCAAGTATGATACTTGGCGTACAGTAGGCATGCGAGTGTGAATAAATACGTAGAATCTGTGAGTTGGACGCAGTGGTTATTCCCTTTTTACTAGTGAGGAAGGTAAGGCACAGATAGGTTGAGTGCATGCCCAGGCTGCCCAGCGAGGCAGTGGTAGAGCTGGATGCACACTCAAAGCCTGCGACCTTAGTCAGTGCACCATCCCTCTGCGGTCAGTTACAGGAGAGTGAATTCCTCCTGCCTCAGGCTCGTTATGAGGGGTATATCAGATAATGCATGGGAAAGCAAAATGAAGACTGTCAGGCACCATAAAATAGAAGTAATTATTAAGTGTCTTTTGCTCCTCACCACAGTATTTGTCTAGCGCTTTCATAGGTACTGACTCCGGAATCCTCACAGTAAGTCTCTGGGGTAGAGTGGCGTTATCTCCATTTCTGTGGCTCAGATGAGTCGTGTGTCCAGAGTCCCAGAACTAGTATGTGGCAAAGCCAGGACTTGACCCCAGGTTATCACAGAAGAGCTTCTCTGCTGCTCAGCCACTCCCTTCTCCAGGCGTCCATGGCCTTCTTCCTTCCCATCTGGACGGCCCTTCAGGAGCCTCTCCCATCCCAGAAGCACAAGCCCACTGCCCGAGCTCACCACCTCCAGCACCAAGGCCTTTTCCAGGGCCCGGGGTGGTGCTTGTGCCCCACTTTATCAGTGCCCAATTCAGTCTCCCCTGCAACTGCATTCTGATAAGGCTGTTGTTTCACAGGACTCTTATCCAGCACATGGAGTAGATTCTAAAGTCAGCATGTGAGGGGAAACTCTAATATTGTCACCCTTACGCCTGAAAATTCCAAAATGCCTCTGGGGGGCAGTTAACACGGTTTCGTGTTTACGTCTCTGCTGGCTTTTAAGATTTTCTTGGTCCTTAGTGTACTGCCACTTTCACCATGATATATCTAAGTAAGGATTTTTTTTTTTAATCTTGCTTGGGACTTGTGCTAATTGAACCTGAGGATTCTTTTTCTTAATCCTGTAAAATTCATTTTTTCAGCTATGACCTCTTTCTCTAGTCGTACCTTCTGGAACCCCAGTGGGCTGCATATTGAACCTTGTCATCCCACCTTCCATCAGTCTCTTGGATACCTCCATCTCTTTGCTGCCTTCTAGTGTAGCCCTTCAGATCCGTCTTGGAGTTCAGTAATTTGCTCCGGAGCTGCATCTAATCTGCTGTTTAACCTATTCACTGCGTTTGTACTTTCAGTGACCTCTTTTTCATTTCAGGATATTCTCATTAGTTCTTTTTCAAGTTATTCTCTGTTTTATAAGCATCTTCTTAAAAAAAAAAAAAGATTTCTGGTCCTTCGTTTCTGTTTAAACACAGTGATCGACGTCTGTTCCGATGGTTGTTTCAGTGTCTCGGTTCTTGGGGCCACAAATTCTCCTCTCAGCTGTGTCTGCTGACTCTTGCTCCCTGTGTGTGTTGTAATTTTTCTGTTATGAGCTAGATTTTTTTTTTCTTCTGTGACTGGCCTAGGTCCATTTATTTATGTTGGTTTCACAGCTTTAGGAGTCTTACACTACAGAGGACATCACACCCAGGTGCAGAACACACCTGACATTTTGATTTCTCATGAGAGAATTTTTTCTCTCTCTACAGAGTATCAGGCAGAGTTAAGCTTTCTTACTGATCAGTGGGTGGAGTTTTTCTCTCTTTTCATGAAGAGTGTTTTTCAAGTGTCCTGGCTTTATGTAAACTCAGCATCATCCCTCACATGGGCTTCAAACCCATGACCTTAGACATTAAAGCGAAGTTCCAGGCCCCATCAGTGCTCCCCCCCGCCCCCCAGCCCCTGCAGCTCAGCTTACACTATTCTTTCTGTTTTCTCTTCTTTCTGGATTCACCTTTTTTTGTGAGCCTAGCAATGGTTTGAACTTCTTTTGGTTATTGGTGACATTTAATCAAGCATTTCAGGTATTTAGAATTGATGACTTAAGTATTAGCTTGGTCTACCATGTTGCCGGAACCAGAATTCTATGTATATAACCCTGTACAGGATTTCTTATGCAGGCTGACATTTGAGACCACTGAGCTCAAAGAAATAAGAAACAAAAGACTATAGAAGTCTTGGCACTCAAGTCATTCTGCCTTATCCTAACTGAGAATAGGGGAATGGGTGTAGAATTTTGTCACTTCGTTCCTCTTTACTTATTGGGCTTACTTTGTTCTATATAAATATTAAACCCCTCTAACTTTAAAGGTATTAATAGATTTATTTGTTTATGTGAAAGTTAAAGGAGATAGTACCTATGAAAGCACAGGAATTGGCTCAATAAATAATTGGCAGATTCGAATGTACCTCTTGCTTGATCTGAATCACATCCACTGTTCCTCTGAAAAGCTTAGTAGAGAAGATCTTGCACCAGCTACTTCCTGTCTCTGCAGTTAGCACATCCTGTTGTGGCCCTACGAGTGAGCCATCACTGGCAGAGCCTTGGGAAATGGTTTCAAGATGAGAATTGTAGTACTGGAATTGTTAAATGTTTAGAGATCTTCTCTCCCTTCTCCCACCTCCCCCCATTTCAAATACCACAGTCTGTCAAGGGCATTGCCGCTCCCTTTGTGTCCTGACCCCACGGGAAAGCTGACGGCTCACTGTACATTCATTCAGTGGAGAACATGAACCTAGTGCTGTGCAATCTTAATGCAGTGGACGTCTTCATCTGTTATGAAATCTGTTAGTGAAGATAGTTGTCTGATGCCTGTCCCGAATATAAGTACCACTTCAATGATTTAGAAAAACGTAGCTTCAGTTCTAGACTGTGGTTATCCACTTTGCCAGCAGGACTTGCATCCTGCTCAGAGAGTTTTACAGGGTGAGTAGAGGGTGAGTAGAAAAAGCTCCAGTCAGTCCTGCTTGAGGTGGCGTCACTTCTGGATTCTTGAAAGCTCGGACGCTCGACAGTGATTCTAGTGCCACTTTTTCCTTGCCTTTTTTGATCTTTCACGTTAGACCCATGTTTATCCATAATTATTAAAATTTCCTCCCACTTTTCATTTTCAAGGTACCAGTGTCAGATGTTATAATTCAGCCATGTATTCTCGGGACTGGCTTATAATTATGTCTAAGAATTTTACTAAACCCTTGATTTTTGTTTCTCTAGCAAATGAAATTAACCTTTGAACTTTTTTATGTGGTTTTTTGGTGGTGGTGGTGGTGGTGGTGGTGGTGGTGGTGGTGGTGGTGGTGGTGGTGGTGGTGGGTGTGTGTGTGTGTGTGTGTGTGTGTGTGTGTGTGTGTGTGTGTGTGTGTGTGTGTGTGTGTGTGTGTGTGTGTGTGTTTCGGCTTGCAGGAAGTTAGTTCCCCGACCAGGGATTGAACCCAGGCCCAGGCAGTGGAAGCACCGAGTCCTAACCACTGGACCACCAGGGAATTCCCTTTATGTGTTTAAGTGCCAATGTCTGTAGCCTGTTTTTCAAGCTCACTGATTGATTTTGTAGGTGTTTGAAATTTACTGTTACTTGGTAATAATCAGATTCCATTTTTAGGTGGAGGATGAGCTCAGTTCGCCAGTGGTGGTGTTCAGATTTTTCCAGGAGTTACCAGGCTCGGGTAGGTGATTTTAAAAAGGGGGTTATTTTTCTATCTGTGTTTAAGGGCTTTGAATTTTAAACCACTTCAAGTTTAACTAAATAATCCAAAATATTTTGATTGCTAGAATCTTATCATCATTTCAAAAAAAATTTAATAATGTTCACAAGAACTCCAGACCTATTTGCCTTAGCATTTTCCTGACAGTTTCCTATGATTAAACCAGTGTTTTCCAAACACCAGTCCCTGGACTAGTGCTGGAATGAATGAGAGAGAGTCCCTTGAAAATAGAGTTGGGGGCCCTCCTTCCTGAGTATTTGACTCAGTAAGCTGGATCTAGGAATCTCTATCTTTAACAAATGTCCCAAGTGCCCCCCTACCCAGTCCAGGGCTCTGTTATCTTTCACCTGACGGCCACGGTCCCCTCTCACCTGACCTCTCACTTCCACCCATTCCACACGCTCCATTCCCGTCCGCTATCCCCATCCTGTCACCTCCCTGCCCAGAAGCCTGCGTATCTTCCGTTCCAGATGGAAGGCCTGCGGGTCCTAGCCCTTGCCTTCCCCTCCGACTTCCTCTTCTTGCTCACTGTTCTTCAGTCAGACTGGTCTTCCCTGAGTCTCTAGAACACTCCACCGTTTCCCAGAGCAGGACCGCTGCACTGCTGTCCCCCCCGCTCTTCTGGCTCCTCCTCACCATTCAGGTCTCCACAGCGTGCGCCTCCTCATGGAGGCCCTCCCTGCCTGTCCTGTCCAAGGTGACTCCCTCACATTATATCAGAGCTCCTGCCTTCTTTCAAGGCCCTAACAACAATGTATGGTGATTTCATTTCATTTCCTTATGCTATTTCTTCAATAGAAGGTAAGCACCACCCTGACAAAAACCTTGTCTGCCTCATATCATAACCCCGTGCCCAGCACAGTGCCTGGCACAAGCAGGCACCTCGACCATTTAACAAAAGGAGGCCAGTTGTGTTCTGAGGCCTGGTGTGCTCCTGGGTCTCTGATTTCCCTGCACGGTGCTCAGTGCTGGTAGACTGGTTGGTAACTTATAATTTTATGCTTTGATTTTCCCTCAGAATTCCTTGAAAGAAAAACTTTTTAAATGAAATTAAGAATTCTATTTGTGAGAATATATTCAAGTGTTGTATTTTTCATGAGAAAAAAAAGTGAAAGCTTTAAACCCTCTGTAACATATATATTTTTTAAAAATTTTAATTGTGGTTAAAAAACCCCATAACTTTACCACCTTAACCATTTTAAAGTGTACAGTTCAGTAGTGTTAAATATATTCACATCGTTGGACAACAGCTCTCCAGAAATTTTTTGTCTTGCAAAACAAACTTCATACCCATTAAACACTAGCTCCCATTCCCCGCTCCCCCAGCCCCTGGCACCCACCATTCTACTCTCTGTCTCTCTGAATTAGACAACTTTACCTCATGTTAGTGGAATCACACAGTGTTTGTCTTTTTGTGACTAGCTTATTTCATTTAGCATAACACCTTCAGGGTACATTATGTTGAGCATGTGACAGACTTTCCTTACTTCTTACGGCTGTATGTACTCCGTCGTATGTATGTGCCATTTTGTTCATTCATGGTGAGATATACATTTGATTTCCGGTTGAGACATTTCTCTCAGGTTAACGTTGGGAGCTAAGTGAAATGGGGTTGGAGGGGTGTTTTGTAGTTAGCTGTGTTTCTGGGAGGCGAATCCCTTCTCTGTGTTGTGTGTCAGATCCAGGACTTAATGCCATCCCAGCGCCCAACATGGCCCCGTCAGCAGTCAGCCAGGAGAGGCACTCCTGCGACGCACTGAACCGCTGGGTAAGAATGGCTGTCACGTGCCCTTTCTTCTGCGTCCTGGATGGTTGGGATAACACATGGTCCTGTCTGGGAAATCAGAAACCCACAGGGGGAGCCTCTTGTGAAGGCGCGGGGCTTCGTCCTGGGCCTCTGAAGCAGACCACAGCCCCACATGCTGCATGACTTCCAGCAGGTCCTGTCAACACTGTTCCCGCCGGTTCCTCACGGGACTGTTTCCCTGCTGCTGTGTAAGGCTGAACAACAACATGCAAAACGTGGCCTGCGGTGCAGCCACTTTGGAGCTCTGGTGATACCAGAAGCACATGAGCCAGACCCTTGCACGCCTCTGGCAGTCTGGCAACATGGATCAAGAGCATTATGCTTTGGCTGCTTTTTGACACTGAAATCATACCTCCTGGATTTGAGTGTAAAGAATATTCTAAACAATGTAAAGATGTTCACCAGAGCAGTACCAGTCCTAGCAAAACATTGGACAAGCCCCCAGTGGTTAGGACTCCACGCTTCCACTGCAGGGGGCGAGGGTTAGATCCGTGGTCGGGGAACTAAGGTCCTGCAAGCTGCATGGCTTGACCTAAAAAGACACAAAACGAAACAAAAAACATTGGACATGCCCAACCTAGGGGTTTTGGTGGATAAATTATGGTACATCCACACAGTGACATTCAGAACTGCCAATATAAACCACATAGCTGCATGTTTATGGCAGAGGGGAAACGGTCATTGTAAATTATATGAAAAAATGCAGATTACTACACAGCATGTGGAATGTCATGTTTTATGACAACAGAAGACACACACACACACACACATATACACCCCGAAGATCCAGGGGGTGGGGAATGGTTATGCCACACGTCAACAGTGGGTGTCTCTCAGTGGTGTATTGTGGGTAAATTTTCTTTTTTTTTACTTTACCTGTATTGCCTAGATCTTTCTATAGTGAACTTATATTTTTTAGTAAGAAAAAATGTAAAATTTACGGTTTTTAAAAACAAGGTGCCGTAAGTATTCAAAGAAAATTAAAGGTGAAAGGAAACTAGCCTCCAGTAGCCTCTTGGGTCTGGGCTGAGCGGACGAGGGCAGGTCCAGAGACTCTGGATTCCCTCCTTGCGGGAGTGTGTGCATTCTGCCCCTTTCCCTGCAGCTGGGAGAACAGCTGAAGCAGCTGGTGCCTGCAAGTGGCCTCACGGTCGTGGATCTGGAGGTGGAGGGCACGTGCGTGCGGTTCAGCCCCTTGACTACTGCGGCAGGTAACCAGTCTTCGTGGGTCGCCCTCGCTGTTCTGGGAGCACCAATGCTGTGTCTGTCAAAGTCCAAGCTGTGATATTCTCTTCTCTCCCTGGAGAGGCTTTTCCTTTTCCTTTGGGCTGAGTTTAGGTAGATTAACCTTCCGGGGTAACTTCTGAGAAAGAGAGACCTCTGAAGTCAGTTGAATTCCTGTGTTTTGATGTCCTGTGACCCTCTGTTCAGTGGTTCTCAGCCCAGACTGACTTCAGAATCCCTGTGGAGCTCTGAAAACTCCCAGCGCCTGGGCCCCACCTGCAGAGATTCTGGTTGACTGACTGGGTTTACTTGGAGTGGAGCCTGGGCACAGTAGGCCAGTGAAGGTCGAGAACCACTGTTGTAGACATTTTAGAGAACTATAGAGCTGAAAGCACGTGGACTTTTATGACAAAGTCCTGGGGATTCTTGTTTCCCCCCTCGGCCATTTCATACCTGTAGGACCTGGAGCAAGTTTCTTATCTCCAGAGCTGTTCCCCACCCCCTCATAGTGGTGACGTGAAGATTAAACTGTGAGATTGTGAATATGAAATGGCTTGGGTAGTGGTTGGTGTATTTTATAGTAGGCACTTAAAAATAATCTGAAAAGAGGTGCCTTAAAAATCTGATTGTGCTTTTTTCTGAGATGATTTAAACATTTTCAGAAAATGTTTGATGGTTTTTCATGAGGTGTTTTCAACATTTTTGGAAAGATATTTTCTCAAAAACATAAAAGTGGTGAAGTGCAGGCAACTGCCCTGCACAGAAGAGCCATCGTGAAGATAGCCAGTGGCCTCCAGGTCCTCTAGGAGTCTCTGCTCCTGCTATGCAGGGGGCCTAGCCCCAGAGGCTTAGCCTCTGAAACTGGAAAAGCTAGCTGTGGATACCCCAGGCCACCTACGTTGAGGCTTAGATCACATAAGCGTTGGAATCAGCAGAAGTGAGGGCGCCGTGATGTTGCCAAGACTCTTGGATCCCTGAACCCTGAGCCCTCTCAGGCTCTGACCTGCAGAAGTACTTGGTACTGTCGCCATCATCACCCTGCCCTTCTGCCCCCCACCCTTGCCCCCAGAAACCCCTCTCTTTCTCTCCATGTGAACGTAGAGCGAGAACTGTGTGGTCGCCTCCTTGTTTCTAACCTGTGCTATGATGTTTATAACCTGACTTAAGCAGTCTTTCTGTGAGAAGAATCTGATTTCTATGGTAGGATTTCATTGTGTATTAAATCGGAGAGGCTAATTCTTTGGTGTAAGGAAAAAATGTGTCTACACCTGGGGCAGCCAGCTATATGAATTTTCAACACCTGATTCTTCCATATCTGGGTTTAGTGGCTTTTTTTTTTTTTTTTTTTAAACTCCTCAGCTCAGCTAATGTGCTGTACCTAGAGCTGCTTTCTGACAGTAGAAGTGGGAGCACTGCCCCCTCATTTTCAGCCATTCCTTAAGCGTTTCCCTTGCATTCTGTGCACGTGTTCAGTTTTAGGAACTCGGGGAGAGGATGTGGATCAGCTCGCAGCCTGCATCCAGAGCAAGCTCCCAGTCCTGACCTGTACGCTGCAGCTGCGAGAGGAGTTCAAGCAGGAGGTGACGGGAACAGCAGGTCTCTTATACGTTGATGACCCAAACTGGCCTGGAATAGGGGTTGTCAGGTACGATGTAAAGACCGTGGGTGGGTCATTTTGTGAACCAGCTTAGAAATCTAAGATGACTACGTGGCGTGACAGTGTTCATGTCTTATGAAAGTTCATCTAGATGTGCTGGGCATTTACAAGAGCACAGCGGGCAGGCGGCCCAGCGCGCACTGAGTGAAATAGGAGTTGCTGTGTTCTTTCTGTGCCAGCTTGAAAGTTAACTAGGAGAACTACGTTGGGTGCACCATTGACGTGCGTACAGAGAACTACAACTCACTAAGGAGAAGCCAGTTCCCAGTTCCTCTGGTTCAGTGTGTGTCCCTCCTGTGGCCCCTTCGTCCCCTCTCTGGATCAGGGAAGCCTCCTGTTCCTCTTACAAGTGATGGGACTTCCCAGCCTTGCCCCTCCTTCTACATTTCATGCCCCTGGAGACTTGGGCTTCCCTTGGGACTTTCTGGAAAGGTTTGATCTTGAGACCCTCTGAGTGGCTCCTTTGCCCTTTGTCTCATTCCACACCCTTGGTAACTTCCAGTAGCTTCTATTCCACCTGTTATCCTGTGTCTGAAGAGACACTTGATCTTGTAGATTCCTGAAGTACTGTTATGTGATATCGTTTATAGGTATGAACACGCTAATGATGATAAAAGCAGTTTGAAATCGGATCCAGAAGGGGAAAAAATCCATGCTGGACTCCTGAAAAAGTTAAATGAACTGGAATCTGACCTTACATTTAAAATGGGTAATTACTCCTTCTAAAGTCAACTGTGAACTTTGACAGCTGTTTTTTAACTGGTTTGAAGGGAAGTGGCCTCTCTTAGCTATTTAGATCTTCCCAGGGTGAGAGAGCCCTCTGCCCCTTCTGCAGCCTCTCTGGGTCCCATCTCCTCATTAGATCCATGTCCTCACCCCCTCGGGGAGGCTCCTCTGTGCCTGGTCGCGCTGCTGTACAGGGAGTGGCCTGTGTCTGAGGACTTGGGAACCAAGTCGGTCTGTTGTTTCTGCCCGCAGGCCCTGAGTATAAAAGCATGAAGAGCTGTATTTACATTGGCATGGCGAGTGATGACATAGATGTTTCTGAACTAGTGGAGACCATTGCAGTCACAGCCCGAGAAATCGAGGAAAACTCCAGGGTCTGTAAGACTAATCAGTGTCTCATTCCTTTCTGGGTTTTCCCTGGGCAATTAGCTGGAGTCACAAACGAAGAAGCTACCCTTGGCAGTGTCTGTTCATTCATTCTTTACCCAAGTTTTTAAAGGCTTCCTGTGAGCCAGGCATTGTGCAGGCATCAGGGGTGCCGGTGATGTGATGCGGTCACTGCCCTCAGTGAACTCACAAGCCAGAGCGGGGAAGAGACGCATGTGAGCAACTGAGGTAGTAAATGCTGTGGACAGAAGTTAGGGGAGGCTGTGCATTCAGGAAGATGTGTTCACCTCTGCCCGACAAGGCCAGGGAAGAGTTCCTGATTGGAGCTGGTCCTGAGGCTGGATGGGATGGTGCTTCTGATAACAGAACTTTCCGCCAGTAATAGACCTGCTTCTCTTGGCCAGTTGGCACGGAGGACCAGGCTGTCAGACTTACAGGACGCTCTCCACACCAGATATGCGAGTCACTAGAAATTACTCAAAAGGAGAGAAAAGGGACCAAAGCCAGACTGGTCTGAGAGGAGGCAGAAACCTGTGTCATGTGATTCACTTTTGGTAGTAGGGGTGCGGAAGAGAAGGGAGTTTGAAATGAAGCCTAGGAGCCAAGCTTATTCATTCTTGGGTGGACTTCTTGAAGTTTCTTCCAAACCCGCCTATATTACTTCTGCCTCTGTCTCCATGAATGTTGAGAGTCATGTCTGTTTTCTATTGATATGACATTCAGATCACAGGGACAGTTATTGCTGTTCCCTGGAAAATGAGGCTGGTCACCAAGGTACGTCTGCCTAGGCCTCCTTTAACATTTTGACCTCTTCTATTTGACATTCTGTTTTATTTTTACACTGACATTTTAAAGTGCCATTTACTAATATACTTTTGAAAAATGTCCCCAGCGCTATGTTAATAGTTCTAGGCCTTCAGCAAGAAGCTTAGACAAATAATGCCTTTCTTGGTCTTAACACAGCTTCTGGAAAACATGACAGAAGTGGTTCGGAAAGGAATTCAGGAAGCTCAGGTTCAACTGCAGAAGGCAAATGAGGAGCGACTTCTGGAAGAGGTGAGGCTCCAGGGTGGGCTCCCCCGCTGGCCTCAGGCTGGGCGCCAGCCTCCACAGGATGGCCTTGAGCAACGGTTATGTTTTGCAGGGGGTGTTACGGCAGATCCCCGTGGTAGGATCCGTGCTGAATTGGTTTTCTCCAGTACAGGCTTCACAAAAGGGAAGAACTTTTAACCTAACGGCAGGTAGGACTCTCTTTCATCTGGAGAGTTTTGCCAGATGATGCCCTGGGATCCCACGCTCGTGCTGAGGAGCCTTGTCCGTGCTCCAGGCTTTACACCGAGCACTGGGCCGGGACTCTTGTGAGAGGAGGCGAGACGTGTCTGCCCCTGGGACTCTGCCATCTTTCCTCTCCTGCCCCGACAGCTGAAACAGTATGAAAGCAGATGCCCGTTGCCCACAGCCGACTCCTCTTGGCCTCAGCAGGAACGCGTTCGCTCGGCTGTTCAGTCCTCCAGACAGTGTGTCCTGGACGTTTGGGTTCAGTGTTAACATTCTGTGCAGTCCTCATTAGTGTTTTGCCCCAGCAGAGAGCTGCTCTTGCCAGGGGCAAGTGAAAGATTGTAGTCTGTAGCACTGAGCCATTTTATTTCAAACCAGGCAACCAGCAAGTATTCCCAGTTGCTGGGATTTGGGGAAGACGATACTGAGCTGCAGGCCCCTCCTTTCCTGTTCTACCAGTGGAATAATTCCCTGAACCTGGGGCCCCTTCCCCAGGAAAGGATGACTATGGTGTCATATGACAGCAAGGGATAACCTGACACTGAACCCGCCAAGCCTTTAGCAAAGAGGCATCCATTCCTCGTTGCTAAAGGACATTTCCCATCGGGGCCTGGCTCCCCAGGCACACTTGGGCCACACTGCTGTCTGGTTGTTTTCACACGTACACAGGACACGTGGGGAGACGAGGCTGAAACACTCCAGCAGGGCCGGGACTCACTCGTGGGCACAGCTGCGAGATGGCTTTGTCGCTTCCCGGCGCGTGTCAGGAGGCCCAGGGCCTCCCCCAGGGCGCCTGCGCCAGGACCTCCCCCCACACCTCCCCGCCCCCCCTTTCTGCAGGCTCCCTGGAGTCCACGGAACACACATACTTGTACAAAGTACAAGGCTCGGGAGTAACACCGCCTCAGACCCCCTCAGGCGCTCGCACTAAACAGAGACTTCCAGGTACGTCACGTCTCCGTGTTTGAGTTCATTAACACTGAAGAAAACTGGTTGTATTTCCCCTGGTAAAACAGACCTTTGCATCATGTAACGCTTTACCCGTTTGGTATTAGCTGCATTCCTCTGTTTTCTTGATTCTTTAACCCAAAGTCCTATTTCTCGTCATTTATGGACAGCTGTCACTGTCCCTTTAGGACAGCTGTCACTGTCCCTTTAGCCGTTTCAAAGCCTTGGGGAAATACCTGGGTAGCACTCCCCGGGGGAGTCAGGGTCTGGACAGCTGTCATGCTTAACCTGGGGCTCGCTCCCCTGAGCTTTTCCTGACTGAGGTTCCCTCAAAGTCCTCGGCGCTGGGGGCGCGTTAGTGTCATATCAGCTCTCATTTCTCACCTCCTCACTTACCTGCTTCAGAGTCAGTGATCCCAGGGGTTTCTGCCGAAGCCGTTGTGATTAAATAAAGCAATCACTTAGAACACAGACAGCTTCCATTGCAGGGGTGTCGTTTTCCGAGTGTTCAGTGCCGTTCATTGATCTTCCTTCCAGGCCAGAAGCCTTTTAAAAGGTCCCTAAGAGGTTCAGATGCTGTGAGCGAGACCAGCTCAGTCAGTCACATCGAGGACTTAGAGAAGATGGAGCACCTGTCGGGTGGGCAAGATGCCTCGGAAGCCAACAGCCCTGAGCGGCACCCAGGGGCGCCCACCCCTCCAGAAGCCGAGCAGACGGGGGCCCTCCAGGACAGGGCCCAGCGCCTGGAAGATGACCGCCCACAGGTAGAAGAGCCAGAGAGCTTAAGATAAAATTCAGTGTTTGCCTGGAGACTGGACTGAATGTTGTTTCAGGGAAGATGAAGTTATTCTGAAAATGTGAACTGTGCCACATGTTAGTATGAGAGAAATTACTGTTATTTGTGCTTAACTGGGATTTTTGCACAAAAATGTGCCTGAAAACCAGGCTTCTGGGAGGGCAATTGACTTGTCTAATTTTGTGGGTATGTATTGATAGAACAACCAACAACTACTGTTTCTGTCTACCCAACTGTAGTAATACCTTTCCCCCCCCAGTTACCATAAACACTTTTTATTCACAGAGAAAACTTAGAATTTCAAGTGCCTGCCACTTGAAACACTTGCTCTTATCTTTCTAAACACATGTGTAAGAAGTTACTAGGTTGCACATAATAACTCTTTGGTAAGACAGCTTTCTTTAGAACTCTCTGGGTTCTCTGTTGTCCTGCTGCAGAGGAGACAGACAGCGTTCTTGGCCATCTGTTTTGCTTGGTGTTTAGTTTGATCAGGTTGCAGTATACAACTGGATTGCGTTTGGCTTGAAGGAGAGTGGGTTTCAATGGGATTGTAAATAAGAGTGTCAGAAGCCCTCTCCTGCCACCCCCAATTGCTGCTTCCCCGGAGACGTCAGTAAGGACCGTGTCCGCTCAAGCTGTGGCAGGGTCGTCAAGCAAGTTAGACTGGACAGTGCTTCTGTCTGACTTAGCTCTGCCACAAATCCATTTCTCCCTTTATATACTATTTGTAAACAAATTAAAGGACTCATCTATTAAGAGTAACTGTAAAGACTCTTCTTGACCATATTATATATATATATATATATATATGTATATTTTTAAATACTGATAAAGCTTTTAAATTGGCACACAAGTACAGACTGTACTTATTTCTATGTTTAATATCTGAAAACTCAATAGATGCTACTCTTAAAAGCCTCGTATTAAACATGCTGTATAGCACCTCGTTACATTGAAATTCTAAATTAAGTACACCTTTGACCTGTTCTCACGGGAGCTTCTGTAGCTTCTGTTCCACTAGCAGCTCACACTTTTGGGCCCAACTCAAACAAGAACCAGAAATGTAATCTTTCTCGGGCTAATCACGCCAGACTACTGCTGAAATGATTGGAAGTAACCCTTGATTACTGCCTGTTTCTACTTTTCCAAAAGTACTGCATCACTTCGTTTATCATAGGTAACGGCCCCTGTGCCTTTTAGTCCAGTGAAGTCGAGCTACAGGAGACCTTAAGATGGTGGGGATTCACATTGGGTTTGTGGACTGTAGTACTGAAAGCCTTAGTTATACCACATTAAGCCTATAATTACACTCTGATCTGATGTGATTTCTGACATTTGGCACTTGTCAAAATGCAATTTTTTTCCTTTTTTTTTTTTTTTTTGGTGCAAATGATTAAACAAAGTCTTCCCTGTTTATTTGGTGCAATGAAGTATAGCAGATAAAATGGGGGAAGGGGAAATTATTACCTTTAACAAGATTAATTTTTAAATGTTTTTATATATATTTGAAATTGTTAAATTGGTTTTGCTGAAACAGAATTTCACCCTTGAGATACTATTTGAATGCTGGTTTCAATAAAGGTTCTTGAAATTGTTACCACTGAGTTCACTTCATAAATCTTAGCATTAATTGGGCATGGTAACTTCCTTTTGGATAACAATTTCAGAAAAATAAAGGTTTCTAAAAATATAACATCAGTTTTGGATTTGATGCTTCTAAAATAGTTTGAGGTCAAAAAAAAAATCTCTGTGAGATGTATAAATTCTCACCGAACTTTACTGCATTTTAAATATTGTTCTTTTAAACAAAATAGATGACAGTTTTTTCCCTCATTCACTAATTTAGCAGAATTAGACTTACTTACCCAAGTATCTGAAATAGCTGCTTATAGCACAGTGCTAACCAAAAAGTAAACCTAAACAAATGCCTTTGCCAAAATAAGATTTTATTTTAAAGTCATTTGAAAAACACGGAGCAAGGAAAGAGACCTAAGACTGAATGGATGTAGATTCCAAATTCATATTCTTTCCTACCTCCACCAGTGGTCTTTTGTCATGCCAAAAAGTTGCTTTCTTTGGTAATTCCTATTTATTTTTAGCTTCCTGGAGAAGAGATCTTTTCCCATAAGCCATCTTCATTTTTTTTGTAGAGTAGAGCCTTATTTCCAGGAAACAGCATGTTAGCTGGAGAAGGGTATTTCTTTAAAAACATCAAGGTAGATCTGATATGTTCAACAAAGTGGGGGGGCTCAGCCAGAGGTGACGTGGAAAGGTTCTGGAAAAACAAGATTTGGGGCGTGAGAGAAGAACCCTGCTCTGTTCCCTACTTTGATAAAGATGTCAGAGTCTCTCTGTGCTCCTTAAACATTAATCAGGCTGTTCTCAGATCACTATATATGTAATTTGTAAAATTACATAAGAAACGAGGTGTCCTGGGTTAATGAGAACAAAGCAGTTGGTTGCCTACTGCTCCCCTGCATAGATGTCCATCCAGGACTCCACTTACCCCCGACTGATACAGCAGCTAAACAGGGTCTGCCAATGGCATCCTCCAAACACTGAAGGAAAAGCTGCTGTTATCTAGTCTAATCCCTTTTTTTTTTCCTTACAGATGAGGAAACCAAGGTCCACAGATTTAAGATTTACCCAACCTGTAAATTCTCACCTCTAGTATTTGCTTATCATCTTGCTGCAACCAGAAATCCACATGGGGAAATGGCATCCAGGAATATGGTCCTATACGAAGTTGTTCTGTCTTTGCATCGTAAATACTAATCATCTAAAAAAGAACATTTCAAGGATAGAACTTAAGGAATGTTATCAGCTTAAACCCTACCTTTGATGGAAGCTCCAGTGTAGTCTTGAAATTAAGGCATTTGTCTGGATGATAAGCTTCTTTCAATTTTTGTCTCATAGTAACAGAAGCTGCTACTTACTGAATACTTTCCACCTCTCTGGTACTGCACTTTGTGGGAAACAGACATTACTTTGTTTAGTTCTGACAACAGTCCTGCAGGAAGATGGCATTTTTCCCATTTTGGCTGGAAACCCAGGGCTCAGAGAGACGGGCCCGTTGCCCATGGTCACACGTCCATAAGCGTTAGGGCCAGGCCCAGACCCAGGTGTGTCTGACTGAAGTCCACACTCCTCAATGCTACATGAAACACTGCCTCATTATTCACACCCCGAGTAACCTTGAAACTTAAAAGTACACATGCCATTGCTCCATCAAAAGAAGGGAAAAACCAATTTGTAAAAATGTTAATTTGCCAAATGATCAATTCCCTGAATTCTCAAATGTGCCAATGGTAGTTTTCAGCTTCACCAGCAATGTTCAATTTTGGTTACTGAGACTGAAATATGTCCTGAATCTTAGCTAAATCAAGGCTGTTACGCTACTTGAGAGGCTGCAGAAGGATCCCTAACAATGTCAAAGGGTTGGCAGAACAGACCACTGAATCCAGACATTTCCAGTGAAAGTGGCAGCATTTCATAAGTGAGATTTCTTTTGGGTGCTCTGAATGCGATTTCTATTTTTTTCACACTTTAAGCATTTTAAAAGGATTCTTTCTCCCATTCCTCAAACAACGTGTAAGTCTTAGGTTTTTATTTTTCTAACTTTTAAAATGAAGGTGTTACTTAATTAAAAAGCATCCTAAGGCAATGAGACTTTTAAAGTGATTCGATTATTCTTGGGGTTAATCAATTCATCCCAGCAAACTGGTCTTCAGTTACTTGGTCCAGAGGAGAGTGTGATCCTGAGGTGCAGAGGGGAGAAGGCTCTTCTTGCCCCTTAGCTTGCCTTTCTTTACAGCAGCTTCACTGGTAAAGTTCTTACAAAGTAAAAGGGGCTCGTTCTCTTTGGATCTGGGTGCTGGGTGTTCACATACCTCCCCAACATCTTCACGGCAGGGAACTGGGGTCTTGAGCTTATAACTGAAAACGTTCATTATTATTCTACATGGTGTGTTCGTGGTGGTTCCTGATCATGTACAACTTTAAAGAACTGACATAAACTTTTCATTTCTAAGGTCTATAAAACTTAAGACTTTGGAGTTTGATGCCCCCCTTTTTTCCTTAACCCTGTAACATAAAGATGATATCAAACTCACTGGTCCTCCTGTTAAAGCTCGTGCGGCACGTAGCTCCTCCTCCGGACCTCGGTCTTGGAAGGAGGCTCTGTAGATCTCTGAGGTTTTGATGTTGACAGCTGTTGAGGGACAACAGGGTGACTTCCTACTGACAAAAGCCACAAGGGTTGGCACAGTCTCACACTTCCACCACCACATGTAATAGAATATGGATGAGTCTCCCTCAGAGAGAAAAGAGTGGAAACTGAACAAAGTTACTCTTAGGTGTCTGTAGCGTCTCCCTTCCTGGAAAGGGATAATGCAACCCTTTAGCCAAGCATCTCGCTGAGAAGAGCTGAGGCCTGAGCTGGACTAGGTAAGAACTGGTTCCGAACCAAGGGTCCCCCCCACAGGAGGTGCGCCATCTCTTCAGGCAGCGCGTGGCAAAGCCTCCCTGGTCAGCCCTGTGACCAAACACGGCTGCGAACATGGCCTGGGACTGGGGCCAAATCTGGTGTTTGTGTGTTGGTTTTTACTAACCATTTCAGACATACAAAGTGTAGAGAATAAAGCAGTGAGCACCAGCCAAATAAATCAGATGTCACAGGTATGGCAGGAGCCCTCTGTGGAGACAGCCGGGCTCAGCCTATTCCAGCCTTGGGAGTCCTAGGGGCTGTTATAGGAGGGAGGGAAGTTCTGGGTTTTCTTCAGCCTGGTGGTTGCACACTTTCCTTTGGATCTTTGTTCTCAATCAAAACCTTAATTAGTTCCCTAAGTATAAGAAGATTCAAATTCAAATGCCCTGCTCCAGCCCCCAGAGCACTGGCTGGAAAAAAGCAGAGAGGCCTCTTGGGGGAGCAGAGACCACTGACATTCAGCTTTCCCCTAACGGGGGTGATGCCTACACTTTATATTTGCTACCCTTTTTCTTTTCACAGCCTTAGGATTTGGATGTTTTCTCTATTTTGTAGATAAAGGTTAGAGAAGGTAAGCTTCTTGCCCAGCAAATACACCGAGAAGTCAGGATCTGAACCTAAGGCTGTGACACACCAATAGCAACGGTCTTACTAGCTGGTGAATTGGCCTTTAACCAGAGCTTGTCTTGTCAGTGTGAGACCAATAAACCCTCCGATCAACACGCTACTTACCAATGCCATAAATTACTGGAAAGTGATTTTCATTTTCTTCCCGGTCATTTAATTCTAACACGTAAAAAAAAAGAAATTTTAAGATCAATTTTTAAGAAATACCAAACAATCGCTTTTATTTTCCATAAATGAAGGCCAAGAAGGAGCCCCCACTGCAAAAGGGGGGAAATGAGAACATGAAAGGGACTGTGTCCCTGTTTCCCCGCTGAGCCCCAGAGCAGTAAGGTCATAGCGAACAAACGCCTCTCCAGAGTCCGGGCCTCCCAGCCGCCTACACGCGTGGCGGCAGCTCCTCTCTGGGATCTGACCCCTCCTCCTTCCCAGGAGTACAGAGCAGACCGCTGAGAATCCCAAGGAAGGACAGAGGAGTTGCACTCAAGGGGCGTCAGGATCTCAACTGAGGTTGAGCAGGATTTGGAGTGGGGAGGGCGGGGAAGGCCATCCCAGAAGATATGGGAAAAGCCAGAAGGCATCACAGCATTGACAAACAGTGCCGTCTGCGACTGAGGCACGGATGTGGGTCCTGCTTTAAGAGCGAGGGCAAAACATCCCCGAAATCTACAGCTTTGCTTTGGGAAAGATGGCAGAACTTACCTGTCACACATAATGTCACCAAGTGAATGTCATCTTCCTGTCTGTCAAATTCACCTACAATGAGAATTTAAAAACTGATGTCAAAAAAGTTCCTTTAGGGACTTCCCTGGTGGTCCAGTGGGTAAGACTCCTCGCTCCCAATGCAGGGGGCTTGGGTTCGATCCCTAGTCTGGGAACGAGATCCCACGTGCATGCTGCAACTAAGTCCTCAGGCTGCAACTAAAAAAAGATACCACATGCTGCTGCAACTAAAAAGATCCCGCATGCCACAAGGAAAATCCTGAGTGCCGCAACTAAACCGGCACAGCCTAAAGAAATAAATATTAAAAGCAACAAAAAAAACCCACAATCCATCTGCCAATATATAAGCCAGTTCTGAGCTGTGTGCAGTATTCAAAAGATTTCAGGCATCTGACACACAATTTAAAAAAAAAAAAAAGTTCCTTTAATTAGCAGAGCATATGCTGAACAAGTCAAGAAGGGGACAGAGAGTCGGACCCACTAGCCTTCCAGTCACAGCCTGGCCTCTATCAGAGGTCAGATCCACGTGAGCTGATGCCCAGAACCCTGCCTGCCAAGGGACAGATGTGCTCCTAGCCTCAAGCTCGAAGGAAACTTCGACCAAGGCTTTCCATTCTTCTCTCCATTCTGAGAGGTTGGGCGGACAAACTCATTCGTAAGATTTTTACCCTTTTCCTAAATAACTATTTTTTCCTGATTATCAGTCATAAAAAATTTGATCATTATGAAAAATTTGGAAAATACAGGAGAGTGGAAAGAATATGTGGGTTTTTAAAGATACAAGTGTATTGGCTTTTAATGCCCATAATCCTAGCAGTTAACATTCAGTATATTTCCTGCCATATTTGTCCGTGCACGGCTAAGCTCAGATGTAGACAATTTTATATCCTGATTGTTTTGTACATATGTATTTTCCCATGTAATTCAAACCTCTTCATAAGTATTATTTTTTAATGGCTATATAACTATTCCTCTACTAATGGACATTAGATTATTTCCGATTGTAAATAACATTCTACTGCCCATCTTTGGGCATAAATCTCTGTGTACATTTCGGATTATCTTCTTATACTACATTCCCAGAAGGGGAATTACTGGGGCCATGATGGACCATGATGCCAAATGGCTTTCCTGACAGGTTACACCAAAGTATGTTCCAGTGCTGCAGGAATACACCCACCTCGCTGCCTCATGGTTAATCAAAGAACATCTTTTTTTTTTTTTTTTTGTAATATTTGCTAATTTAACAGGGAAAATTGGCTTTTATCAGGGTTTTAATTCTCTTCAGATTAAAATGGACATTTCTGCCCAGAAGGTGGTTCCTGTTTTCACACAATTCACAGCACTTGCTATTTCGGGATGCATCACCTGCTATTTTGAAAGAAAATCTTGTCCCCATCCCATTAGCTCTGAGCATTTAGCTCCTTGCTATCCAGTCTTTATGGAAGATTCCAAGCTGAGCAGTTTGTGTGGCTCCAAGCAGGTGCACCCCTCATAGGTCCTGTACTAATTGGGATTTTTATCTAAGCAAAAATAGATACATATTTTTATCAAATGTGAGGAAAAAAGTGAACTTACTAAGAAGCTGATGCGTCAGTTTTTGTGACAACTGCCTGTCATCACTGAAGCCGCCCACGAGGTGCACTTCCAGCCTGGCGAAGAGACAGGAGGTGGTCAGAGGCCGAACAGCACGGGACAGCGTGTGCTGGGTCTGCTGTGAACTTTAGCTCTCGGCTCCTGGGCCCCGTTTACGCCTCAGCACACGCACAAGAACCGGTGCAGCACACTGCGACCCTGCCCAGGTGCCTGGGGGCCGAGCGGAGCCGTGTCTTAACACAAACATGAGGCCACCTTGAGGCACAGGGTGAAAAAGGCTACCCTGGAAGAAGACAACCATGTCACACTATCAACCTGCCCCCAGCGGGATGCTTCCAAAACCTCTTAAAAGTCTCAGCCTAAGAGGTGACCTCAGCCTGGGGTGCAGAACTGGGAAGGGCGGGACTGACACCATCCCTGCACAGACGCCGTCTTCTCTACCGCCCAGCATCGTGGAGAGACGGGTTCGCATCTCCGTTTCACGGAGAAGGAAACTGCGTCTGTGTCTAAAGCACATGCTTACCTACAACACCAGCTTTTCCCAAAGTGTGTTCCCCTGAACACTGGCCTCATGAAACAGAAAAAAGTGTTCTTGGGGTTAAATAAGTTTGGGAAGCCTTGCCTACTCCCCAAGGGAGTCACCATGCACAGCAAAGCTCCACGTAGGAAGCCCTACAGCTGGAAAGACCACACTAACTTTGTTAACCCTGAGTGCCCCATGCACACTTCTCTGCTAACCCCTGGTCCTCAGCCTGTGACAACCTGGCAACCAAAGCTTAGGAAAGTGTGGCCGTATTTCACATCCCTTCTACTGACAGACAAAATCCTGCTGAGGAATGAACCAGAATCTTCTGCATCAGCGGCACAGGGCAAAGCATCAAGTCGCCTCATGACATATTCTATCTCACAACTGTGTGCTGAGAATCACGGAGTTGGGCCCATGGCCCAGTCCGGCTACGTAACCTGGAGGGCCCAGCAGTCTGGCGACTGCACAAGCCACAGAGCCGCGAGGCTAGCCCAGCCTGTCGCAGACCTGGCAGGAGAAGAGTTCAATTTAAAAACTGCTCTGTGTTACACTAGTGAAACTCGGACAGAGACGCTGGTCTTTTAAACCCCTGGGATTCTAAGAACTTGCATATGACTAGACTAGTTCATTCAAATGAACTGCTGCCTTAGACTTCAAATAAGATGAGATGCCTGCCAGGCCCGCCAACGAGAGAGAAAGGGCGTGAGCACCAGCCAGAAGCCAGGCCGCACCGTGGGCCCCCCTTTAACTAACCCTGTGGCTCTGGGAAGCTGAATCTCGGGGCCGCACACGTGAAACAGGTGGTCACGCTTTCTGTCACCGGTGAGAGGGTTGGGCGCTGTGGTGGACACCCAGGGCAGGCGTCAGCTCTTGCACAGAATCCACGACGCTGAGAGCTGCACCCCCTTCCTCCCGGCCATCTCCGGCTCCTCCCCAGCCTTGTGTTCCTCAGAGCCCTGTCCATCGTTAAAATCCTGTTGTGCTGACATCTCCTTGCTGTGGAATATGAGCCCCGCGGGGGCAGGGTTTGTCTACTCCATTCACTGCTATGTCCCTATAACAAGTTCTAGTTCACAGGAAACGTTCAGCAAACAACTACTGAAGGAATGAAGAGATTCCACCGCTGGGGTGTAACAAGGCAATGTCCGCAAAACGGACATCTAAGAGGACATTACTGAGAACAGAACTACAGATTCAAAGTCAAACCTCCCCTCGTACCCGCCACCCATTCACTCCCTCAGCAACTACTGATGAGGGGCCGACGCTGGGCCACGGTCTGCTCCAGGGGGACCAGGCGGCCACGGTGCTGGTGACAGGCCACGTTGCTGGAACAGCTGCCACAGCTGTTTCCTCTACGCGATGGTGTCAAGTTCCCAATATCACAAAACAGAGTAGCGTGGAGCTCACCTTCCACATTGAGTGTGGTCGGAAAAGGATTTTATGGAGTTCATGATCAAGGGGACCTCAGCTTTGGTGTCAGTTCCGTCACAATGTGTCAAGCAGGTAGCCCCATTACCTGAAGAACAAGGGTGAAACGACTCATGTTATTCCCGATGAGAACTCGGGGAGCAGGCCAGGTCTACGCCTGTCCATTCGGACCGCCTCATCTTTGAACAGCCTGTAAAAGGAAAAATAGACACGTCTGGGCTGCCCAGCCAACCCATCTGACCAGGGCCACAGGGAGGGGCCATGCAGATGGAGAAGAGGTAAGCGGAGCCAGGAAACGCAAATCGAGAAATTCACGGTCCCACGTGTCGGGTCCGTTTAAGTTAACGGTTTCCTTCATCTCTCTCATCATACCTGTGTGCCTCAGGACCACAATGTGACAAGTGGTGGCATCATCAGAACCCAGAATGGAGATGGAGCCTGTTTAAAAAAGAAATAAAATAAAATATCCAATAGCCTTTGGGGATAACGCCCAATTCACTGCTTCCTAACCTACCATCCTTTGGGGAGGTCACTGCAAGCTCTCTTTGCTGAACATACAGAAGGCCCTGGGGTCCCACTTGTTGAACAGACTGACCTCTGAGAAGTCTGGCTCTTTCCTGTTTAATTAAAAAAAAAAAAATACAATAGTGATGGAAATTAGTGAGGATTGAGTGACTAGAGAGGTGGAGAGAGCCAAAGTGTGCCCTACGTGGGAAACACACACTCGTGAGGTCTGAGGTGTGTGTATTATCTGACAGAAAAGCTAAAATAAAAAGGCAGCAGCAGTAACTACCATGTGGAACAATGTGAAGGAAACAAGGAAGTTCTGTTCTTTTTTCACCCTACAGAACAAGACTCTAGTACCTATGAAATAAGATGCAAAACTCTTTTCCCCACTCTTCACAATTGTGAAGAGAATCAGATCCTATGGACTAGGGGATTGGGTGGCTCAGAAATCACAGACCTTCTTCACTTCCTTTAAAGAGGAGGAGGGATCCAGACCTTACCTATCTCCTAATCTAGTAATCCCCACCTCTGGAAATCTGTACTGTGGAAATAACCCAAAAGGCACTCAATCCCTGTGTTATCGAGAATGGCACAAAGCTGGGGACAGCCACAGAAAAGGCAAGTAAATTATGCAGAACCAACTCACAACTGCTAACTGCACAGTCATGAAAAATGAAGACTATGGGAAAAGAGTTTGGAAATGTAAACTGAAGAGCAAGATTCGAGTAAAAAAAAAAAAATTTAAGCTGCAAATATGCTGTTAATACAACAATGCTAAAAATGTTGCCACATATAGGGAAAAATACTGGAAGGAAATTCACCAATATAACCATGATTGTGTTAGAACAGGGCAAACACAAGTCATTTAACTGTCGCTCTATTCTCCAAATGTCCTATGATGTAATTATGTTATTAAAGTAGAAAACCAAAAAGGAGCCCTCATAAGTAAGCAAATTTATGAAAAGATAGGTTAATATTAGGTGTGAAAATTCTGACTAATTGAATATTTGTATAAATTCTTATTAGTAAGCCTGGGGGGAAAAAACTCAGGTGGTTAATTCCTTCATGAGAACTAAATTAAACTTTTTTTTTTCAAAAACGTCAAATTGAGGCATCACTAAAATGTTTCATAATTTTCTTCTTACTTGCAACAAATAAACTCCTCAATAAGCAATTTCCTAACCATGTGTGCAAATACAGAGCTTGTGTACTGTCTAGACCAGGGAACATTTTTATGGTCTTATACTGGCTTCTGGCCATTCCTCACGGTTGGTGCTAATTTAGGTTAGTACTTGCTTACTTAACAAAATACAAGAGATGTAAAAAAACATGATGATATGCTTGATGAGTTCTAGAGGGTTCTCTTTTAATAAGCTTTCATTAATTGGAAGCAAGGCAGCAGTTATAGTGAGACCGGCCCCTCCATTTAAGAAAGGAACTAAGTTGGGATTAGCAGATGCAAACTATTTTATATAGGATGGATAAACAACAAGGTCCTACAGTACAGCACAAGGAACTATATTCAATATCCTGTAATAAACCATAACGTAAAAGAATATGAAAGAGTATATATATATATATAACTGAATCACTTTGCTGTACAGCAGAAATTAACTCAACAATGTAAATCAACTATACTTCAATAAAAAAAATGTTTTAAAGAAGAAAGGAACTAAGGACTGAGTGAAGTGCAGTGTGTGATCGGACGGGCCGAGTCAGGGAGAAAGAGATGCAGCCAATTGTGCAAAAACTCGCAACACCTCATAGCAGTAAGCACTTTTCATTTTCACACCATTTCTCACCTTAATTCAAGATAAGATAAAGGAGAATGCAGAATTTCCTTTTTATTATTCCTTTAATACTTACCTCTTTTTGTTCTTTTTGGGGAGGGGGAGGGAGAAGTCAAGGCAAATTTTTACCACTCATTTTCACAAATTGGTCACCACCCAAAAGCAAAGCTATTTCTGAGAAATGAATTATCACTTGCATGCCCAAGACCAAAAATCACAACGTCTCTCATCCACACAGCTCCTACTATTTCCCAGAGAAACAGAAGCACAAATTATCAGGAGAGAGAATGGCCAGAAAGTGAAAACAGCAACATTGCTTTGGTCTTTCACTTTAAAAAATGAAAAAAAGTTAGCCAAAGTTCTCTTCTGTGGAAAAACACACAGTCCTACTTTATAAACTCGCATCCTTTCTGAAATAAAAGCAGTCGTTTTCTGAACTTTTTCTATCCGCTGGACGCTCAGATTCACAAAAACATATCTTTTCCCCAGTCTCTCCCTGCTACGGCTCATCCTCGTTTCCCAGTCCCTATCGGAAGGCACCGTTCTCTTAACCCAGGGGTCAGTACACGTGTTTCAGAGAAGGGCCAGTCAGTAAGTATCCCAGGCGTTGCAGACCGTGCGGTCTCAGCTCCTCAGCGTGAAAGCAGCATAGATGACACATGACAAGTGGCCGTGGCTGTGTCCCCAGAAAGCTACTTATGAGTGACACTGAAATTTGAAGAAAACAGGAGAGCAAGTATGAGAGCGCCACCAGGCGCAGCCCTCAGAACTGAGCCTTCTTCCCACCCCTCGGGCACTACCTTATCTCAGTCCTTTCTTCCCTTACACCTAAATTCCTGCAATATAGTGCCCGGGGGAAGACACAGAGCATGGTGGTGCTGGGGGGCCTCTCCCTGAGCCAGTGACCTGGGCATTAGGCTGAGCTTCGGTGCTTCGTCCCCTCCTCTGGGAAACGGGGCTGATGACGGCCACTCCTTCGGCTGTAGGAGGATTAACTGACAGCAGGTCTGCAGGGGGTGGCTGTCACCATTCCCCACCTCTGGTTCCCTGTCCTGACCCCGCTTTTCTGCTCAAAAAAACCCTTCTGAGGAATAATTACAGGGGTTTATAAAGATTTAGCTCTGTGAATGTTCCTAATGGGAAAAGAGCATAAATATTGCGCATGCTTAAAGGCAGGAACTAAGTTACGTGGAATTTCATGGGACTGTTTCTCAAGAGGCCGCAGGACCAGTTCCTGAGCGTCCAGTGACTGGTTAAGAACAAAGGCTCTAGACAGCACCGCCCAAAGGCGCTTTCTGCAGCGATGGCAAGGATCTGTACCTGCCCTGTCTCATACAGCAGCCACGGGCCACATGTGGCTGTCGAGCACTTGAAACGTGGCTAGTGTGACTGAGGAGCTGATTTTTAAATTTTATTAAATTTTAATTAACTTAAATGTAAATCGCCACATGCGGCCAGTGGCTAATGTATTGAGCACTGCTGCTCTAGAGGCAAAGGCAGACCGCCTGGGTTGCGATCCAGGCTTCACCACTCACAGGATGTGGGATCTTGGGCAACTGACTCCACCCTCTGTGCCTCAGAGTCCCCATCTGTAAAATGGGAACAGCAGCAGTACCTGCTTCCCAGGGCTGGGATGCTCAGCAAGTTCCACGGCGTTGCTATCATTGTTGCTGTTGTTACTACTATCCTATGCTAAGCATAGCTACAGACAGGCTTGTAAGTGCTGCTACTGCATACTCACAACCTACTGTCACACGAAAAAGACACATTATAGAACAGAATATATAGTATGCTATCATGTAAAAGAGTATAGCAAAATGTGAAGCATGGTTGTGGTCACAGATTCTTTTTTCTTCTTTTTGAGATTTATAATTTCTATTCTCTTACCAAGGGGACACTACTTGTTATTAAAAAAAATAATTAAACCTTTCATTTCTCCACACTGCACGTCAGCTGAAAGATCCATCTAAACCCCTGCCACCTAGGTACGACCTACCTCTCCCGGCTTATCTTCCACTCTGCCCCTCCTGCCCTCTCTGCCAGGGAAACGGGCCAGTTCACCCGCCTTCGGGGCCCTTCCCCTCCCGCCCAGGGGCTCCGGGGCACAGTCCAGCTTGCTCAGCTAGAATGCCCTCCCCCTCTTCCCTTAGGCTGCTGAGATGGAAGTGCCCCCACCCCCGCCTCCCCGTTCCTGTAAGGCAAACTGATCCCCACTACACAGCATTTCTAGGCCACGTCTCCCCAAAGAGGCCAAACCTCCCTTCTAGGGGGCCAGCCGCCCTGGTATCTCATCTCATTCCCCCTGTCTCCACACTTAAGGGGCTGCCTTGGACACTGATCTAACTTTTTATCATAGAAAATTTCAAGCAGACATAAAAATAGGGTGCCACCTATATTCTTTAGGCAGCTGCACTTTTTCTCCCTTGGTGAGTCGTACTCCCAACTGCACCAGTTCATGGTGTGGCAGTGACACAGTACAAGGAAAGTGCTTAACACTTAACCTAGTGTCTGCTAGGTGCCCAGTATGTGTTGGCTAATATCACTATTGTTTTCTTGAAATGCAAGTTGAGAATCACACAGAGTTGTCCTCTTTTCCCCATCAGTAACACCCCACCCCCCTCATCTTTTGGGTCATTTTCAGGGGTCATTCTGCTCAGACGTGTGTAACAAATATTTACAAAGCACAGATTCACTGACAGGGACTGCCCTAGGCTCTGAGGATACGAAGACACAATGTCTGCCTTCAGGACGCTTACATTCTGGGGGAGAGACCAAAGGAAAGTAAACAAAACAAGCATGCAGACAAAATCACTCTGCAACTGTTACAGAAGAAAACCCAAAAATACCTTCCCTAAGCCTACAGACTCAATCAGGTTCCCCGGCTTCACTTTGCAGAGTGAAAAGGGGCATTTTTTTCCCCCCTTTATGGCACTTAATTAAGTCATGGTATTTGAGCCACCCTGTGATTAAAAACCATCCCCACCCTATAAATGTCCTGATTGTGGGGAAAGAGGCAAACACCATAGGCAACGTACATTAGAGGCTCAACATGAATCTCTTAAATCAATGAAATGGTTGATTTCCCCTTAGCTGGATCTGGGGCAAGTGGGAGGTTTGGTTCGGATTTTTTTTTTTCAGTAAGAACCCTTTTCCAAACAGTCTCTGCATAAGCCTGGACTAAGGGTTCAGAGGTCCATCTAAGGACAAAAGCAGGAAACAAAACAAAAAACCCTTCCATAGGGTGTGGTTCCTCAACACGGCCCAGCTGGGGGAAAATAGGGCCCTTTCTTCCGACTGAAACTAACCGGGAGCCCCAGGCCCCGGGTCTAGAAGACTAGGCGACCCGCCAGGATGCCCCTGCCCACCCCAGAAAACCTCCTGCTTCCTGAGGACCCAAGGACGATGCCGCGCTCACCACGGGTGGGGATCCCCGGCGAGGGAGCGAGCAAGGGCGCTGCCCAGATTTGCCTAAACGGGCCAAGTCCGGATTGGAGGTTAGGACCGCCCTGTCTGGAAAAAGGGGGTCCCGGGGTGTCCTCAAGCCGCGGTGCTGGGCGACCCTGGACAAGTCACCTAACCTCTCTGGGCCCCCGTTCCGTCCCTTCGAAAAAGAGGGGCTTCAGCAGATGCCCTCTAAGGTCCAAAGAAGGTAAAAGCTCCACAGATGCCTCAAGCGAGGGCAGAAACTCTGCTGCCGGCGGCCTGGGCTCCGGATGTGCCGATAGCACCTCCGCTGCGCCAAGTTTCGAGCCTGATTCGGGGAGAGCGGGTGGTGGCGGCGGGGTGAGGAGGGCTCTGGACCGCCTGCGGATTCCCTCGGGCCCGCCTCGAAGCCCCCCGCCCGGGCCCTGCTCACCTCCAGAAGCGGGTGGGCTCGGACGAGGTCCCCAGCGGACTGCGGCAGCCTCACTCGCCGCCCCTCCACGAGTAGCGGCATCGCGGAGGCGGCCGCCCCGGCAGGCCCAGGGAGGCGGCGGCCTCCTCAGCCGCGGGCCGCCCGCCGCCCCTGCCCCCGCCCTCACCCTCGCCTTCGCCCTCGCCCTCGCCCTCTCTCTCGGGCCGCCCCGCCGCCGCGCCCAGCCGCGGGTGCCACCGGGAAGTGGAGTCCGACGGAAGCGGTGCAGCCCCAAGAGGCTGAGGAAATCTACGGGGGCGGAGGGACGCATGGCTCCATGGGAAACGTAGTCCAAACAAGAGGGAGCGGCCCGCCTCCGCTATGGGCGCTGGGAAATGTAGTTCTGAAAGCGTGAGGGAGGAGGAGGGAGTGGAGGAGCTGCGCTCATCGCGAGGGCCCTTGCCCTCAGGGCCAGGCTCACATTTCAGCCAACCTGGCCTGAGTGCGGGCTCTGGGGTCGCCGCCTGCCTAGGTTCATATCACGGCTGTACCACTTCCCATAGTGACCTTGAGCAAGTTTTCCGAGTTTGCCAACCTGCCGTGCTGCTCCATAGGATTGTATTTAATAGTAAACACAACCTGTCTTAAACTGGGAAAATGGAGCCTAAAGTTTGCTAGCCCCACACATTCAGAAATCATTAATAACACTTGGTGCTTGACATTCAGTAGGCACTCACAGGTGGGCTAAGAACCCTGGGAGTAAAGATCAGCAAGATACCCTACAGACCCTACTGAGGACAGGTACCCTGGCGTGAGACTTCTCACCTTAGCTGAGTTTAGAATAGTTTTAGCTATTCTCAAACTTGGAAATATTACCCAAATAGATCCAACTCCACATTAACAAAAATAATTTTACAAAAGACTGGTGAGACGAAAAAGAGGCCCCACTTCACACAGAGCAAAACCTATTAGAATGTCTATAGGATGCTGTAATAAGCACTGCCTGGCAGGTGGGGCCCTCTGGCCCTTCCCCTCCAGTTGAGATTGTTTAAGTTGGTACCAAGTAGGTAATACAGGTGAAACGGAAGTTACCTTTGCCTTGAAAAGACCTTCCCATGAAAGTGCTTCCAGCTTAACTAGACTTTCTCACAAGATAACCAAACAGCTGACTTTACGTGCATTTTCATCAAATCCTCACAACTATAAAGTAGGTATTAGTAATTTCCACTTATTTTCAAAGTGGAGCTCAGAGAGAGGCTAGGTAACTTGCTCAAGGTCACACAGCCGATTAGAAAGAGAAGACAGGTCTGACACCCATGACACTGGTCCTTTCACACTTGTATGAATTAGCCACTTCTCATTAAAGAAGACCTGCCCATAGCAGACAAACAAAATGATGCACCCTGGAACTCCTATCCCAGGTGAAAACCCGCTTTTGAGTAAGAGGGATAGGAAAATCCTGTTTTCATATATAATTCCCAAGGAGATTAAACAACTATTTTTTTTGCACAGATGTTCCTTAAAAGCATGTACATTTTTGGAAGTGTTTGTTTTCCTTGGACCAGTTGGGTGTGATCAAGGAAAGTCACAGACACTTCAGATGCACCTGGAAGCCATTCCCATCACCAGTATGCAATTATTTTTGAGTACTTGCAATCACACTGGCAATACTTTTGCCTCTAATAAAGTATCAATTAAGTACAGTCTCAGTTGCAGTTTTCTATTGCAAAACGGTGCTTTAATACAGTAGATCAATAAATATAAAATAAAAAAAACACAGGAGTCAAAGAACATTTACATGAGAAGCTTCTTTACTGGGGTACCTCCCTTTATTGGCATAAGAACAAAAGTTCCAGATTAACCACGTCATTGTTTTATTTTCACAGTATTTTTTTTTCTCAAATTCCTTTGAAATTTTAGACTTATTTGTCGAAATACTTCTACATTAAAACTACTTCTCAACTCACAAAGACCCCACTTACTGTTAATTTCTATGGACACATTTTCAATTACTCATTTTATCCACTATACAAAAATCCCACCTTTTTGTCAGCAGTTAAAAAAAGAGAGAACCTAAAGGCTCTCAAACGACTTTCCACCAAGTCACCAAAAGAAAATCACCGATACCCAAAACTTTTTAAAACAATAAAAATTTCTATTTTCTAAAAACATATTTTCAGACTGAAATTCAAACTCTACATTGCCATCAATGTAAATATATGAGAGCATACAAAGCCCTAGGAAAGAGAAATTATTTCATTACAAAATATTTGTGATCAAGAAAATATCACTTGCCTTTAAATAAAGAATAGGAAAGTGACAGAAAAATAAATATATTTAAAAGTGTCCATTTTCACAAATAACAAGTACACAAATAAAGAATGAAGCTAAAATATGCAGGAGCTTCAAAATGACTAGCAGCGCTTGCACAAATTTATTATACAGCGAGGTTGTTTAGACTCCTCTCTCTCAGTGTTTAGTTATAAAAATACAAAAAGAGCCTCGCCAGAGGAGGATTTCACTGAGCTGGAATCCATGGTACGAACAGCCAGTAGACAGGGAGTGTAGCTGTAACCCTGACCTATTGTTGCTAGCAAAACCATTCCACCAATAACCTAAAATCCCCTCTCTTCCCCTACTTTTGGACAAAGAAATTCTCAATGACCAATATTACATTCCACTACAAGTAGTTCCAGTTCTGACAGCACTTCTGGGAGTGTCAGGGTACAGCACTGTGAGCTGTGTTTTATAGAAGTCCAACCCCACTTCAGTCAATGTGAATTACATTTACCCGGAACTCCTTTTTTCTTTTAAACCCATTTTTACACTCACAAATGTATGATGTGTCTGATTCTGTTTCTTGAAATCCTCTCTCGTCCCTCTAGGCTTTTATTGGTTTCTGAAGTCCCTGGAGATGTCCTTCAGTGCCAGCTCCAACTTGCAGCATCCAGGACCAGCCCTGGCCACCTCCCCACACTTTCCTGCTATCCTCTCTGCACCCCACTGAAACCCCAGAACACAAATACAGTTACAGCAGAGGGGAAACAGCGTATCCAAAAGAAACTCATTCTGAAGAATTCAAAGAGTGTCCTTGAGGATTTTTCAATGAAAAGATATCGTATCAACAAAGTCCTGTAAGTATGGCTCTGACAAAAACCTCGTTAAAAATGCAATCTGTTAAAATAGGCTGTTGGTGATATTAGAAATTTCACAATAATTATGTCAAAAAGCTGTAACAAAAAAATGTATACATTAAACAAACGAGCCAAGCTTTCAACACTTATCATCAACTCCACCATAAAATATTGCACATGATATTCTGTCTTTTCCTTTTGTCTGTACAGGAGCAAAACAGAAAAAACAAAAACAAAACAAATAACCCAACCATGTCTGTTCAGACATTAGAGTAAGTCTAACTTGAAAGTGAGATGCCTGAAGCATGTACTCGCTCTAGTTCAACACGATGCTCAAACAGTATGAACCTTGGTAGTGAAGGGCACAACGGGAGGAATGTCAGTCTCAATCACAAATCCTTGTGATCATGGGGGACTGATCTGGCAGGTATAAGACAGGTGGGGAGCCCACACTGCTTGAAGGACTGCGGAAATGCGCATCAAAGGAGCTCGGTGTAATCCCAACTTCACCTTTCAAAAAATCATCTTCTTCATCTTCCACCACCTCCTGCACAAAGAACAGAGATTATCCACAAGATCACAAGTGGCAGTTTGAAATGCTTTCAAGAATCCCTTTCCTCAGGAACGTGCTACTTCTGGAAAGACAAAGGTGAAGAAAAAGAATCTTAATTTCGAGAGCTTCCCAACGCACACTTCTTTATTACAAACCATCCGCACGACGGCTCATCACATGCTGTGAGTGTTTGTTTAAAGTCTGATTTTTTTTTTAAAACAGATTTTAAGCTCAAGGAGGGCAGGTAACATGATATGTCATTCTTGCTCAATCTAACATAATGTGAATGAATGAATGAATGACCATCCTCCTCAAACGCAAAATTTAAAGAAAGAATAAAACTAAAAAGAGCTTTCCAATGATTACTTATGAAAAAGAAGACAGGTACATTAAAGCTGACTTTTAATATAGAAATGAATGCGCCACAAAGAAACAAATGGTGACATTTCTTATTATTGGATTCTAATTTTCTCCTTTGGCAACAGCTGCCTCAGCTCCATGGCCACGCACTGGAGGACATGCTGCAGACCTGCATCTTCACCACCTGTTCATGAAAACCTACAAAATTAATGTTAACTTCTGGGAACATTTCAACAGTAAGTAAATCTGAGACTGTTACTTGGTGGTAACGATCAAGTGGTAGAGATCTAAATGTGTTAGGCTGATTTTTAATTACCCTTCACTTCCCAAAGTCAGCATGTGAAGTGTCTGGTTTGAACAATTCATTAAAAAACAAACACTATTCTCATAAGAACATAACCTGGGCTTGGAATTCTGTAAAGGCAGAATGAACAAATGTAGTTATTTTTCAAGTGTAACATTGCTATTAACTATTTGACTGTGCTCTGTAACCACATAGGAGATTCCCAGAAAGTATGTTGAATCACAAATTTACCTTTTTAACGGGTTTCTTAAACTCCTGAAGCTCTTCTGCACTCATGTCTTCCCACACCTGATAAAGGGGATCAATGAATTTCTTTGACCTGTCAAGAAGATCAGGTTTCAAAATCAAATTAAATACTACAGCAAAGGTCACCACATTTATAACTCTTTTCTCACAAGACCCATTACCCAAAATGAAGAAGTAAAAACTATCGCTCAAATAATAATAGTGTCCAAAAATATCCTATGTAGGTTCTGTAACTAACGGGGCTCCTTCTTTGTAAGAGTTCATCCACTCACGAAGATGGAGTATTACACCTACTGTTTCTCAACTTTTCATTTTCAAGTGAAATTACTTCTCAACTTTGCAAAGATTAACAGTGAGTTACAATATGTCCAAATGAAGATGAAATAATATTATTCTGGAAATTCCTTTTTAATATTCTTACAGTCATTTACTAAAAATAAATCTGGGAAAAAAGACCAGTCTGGTTTCAGTCAACCAAGACTTGGGGGACCAGATAATCCCAAATCATTGTGTTGTTAGTTACAAACTGTCATAAGCAGAAATCCTGCTTCCTTATATATATATATATATATATATATATATATATATACATTTGAAGTTAAGACTGGCCTGGAGGTTTTCCAGAACTACCCATCCAGATAAATCACTTGGCATTTGCTTATCCTGTGCAACAGTATGGGATGTGGTCTCTAGAAGAAGGAACAAGTCATTTGGCAGAAATTTATGAGCCAAGAAAAGGCAGCATCCTCCCTATCCAGGTACCTCTATCCCCAGCCTCTTGTATTTTTAAACCAACAGGTTTCAAGAAAAACAAAAACCTCCTGGTGTCAATCTGGGCTCCTACTGAGGGAGAGACCTGCAAGCCCTCGTGTGCCACGACCCTCAGCAGCCTTTAACAGGCTTCTCCACACTGGGCCTGGAAAACACGCAAGGAGACCACGAGACCCTATCAACGGCCAGAAGGGCCACTCACCACAAAGAAACCCCAAATCCCGATCCTGGTAAAGGCACATACACACTGCACTTAAATTCACCATCGAAAGGTCGACTGTCTAAGTGTACCTACCTCTTCAGTACACAAGGATCGAAGGGGAAGAAAGTGTCAAGTGGGTTCGTGCAGGTTTGCACTGAGTCCCCCCCAGCAGTGTTTCTGATAACTGGCAGCATCTGGCGGTTGTTCCTCTCAATGAGGGTGTAGCAGAAGACAAGCTGGTATTTGCTGTGGAATAAAACCAACACAGACAGAGGCATTAATGTGCTGGAATTACTCTGCATGGAGACGCCTGTTCGTGTGTGACAACTACCCCGACTATATAGATCTTATTGAACATAACAACTACAAGAAAAAAAATAACATAAAGTAGAAAGTAATGCTTTTAGGGTACAGTCCTCTGGGCCTACTATTTACAAGTTAGCTAAGGAGAAAGAAAATGCGCTATCACTTTATAGAATATGAGAGTGGGCTTAGATTACTAATTAGGCACAACTCACTAAAAATTAATGCATTCACGGTAATTCTTTTAGTTTACAGAATTACGTAGCTGTCTTTACTTATTTTTTACTGTTTGTAAGAATTAGTGGGTTGGTGAAAAAGGGATTCAGGATTCACTGAGAGGGGATATGGGTTGTTGGTGGAGACACTTGGCTGTTGAAGAAATTAAGGAGGGTACTAAGGGAGAGCCATGGGGTTTACTGAATCACGACCTCAGAAAATGGTAAAGAAAAGAAAAGGCATAGTGAGTGAAAACAGTTAAATGGACAGACAAACTTGCGATAAAAACCAATAGGACCAGGACTTCCCTGGTGGTGCAGTGGTTAAGAATCCACCTACCAATGCAGGGGACATGGGTTCGAGCCCTGGTCCGGGAAGATCCCACATGCCACGGAGCAACTAAGCCTGTGCGCCACAACTACTGAGCCTGCGCTCTAGAGCCCGAGAGCCACAACTACTGAAGCCCGCATGCCTAGAGCCCATGCTCCACAACAGGAGAAGCCACCACAATGACAAGCCCTCCCACTGCAACAAAGAGTAGCCCTTGCTCGCCGCAACTAGAGAAAGCCCGTGCGCAGCAACGAAGACCCAATGCAGCCAAAAATTAATTAATTAATTAATTTAAAAAAACCAAAGCCCAACAGGACCATTACGTTGTCAATCTCCCTGGTGGTTATGACTTAGGAACTTCAAAAATCATTCACTGGGCCACTTCTTTGAGAGGAGGATTTAGCTCACCTTTGCCAACTCTCCCCCTCCCACCCTCCCTCCCACGGTACTCATTCAGGTATCTGTTCTCAGGCTCTCAGGTCACTACTGCTATTTTAAGCACCATATGTTCATTTCTGTTCCATTAGCCAAGGATCACATTTGACTCTTGGTGTTAAATGGCCAAACCACACTGGAGTACTTCGCAATATCCGGTAAAAGTGAAGATGTGCACCTCCTACAACCCAGCAACTGCACTTCTGGGTGACAGGAAGTATGTGCCTGTGTACCAGGACACACACACAACCATGCACCCACACTGAAAAAGGAAGACAGCTTAAATCCCAACAAAGAATCGATGTTTTAAAATTATGAGAACATTACGCAGCAGTCAAAATCAAAATACAGCTATATGAGTCAATATGGTTAACTCAATAACCATTACGTAAGCAGAAGCAGTAGCTACAGAATGATACATAAATTCCTTGACACAGACCTTTATTTCGACCTCTCACTCTCGCCTCACGTCTTACTAACCTCCCTGCTAATCCCAACCCCAGATCTAGAGCTTCTCTGACCAGTCTGCTCCTCAGCTGCAGCCCTCTACTCCCACCCCATGATTATTCTACGGGCAGCTGCCTCTGCTTTGCTCCATCCGTCCTACTCTCCCAGATGCTTCCTATCTTCCCGCGATGTGCTGGAAACGTCCACCCAATGGACACTGTTGCTTGTTGGGTTCTTATCTTAATTCTTTACTACCATTTTTGAGATCTGAGGGAGAGAGAATACCTTGAACTAGATGGCCAGCAAAGGAAAAATAAGCCTGCTGAATGAGAGCAACAAGATGTTTAAAGGGGACTGAGGGATGCAGAAATTATTCTTATCTTCTAATAGCTCAATCTGTTAAAGATTTTAAGCTATGATCCTGCCCTCAATATCATGATAAGATACCCAAGGTCTCCAATTCACTTTCTACGTGAAGCAAAATAATTCACTGAATGCTTACGAAGGAGCCGGCCTGCCGGCATTCAAACCTTAGCTCTGCCACAGTCTAGCCATGACTCCACACAAGTCATTCAATCTCTCTGTGCCCCCCATCTCGCCATTTATAAATAGGGATTAATAATACAGTCATAGGATTGTATGAGGATTAAGTGAGTTCTATGCAGAGTGCTTATCAGAACTGTGCTGGGCACACAATAAATGCTACGCACATCAGCTGTAGCCACAAGGCCCTCAATGAACCAATTTCCTATTGTTGGATGTTCATCTCATGTCCAGTCTATTTTTATTACCATTATGAGAGTCACTCTAATAAACATCTGTGGTTTGTACCTCTCAGCTTGCTAGCTGCCTTACTTATTTCAAAGTGCCTAAGCTTCTGCTGAATTATCCTCCTTAGATTAAAAAGTAGTAGCAATTTCCAGTGCAACCAAAGTATAAAAACAATACCTTCAATGCAGTGTTTTCCACAAGTACTGGGTTATTGGTTTTTAAATGATTTTGCTATTAATTGTGTTAAATAATTTCACAGAAATGTAACGGAATTTTACAATACTAATACTAACATAAATTCACTTTGAAATAACTTCCACAAATAAAGCATAAATCACTTACTTTGTGATTGCAGCAAAAAAGTTAACTACCGAGGGCAGGCAAATCTTCAGAGGATTTAGCTGACTCATCACTATCCGTTCAAAATTTAGACTTTGAAGGTACCTCAAACCTTTGATTAAAAAACAAAAGATTTTTTTTTAAAAGGTACAAACACAACAGTCTAAGCAGCACTTATTATTTTATACAGTAAAAAAAACAAATTTAAAAAAGGTATTTGCACAAATGCTTTAAAGGTCCATGTAGACAGTCACACAGTGTAGAGCCCAAAGAATATCACTAGGCTTAACCATATGTATTTATGACCAAACCAACTTTTCTAAAGAAAAGAGTTTATTCTTTTAAATATTCAGGAAGTAAACATACATTCCCAGTGGGCAATAACCTTACATGACAATTTGGAACTCAGATATAAGCAATCTCAGCATATGCTGAGCGTACAGAGGGAAACGACTGTGTGATGATTTCTGCTAACAATCATGGAATCATTAAGAAGCTGAGGCAACACAGTGATTCTCCATTCCTTAGAGGTAATGATTGTACAATATGGAATTTCTCCTTCTTGAATTCCATATGTACACACACACACACACACACACACACACACAATCTGTCAGCCAACAAAACCAAGAGAGACTTACATGTCTTAAGTTATCAGTAAAGTTGAGCACGTTTTTCAAGTGCACATTAGTTGTTTGTATTTCAGGGTTTTTTTTGTTTGTTTGTTTACAAAAAACTATGGAGGTAGAAGGAAAAATTAGGTAGATACTAGTGTCTTGGAACCGATAAATATACTTCTCTCCTATGTTAAAGACACCACACTTATTCTAAGAGGCAAGCAAACCAACTTGTGCCTAAGTGTCTTTTGTTAGGAGATTCTTTGATGTATATTTTGATAAAAATTACTAAAAATGGCATAATGTAATGGCTTACAAGAAAGAGGTACTCTTTAACCAAGACGCTTACCATTTATTTATACCAAAAAAAAAGTGATTTTACTTACATTGTGATAAAACCTTGTCCTACTAGAGTTCATACAACTATTTTTAAACCCCACATCTTTTTAGAAGTGGGGCTTAAAAGGAAAATCCAGTTCATATCCATCAACCCCACATCACTGACCTTCCTTCAGGTTTCCACTTAAAAGCTGCCTGTGTCTAAAAACAAAAGTGTAGAACACAGCTTGGCAGGCTGAATAAAATGGTCCGTGGAGAGCAACGTCACAAAATGCCTTTGTTCCTGAATCCTGGTTATTAAGGTATACGTGCAGCCACTTAACCAAAAGATCTAGGCATGATTTTACAGTACTAGAGAAAAGAAAAATTCAAGTCAACTTCACTTGCTTCATAAAAAACTAGAATGACATAAGAACACACAATTGCCTCTCCTTACAAACTAAGAAAAGTCTGTCCATTGGCTTCTGTATCTATCACCCATGGGCACAGAGGAGAAGCAAAGAAAGGAAAGAAAATGGTAGGCAGGTGGAAAGACAGCCTTCCAGTTACAAGCTCAAGCACATGGACCTCCTAGGAACAACAGGCAGGCCCCTAAGAATGCTGAAGTCCCAAGAGCTGGAGAACAGTTTCTCCTCATAAACTCAGAAGGGCTTCTCCGATGGTCTCCCAGCCCTCTTGGGGGAATATGGCCAAAGAGCAGGGCATGTTTACCCACATCTTACAAGAGAAAGACAGTCTGGCTGACCTCACCATTCCCTAAGGGGTTCTGATGAAATCCCATGGTCAACAATTTAGGACAGAACAGCCAGATAGCTTTTAGCTGTCAGGAAAGGGTTTTTAATAGCATCCTTGTCCAAAGATTATCTTCATGGATAACTAGAAGAAACAGGCCCAGAGCTGGCCTCCTAAATAGATCTATTACCTTTAAAAGGATTTTTTTCTTCAGCTTTAACAGATACAATTGATTCGGAATGCAAATGAAAAATGACAAACCTATAAAAAGAATCAAAACAGTATACAACGCTGTACACCATCCATGAAGACAAATGGATCTTCATATTCAAGTGCAACCATACAGAACAAATTACAAAAGCTTTTCACGTGAGGTTTTACATTTTGAAAAGGAGATATTTTATTCTGAAATTGCCTCTCAGAAATATAAACATCTTGAATAGAGTGGGGGAACAGATTTTTTCACTTTAAAGACAGACCAAAAAAATAAGGCAGATATTTCTCTGACTTGAGACAATACTATACTTTCTAAAGCATGATATGAAAAGCACTTGGAAAATTAGATTACTTACATAAGAGGAACAAATTTAGCTCTTGCCAAAAAGCTTCCAATATAGTTTGCAGCAGCTTGCCTGATGATAGCAGGATTATTTGGATCCTGCAATTTTTTCCACAGATGTTCCAAAAATGCTTCTGCAAATCCCTATAAAAAGAGAAGGTGTTGGTCTCATCTTTTTTTAATGCTTAAGATATTCTGGCGATCAGAATCCTAAGATTTTTAACTCACCAATATGGGAAAGTTCTAGTATCTCAGTTATACTGCTAGATAAATAATGGATACGTTATCATGGTTCTTATTTTTAAAACACCTTGAGATAATACTATTAAAAACAAAAGGTGTTCCACAGCATCAAATAATTCAATGGATCCCAAAACTAGATGAGCATCAAAATCAACCCTACAGATTCAGGGCTTTGGAACCCTACAGATTTGTGACAGGGCTTTGGGATCCACCAATTTTTAAAGCTCTGTTAGCAGAAATTCTCTGGTGGTCCAGTAGTTAGGATTCGGTGCTCTCACTGCCGGGGCCCGGGTTCTATCCCTGGTCAGGGAGCTAAGATCCCAAAAGCTAAGTGGCGTAGCCAAAAAAATAAATAAATAAAGCTATGTAAGTGATTCTGATATTTAGCCGTAACTGGAAACCAGTGATTAACCACGCTCACATGGGAACTCCTTCTGCAGTACCTTTCAGACTGCACATATCAAACTTAACCAGAAATAGAGACTAAAGTGTAGTCGGTGGGACTTCCCTGGTGGTCCAGTGGGTAAGACCCTGAGCTCCCAATGCAAGGGGCCCGTGTTCGATCCCTGGTCAGGGAACTAGATCCCGCACACATGCCCCAAAGACCGCATGCCGCAACTAAAAGATCCTGCATGCTGCAACGAAGACCCGGTGTAGCCAAAATAAATAAATAAATAATTTTAAATAAACAAGTAAAGTATAGTTGGCATTTGACTAATTATGCTAATTGTAGGAAAAAAACAGACCAATTCGCCTCTTTTCAACAAAGGATGCAACCTCCAACTTCTCCCAAATAGCTCTTTTCAAAAGCTACTGACACATGCTTTGGGGCAGATTGAGTTTAACCTTCCTATCCATGACCAATACTCTCCTGGACAATTCTAGGAAGCTACAAAATAGTTGCAAAGAAGAGTCCTGTGTTCTTTTGTTTTGCTTTGTTCTCAAAATAGAAAAACAAAGTCTGAAGTTTTAAAACCCTAGATTAAAAATTTAGTTTGGGCTAGTTAAGATCAACTGAAAGAGAATAAAGAAAATAAACGGTTAAATATGCCTTATGAGATTTTAATAAAGGCTTGAATTAAAGGGAAGGGCACCACCTAGTGGACCAAATGCAGGATGACATTTTCAGAGCACTCAGCTTAAGCTGACAGGCAGCAGCAATGCCCTCTGCTCCTTCCGTGGGTTGAAAAGGGCTTGTTATTTCATCAGGGGCACTAAGTAAAATGAGCTCAAGACAAAGAAATACCTCACGGTCTCTCTTCCACACCTCCCTCCACCCCCCATTTTTTAAGGGAAAATTCTGGGCAAGAATAAAATAAGCTACAATAATGTGAATGACATACTCACCAATTTAAAGCTACAGAGGTAAAACATGAAAAACTGCACATGGCAAGAGGCATGCGTGGGCAACAGGAGTTTGTCAAAGATGGTTATGAGATCTCGATATAAATCCTTTGTTTTGTTGTTATCAATCTTACCTACGAAGAAAATTTGGCATTTCAGTTTTATAAAGACATTATTTTCAAGCTACCAGTTTCATTTACCAAATTTGTAAAAAGCAAACAATACCATTAAGACATACATCATCTATTAAGCTACGGGGGGGTGGGGGGGAATACCATCTTTATTTTGTACAGAGTTTCCTTTTTAATTACAATAACCCAGCACTGGCAAGGAAGCAGGCTCTCATCTCATACACACTACTGTGATGCCACACATTGTAAAACTGCCATTTAGAAGCAGAAGCCCTCTGATCCAGTAATTCTACTGCTAGAAATTTATCACAAGCAAATAATTGACAATATATATACAAGGATGTTCATTATACTGTTATTTATAATGGCAAAAAAAGCAGGGGGAGAAAAAAAATAAGAAACCAGTTAAATCCATATAACTGTTTTAGAAGAACAGTGAATGGTATGAGAAAATGTTCACAAGAGGTGAAAAGGGAAGATTATAAAATACTACATAGAGTGTGATCCCCAAATCCACTGAGAAAAACACATATACCCATGCAAACAGAAAAGAAAAAAAAAAAGCTAATAATGGTTCTCCAAATAGTAAGAATGTGGCTGTATAAACTTTGTAAATCCTTTCCTGTATTCTCCAAATTTTCTCTAATCAATATGTATTATTTTTATAACAGCAAAAAAGTTAAAGTAGTAACATATTAATTCAGATTCAAGCCCTAATAATAGAACTGAGTGGCATGGCAAAGCCTCTAGACTAAAAATTCTGTAAGGACAAGAAGCATATCAATTTGTTCACTACAGCACCAACACCTGGCAAAACCAAAGTTACCTAGACTCTCTAAATTCAATACGGAACACCAAGTACCATGTATCAACGTCTACTATACCATTTCTTAAATGTCTTGAACTTGAGGTCTGCCTAAAACTGTCCAAGCTCCATATATAAGCTTTCAATACAGTAATCAGTGAAAATATCATCAAGGGCTTTGAAGACAAACATAACTAAGCCTGAATCCTGGTCCCACTATTCTCAAGCTATGTCATGTTGGCAAGTAACAATCTCTCTAAACCTTCTCTTCCTCATACTCAAAACAGTGATTTTTTGACAGGATTTCTATCAGTACTAAAGTATGAAAAATACCCAGCACAGTGCATTGTAGGTGTTCAACAAAGCAGCGGTTACTGTGACTACTACAGGTTGTTACCATCTACATAGCAGACATCCTTAATGTAGGACAAAAGTAAAGACAGCAGGATGTCCAGGCGTTCAGCTACAGGATGGACCATCTGATCAAGCATTCCCGGATCAGCCTTTGTTTCATGGTCAGTTTCTTCATCTTCGTCCTTTGAAAGTAAAGTAAAAACTAACATTAAAAGCCTCAGTAAAAGTAGTTCAGTGAGAAAATTCTGAGGTAATCGTTTCCTTTAAAAGATAAAAGAAAATACACAAAGACCTTTCCAGGCAGGGGCTCTCAACCAGAGGTGTGAATCAGAACCACCCGTGGAATTCAAAATGAAAGCACAGATTCAGCCTCTGATTCTCATTTAGACACCCATTTACAGTGTGGCCACGCAAACATCACAGATTTCCCCCAGCTCCTGGCACCCACTGTTGGTGCCAGTTTCCTTTCCCAGGACAGGGCACCCATCCCCAAGCTGCTATGAGTATTGGCTGCCGACAGCTCACAGCTTCTCCCCCTTCTCCAGAGAAATGCCCTTGCTGCTCCCATTCCCTCCCCATCAGAACTGACTGACACGAGGTCACAGGAGGCCACCTCTCTGGTCTCAAGGCAGGACTAACTCTATCCTGCAACTCATGCTCCAGAGCTTCTGCGGGGGATCAGGCTGTAGCTGCTTTCCAACTGAGACCGAACTCTCACTTAGTTCCTTCCCCTGCCTTTTCCAGCTTCCTCACACCCTTTGTCCCAAGGGCACCTGAATCCCCATCTCAGGCTCTCCTCCCGGTGAACCCAACCGAAGACACTGCCCCAGGTAGAGAAGCACTGCATTAAGGTATACAATTTGTAAAACACAGAAGTTACATTGGTATGCTTTTCCATTTATCACTCTTTCACAAGCAATATGTGGTTTACAAAAACAAAGAACAAACAGAAGAATAAAAATGAAACATACTTCACCAAACCCAAATTCAAAGCCTTGGAAATAAGCTCTACTAGTCAATAAGCAACAAAAAAGCAAACTACTCATTTAAGAACTCATTTTCAAGTTTGCTGAACTACTGTTTTAATTCAAAGCCTTGAAAAAGGTGAGAAGCCATTAGCTGTTTCTTCCCACCCTCTGGGACTGTGAACTGTGTATGTCTTATTTCATTAATAAATGCTGACCATATTAAAGAGCCCTTCTGTGGCATCTGTTCCACTACTAGTCTGAGTTGCTGTTTCCTCAGCATCTTCAATATCCTGCCGGGATGCATTCACCTACATTACAACAAAGAAAAAAAAAAAGAATAAAAGCTTTTAAAATATAACTACATTATTCAGGGACTTGAAATTCATCTGATACACATGCTTTAAAGATGTCCATATTAGCACCCTATATAGCACTGTAACTCAATAAACAATCACAACGCAAACCTATAAATGGGTCTGGGTCATGGAGAAATTTACAAGATTATAAATTAAGTTCCCTGTATTACATATGTACATAAAATTAATATGAACTGTGCTATGTTGGTCTAAAAAAGGTAGCTTCAACAAACTCAACGTTTATTCCAACTCTTACTATGCACAAGACACACGCATGGTGTATAAGAGGCATATCATCAATCAACTGAGGAGAAAATTATTAAATGCAATCAATTTTGAATTAATGAATATTTATTTGGCTATATAACCCTTCAGATATCTTACTTAACATACCACTCATATCATGCCTTTTCAACTGTCTATAAATGACCTTCTTCCTAAATATACTCTAAAATGTTCCATAAGCATATATGTATGCAGTTGACCAGAGAGGTTTAACTCCAAGTGAGCAACGTGCCAGCCCACCCAACCTCCAGCCCTTCCTAGACCTCCTACAGAATCAATGTCCTTCCCATCAACTCCTATTTCCTTAGTCCACAAACCTCAAGTCTCCCCAACCCTGAAACATGTCTCTCACCCCGCCTCATCCCCTCTTTACACCACAAACCCTCACCAGGTCTCTAGCAGCCCCACTTCCTATCCATCCATGCTCTCTCCAGCAACAGACTACCTCCTAAACACCAAACCCAAGGACTTTGCTTTTCTCATCCTCCTTAAAAAGCTCAGCAATAGGGGACTTCCCTGGTGGTCCAATGGTAAAGAATCCGCCTTCCAATGCAGGGGACGTGGGTTCGATCCCTGGTCAGGGAACTAAGATCCCACATGCCATGGGGCAACTAAGCCCGCATGCCACACTACTGAGCCTGTGCACCTCAACTAGAGAGCCCGCATTCTGCAAACTACAGAGCCCATGCACTCTGGAACCACGCGCCACAACTATATAGAGAACACCCATACACCACTAGAGAGAGAAAACCCGCACACCACAACTAGAGAGAAATCCGCGCGTTGCAACAAAAGATCCCGCATGCCGCAACAAAGATCCCGCATGCTGCCAACTAAGACGCGACGCAGGCAAAAATAAATAAATAAATAATGATAAATAAATAAATAAAATATTAAAAAAAAAAAAAAAAAAAGGTCAGCAACATCTCATGCTGCCTACTAAAGCCTTCCTCCCTCCAGATCCTCCCTGGGTGTCCAGACTCTTGGTTTTCCTCTCATTTCCGATCTCACTTCCTCTCTCCTGTTGGCCTCATTCTCAGTCCCCTACCTGCAGCTACAACTGCTTGGTGAATATTCTCCATCTAGCTCCCCACCTGCACCTCAATCCATCCAAAATGGAACCCATCATCCTGCAACTTCCTCCTGACGTTTCTTATTACTGTTACCGCAACACCAAACTTTCATTCCACAGGGAGCTACCTTTGAAGGGTTCCTTTCCCTTACCTTCTACTCCCCTACTTCCAATCCAGTCTCAAGGACCTTTCCTCCCCGTGTCACCAGAATCCATCACTTTCTCATTCCCATTGCAGCTTATTGCAAGCCTCTTTAAGAAAAGTATAAAGAATCCCCAAATAACTTCCTTAGGTATGCATTCCCAACTTCTTCTGACTACATCAGGTTTTCTAGCTCATAACGCGTGTGTTCCATTCACAGCATTTACCACAACTGTACTTTTCCATTTACGTGACTATTTAATTAATGCCTTGTTCCCCAACCATGAGAGATGGGACTGCCTATAAACACCAGCACATCAATGCTCAAAGAAATGTTCAAGAAATGTTCAAAGAAATGAATCAAAGGTGGAACTGTGGATTTTTTTCCACTGTTGCTACTACTGTTTCAAATATTATGATTATAACAAATACTATAACATTATGTAATAAATAAAAATCAAGAGAAAAACAGATTACCCAATACTTACGTCCAACTTGAGCAGCTTTTCAATAACGAGCTCCAGAATTTCATGTCTCAAGGTCGGAAAATACACACTAATCCTTAGTAAGTTATGAACATAACATTCCTAAAACATAAAAAGATGAACATTTCGACAGAGGATAAATGTTTCATAATTATGCAAGCAAAACATCAATTACACAATCTTTAGTTTCAACTATTCAAACAGAAAAGACTATCAAGCAACACAGAAACGACACTGTTTATACACACAATATTAGTATAATTTAATTACCCCCAGTAAATTAAGTCTGTGATTTGTATACTTCTACAATGTTTTTAAAACAGGTTTGTTGAGATATAATTCATATAAAATTCACCTATTTATAAAGTGTACAATTCAATAGTTTTTAGTATATTCACAGAGTTGTGTAACCATCACCATAATCAATTTTAGAACATTTTCATCACCCTAAAAAAATACCTTGTATCTTCTAATAATGTACCTCCTCCCAGCCCTAGGTAACCACTGGTCTACTTTCTTTCTCTATGAATTTGCCTAGTATAGACATTCCATATAAGTTAGTTGTGAATTTTTCATAGATGCCTTTTATCAGGTTGAGAAAGTTCCCTTCTATTTTTTTTTTTTTTTTAGTTCCCTTCTATTTTTGTCATAAAAGGGTTTTGGCGTTTTTCCATCTATTGAGATGACCATGTGGTATTTATCATTTATTCTGATACAGTATACTAATTTGGGGTATTAAATCAACCTTGCATTCCTAGGATAAATTTCATTTGGTCATGGTGCATAATTCCTTTTATATGTTGTTAGGTTCAATTTTCTAGTATTTTGTTGAGAATTTTTGCAACTACGTTCATAAGAGATACAATTTGTAACACACCACTTGAAGCACACCATCACAAATAGCACCAAAAGTTATTAACTCCTTATTTAATACCTGTAATACATTTAGGAAAAAATAATCTATGCTTAAAAGGGAACCACTATTGAAAGTTACACAGATGATCTAAATATTACACAAAAAACTTAAGACTTCATCTATAGAAGGCTCTGCCTTCATGTTCAAATAAAGCATGTTTATAATTGGTAGTAAATGAACTATTATTTTCTAGTAATTCCCATCTGTGTAAGCATTAAGCCTATTTAGATATTTCTGAAATGGACTCTGCCTTTGACTTGCACGTAGGAATAAGAGAAAAGGCACTGAGAACCCTCAGTCAGTCGCTTGCTAAGAAAGGAATCTGAGTCAAATTCTTAGTCTTGAGTTTAAAATTCAGCAGACAAAACAACTTTTAAGAAAAAGACCTAAACTCACTTAAAACTAAATCACAAAAAACAACTTTTCCATTAGTTTCTCCCATGAAAAGATTTCTTACCAACGTTCTCTCTGATTTTCGAACAAACGGAAATTTTTCCACCAGTATCGGCATAAGAAACCATGGTGTTCTATTTTAAAAAGAAAAAACATGCAAACAATCCATGTTAACCGGACTTTCTTGGAAGGTTAACATTTCCGTTCTAAGAGCAAATATAGATACAGGAGGCAAACGGTAACTCTTACTTCAAGCAATTGGAACTGAAAATAAATGCATGGCTTCAGAGAAAATCTGTAACAACTCAGGGAAAAATAAGCTTCTATTAAGTTTGATATCAACAGCAAATTAAAGGGGGATCCTTTTTTCCACAAAAGTTTAATGAAGAGCTTCAGTTTAAAATCTAAACACTTCCCACTGCACATATATATTATTTTAAAAAGGAGAAAAAATTATCAACTTGGACTTTTTAAAGTTAGCTTATTTGCTAAACTTACTGGGGGAATTTGAAGTTCACCCCTCCAAAAGAAACCTACACACCTTAAAAGATTTTCTTAGAACTAATTTTTATTCATATGGCATGACACAAACGCAGGGGCTTCTCACTGAAAAGTTTTGGATATCGTGTCTGTCGAAGATAAAAGCAAAATTCCAACCACCATAAAAAGCTGGAGGGGAGAATTTGCGTACAAGTTTTGAAGAATAGTTAAAGGCAAAGAATAGAGATCTGAAATGCCATTTTTTGTAGAATGTGATGTGATATCAACAGGATACAAAAAATATGCAGCATATAACTTCAGTTTTGATGCTATGAACATTTTACAATTTTCTACTAACCGATCATAATTTTCTTGAGACTTAAACACCACAATTCAAAATAAGTAACCAAAGTATACTCACGATGGGACATATCTTGCTATTATTTGTAAGGCTCTGTGACATGTGTCAAAATTTGCAGGAAGATCTACAAGGTGAAAAGGGAGAGTATGAGCATCAAGATAAAACTGAAAACTGAACAATTATCTACCTAAGTCTAAAAATGCCTGCTAACCAAAACTGAAACATTTGTCAGCAAAATAATAATTTCAAGAGTTTTCTCCATGACCGACTATCAATGAAGACTATAAATAATGCCATTAAGGGCAATTGATTGCACGTTAACATTAAATATAACAAAACGATTCCATCAAGGTTGCCTTTTGTTGCAGTCTACATATTAGATTAAGTCCTGGAGGTGCCAGGATACTTTAGCATTCAGCATGCATTCACTAAGACACAGGAGGCAGTCTTTGCTTTAATCCTCTTTATACTTACTATCATCTTCGTCATCAGAATCCGAAACATCTATGTCACCTTCCTTAGTGACCACTCGGGCTTTTGAGGAAAAAAGGAAATATGTTATTCTTCTAATATTGATCTAAACAATCAACAGCTACATAAAAAAGCGATTTTTCCATTGTCCAAACTTAATACAATAAAATTTACAATGGGGGCAGCAGGTTTAAATAGCTAAGAATCCCTGAGTTCCAAGACTTCGTCAGAAGCTCAATAAAGCAAATTACAATCCATAAAAATCATAGCAACAAATGAATCTAGACACTTCCACAGAGGTCATTATAGGGGACAGACATGTACCAGAACTGCTGCCAATAAGCATCCTGGAATCTTCCATGGTGGCATAATCTCCAAAATATAGTGGGAAGGTAACTTTTTAATAGAGATATTTAAAAAAATAAGAATCAAAGCAAGCAAAGAGCAGCCACTTACGAGGTACAAAATGAGAAGCAATCATGCTGAGACATGGTCTAAGGAAGACAGTCTGTGCTGATACAAGATTACCAAGGAAAGCTAAATACTCCTCCACCACTGTCTGACTTCTATTTAACCACTGCAACCTCTAGAGGTGGGAGGGAGAGAAAGACAAAAGGAACATTTTACTGATACAATATATACTATTTTCGAAGTACTGAATTACATATAATAGTTGATGAAATAAATGGTGAACTTACCAACAGAATATTAATAAGCTGCTCAAAGTCTTTTGTCAAGTACATGATGGAGGAACGGAATTCCAGTAGCCAGTTAATGATCTGGTCATCCTTAAGTTAAACAAAGAAAAGTACTTTCAAAATCACAAATTCTCTCAAATAACAGAGAAATGATATCTATCTGGCATTGATCATCTATCAACAATATTTAGGGACTTCCCTGGTGGTCCAGTAGCTAAGACTTTACCTTATGATGCAGGGGGTGTGGGTTCCATCCCTAGTCAGGGAGCTAAGATCCCACATGGCTCGTGGCCAAAAAACCAAAACATAAAACAGAAGCAACATTGTAACAAATTCAATAAAGACTTAAAAAAACACGGCCCACATCAAAAAAAAAAAAAAAAAAATTAAATTGGGAGAAAAAAATGTCACAAACTTGGACTTAAGCCAAAGTTGGGATGAAAATTTCTTAGTTTGTATCAAAATGGAAAAAGATGTTACAATAAATTTTCCTTTTTTTTAAAGTAATATAATAACTGATATACAGGAAAAAGAATCAAATGCAATACTTAATTCTAATCACTTCTGTTTGCCCTAAAAAAGTAAGAACACCTCAAATGTTGACACCTGGGACTTCTTTAAACTAAAGAATTGTAACAGATTCAAATATTCTAAGACCACAAGGACCAACAGGTACCTCTACTTCCTCTGTACTCATGCTGACCTGCAAGCATGTTGACAACATTCATCTAAGCTGATTAACTAGAGTCATCAATAAATGTAACTTTTTCTTAACCCAACCTTCAAATGGGTTTAAATGAATTAAAATGTGGTCTATATAAATGATGGTTCCACTACTCCATTAAATATTTTTCAGACAATAAAATTACTATTCATAATACTTTTAGTGACATGGGAAAACCTAAATAGCAATACAAAAAAGAAGTCATGTAGAGAATAAGGTATCAGTTATATTTAATAAAGATACTGTTTGTATTCATGCATATATACAGCATACACAAGAAAAAAAATTAAAGCCCCTAATTTTGGGAAATTCCCTGGTGGTCCAGTGGCTTTCACTGCTGAGGGTGCGGGTTCAATCCCTGGTTGGGGAACTAAGATCCCGCAAGCTGGGCAGCACAGCCAAAAAAGAAAAAAAAAAAGGCCCTAATTTTTGAAAGAAAACGGTTAATGCTGATTAAGACTCAGTAGGGGAAAGAGACACATGGTGTTGTACCTTTAGCAACAGACTACAAACAGACAGTGTTGAACCTGCAGTGATGAACTATTAGCAGACAGGGCTGGACCTACAGCAATAGACTACTTATAGGGAGTGTCATTTAGTGAGAACACAACATGTGCCAGGCATGGTGCTCAACACCGTACATATATACCTTTTCCGAATCCTAACAATGCTGCAAATGGATTACTGTTATTCCCATTTTACAGTTGAGGAAACTGAGCCTAAGAAAGATTAATAAGCAATTTGCCCAACCAAACCAGTAAAAAACTAGGTTCAAACCTGACCGCCTACAGGAATAAAGACACAGACGTAGAGAATGGACTTGAGGACACGGGGAGGGGGAAGGGTAAGCTGGGATGAAGTGAGAGAGTGGCATGGACACATATACACTATCAAATATAAAACAGATAGCTAGTGGGAAGCAGCCACATAGCACAGGGAGATCAGCTCAGTGCTTTGTGATCACCTAGAGGGGTGAGATAGGGAGGGGGGGGAGGGAGACGCAAGAGGGAGGAGATATGGGGATATATGTATAGATGATTCACTTTGTTACAAAGCAGAAACTAACACACCATTGTAAAGCAAATATACTCCAATAAAGATGTTAAAAAAAAACCTGTCCGCCTAGATCAACGCTCTGCCCACTTTCCCACAATGCCTTGCTCCACATGAAGGAGCTCCCCACCTTTTCCCCACCGGTTCACCAGTGAGTGCTTCCTATGCATTATCTATGTGACAAAGCTCAATGACACTGACTATTTACTGATGAACCCTAAGTAACCTGGCAATAAAATAAAGTAAGTCACAACTCATTTGCACTACAGTAACTTCATAATGTCCACAGTCATTAAGGATAACAAGGCCTGAAACAGAGAAGACAAGCTAAGTTACACACAAATAAAAATAAGTTAGCTCTATCCTGTCACTTTTCCACTAAAACAAGTGCAACAAAATTATAAGGACAACATTTAAACTGCTCCACTTTTTAAAGTAAACCAGTCAGAGACTTTGGTGCTTTAGTACTGAACTATTATTAGAAACAAATTATTTTAACACTCCTCTGAACTAATGTGGACACAAATGATGTGACTCTTAGTCTGTCAAAATCCCAAGGAGACATGCTGATATAAAATACAGCAGAACACAAAGAATGTGGTTCTTCATACCTGTGGAAGAATGCACAGGTCTTTAAAGAAAGCTTTAAAGAAGAAGTGATGCTTCCATTGTCTTTAAACAGAGTGAGTATTCTTGGGGGCTCTATACCTTACAGAGGTAAAAGCATGTCTTCAGAAAACCAAAAGTAGTTCAGTATGGCTGGACTATATCGTGAGCAAGCAAGCCAACAGATAAATCTGGGGAGCAAAGAGGGGCCAGACAAATCAGTGAAGTCCTTGTAAGCCAAATTTACAATTAGAAAGATCTGCTGGCAGTGTAGGGTATGGACTGAATGAACAACCATATGCTTAGACAGAACCTGAGAAAGTTCATTGGTGAAGATGATATTGCAGTTGGATCTCAAAGAGTAGGAGTTTTATAATTACAGTAATAATAATAATAGTAAACACTAATATAAGACTAACTATGTGCAAGGCATTATTCTAAGACTTACATATATTAACTCGTTTAATCCTTACAACCGCTCCATGAGATAGGTACTACCATTGGTTCCCATTTTATAGCTGGGGACACTGAGGCACTGAAATGCAGTAACTTGCCCTCAGTCACAAAGCCAGTAAGGGAGGGAGACTATGTAACCAGAGCCCATGCTCAAATACGTAGCAAACAAAGTAGATACAGAGGACCTCTTACAGCCAGAAAAAAAAAGGCACATGCAAAGCCCTGAAGATGAACAGAAATGGCAAATTTAAGAAATAAAGTATCTAGTGGGACTGAACACTGAAAATTTGTTGCAGACCATGCTAAGAAGCTGGTCCTTTATTCTTCAGTGGGCATGAAGTAGGGCAATGACATGTTTAGAATGTGCTTTAGAGATGACTTAGGCTGAGACAGAGATAAGCAATAAATCATTTAAGCACATGAAGAAAGCTCCAGAAGTGGGTTTGGGAGAGAAAGAATGCTAAGCTCAGGGCACTTGTTAACACCTGTGGGCTGGCAGTTTAGACATCTGTACAGCATTGTAATTCAACTATACTTTGATAAAAATTAAATTAAATTAAATTAAAATTTTAAGATTTTAAAAAAAGAACGAAAGAAAGAAAGAAACAGGTCTGGAGCCCACAAGAGCAATCTGAGCTATAGATGCAAATCTGGAAGTTATCAGGACACAGATAAATTTCAAAGCCATGAGGGCATAAGGAAAACACACAGGAAGAATCTGTAAAGTGAGGAAAGGGTTAAGTTTGGAAATCCAATCAATGCCAAATTTAAGAAGAACCTGTCAAGAGAATGATTAGAGATAAGTGATAAGAAGACAGGAAGATCAAAGAAACCGAAGGAAAGGGTTTTTTTGTTTTGTTTTTTCATTTTATTTTATTTTTTGGCCACGCCACGCAGCATGCGGGATCTTAGTTCCCCAACCAGGGATCAAACCTGCACCCTCCGCAGTGGAAGCGCTAAGTCTTAACCACTGGACCGCCAGGGAAGTCCTGAAGGAAAGGTTTTAAGAAATGGGTAGTCAACTGTATAAACTGCTACAAGGAATTACTATGGGGCTTTAAAAAAAAAAAAGAAAGTCCATTGAAATCAACACGTAAGAAATCACTGGTAACTTCTGTCATAGTAAATACAGCAGTGGACTTAACAGTGGATTTAAACATGAATGAGAAATGAGAAAATGCAGACTGTCAACAGGAACAACAACTAACAATTACAAAGTCCTCTGAGTCAGAGGCTGTTCTAAATGCTTCTTGTATATTAACTCATTGGATCCTCTTAAAACAGCTACATTTAAAGTACTTCTCTTATTTCTCTGGTTTTACAAGGAGGAAAACAGAGGCAAAGAGGTTAAACAACATGCCCAATATCACACACTGGGAAACAATGGAGTTGGGATTTTAATGCCAGGCAATCCGACTACCAATGCCCACAGTAACAGACTATTCTTTCCAAAATTGGGCAATAAAGGAAGAAAAGGGAAATAACACTTACTGAGTTGCTACTACATGACAGGCATATACCTTGTACCATTTCCAAAAACACTGAAAGAGTAGTAGTTTGAAAGAAAAGTCATTTTTTGTTGTTTTTTTGTTTTGTTTTGTTGTTTTAGCACTGGAGAGACATGAGAGTTGCATGCAGCATAGAAGAAAGGTTCTAAAAACGAAAAATTAAAGCAGGGTTTCTCAGCCTCAGGACTACTGGCATTTGGGGCCAGATCATTCACTGCTGTGAAGGGCTGCCACGTGTACTGTAGGATGTTTAGCGGCATCCCTATCATCCACTCACTAGATGCCAGTAGCACTCTTCCCTTCTCCCAGTTGTGGCAATCAAAAATGTCTCCAGTTCATCACCAAATCACCTCGGGGGCAAAAGTGCCCCTGGTTGAGAACCATTAAAGAAGGATCATAGAGCAAGTTCTAGAGAATGGAATAGGACCAAAAGTGCAAACCAATGTCTCTACAAAGTGGCAACAACTTTGCTAATAATCAAACACAAAATTAATTACCTTTATCTCTGGATCTGACAGCTGGTTCTTCAACAACTCAAAGTCATTTGTTTCCCCCTTAATGAGAAGGGGGGAAAAAAAATGAATTTTTCCTTGCTTGGGTTTCCAGTTAAAGACCAACAGCAGGATTTTTAACTTATACAAAAAGAACATTGTAACATACACATATCAGTTGCAGATTATAAAATCCTGACTACGAAAATTTTAAAACTCATGTTAGTGTAGCTAGGGGGCTTGGAATAAAGAAAATGACAACAGGCCATTCATATTTAGCTATATTTGTGTACTTACATTTGAATATGATAGTCAATATTCCATGATACTATCCAATCATATATATGGATATAAATGCAGGTTACATATAAAAATAGACAGTAATGCATATTTTCCCACCATTGCTGAGATACAGCAGAATCACTTCTAAACTAACACAAAAACAAAGCCAAAAAAAAAAAAAAATCCCCATTAATAGAGCTGGTTTATTGTCCCAAAGCAATGCTTTGGTAACTCCTTAAGAAATAAAATGTGGGACTTCCCTGGTGGCGCAGTGGTTAGGCATCCGCCTGCCAATGCAGGGGACACAGGTTCGATCCCTGGTCCAGGAAGATCCCACATGCAGAGGAGCAACTAAGCCACAACATAGTTGTGCGCCACAACTACTGAGCCTGCGCTCTAGAGCCCACGTGCCACAACTACTGAAGCCCACGCACCTAGAGCCGTGCTCCGCAACAAGAGAAGCCACCACAATGAGAAGCCCGCGTACTGCAACGAAGAGTAGGCCCCGCTCGCCGCAACTAGAGAAAACCCATGCACAGCAACAAAGACCCGACACAGCCAAAAATAAATAAAATAAATTTATTAAAAAAGAAATAAAATGCTTCGAGCTAATGGTTTTTTATTCTACTATTTGCTGAAGATTTTAAAAAACACTAGGTAAATAAAGCACTTGAAGATGTGAAACCTCAGCAAAGGGGTTACTACTCTAATTTTGAACTGACAGCACCGTGCTGTTGTTAAATTTATTTGATTTCAATATTGATATCTAAAATCCATTTTATTTGTCTACTGATTTTTAGTATAACAGCTATAACTGTATTCCGACCAGCAAAAATCAAACCTCAATATATCAATTATATTTCAATAAAGCTGGGAAAAAAACCCACCAAACTTCACATTATCATCTCTTACCTTTCTGTACTTCAGCAACACTTCTGTCACAGTTCCACCGAACCGAACAGTTTTTCTTGGGGGAGAATTGAAGAAATCATTTTCTAATGCAAGCATATCTGAAAGCCTATGGAACCAAGATTATTAAGCCATTAAGTGCATGACAGGGAAAAATAAAAGCTATAATAGCCAACACTTATTGAACCAACATCATTCAGTGGGACTACTGCTAAAGCCTCCTAACGGGCCTCCCTCCTTCCACTTGAGTCCCCCAGCAATCCATTCTTCATTCAGTGATCTAATGATCTTTCAAAAACTTAAGACAGATCATGCTACTCTACTCTCTTGCTTAAATTCTCCAAAGGTTTCCTACTCTTTATCGTCTTCAAGGTCCTACATTAATCTGGCCCCTGCCTACCTCTCTGACCTCACCTCTAACCACTTACCGTACTGCAGCCAGGGTCCTTTCTGTTCTTCAAACCTGCCAAGCAGATTCCCATTTTACTTACTATTCCCTCTGTCAGAAACACTCACTCTCCAGATGTGTACGTGGTTGGACCCTTGTCTTCATTTAAGTTGAAGCTCAAATGTCAGAGACCTTCCCCATGAGAAATCGAAAGTACCCATCCTCTCCCTCTCCCCTACCATCACACTGTTTTATTTCTTCACAGCAGTTACCGCTATCTGAAATCATCGTTTACTTATCTACTGTCTTTCCCTCCTTAGACTGAAGGTCTGTTGAGAGCAGGGACATTGTCTCTTTTGATATACTGTCCCCCATGCTTAACGCCAAAAGTAGGTACTTAAAAAAATATATTATGAATGATATTATGCCAAGTGTTCCGCCAAGTTTGCTTCTTTTAAACAAAGCAGATTAGTGAAAAAACAGCATCCTGCTAAGGACTGTCAAAGTTAAACCCCGAAGTGTTTTACGGGGGTTAGGGGCTTTAAAAGCTGAACTAGATATAAACACTGTTAAACAAACGTGTGTCAAAACAAATTTCAAACAAACAAACAAAACGTAAGACGCAATTTTCCGTCAGTGGCAGCATCTGGCTAATAATCCAAATAACCCAGGGACCTCTTTCCAAAGCTAGTCGAAGAAGCAGGAGGGAAGAATAAAGGAGCAGAATGTAGTACCCAGGCCTGGGATGCTATAAGGGAACCCAGTGGGGAGAAAAGGGGGACTATGGAACAGAGAATAGGTTCATTTTTCCATCCCCTCTTCCACTTTTATTACCCATCTAAGGGGCATGGACTCACTCTTGAGAACCTGAAGTGATCCTCTTCCCTCTGCTCCCACCCCACTCCGTTAGCTCTGTCCCAGACCCTTCAGCTCCGCTCCCCTAATCCCGGTCCTGGGCTTTGGTCCCAGACGCGCAGAAGGAAGCGTCCTGGGTTCTTACCCGGTCCTCGACGCGCCCAGCGTCTTGACTGCAGCTGCCGCAGCGGCGGCATCTCCGGGCAACCGCGTGTGAAGCAACGGTGCCGCCATCTGACCAGACACACGCGACGACTACACCTTACGCCGGAAGTCGTGCTCCTTCTAGGACCGCCTCCATCCCGGAAAACGAGTGTGCGAGCGACGGCCTTCAGCCAATCAGGAACCCCACGTGGGGAGAGCTGAGTGACCTCGGCGGGCTAGAGTGCCGCCAAGGCGGTCTCTTCGGCCCCCTGCATCAGGCCCCTCCTTCCGCTTGGAGGACTCTCTCCGCCCAGCGAGGTGCGGCGATGAGGGCGCCTCCAGTATTAGGATTGGAGACGTTCGTAGGACGATTCAGTCCAGCCCTGAGGCTCCCGGAGAAAGGGCGAGGACACCGGGAGGTGCTAAGCGGTGGCTGGGTATGTCGAGTATTAACTTTTTGGAGTCAAAGCCTTCTTCAATCAAACTGAAGAACCCGAAGCCCTGTGATTAATCCAAACCCGCAGAGAGATAGGGTGGGTCGGGGTTTGAACAAGTCGGCTTGACCCAGGAACCCGCTTCTCCGTCCCCACTGCGCTATCCTCACAGACACCCAAGCTAATCTTCCCCTCCCGGAAGCAGGCTTGACGAAGAGAGTTACCTAGAAATCTCAGAGCTGTGACGATGCTGGGATGAGAAATGAGAGAGTGAGAGAAGACAGTTTCCAAAAGGCATTAGCCCTTAAACTTAAAATTTTAAAGGAGGTACCGAGTCGGCCGACCAACAAAGCAGGGAAGGGTCTTCCAAGCATAGGGAACAACAGGTGCCAAGGCAGGGTGGGTGGGAAGGAGGCAGAGGGAAAGAGGGAGTGTCCCTCCCCTCAGTTTCTAAGAAGGGAAAATGTTGCAACCTTTGGAAACTGTATAGAGCTATATAAAAAGGACTTAAACCAGCTACAGCGACTTGTTGAATATAAAGCACTGTTCTGTTTTTGCAACAATGTAACTGTCCTTCTGCTGTCTCCATATGGTCGCACCATTTCTTCGCTCACTGCTTTAGAGTTCCTGCGGAATGCGGGGCAGAAATCATTCATGTCCCCAAAACAGAGGAAATTACGCCCTAGCTCACAAAGATGTTCAAGACAGCTGTTTAAGTGGGAATCTTTACCCCTCCACCCCCAGAGCTTAAAAAAAAAACACAATTCTTTGCACTCTCAGCCAGTAGAAGTTTAACTCTGTACTGTCAAGCAATTTGACAATTACTTTATTCTTTCATTTTTAAAAAGTCTGATATGTACAAAAGAATATATATTAATGTAAGTTATAAAGCATAGTAAAGTGAACACCTGTGAATGTACACCCAACTTACGAAACAACCTGTATTATTGATTCTTCCTGTGTGCTCCTTCCATATCCCACCTCCCTGCTTCCTCTCAAGGTAATCACTATCCCGATTTTTTAAAAATCATTTCAACTTTTCTTTATGCAATTACCATATATATTCCCAGACAATATACTGTTTATTTTCACTTGTCTTTCAATGATAAAATTACTTCCATGCTGTATTATGCTGCTGCTTCTTTTCAATCAACATTATGCTTCTAGAATCCATCCCTGTTGTATGTAATTGTGTTTTCCCTGCTATGTAGTGTTCCATTATATGAACATACCATGATTTATAAATCCATTTTCTTATCGCCAACATTTAGATTTTTTCCTTTCCGCACTCCCTCCCACTGTTATGTACATTGCTATGAATATTCTTATAATAGTCTCCTAATTCATATGTGCAAGAATTTTTCTAGGGTAGAGTTGCTGGCTTGAGGGGTATACAAGACACAGTCAAAGAGCTTTCCATGGGAGTTTGGGATTAGCAGATGCAAACTGGTATATATAGAATGGATAAACAACAAGGTCCTACTTTATAGCACAGGGAACTGTATACAGTATCCTCTGATAAAACATAATGGAGGGCTTCCCTGGTGGCGCAGTGGTTAAGAATCCGCCTGCCAATGCAGGGGACACAGGTTCAAGCCCTGGTCTGCGAAGATCCCACATGATGTGGAGCAACTAAGCCCATGTGCCACAACTACTGAGCCTGCGCTCTAGAGCCCCAGAGCCACAACTACTGAGCCCGCTTACCTAGAGCTGGTGCTCTGCAACAAGAGAAGCCACCGCAATGAGAAACCCATGCACCGCAACGAAGAGTAGCCCCCGCTCGCCGCAACTAGAGAAAGCCCACGCGCAGCAGCGAAGACCCAGTGCAGCCAAAAATAAATTTAAAAATAATAATAATGGAAAAGAATATGAAAAAGAATGTATATAGGGACTTCTCTGGTGGTCCAGTGGGTAGGACTCGGCGCTCCCAATGCAGGGGGCCCGGGTTTGACTCCGGGTCGGGGAACTGGATCCTGCATGCATGCCACATCTAAGAGTCCACATGCTGCAACAAAGAAGCCCGCATGCCGCAACTAAAGATCCCACATGCCGCAACTAAGACCTGGCACAGCCAAAATAAATAAATAATAAATAAATAAATATTTTTTTAAAATACTCTTTAAAAAAAGAATGTATATATATGTATATATGTATCAATATGACTGAGTCACTTTGCTGTACAGCAGTAACACAACGTTGTAAATCAAGTATACTTCAGTAAAAAATAAAGAAAAGAAAAAAAGAGCTTTCCAAAGTGGTTGTGCCACTACACACTGCCAGCAATACCTTGTCCTGAAGCTTGAGCACAACTCCTTCCTTATTCTCACAAAGCACAGTTAAGACAAGACTTCTAAGTTAAAATGTTTTTTCAGTGAAACCTGAGTACAATGCAAGAAAAATCCTAAAACTAAATAGCATAATCTACTATTGGAGTTCCTTGGTCATGTTTCTTCATTGCGGATCCTCTTCTCACTCTGTTCCATGGGCCAACTCAGCTGGCCAGGGAAAAGCCTCCTTTATCCAATCTTGCCTTTCACAGACTCTGATCTCTTTTTGTCTCCAACTCTAATAAAAAATAAACAAATAATAAAGACCTCTCCTTCTCCAACAACAACAAGCAAACAAGAATTAGCATGCTCCTGCAAAGATGCAGCCTTGCTCACAAAGAAGTCATCCCTTTACATTACTGTGCATTACAGTTGTTCATAATTGTTCTGAGCTTCTTCACTCCAGAATGAAATTTTACTTTCTATACCCAGAAGACCCATTAAACTGTTTTTCAAAAGAGCAGTCTTCCCCTAGAGATGAATTTTACAGTCATCCCTAGAGTGGTTCTCTTGGTTAAAGCCTCTTGGCTTGAAAGTAACAGAAACTATCTCAAGCTATTTTAAAAGGAAAAGGAGAATTTGTTCTAAGGATACAGGATATCTTAAAGTACCTGAAAATAATTTTTCACTGGCCAAATTTGAGTCAGGCGCCCTCCCCTAACCCAATCGTGAGAGGTGAGGTCATATTGTACCTTTGCTGTAGATGGAAGTGTCACTATTAATGCTCCAGAAATGTTTTTCAAATGACTATATGGCAGGGATGATTCAAACGAACAAATTTCTAAATAGCAAAGCCAATAATAGATATCCCATTTGTCCCTTTCCCCTTTCCAAAAAGAGTCAAAAATTATTTTATGAGTCACTTATCTTTACAAAAACCCCATTCCTTAATGCAAGATCTCACCTATATATCTTTATTGTTTATTTATTTATTTTATTTATTTTGGCTGTGTCGGGTCTTAGTTGCAGCACGCAGGATCTTCGTTGAGGCATGAGAGATCTTTTGATGCAGCGTGTGGGCTACTCTCTAGTTGTGGCATGTGGGGTTTCTCTTCTCTAGTTGTGGTGCGGGCTCCAAGGCACATGGGCTCTGTAGTTTGCAGCAAGCGGGCTCTCTAGTTAAGGCACGTGAGCTCAGTAGTTGTGGCACATGGGCTTAGTTGCCCTGCAGCATGTGGGATCTTAGTTCCCTGACCAGGGATCGAACCCATGTCCCGTGCATTGTAAGGTGGATTCTTTGCCACTGGACCACCAGGGAAGTCCCTGTGTATCTTTAATAAATACAGTTAATGTATATTAATTAATAACGTATATGTGTTTACTAATTAAAGTATCATATTTACACACAGTATATGTAATTATATATAATAAAAATACATATAAATTGTATTGCTATCTAATTATAATAGTTATATACAATATAATTAATGTATTTAATATATTATTAAATAATAGTATAAATATATCCCAAGACCATTAATTTAGAGCCTTCCTTTTCCCAGAGAAGTATAAAGCAGAGTTTCTCAACCTTGGCACTATTGATATTTTGGTCCAGATAATGCTTTTATGAGGGGAGGAGACTCCTGCGCATTGTAGGATGTTTAGCAGTATCTCTGGTCTCCACCCACTAGGTGATAGTAGCATTCCCCTCCTCCCCATTATGAAAAGCAAAAGTCTCCAGACATGTCAAATGCCCCTGGGAGACAATATTGCCAAAATTAAGAACCACTGGTATAAAGCAGGGCCTTAGTGAACTTTTAGTCCAATTGAAGACACAAAATATATAAGAAACAACTAGAGAAAAAAAGGTAAAACAGTATACAAAGTTATATTGTAAACAGTCATAAAATTTTCATTTTTGCCTTTAATATTCTTGGAGGATATTAAAAAATATTACCATTTTATTCTGTTGGGAAATGGTGGTAATGCACAAGAGCCTCGTTCTATTTAATGCCTATTTGGAATGTTTTTCAGATTTTTACCAGAAGGATGCTACAGAGAAAAGTACCTTAATTTCTTCCCTAAATTCCTTAGAAGGCAACTGCATCTGACTTAAGTTATGAATCAATAACATATTTTCTATTGTTTTATTGGCATAATTTCAGAACTTTGTTTTATCTGTCTTTCTAATTGATCTTTGGTTGGTAGGAGCAACCAAACCTCAACTTTATCTTTGCCTACAGACTTTCAGCCTAATAGTGGTTAATATCTATATTCATCTATTCAACAAATATTTATTGAACACCTAGGTACCAGGCCCTGTGCTAGGCACTGGAAGTATGTGGTCAGCTAACAACAACAACAACAGTAATGGTCCTTACCTCATGGAGTTTGCCATCTAGTGAGAGAAACAGACATTGATCAAATGTATCATTGATCACACTTACAAATCTATTAATTCCTTTACAGGAGAATACATAGTGCTGTGGGGTTCTATAATGTGCATAATTTATACCTTTAGGGAGTTCTGGGAAGTTTCCTTGAGAAAGTGATTATTGAGTTGAAATTTAAAAAGCACTAAGGGGGTCTTCCTGATGGTCCAGTGGTTAAGACTTCACGCTTCCACTGCAGGGGGCACGGATTCAATCCCCCATTGGGGAACTAAGATCCCGCATGTGGCGTGGCCAAAAAAAAAAAAAATCACTAAGGGTGAAGGGGTCAGGAGACTGTGAGGGGACAGTGCTTTGAAGGCAGGAAGAAAAGTGTGTGCAAGACCCCATGGCAAAAGTAGAAAATGGGATATCATTTAGGATTTTAGTCAGTCCAGGGTCATTTGGAGGAGGGTGGTGGTGGGTGAGAAGAAGAGAATCCACTGAGAAAACTGCCAAAATTGGAATACTGAAATAAATGAATAATTGTCCAGGGATCCTTTTGTAATGCAAATACTCATTCCTTTTCCTTCTTTATATTCAAATTACTCTATATTAGCCTTTTGCAAAGCAAGACACAAAGTACAGAAATCTAAGCTAAGTGGATGTTAAATTTCAGAAGAAGTGATATATTATTTAACAGCAATTCACCATGATATAGTCTGATAATGGTACTGGAAAATTTTCTCCATACTAATGTTACTGAACTTAGGTTCACCTGCTCGTCGCTCAGGAATCCAATACCGAGAGGCAAGTGTTGGGTGAAAAGGAAAGATGGCTTTATTGAGGAAGCCGGCAATCCTGGGGAGAAGGTGGACTCATGTCCCAAAGAACCAAATCCCTACTCCCCAGGTTTTGCTTGGCGATTATACAGGGAAAAGAGGAAAGGGCTACATTCTGGGGAGGGTGCAATCTTCTATCTTCAGAGAGATTGTCTTGATCACACAAAAGTAGCCATCATGTCTCACTTGTGGTTGGAACACTATCTGAGCCATAAATCTTTGGTCAGCTAGGCCTTCTGGTTCCAACTGGCCTGGGGTCTTGGGGGCAGCATACAGTTAACTTCTTCTACCTTGTGGGGGTGCCAGTATCTGCAAAACAGCTCAAAGGATACGGCTCAGAATATTATCTATAGTCCTTGAGGAGGTACTAAATGTCCTTGACTTTGTTTAAGAGCTAAACTATTATTTTGTCTTGCTTGCCTATTTTCCTCTGCATTTTCTCATTTCTCTGATTAAATTTATTCTTTGGAACTGAGGGAAGGCCTAGGAGGCTAAAGTTTTTCTACAAACAAGAGGCAGGTGGAGGATGGGGGTTGCGGGGGGAGGGTCGTCTGTCCCGGGAAGCTTCCACAGGGTCCTGCTCAGTTACACTATATCACTTAACTAAAAATTTACTTATATAACAGAGGATAAAGAAAGCGTTAGAACTATATTTTGCCTTATGATCCATTCCCCATTTATTAAAATAGTGTGGTAAATACATACTGTGTGATATAAAAGCACGTTGAGTAGAAAGAGTGGTACCGCAGAAAGAGCATCAGGTTCTAGAGCTGTACACCTTGACCTAGCTCACAGGGTTAAACTTTCAGCTCACTCCTTTCAGAAACAAGAACTAGAAAAGTACCCTTTCTCAGGCTGATCAAAACAGACTACTGCAGAAATAATGAGTTAATCTCCTAATTACAGCCCCTTTCGACTTTTCCAAAAGTTCTGCATCACTTTATTAATCATAAGTAATGACGCTTTTGCCATTTTGTCTAGCAGAGTCAAGCTATGAAAGATCTTAACATGGTGGGGAATTCACGTTAGTTTTGGGACTGTAATATTGGAAGCCTTATACTACATACAGTCTATAATTATACTCTGATATAATTTATGATATTTGGCACTTGTCGAAATGCAGTTTTCTTTCCTTATTTTTGTGCAGGTGACTAAAAGGCATATAGTCTTCCGTGCTTATTTAAGTTAATGAAGTATACTAACTCACAGAACATGGGGGACAGCTAAATAATCACATTAACAATATTTTAAAAAAATGTTTCATGGGTTTTACTGATGGAGTTTCACCCTTTAGAGCTGAGTCACAAAGAATAGGAATCAAACCCCAGATTTGTCATTTACTCTATTACTTTGGGCAACTGCCTATATGTTCTCAGAACTTCAGTTACCTTATCTATAAAATGGGGATAAAATTTTTTTGAGCTATTTTAGGGCTATTGTAAGGATTAGATTAGAGCACATAAAGCACAAACCACAGAGTATGGCACAGTGAGCACTACAGAGTGGGTTTTAATTAAATGACAGTAGTATTTGCCCATTTATTTTCGTGTAAACATGAGAAATGTAGTTGCAGTCAGGTGAAAACTGACCTGTGAGATACAGAAATGGATTTATTGTAGAAAAGAAGAAAATAATTCATAAATTGCCCAGCAGTAACACCTTGAATATTTTGCATCTTATTACTTATAGTTTGTTTCCTATGGCTTTTTAAACTTATTTTAAAAACTGCAGCCAATGCCTGATTATTTCGGGTTTGATTATCTACTTAGAGACTACTCAGCCCTTAATTTCTTGCTGTACAACAGTGAAAACAGAGAGAAAGGAAATGACTTCTGCAGAGACTGAATCATCCTTGTGCCTCATGTAGTATCTGGCACTTAGTATGTACTAAATAAAAAATAAATCAATTTAATCACTTTTCAGTAACTCCAGTTTTAGAAGTCTTGGGTAAGACCAAAGGTAAAAATAAGACTCTTTGAACAATGCTATTTTGTTTTTCACTGTCACTATCTCTAGCCTTCTCACAACTGAGTTTTGACTATGCCAGAGACATTTAATGAAATGCTTAGAATGGTGTTGAATAGAACACACACTGATTCTTTTTCAGGATGATGTCAAGTATGACCTTAATTATTTGAAGAATAAAACTAAAAGTCCAAAATACTTCAGTGTATATTATATGACCTGTGGGAGAAACAAAAGAGAGAGATGATTTTAGCCATCAAGGAGTTTACAAACCTGTAAAGTCAGATTTAACTTGTATATTAACAACTTTAGAGAAACTTTAAAAGGGGGAGGGGGACAAATGACAATGAAAACACGACGACCCAAAACCAGTGGGATGCAGCAAAAGCAGTTCTAAGAGGGAAGTTTATAGCAATACAATCCTACCTCAAGAAACAAGAAATATCTCAAGTAAACAACCTAACCTTACACCTAAAGCAATGAGAGAAAGAAGAACAAAAAAACCCCCAAAGTTAGCAGAAGGAGAGAAATCATAAATATCAGATCAGAAATAAATGAAAAAGAAATGAAGGAAACAGTAGCAAAGATCAATAAAACTAAAAGCTGGTTCTTTGAGAAGATAAACAAAATTGATAAACTATTAGCCAGACTCATCAAGAAAAAAAGGGAGAAGACTCAAATCAACAGAATTAGAAATGAAAAAGAAGAAGTAACAACTGACACTGCAGAAATACAAAGAATCATGAGCGATTACTACAAGCAACTATATGCCAATAAAATGGACAACCTGGAAGAAATGGACACATTCTTAGAAAAGCACAACCTTCTGAGACTGAACCAGGAAGAAATAGAAAATATAAACAGACCAATCACAGCACTGAAATTGAGATTGTGATTAAAAATCTTCCAACAAATAAAACCCCAGGACCAGATGACTTCACAGGTGAATTCTATCAAACATTTAGAGAAGAGCTAACACCTATCCTTCTCAAACTCTTCCAAAATATAGCAGAGGGAGGAACACTCCCAAACTCATTCTACGAGGCCACCATCACCCTGATACCAAAACCAGACAAAGATGTCACAAGGAAAGAAAACTACAGGCCAATATCACTGATGAACATAGATGCAAAAATCCTCAACAAAATACTAGCAAACAGAATCCAACAGCACATTAAAAGGATCATACACCATGATCAAGTGGGGCTTATCCCAGGAATGCAAGGATTCTTCAATATATGCAATTCAATTAATGTGATAAACCATATTAACAAACTGAAGGAGAAAAACCATATGATCATCTCAATAGATGCAGAAAAAACTTCTGACAAAATTCAACACCCATTTATGATAAAAACCCTCCAGAAAGTAGGCATAGAGGGAACTTACCTCAACATAATACAGGCCATATATGACAAACCCACAGCCTACATCGTCCTCAATGGTGAAAAACTGAAACCATTTCCTCTAAGATCAGGAACAAGACAAGGATGTCCACTCTCACCACTATTATTCAACATAGTTTTGGAAGTTTTAGCCACAACAATCAGAGAAGAAAAAGAAATAAAAGGAATCCAAATTGGAAAAGAAGAAGTAATCTGTCCCTGTTTGCAGATGACATGATACTATACATAGAGAATCCTAAAGATGCTACCAGAAAACTGCTGGAGCTAATCAATGAATCTGGTAAAGTAGCAGGATACAAAATTAATGCACAGAAATCTCTTGCATTCCTATACACTAATGATGAAAAATCTGAAAGAGAAATTAAGGAAACACTCCCATTTACCATTGCAACAAAAAGAATAAAATACCTAGGAATAAACCTACCTAAGGAGACAAAAGACCTGTATGCAGAAAACTATAAGACACTGATGAAAGAAATTAAAGATGATACCAACAGATGGAGAGATATACCATGTTCTTGGATTGGAAGAATCAATATTGTGAAAATTACTATACGATCCAAAGCAATCTACAGATTCAGTGCAATCCCTATCAAACTACCAATGGCATTTTTCACAGAACTAGAACAAATAATTTCACAATTTGTATGGAAACACAAAAGACCCCGAATAGCCAAAGCAATCTTGAGAAAGAAAAACGCAGCTGGAGGAATCAGGCTCCTGGACTTCAGACTACACTACAAAGCTACAGTAATCAAGACAGTATGGTACTGGCACAAGAACAGAAATATAGATCAATGGAACAGGATAGAAAGCCCAGAGATAAACCCACACATATGGTCACCTTATTTTTGATAAAGGAGGCAAGAATATACAATGGAGAAAAGACAGCCTCTTCAATAAGTGGTGCTGGGAAAACTGGGCAGCTACATGTAAAAGAATGAAATTAGAGCACTGCCTAACACCATACACAAAAATAAACTCAAAATGGATTAAAGACCTAAATGTAAGGCCAGACACTATAAAACTCTTAGAGGAAAACATAGATCGATCACTCTATGACATAAATCACAGCAAGATCCTTTTTGACCCACCTCCTAGAGAAATGGAAATAAAAACAAAAATAAACAATTGAGACCTAATGAAACTAAAAAGCTTTTGCACAGCAAAGGAAAACAAGACGAAAAGACAACCCTCAGAATGGGAGAAAATATTTGCAAATGAAGCAACTGACAAAGGATTAATCTCCAAAATTTACAAGCAGCTCATGCAGCTCAATATCAAAAAACCAACAACCCAATCCTAATATGGGCAGAAGATCTAAATAGACATTTCTCCCAAGAAGATATACAGATTGCCAACAAACACATTAAAGGATGCTCAACATCACTAATCATTAGAGAAATGCAAATCAAAACTGCAATTAAGTATCACCTCACACCAGTCAGAATGGCCATCATCAAAAAATCTACAAACAATAAATGCTGGAGAGGGTGTGGAGAAAAGGGAACCCTCTTGCACTGTTGGTGGGAATGTAAATTGATACAGCCACTATGGAGAACAGTATGGAAGTTCCTTAAAAAACTAAAAATAGAACTACCATACGACCCAGCAATCCCACTACTGGGCATATACCCTGAGAAAACCATAGTTCAAAAAGAGTCATGTACCAAAATGTTCATTGCAGCTCTATTTACAATAGCCAGGACATGGAAGCAACCTAAGTGTCCGTCGACAGATGAATGGATGAAGAAGATGTGGCACATATATACTATGGAATACTACTCAGCCATAAAGAGAAACTAAACTGAGTTATTTGTAGTGAGGTGGATGGACCTAGAGACTGTCATACAGAGTGAAGTAAGTCAGAAAGAGAAAAACAAACACCATATGCTAACATATATATATGGAATAAAAAAAAATGGTTTTGAAGAAACTAGGGGCAGGACAGGAATAAAGACACAGACATAGAGAATGGAGTTGAGGACATGGGGAGGGGGAAGGGTAACCTGGGACGAAGTGAGAGAGTGGCATGGACATATATACACTACCAATGTAAAATAGATAGCTAGTGGGAAGCAGCCACATAGCACAGGGAGATCAGCTCGGTGCTTTGTGACCACCTAGAGGGGTGGGATAGGGAGGGTGGGAGGGAGATGCAAGAGGGAGGAGATATGGGGATATATGTATATGTATAGCTGATTCACTTTGTTATAAAGCAGAAACTAACACAGTGTTTTAAAGCAATTATACTCCAATAAAGATGTTAAAAAAAAGGGGGGGTGGGACAAAAAAGGGAAGGTACAGAACAAGATGTGTAGTTTCCTACCATTTACTTAAAACACGCACACACACACACACACACACACACTCATATAAATAAATATGCTGGGTTTTGCACAGACTCTCTGGATAAGTATTCCAGACACTGATAACAATGATTGTTTCTGGGAAAGGGCCATCAAAGACTGGGGGGTCATGGGTTGGAGGAAGACTTACTTTTCACTGTATAGCCTTTAGTACTATTTCACTTTTTCTTTGTTAACCGTGTTCATGTACTACTTCTTAAAAAAGATTAAAATGTTCTGGTGGTGAGAGGAAAGTAAAATGCTATGTTATCCTTTCTCAGCTCAAATTCAAATCTCTAAGATGATATGTTTTTTAAGGAAACTATTTACAATGCAATGAAATGATAATTATACTGATTTGCTGAAAAGAGGACTCAGGACTATCAGATTTTAGTCTAGCCTCTGCCACTAGCTAGCTATAAGATCTTAGGCAAGGCACTTATGATTTTTATTTGTTTGTTTGGGGTGGAGGGACTAGACTAAATGGCCTTTGGGATTCTTAAAGTTAGTGGTCAATCATTAGCAGCCGATTGGTCCATGTCTATTTATTAGGTCCAAATTTATTATTGCTTAAAAACATTTATTATAATAGAAACAACCAAAATGTCCATCAATAGGAAACAAGTCAGGGCTTCCCTGGTGGTCCAGTGGTTAAGAATCCACCTTGCAATGCAGGGGACATGGGTTCAATCCCTGGTCAGGGAACTAAGATCCCACATTCTGCGGGGCAACTAAGCCTGCACACCTCAACTACTGAGCCCACACACCACAACTAATGAGTCTGCGAGCCACAAGTAGAGAGAAGCCAGTGCACTGCAACTAAGACCCGATGCAGCCAAAAACAAATATTTATCCCCCCCCCCAAAAAAAAAGACAAAAAAAAAGACTGTGCCTCCAATGCAGGAGGCACGAGTTCAGTCCCTGGTTGGGGAAGTTCCTCATGCCCTGGGGTGTGGCCATAAATAAATAAATAAGAGAAAACACTGAATTTAAAAAAAAAGGAAACAAGTTAAATTGATTATGATAGGGACTTCCCTGGCAGTCCAGTGGTTAGGACTCAGTGCTTTCACTGCCATGGCCTTGGTTCGATCCCTGGTGGGGGAACTGAGACCCCATGAGCCGTGCAGCACCGCAAAAAAAAAAAAAAAGATTATGATACATCCACTCAATGGAATACTCTGTGTTCATAAAAAAGAATTAGAAAGCTCTTTGACGCCCCAAATGGAAAGCTCTCCAAAATATACATTAAGTGAAAAAAGCAAGGTATTGAACAGTATGTGAAGAAAAACTAGAGGGAGTTCCCTGGCGGTCCAGTGGTTAAGACTCTGTGCTTCGAGGCGGCTCTCGTGGAGGCAGCTAGCGCGAGGCTGTGGAGCGCTGAGCCGCGCGTCCTGCCCTGCAGCTGCCCAGGCTAGCGAACAATACAGTCAGGATGGCTAAAGGTGATCCCAAGAAACCAAAGGGCAAGATGTCTGCTTATGCCTTCTTTGTGCAGACGTGCAGAGAGGACCATAAGAAGAAAAACCCTGAGGTCCCTGTCAATTTTGCAGAATTTTCCAAGAAGTGCTCTGAGAGGTGGAAGACAATGTCTGGGAAAGAGAAGTCTAAATTTCATGAAATGGCAAAGGCAGATAAAGTGCGCTATGATTGGGAAATGAAGGATTACAGACCAGCTAAGGGAGGCAAGAAGAAGGACCCGAATGCCCCCAAGAGGCCACCGTCTGGGTTTTTTCCTGTTCTGTTCTGAATTCCGCCCCAAGATCAAATCTACAAACCCTGGCATCTCTATAGGAGATGTGGCAAAGAAGCTAGGCGAGATGTGGAATAACTTTAGTGACAGCGAGAAGCAGCCGTACATCAACAAGGCAGCGAAGCTGAAGGAGAAATACGAGAAGGATGTCGCACACTGTAAGTCTAAAGGGAAGTTTGATGGCGCCAAGGGTCCTTCTAAAATTGCCCGGAAAAAGGTGGAAGAGGAAGATGAAGAAGACGAGGATGAAGAAGAGGAGGAGGAGGATGAATAAAAAAAACTGTTGATCTGTCTCCTTGTGAACACCTTAGAGTAGGGAGCGCCGTGATTGACACACCTCTCGCCCAAGACGTGTCTGTTGCCCTCATTAGGTTGAATTACCCAATTGGATCATGATCATATCGTAGTCTCTCAGAGTGCTCTAGCAATTGTCAGTGATTTACATGAAGTGGCCATGGGTGTCTGGAGCACCCAGAAACTGTATCAAAGTTGTACACGTTTCCAAACATTTTAAAAATGAAAAGGCTCTCCTGTTCTCCTCACTCTGTGCACTTTGCTGTTGGTGTGACAAGGCATTTAAAGATGTTTCTGGGGCTTCCCTGGTGGCGCAGTGGTTGAGAATCTGCCTGCCAATGCAGGGGACACGGGTTCGAGCCCTGGTCTGGGAAGATCCCACATGCTGCGGAGCAACTAGGCCCGTGAGCCACAATTGCTGAGCCTGCGCGTCTGGAGCCTGTGCTCCGCAACAAGAGAGGCCGCGATAGTGAGAGGCCCGTGCACTGCGATGAAGAGTGGCCCCCACTTGCCGCAACTAAAGAAAGCCCTCGCACAGAAACGAAGACCCAACACAGCCATAAATAAATAAATTAATTAATAAATTTTAAAAAAATGCATAAGGTTCTACAGTGAAAATTGTAAGACAGGCGAAATCAAAGACCTAATAAAAGAAGAAAGAGCCTATTTCACAGAGGAAGATTTAAAAAAAAAAAAAAATGTTTGTGGCATTTTCTTTTTTTTTTTTAATTTGTGAGGTGGTGTGTTAACTCTATGGTCATTGGCTAGGAATCCCGAGTTCTCAACTGTACATATCTATAGTTTGTAAAAAGAACAAAGCAACCGAGACACACTCTTGACGCTCCTTGCTTGGCGTGGCGACTGTAAGGGAGATGCCTTCCGGAGGGGCCATAGCTCAGGGCGTGCACTGTGGGGCTGGACCTGTGGACACTGCAGTGGGCATCCATTTAGCTTCAGGTTGTCTTGTTTCTGTGTATAGAGACATAGCATCCCGCTGCCATTCTTAGCTGTGGAAAGGGGGGGAGGTCAGCTGGCATGAGAAGTGTTTTGGATCCTTTTTAGTTGAAGTACAGTAGTTTTAAACTGTTTGTTTTTTAAACAAACCATAGAACTCTTCATTGTCAGCAAAGCCAAGAGCCACTGCATTGATGAGAGTTCAAGAACCTTCTATACTAAGGACAATCTGCAACGTTCTGTTATTTTTATTTTTGTATGTTCAGAATGCTGAAATGTTTTCGAAGTTAAAATAAACAGTATTACATTAAAAAAAAAGAAAAAAGAAAAGACTCTGCGCTTCCACTGCAGGGGAAGCGGGTTCGATCCCTGGTTGGGGAACTAAATCCCACTTGCCTCACGGCCCAGCCGGAAGGAAGGAAGGAAGGAAGGGAGGAAGGGAGGAAGGGAGGGAGGGAGAGAGGAAGGAAGGAAGGAGAGAGAGAGAGAGAAAGAAGGAAGGAGAGAGAGAGAGAGAAAGAAGGAAAGAAAGAAAGGAAGAAAGAAAGAAAGAAAGAAAGAAAGAAAGAAAGAAAGAAAGAAAGAAAGAAAGAAAGAAAGAAACTGCTCTCAGAAAAAAAAAAAAAGGACATTTAAGGGAACCAAGCTTGAGATAAAAAAATTTGAAAAAAAACACTAGAATGTACAGTATAAGCACTTTATATATATAAATGAATGGTATATAATGAATGTATTATATATATGTATTTGAACAAAAGGATTTACAAAAAACTAATAACATTTTAAAAAATATATACATTTATTTATTTATTTATTAATTGTTGGCTGTGTTGGGTCTTTGTTGCTGCGCGTGGGCCTTCTCTAGTTGCGGTGAGCGGGGGTTACTCTTTGTTGCAGTGCGTGACTTCTCACTGCAGTGGCTTCTCTTGTTGTGGAGCATGGGCTCTAGGCACATGGGCTTCAGTAGTTGTGGCACATGGGCTCAGTAGTTGTGGCTTGTGGGCTCTAGAGCGTAGGCTCAGTAGTTGTGGCACACAGGCTTTGTTGCTCCGCGGCATGTGGGATCTTCCCAGACCAGGGCTCGACCCATGTCCCCTGCATTGGCAGGTGGATTCTTAACCACTGCGCCACCAGGGAAGTCCTAATAACATTTTTAATGTCTATCAGTAGCACTGTGCTGAGGATTATAGAGAGACTTTACTATGTGCTATTTTATGCTTTTTGGATTTTGTAATATGGAAATATATTACCCAAAGATTTAAACTTTAAAAATCTGTTCATCCTATATATTTATTTTTTTATATCACGTTTTTAATTGAAGTGTAGTTGATGTACAATACTATATAAGTTACAGGTGTACAATATAGTGATTCACAATTTTTAAAGGTTATAATTCATTTAAAGTTGTTATAAAATATTGGCTATAGTCCCTGTGTTGTATAATATTTCCTTGTAGCTTATTTTATTTATTTTATTAAACATTTATTTCTTTATTTGGTTGCACCAGGTCTTAGTTGCAGCAGGCAGGCTCCTTAGTTGCGGCTCCAGGGCTCCTTAGTTGTGGCATGTGAACTCTTAGTTGCGCTATGCATGTGGGATCTAGCTCCCTGACCAGGGATCGAACCCAGACCCCCTGCATTGGGAGCATGGAGTCCCATCCGCTGTGCCACCAGGGAAGTCCCCTGTAGCTTATTTTATACATAATAGTTTGTACCTCTTAATCCCCTACTCCCATCTTGCTCCTCCCCCCTTCCTTCTCCCCTCTGGTAACCACTAATTTGTTTTCTGTAACTGTGGGTCTGTTTCTTTTTTGTTATATTCACTAGTTCGTTACATGTTTTAGATTCCACATATAAGTGATATCATACAGTATTTGTCTTTGTCTGACTTATTTCACTTAGCACAATACCCTCCAAGTCCATCCATGTTGTTGCAAATGGCAAAATTTCATTCTTTTTTATGGCTGGGTAGTATAAAAACATTTCTTTTGAAATGGGGGAAAAATAAAACAGATAGCGTTTTTATTTTATATTTATTGGTTGATTTATGTATTTATTTTTTAAGAATAACGAGATTTATTTTTCCTTCATGTCTAGGGCTGCGTGGAGTCTAGGCTGGTGGGCAGCTCTGCTCCAGGCAGTCGGTCATTTGGGGACCTTGTGTTTTTAAAATACATAAACATCTATATAAAAGTTGTTTATATCGGGCTTCCCTGGTGGTGCAGTGGTTGAGAATCTGCCTGCCAATGCAGGGAACACGGGTTCGAGCCCTGGTCTGGGAAGATCCCACATGCTGCGGAGCAACTGGGCCCGTGAGCCACACCTATTGAGCCTGTGCGTCTGGAGCCTGTGCTCCTCAACGGGAGAGGCCGCGATAGTGAGAGGCCCGCGCACCGCGATGAAGAGTGGCCCCCACTTGCCACAACTAGAGAAAGCCCTCGCACAGAAACGAAGACCCAACACAGCCAAAAATAAATAAATTAATTAATTAAAAAAAAAATAGGCTAAGTTGACAAGCCTTGTTTAAAAAAAAAAAGTTGTTTATATCTTTATAAACATTTATATTTTAAATATGTTTATATTAAAGTTGTTTCTATCTTTCTTTCAAGGTCATTATCTGCTTCCTGGCACTGTGGTAGCACCTGAGGTTCACTAATCACAGTTCTTGAGAACCACCTCTATTTACCCAAGATAAAATCCAACCATACGAATATTGATTAGCCACTGCAAGATAAAAGGCTCTTCTGTAGGTTCCTGAAACGTGTGTGTGGGCACACCCCCCAACAATGTCCTTTGCACTTCCCTGGTCCCTTGTTCTGTACTACGTTAAAGTTGATTTTTCTCTGAGTTCCTAACTATAGTTCTTGTGTTATTAAAACAACTGTGCTTACCTGGTTCATTTTATATACAGAAGCTCAACTGTTGCATATATTATTACTTAAAAATAAATTGATAAATGTCATATGGTTTATAAATTGCTGGTTTAATCCAATTATTCTTTTTTAAAAATTGTGGTAAAATACACATAAAATTTACCATCTTAACCATTTTTAAGTGTACAGTTCAGTAGTGTTAAGTACATTGACATTGTTGTACAGCCAATCTCCAGAACTCTTTTCATCTGAAACTCTGTACCCATTAAACAACTCCCGGTTCCCCACTCTCCCCATCCTCTGGCAACCACCATTCTACTTTCTGTCTCTTTGAATTTGGTTCTCTGATATGAGAAATCTCATATAGGTGGACTCATACAGTATATATCTTGTTGAAACTGGCTTATTTCACTTCGCATAATGTCCTTCCCTTATTCTTTTTTCCGAGTAACTGCAATGCATTAAGTCTTCCAACTTGAGTTAATTTTTTAAAATTATAAACATAGAAATACTGAAGCATAGGGCAGAAAAGGGGAAGAAATATAAAAGCAACTAAATTTTTGGAAGTTTTGATCCAAAGTACCGTACCACCTAAAAATGTACTTTTGCCTATAATTGGAAATTTTAAAAGCAAACTATCCCTATATTAGACCATTCTTGCATAAACAATCCACTGATACAAAGAAAGAACATAAGAGGAGAGCAGTCCCAAATGAATTTTATTTGATTATCATTAAAATATGCAATCAAATCAGCAGGTTTTAAATCCTTGGGAAGAAGGGAAACTCATATTGCTTAAATCAAACGAACATACAAATAAACTGTAACATGTTATAATACCCTGATTGTATTAACCTTTCTGATAGCTTAATGAGGTCACAAAGCATCCTTAAATACAAGGAGCTGCAATTTTCAATGTCCATTTCTGTGGGATTTGTACTGACACATTCACCCAGAGTATGTGAGACATGATTTTCCGCTTAGAATGCTGGAATGCTTTCACAAGAGGAGTCTATTTTAAAAACCAACTTCCTTTAAAATGAAGTTCATTTGGAACAGCATAGTTTATTATGGCTTCAAATTCTGGCAATAAACATCTTTACTGTCTGGGGCTGGAAAATTCTCCCCACTCTGCAGCACAGACTTGGCGGAGGCAGCTGGTCAAGTCTGCCGGGCTGAGACAGGCCAGGGCTCCAGATGGAGGTTTCCAAATCGAGATTAAGGTAAGTATTTGTGCTTTTATAAACTTGCACTTAAATCTGTAGGAACATTGGTGAGTTCTGGAAAGAAAAAAGCAATTTTATTTGAGATGAGACTTATAAACATAGAGAGGAACCAAAAACTGAAAGAGTTGTTGATTTGCATTCTCTCTCTGGAAATAAAGCTTTCAATAGAGAAATAACCCTAGACTGATCTGGGGTATTACAGCCCAAGTTATGACTAATAGGCTTAAGAAAAAGGCTCTTTAATAACTATCGCTTGGAAGGAAAGCTTATAATAGACACCTTATAACAAATTATACATCAATTACACATCAATTCCAGCTCCTCCATTTATGTGACATTGAAAGAATTACATAACCTTCCAATATCAAATCTCCCTTCCTTGAAGTGGAGATAATAATGGTGCCTTATCTCTGATGGTTGTGACGAATGAGATAAAGCCTGTAAGTTACTTAGCACAGTGGGTAGTGTATTATGAACACCCAATAAATGTTAGCTATTATTATTAATAAATGTCCCATATGTGTGTGTTGATTCAGAATTATACAAAATGGGAACACAAAGCTGAACAAAACAAAGGTGAATGAGATCCTCATGGTCTAGTGGAGAAGATACCATTTCTATTTAAGAGGTAATGCGTCATCTGAGGATCAAAATAAGGTGTTTTTTTTTAAGTGCCTAGTGAACTATAGCACAAATTTTTATTAGTCTAGATCAGGGTTTCTCAGCCTCACACTGACGATGTTTGGGGCGGGATAATTCTGTGCTGTGAGAGGCTGGCCTGAGCACTATGGGGTGTTTGGCAGCCCCTTTGGCCTCCACCCACTAGATGCCAGCAGCACCTCTCCGCACTCTGCGCTTTTACATCGCTGTGGTCTATGGCTGGGAGCCTCCAAGACCAAACCCCGGGGGTCGGTTTCCACTCCTGCTCTCCCCAGAGCTCCCTGTGCCTGCCTGCCTGGCCAGCCGTCTCCTCAGGGCCTGAACATTACGGCAGATGGCAGGCACCCAACAGTGGAATCTCAACCTGGGGGTCAGGGACAGGGCAAATCAGCTCTCCTCAGGCCAGCAGACAAAGATGAGACGGCCAGGTTCTCTGAGAGGAGAGAATGACGGCCTCGGACCTGGATGTCACTGGGGCAGAGTGAAATACACTGTGCTGGCTGGGGACCTGGCCAGCCAGGCTGGTCTCCCTCTGCCTCGGGCCAGTTGCTCTTGGTCAGGTGGATGACTCCAGCCACGCAACTGGAGTCAAAGCCGCTGTACAGCCCACCCCCCCAGCAAAAGGGGGTGGGGTGGGGCGGGAGTAGTTACTCTCTTGTTATATAAGCAGCCACGTAATAGTCTGGATTTTGCCTTTTGGCCCACAGAGCCTAAAATATTTACCATCTGGGCCTTTATAGAAAAAAATTTGTCAACCTCTATTTTAGGTAGGTACTTATCCTACCATCAGTACAGAGAAATGCATCGAAATGGTGTCATTCTACCTGACGTCATCTTGAGACAGGAAGACAAGAGCACAGCCATTTCGGAAAAGGACCAGGGTAACGGCCTTGGGCAAAACAGGCCTTGTAGACTAAAGAACAAAGGCCCCGGGGGTCTGAGTCCCAGAGATTAACCTTATCTGTTCCCGTGCATTTTTGCAGAAAATTCTCATGCATTTCTTCCCCCTCACAGAAGCAACTCCCTATTCCTGATAGCCATCGTGGAGCCACCTGCTGATGATCAAAGACGTTTGACGAGTTCTGGAAACTATCAGTGATCCATGAGACAAACCCTCCCTTTTGTTATAAAAGCAACTCGCCCCTTCTACTCTAGAAGCTGGAAGTTTTGTTTTGCTTTGTTTTCTTGTTGTTGTTGTAGTTTTCTGCCCTCTCCCTTGTGTACACGCTACCTCTTTGAATAAAAAGCTCTGCTTGCCTAAGGGTCTTGTGGAAACAATATCATTTCTATGGTAGTGCCATCCAAGAACCGGGAAAGGGCCTGGCAACAATCTTTGTAGCAAAAAAAATGTTATGTACAAGTAAATAAACACCTGACAGTGTTTTCCGGGATGAATACCCATGGAGCCTACACTTTATTTTTTAATTAATTAATTAATTAATTTATGGCTGTGCTGGGTCTTCGTTGCTTAAGGGGGGCTTTCTCTACTTGCGAGTGGGGTTTACTCTTTGTTGCGGTGCGCGGGCTTCTCACTGCGGTGGCTTCTCTTGTGGAGCACAGGCTCTAGGCGTGTGGGCTTCAGTAGTTGTGGCATGCAGGCTTCAGTAGTTGTGGCACGCGGGCTTAGTTGCTCCGCGGCATGTGGGATCTTCCCGGACCAGGGCTCGAACCCGTGTCCCCTGCATTGGCAGGCGGAATCTTAACCACTGCGTCACCAGGGAAGTCCCCTACACTTTAATTAGAAACTGTTGCTAACATCTAAGAGGACTGTTTTCCCCTTAGAACTAACTGGGAGAGAATTTAGCAATTATTCTCTAATTATTGGCCTCCTGCCATTACTTCAGAACAGAGCTCACAGGTAGAATTATGAACACAAGTACCCTTCTTAAAAAGCCTTCAAAGGTTTCCCACTTCCTCACACCCAACACCAAGCACTCTTGACTCCAGCATCGGATTATCCTTTCCCAAATGTGTCGCCAGCAAGCCATGGACTGACTGTTAAATCTCTGAGCCTTTCTGTTGATGATTTTCCCCCATGCATGGAACGTTCTTCTCATCTTCCTCAATCAACAGACACCTACTTTAGGATCCAATTTAAAAATTCCTCACCCTGTATTCTGGAAGACTGTGAACAGACTTGTGTTACAGCACACTGTGTTAGTCATTCCTAGATCTGTCTGCCCTGATCAACAGTGAGCACTTGGAGAGCAGGGGCACCTTCTCTCTGAATCCCCAATGCCTAATGGAATGCCTGGCACTTGCTAGAAATTCAGTAAATGCCGAGTCAGTGAATTAATTATTTGAAAGGCACTGCATGGCTCTTCCTGTAAAAATAATTATTCCACTAAAAATTATCAGGTAGACACCAGCCTACCCCTTCTCCTTCCTTGTCTAAAATTTTCTCCTCTTCAGAGAACAGGGTCTCTAAGCTTTCTGATGGTAAGGTCTGCATCCTTTCATGTTTATATGAGTTTACCATTATTCCTGGCACTTAGTAAGTGTTCTTTCAAGAATTACATGGAGAATTATTTCGATCATATGAATTACTTGAAAGAATTAATGGGAAAAAATGATCTTTTTCAATAATACTAAACCCTTAACTTCTGGAATTATTATGGTTTGTCAGTGTTTTGCTCTTAAAAAAATTTTTTTATAGAGATAAACATAAATCACTGAATGTATTTCATTTTAGAATCCATGTGTCCAAGTTGTACAAAATCAAAAGAGCTAAAATCCTTTGCCCCTATGATTATCTATAGAATATATATGTGTTTATATACCTAGAGAGTGTTACACATTCTCTTAAAGGCGAATTGGAGAAAATCATAAGGAAATTAAGAGTTTGACTTACACCTAATATTCAGTTGTATCTCACACTGGAAATGAAACCAACCAATATGAAATAAGGATGAACACCTTCTGGAATATGTTGGTAGCATTTAAACAAGGAGCATTAACATAATTTCAAAGTATTGCTCTGCCTCCCATACTCTTCCTCCCTGCCCCCCAAGTAACTTATCAACAGGATTAGAGAGAAAGACCAGGATATTGACACTCAGCACTTAACCCCCTGAGAAGCAGGGTCACCAATTTTGACCTTCACATGATCTTTTCTACCATTCCAATTGACAAGGGTTTGGGAGTTAAGTGAACTTCCTCCTCAATAACCTTAACCACAAAATTCATCCAATAGGTCAGAATAAAGGGTCTTGGGATTTAATAGAAAGCGCATATGATTTAGTACAAATAAGCAAATGTTTTCCAAATCTCAGAATCTTTCCAAGTTTCACTCTACAATTAATTTTTACCTTTACGTTGACTCATGTAAAGTATTTTTTACTTAAATAAATGGATTTCAAAAAGGAACCATCACTATTGTATCAATAAATAGAGAAACCAGTATTACTGGGCATGAATAGAAGTTATCCACTGAAATAACTTTGTTAACACAAATGGTATTAAATCCTAGCGGGGTGCAGGTGTTGCCTACCAAAGCGTTACAGAGGTGTTAGAGATCACTAACCCCAAACTAAGGACATTCTCCTTGATATAATCAGAAAGATTGAAAAGGGAATAACTTTCCCACTGGAAGGCTCACTGCTATTTGTGCTGTGTCCCTGTACCACCTAAAATCATCTTGTTTCAGAAACACTGCAGAGTCCCCCCACCTTAGAGGCCCTGAAGGAAGGTAATTAACACCGTCTCCCCACGAAGTCGAAATAAAATATCAGGCTGGGAGAGCCATAAAACCTTAACAGCAACTCATCCACTCAGAGCACTAAGTTTCAAAAATCTACCAAAGTTCAAATGATCTAATCCCTGAAGGAAGAGGCCACTTCACCTCCAGTAACTTAACGTTTTTGAAGAGAGGGGGTTGAGGAAACCACCAGAACATGGACCCGGAAACAGTTAAGGAATACTGCAGGTATTCCTCCAAAGTCACTTACTTGGTGGAGGCCTTAGGGCCACTCGGAGGGCTGGGGTCTGGTTCTATGCTAGAGAGAGCGACTCCTCCTCTCCGGGACGGGGGTGGGCGCCCTGCCGGGGGGCACTGACTGCTGGGCTTGAGCAGCTGGAGCCGGGGACTCAGGGAGCAGGGATGCAGTGTCAGGGGCGTTCTGACTTAGCTCCTGGCCCGCTGGTGGCGGGGTCTCGAAAGCAACTGGCTCTTTGTGAAACTCCTGGGCAGATGGAGACTGGCTTGGTCCAATCCTCTGGACTAAAGAGCTGCTCTGGGAGGTCTGTTGGGTGTGATACATGGCCTGAAAGTCCTGGATAGCCTGGGCCACCTGAGGGTCCACAGGTTGGGTCTGAAAAGACTGGGTGGGCAGAAGCTGGAGCAGAGAGACCTGGGTGGCCAGACCCTGGGATTGGGAAGCCTGAAGAGGTGGTGGCTGAGTTTGACAGGCCTGAGCAAGATTCTGGAGCTGGCTCTGTGAAGCCACAGGCACCAGGAGGTGGCTCTGAGAGGCCACAGGTACCCGGGGGTGGCTCTGAGAGGCCACAGGTACCAGGGGTTGGCTCTGAGAGGTAAGGATGGTCAGAGGCTGACTTGTAGAGCACAAAGGGACAGAAGGCAGGCTGTTAGAGGCAAACAGGACCGGAGGCTGAGTAGTAGAAGTTAAGGAAGCTACAGGCTGGCTCTTAGAAGTCAGAATAGGTAGAGGCTGGCTAGTAGAGGCCAAGGGGGCAGCAGGCTGGCTCACAGAGGCAAGAGTAACTGCAGGGGGCTGGCTCGTAGAGGCCAAGGAAACTACAGGCTGGCTCTTAGAGTTCAGAATAGGTAGAGGCTGGCTAGCAGAGGCCACGGGGACTATGGGCAGGCTCTTAAAAGCCAGGATGGCTGGAGTGAGAGGCTGGTCCAGAGGAGATGGAGTGAATGGCTGCACCAGATGGGTCCATGGTCCTTTAACAAACCTTGGGAGACTAGCCTCAGTGCCTAGGGGACCCGCATTGGGGCCCAAGGAGCAAACTCCCTTTAAACTTTTGACAGCTTCAGGTTTGGGGAGATCCTCGCTGCCAAAGTCCTGAGCGTCGCCGCTCTCCTTGGCACCTTCCATCCCGTCTTTGTCCTGGTCTAGCTGGTTTTCGACCTGGCCCGTGACGGTCATATCCAGAGCACTCCCTTGCAGGAACCTCTTGCGGTGCCGCCGCCGCGGCCGCATCCGCATAAAGGTGTTGGAAACGCTGCCCATGTTGAAAGAGAAACGGTTGCTGATGGTCTGGCTCAGGACTTCCAGCGTGGTGGCGGAAGGCAGGTGGTAGGGCCTGTTCAAGGGCTCTTCAGAAGACAGTTCGATGTTACCGCTGTACCAGAAAACCCACCAGAGGAGGCTGAGGAAGATGATGATGGAACCCAGGTAAAGCAACAGGTCGTAGAAGAGCAGATCGGCGAAGACCCCGGTGAACATCACGGTCGCGCCCACCGTGTCGAAGGCGACGCCCAACCAAAAGAAATGCTTGCAACGGCCCAGACCCGACCGCTTCTTGGTCTTGTCGACGTCGTTAATCGAAAGCTCCATGAGCTCCCACTGTCGCCGCCACCAGGTCCGCAAAAGCGACCAGGCAGGCGGCACCGCCACAGGCCAGCTGTGGCCGCTGGGTCCCCATGGCAACGCCTTGGGGGCGAGCCAAGCAGGAGGCGGGGCGAGAGGGCGGGAAAGAGAGGCCGCCGCTCACCTGTCCGGAGGGAAAAAAAAAAGGGGCGCGTCCCCAGATCCTGGCGCATGCGCGGTACGCCCCGTCGCCCGCGGGGCCGCTTTCTCCGCATGCGCAGTGCTCCCTCCCTGTGCTACCCTCGCGTGTTCGTTCCTTCTGGGATCCTCGGAGAATAGAGAGTTTACCTGTCCTGACCGTCGTCTGTTGTCCCCGCCGTAGGGGGGGAGACGTATCTACATTCCTTTCCCCTCGCCCCCGCCTTCCAGAACGAGGGTGACATCCTGAAGGAGAGCAAAAGGCAAGGACCCTCTTCTAGGAATTTCCCCTTCTCAGCTAGGAGTACAGCTTGGTCTCAGGTATTGCCACTTCCAGAGTTAAAGGCTTTCCTTTGTTTTGGTGAAGAATTGGCTAGATTAGGGTCTGTTGATAGATATCTTAATTCCGATCTTATCTGTTTGCCTCCTAGTGACTGAACTATTACACACTTCTACTAGTTAATAGCTGGCCTAGAGGTGAATTCCCCTGCCCCTACCCGTGTCTTCAGTTTCTTTCCTTTTAGTTTTCCTTACAAAGTTTTTTTGATGCTCCCTGTGGCATGTGGGATCGAATCCGTGCCCCCTGCAGTGGAAGCACGGAATCTTAACCACTGGACCGCCAGGGAATTCTATTTTCCTTACAATGTTAAGGTAGTTGAAAAAATATTGAAAAATTGGTGTATTAAAACTCACAACATTGGGGGACTTCCCTGGTGACGCAGTGGTTAAGAATCCACCTTCCAATGCAGGGGACACGGGTTCGAGCCCTGGTCCAGGAGGATCTCACATGCTGCGGAGCAACTAAACCCCTGCGCCACAACTACTGAGCCTGCGCTCTAGAGCCTGTGAGCCACAACTACTGAAGCCCTGGCGCCTAGAGCCTGTGCTCTGCAGCAAGAGACGCCACCCCAATGAGAAGCCTGCGCACCGCAAGGAAGAGTAGTCCCTGCTCGCCGCAACTAGAGAGAAAGCCCGCAGGCAACAAGGAAGACCCAACACAGACATAAATAAATTAATTAATTAAATAAAAATTACTTTAAAAAACCCCACAAAACTCACAATATTGGGACTTCTCTGGTGGTGCAGTGGTTAAGACTCTGGGCTCCCACTGCAAGGGGCACAGGTTCACTCCCTGGTCAGGGAACTAGATCCCACGTGCATGCCGCAACTAAGGGTCTGCATGCCACAATTGAGGAGCCTGCATGCCACAGCTAAGACCCAGTGCAACCAAATAAATAAATATTAATATTAAAAAGTCGTGCTCAGTTATTACCATTCTATTTTAAAAAAAAACACTTCACAACAGTATTTTAAGTATTTATACCAAAACCAGAATTTATTACAATTTTACATTCCTGGTCTTAATGGAAGCAAACATCAATAATACTATTAAAATATACTTCTTAGTATATCTCGTTTTCAATGGAGATTGTCTTTTTTTTACAATTTTTCATGAGCCAGTAATTGTCTTTAACTTTTTTTTTTTTTTTTTGACTGCACCTCAGGGCTTGTGGGATCTTAGTTCCCCCACCAGGTATCAAACCGGCCTCAACAGTGAAAGCGCCGAGTCCTAACCACTGGACCACCAGGGAATTCCCAAACCACAAGATATTTCTGAGTAAATAATTTTTAAAAAGTTACTCTTTTTATGAAAGAAATGTTTGCTTTACTTACCTGATAGTAAAAAGTAGTTCTTATACAGGAACACAGATCAAAGCCTTTCAGCACAACCAGCAAGTGTGGCTGCTCTTTGATATGAGGTCGGGTCTTGATTGGGTCATTATAAGAATATAGTTTCTCAGAGAAAGATGCTTTCACACCTCAGATTAGTATTTTTTCTTAAGTCAATAACTTAATGAACTTAATTATTCATTTATTGGCTAAGAAGGAATTCATTAACCAGAGGAAACATGAGCAACTACTTGTTAACTGTCCAGTAACCAGCATGATACTAACTGGGTTTAAATTTCAGAAATAATAGATTTCTTTTACACTGATAACGCCTTTTAGCTGGGAGCTGTTGGTCTGTCTTTGGTTTTACATACTGTTAATATACCATGACAAATGATGTGACATACTTTAAGCCGCAATTTTTTTATTGCAGTATAGTTGATTTACAATGTTGTGTTAATTTCTGCTGTACAGCAAAGTGATTCAGATATATATATAGGGTTGGCCAAAAAGTTCGTTCAGGTTTTTCCATAAGAATATATATATTCTTTTTTACATTCTTTTCCATTATGGTTTATCACAGGATATTGGATATAGTTCCCTGTGCTATACAGTAGGATCTTGTTGTTTATCCATTCTATGTATAATAGATTGCATCTGCTAATCCCAACTCCCAATCCATCCTTCCTCCACTCCCCCTCTCCCTTGACAACCACAATTGTTCTCTATGTCTGTGAGACTGTTTCTGTTTCATAGATAAGTTCATTTGTGTCATATTTTAGATTCCATGTGTAAGTGATATCATATGGTATTTGCCTTTCTCTTTCTGACCTACTTCATTTAGTACGATAATCTCTTGGTCCGTCCATGTTGCTGCAAATGTAAGCTGGATGTCTTAACTCTGCCTACACATTAGAATCACTTGGAGAATTTTTAACAAATGCTGATGCCTGGGCCCCAGCCCCAGAGATTCTATTTAATTGCTCTCGGGTAGGGCCCCAGCATCAGCATATTTTAAAAAATCTTCCTAGGTGAATCTAACGTGCAACCAAAATTGAAACATCTTGCTTTAAACATTCCTCAGAGGTCAACTGATAGTTTAGAAGAGTGGAATGAATGACCATCGAGATTTAAAAGTTGAATCTATTTTACTTATTTGATTACTTGTCTTTCCCTGCATTCCAAACTACATGCTTCATGAGGGCAGGAACTAAGTCTTATTCATCTTGGTATCCCCACAGCCTAGCATAGAACTTGGCATATAATCTCTTAATGAAGTATTTTTGAATGAAGGAAGAAATAATAGGACTTGGTAGTTGATTGGACATGGGATGGTGCAGATAGTGGAGTCAAATACGTATTTATTATTTTACTTGTTTATTGGGCATATAGAACCCTGGAGAGCACTTGGGAAGAAGGAATGTGTCTTGTGGGCTAATAACCAGGCCTCTGAAAGCGTTATCAAGGCCTTGGTGGCTATCAGATTTGAGGTCCCTCACTCCTGAGTTCATCCTATCAAGTCCTCAAATCTGTAGCTAGTACCAGAGGCTGGGTGCATTTCCATTAGGATTAGAAGTTGGACTTTGGGGTAAAGTATTAAGTGATTAATCAGGAAACTTTTACATTATGAGTAAAAAGAAATCTTGTGAAGAAAAAAATGTCTTAAATAATGTGCAAATGGTTGTTAGAGGTATCCACTACAGGAAATGGGATTGTCAGGGAGAAATTTAACTTTTTACTCTTATGTACCCATTTATCATTATATAGTGAACTTCTTTGTCTCTTGTTACCATTTTTGGCTTAAAGTCTGTTTTGTGTGATTTAAGTGTAGCTATCCCTGCTTTCTTTTAGTTTCTACTTGCATGGAATGTCTTTTTCCATCCCTTCACTTTGATCCTTTGTGTGTCCTCAAAGCTGAAGTGAGCCTCTTGTAGGCAGCATGTAGTTGTGTTGTTTTTCAATCCATTCATCCACTCTGTGTCTTTTGATTGGAGAATTTAGTCCATTTATATTTAACATAATTAATGATAGCTCTGGACTTACTATTGCCATTTTGTTAACTGTTTTCTGAACATTTGGTAGTTCCCTTTTTCCTTTCTCCCTTTCTTGCTGCATTCCTTTTTGAATTGATTATTTTCTATAGTGATATGCTTTGATTCCCTTCTCTTTATCTTTTGTGAATCTACTGTAGGTTTTTGCATTGTGTTTACCATGAGGCTTACATATAACATCCTATAGGTATAACCATCTCTTTTACACTGATAACAGTTTAACTTCAATCACAGACAAAAACTCTACCTCTCTACTTTCCACTTTTATCTTTTTGATGTCACAATTTATGTCTTTTTATTTTGTGTATTCATTAACAAATTATTGTAGTTCGCAGACATTAGTTCTTCAAATAAGCTTTCTGCCTCCTTCTCCCTCACTTTTCCTTCTGGAACTCCAATAATTTGAAAAATGTTTCTCTCTCTCTTTTTTTGATGTAACCCATAGACCACATAGGCTTTCTTCATTCTTTTCTCTTTGATCTCCTCGAACTGGATAATCTCTAAATTCCTCTCTTCTATCTCACAGATTCTTCTGTGTGATCCATCTGCTGTTGCTCTCTATTGCGTTTTTTTGAATAAATTTATTTATTTTTTATTTTTGGCTGTGTTGGGTCTTTGTTGCTGCACGTGGGCTTTCTCTAGTTGCGGCGAAAGGGAGCTACTCTTTGATGTGGTGCTCAGGCTTCTCATTGTGGTGGCTTCTCTTGTTGTGGAGCATGGGCTCTAGGCGCGCAGACTTCAGTAGTTGTGGCACATGGGCTCAGTAGTTGTGGCTCGTGGGCTCTAGAGTGCAGGCTCAGTAGCTGTGGCACACAGGCTCAGTAGTTGTGGTGCATGGGCTTAGTTGCTCCAAGGCATGTGGGGTCTTCCCGGACCAGGGATCGAACCCATGTCCCCTGCATTGGCAGGTGGATTCTTTTTTTTTTAATTGAGGTATAGTTGTTTCACAATGTTGTGTTAGTTTCTATTGTACAGCGAAGTGGAGTTCCCTGTGCTATACAGCAGTTCTTATTAGTTATCTATTTTATACATATTAGTGTATATATGTCAAGCCCAATCTCCCAATTCATTCCCCCCTGACCCCCCGCAGGCAGATTCTTAACAACTGCGCCACCAAGGAAGTCCCTCTACTGCATTTTTCATTTCATTCATTGTATGCTTCAGCTCCAGAACTTGTTTGGTTCTTTTTTATGATTTCTATCTCTTTGTTAAACCTCTCATTTTATTTGTATATTGTTTTCCAGATTTCATTGAATTGACCTTCTGTGTTTCCTTGAAGCTCATTGAGTTTCCTTAAAACAGCTATGTGAATTCTTTATTGGGTGAATTGAAGATCTCTCTGTCTTTGTGTCTTGATACTGGAAGATTATTTTGATCCTGTGGTGGTGTGATGTTACCTTGATCTTTTATGTTCCTTGGAGTTTTGCTTTGCTATCTTCACATTTGAAGTAGCAGTCATCTTCTCCAGTCTTTACTAACTGCCTTCTGAAGACAGATACCTTCTATTGGCCAGGCTAGAGATTCTGAGGCTTTCTCAGACCTTATATGGGTACACATGCTCCATGCTTCTTGCTCCCTCTTGTGGCAGAATTCTTAAGCTTCTATGCCTTCTCTGGATGCTGCAAAGTTGTTTTCCCAAAGGTGGTGCTAAAGCTTTAGCACCACCAAGCTTGTGGTCTGTCCCCAGCCCACAGATTCAGGTTGGCTTTCTGTGTGTGTCCACTAGCTATGCACCAAAGTTTGTTCTCGCTGCTGCTGTCAGGAGCACACACAGGGACCTGGCCCCAGAGGGGTGGTGTGGTGTGGGTGAGGCACCTGGGGCACTGAGGGTGACGGTGGGCCAATTCGCAAGTGAGACATTCCCAGCGACGTATGGGCGGGCTTCCCGATGGAGTCCCGATGCAGCTAGTAGGATTTGCATCCCTTTAAAGCCCTCAGAATCCTATCTCCACTCTCCCGGCCTCTTCCCGCCCTCCAGTCATGTGGTTCAGGATTCAGTACTGTGGATAGGGCAAGAGAGGAATGAGCCCCTTGGGCTGCATCCTGCACAACTGGGAAGGCTGGGCACTCACTCATATGCTCTCCCTTTCCCCTGCAGGAGATTAATCGTGGGCCGAGGAGATCTCTCTTGGCACCAAGTTGGGCTGCCTTGGGGGAGGAATGATGTGGATAAAGTCAAGCGGTTCCTCTTACCCTCTCCATTGTGTCCAGGCTTGTATTTTTTTTCTCCTTTCATGTCCTAGAACTTTTCCTCTGGAAAGCTGGACTTCAACAAAGGCTCTCTCACCCATGGTTGATTCTAGGGACTCCCAGACCACAGCAGAGAGAATCTGGAGCCAGTTCATGGGCCACTGCAGGGTCTATAGCTGGGACCAAGATCTGTCTGCCTATTACTTGAGCACAGGTTGGCAAGACTCCTCCTGCGTCCCTTGACCTATGGTGCTGGATCCCACAGCTCCCTCAGTGGCACCTTTGTCCATAGATGGATGCCAAATTTTTGTTGTTGGTTAGGGTAAGGGACAAAAATGAGGAATGTCTATGCCACTCTGATGCCAACATCACCTACCCCATTTTAACTACCTTTAAGTCTACAATTCAGTGGCATTAAGTATGTTCACACTGCTGTGCAGCCATCACCACTATCCATCTCCAGAACTTTATCTTCCCAAACTGAAAGTCTATACCTATTCAATGGTAACTCTTCATCATCCCCTCCCCATCAGCACCTGGTAATCACTATTCTACTTTCTGTCTCTATGACTTTGACTATTCTAGGTACCTTTCATTTAAGAGGAATCATACAATATTTGTCCTTTTGTGTCTGTTTTTTTTTTTCAGTTAGCATCCATGTTGTTCAAGGTCCATCGATTTTCTAGCATGTGTCAGGATTTCTTTCTTTTTTAAAATTTTATTTTTATCTTATTTATTTATTTAAACAATTTTTTTGGCTGTGTTGGGTCTTTGTTGCTGCATGCGGGCTTTCTCTAGTTGTGGCGAGCAGGAGCTACTCTTCATTGAGGTGCGCGGGCTTCACATTGCGGTCCGTGGCTTCTCTTGTTGCGGAGTATGGGCTCTAGGTGCGCAAGCTTCAGTAGTTGCAGCATGAGGGCCCTAGAGCACGTGGACTTCAGTAGTTGCGGTGCATGGGCTCAGTAGTTGTGGCAGGTGGGCTCTAGGGTGCGTGGGCTTCAGTAGTTGTGGCGCATGGGTTTAGTTGCTCTGCAGCATCTGGGATCTTCCTGGACCAGGGCTCGAACCCGTGTCCCCTGCACTGGCAGGTGGACTCTTAACCACTGCGCCACCAGGGAAGTCCCTTCATTCCTTTTTAAGGTTAAAAATATTCCATTGTATAGATACACGTTTTGTTTATTCATTCATCCACTGATGAACATTTGGGCTGTTTCTCCCTTTTGGCTATCCTAGCTTTCTTCTTGGCACTGTTGACATTTGCTCCTTGTTATGGACTGAATTATGTCCTGCCAACATTCATATGTTCAAGCCCTAGTGTGACTTTCTTTGGAGAGAAGGCCCATAAGGAGGTAATAACATTAAGTAAGGTAATAAGGGTGAAGCCTTAAGCCAAAAGGGCTGATGCCCTTATAAGAAGGGGAAGGGACACCAAAGATTTCTCCCTCCACATGCACAGAGAGGCGTCCATTTGAGGACACAACAAGAAGGTGGCCACCTACAAGCCAGGAAGAGAATCCTCACCAGAAACCGAGTCTGCCAGCATCTCAGTATGAGATTTCTAGCCTCCAAAACTGAGAAAGTTTTTGTTGTTTAAGCCACTCAGTCTATGGTGTTTTGTTATGGCAGTCCAAGCAGACTAATACAGACTATCCTGCGTAATTCTTTGTTTTGGGAGGGCTGTCTTTTATACGGTAGGACATTTTGCAAGCACCTCTGGGCTCTACTTGTGGGTAGATGCCAGTAGGACCTTCCTCTCCACCCCCAGGTTGTGACAACCGAAAATGACTCTACACATAGCCAAGTGTTTCCTAGGAAGCAAAACTGTCCCAGTGGATTACCACTGATGTAGAGGAATCGAGACATGTCTATCTGGCCCTGAAAGTCCTGGCTCGGTTGCTTTCCTTTTCATAGGGGGTGGCTGTGAGAGAAGGAAAAATACCCTGTGGGAGAAAGAGGCAAAGAGCTTAGGCTTCAGCCCACATTTCTGTTATCAGGCAATATCAGAATCCAGAGAATGGACAAAAGACATCCTCATCCTACCCGCCTCGTTTCTGTTTAACGAACAGGGATTATGGTACTGATTTTGTTGATGTTTTCTTGGTCCCACCTAATTTGTGCTCTGTAAGTAGCAAAAGCTATTAAAACTGGGTCATCTTGGGGCTTCCTTGGTGGTGCAGTGGTTGAGAATCCGCCTGCCAATGCAGGGTACACGGGTTCGAGCCCTGGTCTGGGGAGATCCCACATGCCGCGGAGCAACTGGGCCCATGAGCCACAACTACTGAGCCTGCGCGTCTGCAGACTGTGCTCCGCAACAAGAGAGGCCGCGATAGTGAGAGGACCGCGCACCGCGATGAAGAGTGGCCCCCACTTGCCGCAACTAGAGAAAGCCCTCGCACAGAAACAAAGACCTAACACAGCCAAAAATAAAAATAAATAAATTTAAAAACAACAACAACAACAACAAAAAACTGGGTCATCTTTAACTTTTAACTGATGACTTGGTTGATGTTAAATGGGAATAGGAATTTTGCCCTGTTTATTCTAGAGAACACTGATTGTTGAATTTAGGAAAGGTTTAGTAAACTGGCTCTGAAGAATTTCTCCCTAAACCCACCTCTTCTGTTGGTTATTTATTGTATCACTAACATGTGGAGAGAACTTGGAATTATTAAGAAGAATTTTTCCCTCTGCCCCAAACACAATCTAAGAAAAGCTTTTCTGAAAATGGAAATGAACTGAATAGAAGCAAGGTCTTTGTTGCTATAGCTTAAAAACTAAAATTTTTTTCAGGTTTAAGAAGAATAAATAAAATGGAGATACATTTGAGGCCTGGCTCTGCACACAAAAATGGATAATAGGCTCATTCTGGCTCTTGCATCCCAGATGAATGTGGAGGTTCCTTCTGCAGGTAGACACCATAATGCTTTGCTTGCCTTTGACTCACCTTCTTCATTGTTGTGCTATAATATTCATATGTTGAGTATCAGAACCCAGAGAAGGAGCAGTCCAAGGATAAAACTTATCTAGTCTTTAGCTGACAGAGCCATTCCAATCGATAACAGCAAATATCCTAACATAAAGCGAATGATGAATTGGCGGTACAAAATCAAGAAATGCCTTTCATGCTGCATCTCCTGTGACAAGGTGTTTAAAATAGGAGCACGTGGGATCCCAGCCACGGTGGATTTTTTCTGGTGGCAGAAAGAAGAGAAAAAGAATTACAAAGAATTGCAAGAATTACCATTGAAAGGTTGACTGAAGAACTCATTTCAGAAGGACATTGTTTTCAATATGAAGTTTATTTGTACCCATAAGGAGCATGACTGATCAGACTAGAGTTCTACTCTATCTAGTTTTCTGGATATCGATAAAGAAGATAATGTTCTAGGATCATCTTGAATATCTCCCATGAAAGATGCTCAAGAGAAGAGAATGCCCAGCTTGAATTCTGTATGGCTTTAGACAACTTCAGGAAGTAATCTGTTATTGAGTAAATCCTAGTGAAATTTTCTACTTTATAAAAACAAACATATGATCAACAGAAAGTAAAGTCCATATGAACTTAAAAACCAACAGTTTGAGCCGCAATCGTTGTGTATCTGGATAGTGATCTGTAATTACTTCGTGTGGATGAAATGTCTATAGGATTTGCCACTCTGAACTTTATTTTTTGATTTAAAACATTTTTTTATTTTTAATTTTTATTGAAGTATAGTTGATTTATAATGTTGTTTTAGTTTTACTTGTACAGCAAAGTGATTCACTTATATATATATATTTTCTTTATTATATATACATATATGTGTATACATATACATATATATATTCATTTTCAGATTCTTTTCCATTATAGGTTATTAGAAGATATCGAGTATAGTTCCCTGTGCTATACAGTAGGACCCTGTTGGTTTGAACTTTCTCTAAATACAAACATGTCATAAAGTTTCAGTGTTAGCAGGTATTTGTTGTTAAACAATCAGGTAGGCAGCCGAGATAGCATGGTTATTTAGTAAAGTCAGTGCAAGGAAAAGGCTCCTTGGGGCCGTATTTACACACCAGGCCATGAGGATTTGACAGAACAGAGGAGCTCCATCCCCTTGGGCAAGTTACCTCTGTAACCTCAGTTTCTTCACTAGTAACAATACCCACCTCATTTGGCATTTGAGAGCATTAAATTAGCAGGCCTAGGAGAGTGCCTGGCATAACAGCTAATGTCTATTAACTTGTTTCAGGCCTGTCTCCCATAGAGCCAGAATTTGCAGCCAGCTGAGTGGAGAGGTGAAATCTGTCCTTATCTACCATTTTTCTGAACAAGTCAGATCCTTCACTGAGGCACGGGTGCCAGGGAAGGAGTTGGAGGCCTCATCTGACAACTTGCAGGTGGACTTATTCTAAAGCCGAAGTACATACAAGTACGAGAATGGAAACAACTCAGAGGGCTAATCTTTTCAGTATCAAGCCTAGAACTTTTGAGATTTGATTTCTGACCCCCAAGATACAGGTCTTCAGCCCCTGTGGTTCAGTGGAAAGGTGCAGAAATGGAAACTCTAGGCTGTCTCTGGTAGACACCCCCTTTGTAGTATGTGCTACCTATCTTTTCTCATTTATGGGGTTCCCTGGTGGCACAGTGGTTAAGAATCTGCCTGCCAATGCAGGGGACACAGGTTCGAGCCCTGGTCTGGGAAGATCCCACATACCTTGGAGCCCGTGAGGCACAACTACTGAGCCTGCGCGTCTAGAGCCTGTGCTCCACAACAAGAGACGCCACGACAATGAGAAGCCCACGCACCGCGATGAAGAGTGGCCCCCGCTCGCCGCAACTAGAGAAAGCCCTCGCACAGAAATGAAAACCCAACACAGCCAAAAATAAATAAATAAATTTATATAAATAAACAAATAAATAAATAAACGTAAGTAGAAGCTTTAATCTTTTCTCCCACACCCCAGTGGATTTTCTTGTTTATTCCCTATGGTTCATGCACCTCTCTATGAAGACCCTAGATGATGTCCTGCCCCCTCCATTTCAGCTCTGACCTGCAAAATGGGTGAGAGGGAAAACCTTACATCCTTTATGAGAGTGGAGTTTTAAACTGAAGTGGAATTTTTAAAAAAGACTTCATTTTTAAAAAGCAGTTTTAGGTTTATAACAAAATCGAGAGGAAGGTACAGAGATTTCCCATATACCTCCTGCCCTTGCACATGGATAGCCTCCCCATTATTAACATCACCTACTGATGTGATGATACTTTTTTTTTTTTCTTTTGACCGCATCACACGGCATGTGGGATCTTAGTTCCCCAACCCGATCCCCAGGGATCAAACCCGGGCCCCCGCAGTAAAAACGCCCGAGTCCTGACAATTGGACCGCCAGGGAATTCCCGAATGGTCCTTTTTTTTTTTTAACCAAAGATGGACTTACATTGATACGTCATAATCATTCAAAGTCCATAGTTTACCTTAGGGTTCACTGTTGGTGTTGTACATTCTATGGGTTTGGACAAAAGTATGACAACATATATCCATCATTATAATACCTGTAAAAAACAAAATTCAACCGAGTAAATTTAAAGATCTAATTGGCTCTGTTTTAACTTATTGTATAGAGTATTTTCACTGCCCTAAAAGTCCTCCATGCTCTGCCTATTCATCTCCCCCCAGCCCCTGCAACCATGGATCATTTTGTTGTTTCCATAGCTTTGCCTTTTTCAGAATATCATATAGTTGGAATCATATGGTATGTAGCCTTTTCAGATTGGCTTCTTTCACTTAGTAGTATGCACTATGGTTCTTCCATGTCTTTCCATGGCTTGATAGCTCGTTTCATTTCAGCACTGAGTAATATTCCATTGTTTGGATGTACCACAGTTTATCAGTTTACCTACTGGAAGACATCTTGGTTGCCTCCAAGTTTTGGCAGTTATGGTTAAAGCTGCTAAAAACATCATGTGCAAGTTTTTCTGTGCACAGAAACTTTCATCTCCTTTGAGTAAATACCAAGGGGCGTAATTGCTGGATCTTATGGTAAGAGTATGTTTAGTTTGGTAAGAAATTGCTGAACTGTCTTCCAAAGAGGCTGTACCATTTTGCATTCCTGCTAGCAACGTATGAGAATTCCTGTTGCTGCACATCCTTGGCAGCATTTGGTGTTGTCAGTGTTCTGGATTTTGGCCATTCTAATAGGTGTGTAATAGTACTGCATTGTTGTATTAATTTGCATTTCCCAGATGACATATAATGTGGCGCATCTTTTCACATGCTTCTTTGCCATCTGTATATCTTCTTTGGTGAGGTGTTTGTTAAGCTTTTTGGGCTGTTTTTTAATTGGGCTGTTTGTTTTCCTATTTTTGAGTTATGAGTTCTTCATAAATTTTGGATAGCAGTCCTTTATTAGATGTGCCTTTGCAAATATTTTCTCCCACTCTGCAGCTTATTTCTTCATTTTCTTGACAGTGTTTTTCACATAGCAGAAGTTTTAAATTTTAATGAAGTCCAGTTTATCATTTATTTAATTCATGGATCATGCCGTATCTAAAAATTCATCACCATACTCAAGGTCATCTAGATTTTCTATGTTATATTCTAGGATTTTATAGTGTTAAATTTTGCAATTAGGTCTCTGATTCATTTCAGTTAATTTCTGTGAAGGTGTAAAGTCTGTGTCTAGATTATTTTTTTTTTTGCATATGGATGTCCAGTTGTTCCAGGGTCACTTGTTGAAAAGACTGCCTTTGTTCCATTGTATTGACTTTGCTCTTTTGTCAAAGATCAGTTAACTATAGTTGTGTATAATTGGGTCTATTTCTGGGGTCTCTATTTTGTTGCATTGATCTATTTGTCTATTCTTTTGCCAATGCCACAGTATTTTGACTACTATAGGTTTATAGTAAGTCTTTTTTTTTTAATGTTGTCCAATTTTTCTTTCTTTTCTCTCTCATTTTTAAAATTTATTTATTTATTTATTTTTGGCTGCATTGGGTCTTTGTTGCTGTGTGCAGGCTTTCTCTAGTTGCGGTGAGTGGGGGCTACTCTTCGTTGTGGTGTGTGGCTTCTAATTGCGGTGGCTTCTCTTGTTGTGGAGCACAGGCTCTAGACGTGTGGGCTTCAGTAGTTGTGGCACACCAGCTCAGTAGTTGTGGCACGCAGGCTCTAGAACATAGGCTCAGTAGTTGTGGCACACGGGCTTTGTTGCTCCATGGCATGTGGGATCTTCCCGGACCAGCGATCAAACCTGTGTCCCCTGCATTGGCAGGTGGATTCTTAACAACTGCACTACCAGGGAAGTCCCTTATAGTAAGTCTTGACATTGGGTAGGGTCACATCTCTGACTTTGTTCTTCTCCTTCAATACTGTGTTGGCCATTCTGGGTCTTTTGCCTCTCCACATAAACTTCAGAACCACTTTGTCAATATCCACAAAATATTAACTTGCTGGGATTTTGACTGGGACTTCATTGAATCTATAGATAAAATTGGGAAGAACTGACATTGTGGCAATATTGAGTCTTCCTTTCCATGAACATGGACTATCTCTCCATTTATTTAGTTCTTCTTGGATTTTGTTCATCAATTTTTTAGTTTTCCTCATATAGATCCTGTACATATTCTGTAAGATTTATACTAAGTATTTTATTTTGGGACTGCTAATGTAAATGGTATTGTTTTTCATTTCAAATTCTACTCGTTCATCACTGGTATACAGGAAAATGTTTAACTTTTGTATATTAACCTTGTATCCTGCAACCTTGCTATAATTGCTTATAGTTTCAGGATTTTCTACACAGTCATGTCATCTGTGAACAAAGACAGTTTTATTTCTTCCTTCCCAATCTGTATACCATTTATTTCCTTTTCTTGTCTTATTGTATTAGTGTCTTAGTCTGTTTATCTTGCTATAACAAATTACCATAGACTGAGTGGATTATATACAACAGAAATATATTTCTAACAGTCCTGGAGGCTGGGAAGTCCAAGACCAAGGTGACAGCAGGTTTGGTATCTGGTGAGGCTCACTTCCTGCTTCATAGACAGCTGTCTTCTCACTATGTCCTCAGATGGAGGAAGTGGATGAAGGAGTTCTCTAGGGTCTCTTTTATAAGGGCACTAACCCCATTCATGAGGGCTCCACCTTCATGACCCAGTCATCCCCAAAGGCCCCACCTCCAAATACCATCACATTGCAGGTTAGATTTTAACATATGAATTTGGGGGGTTGGGAAGGAATGCAAACATTTATTTATTTATTTTTCATTTTAAACAAGAAGTTTATTTAAACAACAAGATGCTTGACTTGAAGGGAAAACTATCTAGGATTAATTTCTTTTAGAATAATTTATCCCTACTTAAAGACAGATTGCCCTACATGTAACAGCTATGTACAAAAAAGTTATAAAATTATCCTTGGTTTTACAGTGATAAATGAAAAACATTAAGATTCTCCAATCAAACAAGGTATGCAAGAATTTTTATGTTGTTCTTTTTTTGTTAACAGTGAGAGCAAAATAACTTACTGGAATATAAAGATAAGAGCTGATGAGCATGCCACTAATGGAGAAAAGGGGATATCTTAACAGAACCAGTATTTTTCCCCATTCCATCTCCATTTGATGTCGATCAAAACATACCATTGGCCATTTAGTTAAAAAAAAAAAAGCAATATGCTTGTGCACATACACCAGTTACTTTATTTACAATAAAGGAATGGGGAAGGGGAAAATGAAAGAATAGAGAAACTATACTGTAGTAGTCAGGATGTGGTGGAACCAAATTGCGGTTTTCTAATTGAGAATGTCTTCTTGGTCTGGAGGAACAGAATTCTGGAGTAAAGTAGCAGGTTCCCTTTTTAGTAGACACCTCCTGTCTGCTGCTGGAACACATCAATTGTATCTTCATCCTCCATTTCCAACTCTGCAGGCGTGTCTGTTTCATTGATTGGCTGCCCGTCAAATCGGAATTTGATCTGCCTCATTGACAAACCCTGTCGTTCACAATAGGCTTTCATTAGTTTACCAAGTGGTGTATGCCTCTTAATCTTAAACTGCACCACAGAACCATCCTGCCCCGCCACCTTCAAATTAATATGATCGTTGTTCTCAGTCTTGACTCCTTCCTTGGGCTTTTCATCGGCCATGGCGAGCGCCGGAGCCTCCTCAGCTGCCGCTTCACAAAAGAGGTACCAGGTCAGCACCAAACGAGCACACAGGCAGCACCAGAAGTGGCAGAAGAAGGAGGTGGCGGCGGTGGAGGAGGGGAATGCAAACATTTAGTCAAAGCATTTAGCTAGGACTTCCAGTATGATATTTAAAAAAGGAGTGGTGAGAGGTGACATCTTTGCCTTGTTCCTGATCTTAGCAGGAAAGCTTCTAGTTTCTCACCGTTAAGTATGGTGTTAGTTGTAGACTTTTTGTAGATGTTCTTTATCAAGATGAGGAAATTTCCACTAGTCCCAGTTTGCTGTAGTCACATTATTTTAATATTTATATACCATTACCATTAACAAAAGCCCTCTGAACACAGTTTAGGATTGCTTGGTGTAGGTGTTTGCCTTTAGGATGTACAGCCAAAATATCATGTTTTAAAGTCTCTTGAAATAATTCCTCTCCTTGTGGTTATTTACCAACTACCTATATAGGTAATTTTTTGTTTCAGCTTGTTTTTTATTTTTAGGGATAGTGTTCTTTTGATTTAATTTTATTTCCAAATTATGTAAAATTTTACATGAATCCTCAGTCAAAACTAGACATGGGATGCTAGGCATGGGAGACTTCTATTACAAGCTGGGTGTCCAGATTATCGACGTGTGCCTGGCCCTGAAGCACCGGAATGGAGGTCTGATAACTCTGGAGGAACTACATCAACAGGTGTTAAAAGGAAGGGGCAAATTCACCCAGGATGTCAGCCAAGACAACCTGATAAGGGCCATGAAGAAACTAAAGGCACTTGGCACTGGCCTCGGCAACATCCCTGTGGGCGACACTTACCTCATTCAGTCTGTTCCAGCTGATCTCAATATGGATCACATTGTGGTGCTGCAGCTGGAAGAGAAAAATGGCTACGTGATTGTCAGTGATATCAAAGCCAGTCTTAAATGGGAGATGGAGCAAGCGCAGCAAGGGCTGGAACACCTGCTGAAGGGAGGGCTGGCTTGGCTGGACCTGCAGGCCCCAGGGGAGGCCCACTACTGGCTGCCAGCTCTCTTCACTGACCTCTACTCCCAAGAGATTATAGCTGAGGAGGCCAGAGAAGCTGTCCCCTGATTGGGAATGTGGAAGGGGGCACAGCAGCAGGCAGGGAGAAGAAGGAGGAGCTGGTGGTGAATAAAACCTAGACTTTGTTTTTAAAAAGAACCAAAAAAAGAAAGAAAATATTTTTAAATAGACACACCTAAAATGTAATTATTCCTAAAGAGTTCATCTAAAAACTCTTATCTCATTTACCTCTATTTCATCACTTATGACAATATCATCATACCGAGTTGATTTTTCTTCTCTTTTTTTTAAAAATTGAAGTATAGTTGATTTACAATGTTGTGTTAGTTTCTGGTATACAGAAAAGTGATTCAGATATATATATATATATATATATATATATATATATATATATATATATATATATATATATATACACACACATATATATATATACATATATATATGTGTGTGTATATATATATATATATGACTTTTCAGATTCTTTTCCATTATAGCTTACTACAAAATATTGAATATAGTTCCCTGTGCTATACAGTAGGACCTTGTTTCTCTATTTTATATATAGTAGTTTGTATCTGCTAATCCCAAGCTCCTAACTTATCCCTTCCCACCCCTTTTCCCTTTGGTTACCTTAAGTTTGTTTTCTATGTCTGTGAGTCTGTTTCTGTTTTGTAAATAAGTTCATTTGTATCATTTTTTTTAGATTCCACATATAAGTGATATCATATGATATTTACCTTTCTCTGTCTGAGTTACTTCACTTAGTATGATAATCTCTAGGTCCATCCATGTTGCTGCAAATGGCATTATTTCATTCTGTTTTATGGCTGAGTAATATTCTATTGTGTATATATATACCACATCTTCTTTATCCATTCATCAATTGATGGACATTTAGGTTGCTCCCATGTCTTGGCTATTGTAAGCTGTGCTGCCATGAAAATTGAGGTGCATGTATCTTTTTGAATTAGTTTTCTCCAGATATATACCCAGGAGTGGGATTGCTGGGTCATATGGTAGCTCTATTTATACTTTTTTAAGGAACCTCCATACTGTTTTCCATAGGGCTGTACCAATTTACATTGTCACCTTTGGTGTAGGAGGGTTCCCTTTTCTCCACACCCTCTCCAGCATTTATTATCTGTAGACTTTTTGATGATGGCCATTCTGACTGTTGTGAGGTGATACCTCATTGAAGTTTTGATTTGCATTTCTCTAATAATTAGCAATGTTGTACATCTTTTCATGTGCCTGTTGGCCATCTGTATGTCTTCTTTGGAGAAATGTCTGTTTAGGTATTCTGCCTATTTTTTTTTTTTTAAATAAATTTATTTTTATTTATTTATTTTTGGCTGCACTGGGTCTTCGTTGCTGTGTGCGGGCTTTCTCTAGTTGTGGAGAGCGGGGGTTGCTCAGCAGTTGTGGAGCAGGGGCTTAGCTGCTCTGCAGCATGTGGGATCTTCCCGGACCAGGGCTCGAACCCTTGTCCCCCGCATTGGCAGGCAAATTCTTAACCACTGCGCCACCAGGGAAGTCTCCTGCCTATTTTTTAATTGAGTTGTTTATTTTTTTGTTGTTGTTGAGTTATATGAGCTGTTTATATGGTTTGGATATTAAGCCCTTGTCAGTTGCATCATTTGCAAATATTTTCTCCCAGTCTGTAGGTAGTCTTTTCATTTTGCCACGTTAATTTTTATTGTCAACCAATTTTGCAACAGAATAATAAGATTTTATTTGACTTCTAGTAAACCTAGGTACAAGAAAAGTATTATACTTAATGCTGATGACTCTAAAGACATGTCTATATTAATTAACTCAATAAGCTTTAACTAACTTTAATACCAGATATTAATTTAATACTGAATATTTCCCAGGTCACGTGAACCTGAAGTTCATTCTGGTTAGTTTGTTTTATATTTCTGAGAATTTATTTAAGTGCTTAATTTCCTTTAAGTCAGTTAAATAGAGCTCATTTAGAAATTAATTTTGGTAAGACCATCCAAACATAAAGACATATTTATAATGCACACATAGATAGATAGACAAAGCCAAAGATCTCATAGCTTCATTTTAAAACTTAGTTATGAATCAGGTATTATAATATAAAACTCAATAGTTTATAAATAACAGTTGGAATAGGTTAAATTCCCCCTCAGTCTCAGGAATTGGAGGTGGTCTAGATAAGACTAAGATGAGTTCCTGAGGGCCCTAATAGACCATTTACATCTCAGAGGCACAGGGAGAGAAAAGCAAGTTCCTCCTAGAAGTCTTGTTTCTTTAGGGTCAGAATTCTGAAGAGATGTTTCAACAAGCTGGAAAAATCAGTTTTGGATTGTCAAATGAACCTCACCTTGGGCATTTTTCTCCAGTCTAAAAAATATTGTGGCCATGTGGTGTTACAAAGAATTATCTTTTGGGCTTTAGTCTTGAAACCAGAACTAAAGGTTGTCCAATTTTATAGGAACCATCCTAAAGGGATATTTTTAGGAAATGAACACTTCTTCCCCATGCTTGTCAAATAGAATAGTGCACCTTCTTTAACACAAGTAAACACTCACACACACACACACACACACGCACACACAAGATAAAACCAAACCAATTCCAAAAGGCTCACTCTTATACAATAGCATAAAAGCTTATACTAAGGAATTTCATCTCTTTTTCCTTCCCTTTTACAAAACAGTTCTAGTTGACAGATGGTGTTATAATTTAGAGAGCCATTAAGGGCCATTGTTCTCCAGATTTTAAGGAGTACTGAGGTTAAGTAGTGTTACAATAAAATACCATTTTTTTCATTTTCATAAGTAAAAATTTCCCATTTCTGCAAATACACTCTAGGGGACTACAAGATGGAACAGAAAAAAACTCTGGTTACCCAACTATTATTTGTTCAAGGCTGGTGTTGTCAAATATCAAGCAAACAAACAGACCAATGCAAAGTATTTTATCAGGGTCACAGGTCCCTAATACAAAAGGGAAAATCCCGACCAATGCCTCGCCAAAGATGAAGCCAAATGCAATAGGGAAGAATACCCTGATGTTGTCACACACAAGCTCCACTACTTACCAGAGACGTCTCAATCAGCCAATGCCTTGTTTCTTTCACCACAAAACCAAAAGTGCTGTGGCCCAATGACACCCTGTTAGCGGCAAACACTCGGGGCAGGTCCTGAGACAAGGGTGCTCAGGCAACTGCTGGGCAGGATCCCAAGAGCCACCACTGGCCAGGGGTTGATGTGCCATGGGCGAGATGCTTTCATGGTCACCAAAACTGTTACTGAACCGAACTTGGTCCACTTGCCCAACAAGCAGCAAAGCCAGTCTACTGACACGGGGATGTGAAGGAAAGTGCACCGTTAATTGCAGGGTGCCAAGCAAGGGAATGGGCAACAAGCTTCAGATCCACTCTAATTTGGTCTTTGAGTTAGGGTTTTTTTAAGGGGAAGAACAAAGAGGCTGGGATTAATCACTGTCTTATAATGTTTCTGTGACATTTCTTACTCATTTTTTGGAAGTCAGGATATCTCTGGTTTACAGTTCTCTGGCCAGATGGTTCGTGGCTCTGGGGTCTGTGAGCTCATCTGGCCCTGGAGAAACAACGTTAATGATGACATCTATGAGAGCAATTTTAGTCATTAGCCATGTTATTGACAACAGCAATTTTAGTCATCTGACTCTGGTTGATTAGTGTTCAGTTAGCACAGGATTGAGGGCAGAGGGGACAAGAAAGGGAATAAAGTTTTGGATAGAGAGATTAATCATAAACTCAGTAAAGGAACTTGGTTTCAGGGGGACTCAGCTTCATCTTTCCATTGTTACTCTTATATATAGAAAAATTCATATGTAGATATATTTATAGCCTTTCCCCTTAAACAAAACAGGTCCTACTATACATACTCTTTTACACCTTGCTTTTTTTCACTTGACAGTATATCCTGGTGATCACTCATAGCTATATGCAGAGTTCTTTCCCGTTAAAACTGTACTGCTTCTTACAGTATTTGTCTTTCTCTGTCTGACTTATTTCACTTAGCATAATACACTCCAATGCCATCCATGTTGCTGCAAATGGCAAAACTTCATTCCATTGTATATATAGGGCTGAGCACTATTCCACTGTATATATACCACATCTTCTTTATCCATTCATCTGTGATGGACACTTAGGTTGCCTCCATATCTTGGCAATCGTAAATAATGCTGCTATGAACATTGGGGTGCATGTATCTTTTTGAATTAGTGTTTTTGTTTTTGTTTGATTTTTCGATATATACCCAGGAGTGGAAATTCTGGGTCATATGGTAGTTCTATTTTTAGTTTTTTGAGAAACCTCCACACTGTTTTCCATAGTAACTGCCCCAATTTACATCCCCACCAACAGTGAATGAGGGTTCCCTTTTCTCCACATCGTCACCAACATTTGTTATTTGTGTTCTTTTTGATGATAGCCGTTCTGACAGGTGTGAGGTGATATCTCATTGCAGTTTTGATTTGCATTCCCTGATGATTAGCAATGTTGAGCATATTTTCATGTGCCTGTTGGCCATCTGCATTTCCTCTTTGGAAACATGTCTATCCATTTCTTCTGCCTATTTTAAAATCAGTTTGTTTGTTTTTTGATGTTGAGTTGTATGAGCTGTTTACATATGTTGAATATTAGCCCCTTATTGGTCATATAATTTGCAAATATTTTCTCCCACTCAGTATGTTGTCATTTTGTTTTGTTTATGGTTTCCTTTGCTGTGCAAAAGCTTTTAAGTTTAATTAGGTCCCATTTGCTTATTTTTGGTTTTATTTCCTTATTGCTCCTTATTGCTTTAGGAGACAAATCCAAAAGAATATTGCTACGATTTATGTCAAAGAGTGTTCTGCCTGTGTTTTCCTCTGGAGGTTTATGGTTTTCAGTTTTAATTTAGGTATTTAATCCATTTTGAGTTTATTTTTGTATATGGTCTTAGAGAATGCTCTAATTTCATTCCTTTACAGGTATCTGTACAGTTTTCCAGAGCACCATTTATTAAAGAGACTATCTTTTCTCCATTGCATATTCTTGCCTCCTTTGTTGTAGATTAATTGACCATGAATGCATGGGTTTATTTCTGGGCTCTCTATTCTGTTCCATTGATCTATGTGTCTATTTTTGTGCCAGTACCATACTGTTTTGATTACTGTAGCTTTGAAGCATAGTCTGAAGTCAGGGAGCATAATTCCTTCAGCTCTGTTCTTGTTTCTCAAGATTGTTTTGGCTATTCAGGATCTGTATGATATCGCTTATATGTGGAATCTAAAAAATACAACAAACTAGTGAATATAACAAAAAAGAAACAGACTCACAGATATGGAGAACAAACTGGTGGTTACCAGTGGGGAGAGGGAAGGAGGGAGGGGCAATATAGGGATAGGGGATTAAGAGGTACAAACTATTATGTATAAAATAATCTACAAGTATATATTGTACAATATGGAGACTATAGCCAATATTTTATAATAACTATAAATAAAGTATAACCTTTAAAAATTGTGAATCACTATATTATACACCTGTAACTTACATAATATTGTATATTAACCCTACTTCAATTAAGAAACTGTACTGTTTCTGATGAAAACTTATTAAAATTGTAAGGTTGTACCCTATTTATTCCCCTATTGATAGGCATTTATGTTTTTTCCATTACTTTGCTGTTATAAAACTGTTAAAATGAATAGCCTTGAGCATATGCCATTTCATTTTTTTGCCAGTATATTTTTGTGATAGATTCTTAGAATGGGATTCCTGAATCAAGAGGTAAATGCATAGTTTTTTACTCTGTACTCATTAAACAACAGCTCCCCTCTTCTTCCCTGCAGCCCCTGGTAACCACAGGGATACAAAGTTTTTTCAAAAACTGCAAAACAGAAACCCAAAACGGATGGGTATCTTTATTCTTATATCTGTGTCTCTGAGTTTTCAGAATAATATCAAGATAATTTTTCAATAGACAAGCTTTCTTGAATTACAGTTTATTAATCTGATTTTGTTTTAATTTTAATTTTTTTCTCTGAATCACAAGAGTTTAGGTTCTCATAGAAATTTTGAAAATAAAGATACAAGATAAAAATAAGAATCATGCAATTCCACCAACAGAAGATAACCAGTAACCATTTCAATATGCTTCATTCATTTTCCAGATTTTTCTTCTTCACTCTTCTGCTTGTTCCAGAGACAGCCCCATGTAAGCATGTGTAGTGGGTATATGCATATAGATATGTTTATATATGGCTCTCTCTCTGTTGTATGATCTGTAAGTATAAAGGCAGTATTATACTGTAAATTTCTGCTTTTAAAGTATTTTAAAATGACCATTAAATATTCTTCAAAAACACTCTATATTAGAATGAATGCATATTCTACCATATGAAAATCTCATAATTTAACTACGTTTTAATTGTTGTATATTTAGGTTGTTTCTAGGTTTGTGCTCTTTGTTAAGGAACAACTTTGTGTATAAATCTTGTCTGAGGAGTTTATTTTCTTAGAGCTATTCCTAGAAATGGGTTGCTGGGTTAGAGGGTGTGCTGGTCTGTATCAGGATTCACTGCTCTATTATTTGTGGTCTCAAAAGCTGGAGCATGTGCATAGATTCACATGCTCCACTGTATGTATAGAGTTATTTTATCTTCTAATCATAGAAGAGCGCCCACTTCGATCACCTAGAAGAAATCATTTTACTCACCAAACATTGTAGCAACCTTTTGTCATAGACCAGGATGAAAACTGAAGATGTAGTTAGACTGAGACCAACACTAGGACACAGTTAACTGATATGCTTAACTCACCTTTAGGAAGTGAGATTATTTGGCTCCATTCACATTGTGTTATTTCCCCTCATCTCTCAGCACATTCAACGGAGGCACCTCTGGACCAGACTTATAATTTAGGTTATTTTAAATATGTTAATTAAGGAGAGAGTAGGTCATTAGTATATTTGGTGATGGTCTCAATGCTCCAATTATTTAACATATTTGGGAACAAATTATTCTGCATAAATGAGCTTTGCGGATGATTGAGGATAACCAGTTAAAGCAGTAGTTTGGGGTACAAAAGTTCCAATATTGAGAACAGATTTCCTGACTTCTTAATTATAATGGACCCATCAATATAAATGAGTTTTCCTCCATGCATAGTGATTGGGAACTCCCTGAAAGCAAAAGTCTTTCTCCCTAAACCAGAAGAGGATCTCAGGCACAAAGCTTTGCAGAGGTGAGACAGACACAGCAGCATCTTCGCATTTGAAGGAGGGCAGTGCGAGGTATGGACTCTTCATCAACCAGATTAACACATTTTAAAAAAATGTACTTATTTTCAGCTGTTTTGGGTCTGCGTTGCTGCGCACGGGCTTTCTCTAGCTGTGGCGAGTGGGGTCTACTCTCCGTTGCGGTGCGCGGGCTTCTCATTGCGGTGGCTTCTCTTGTTGCGGAGCACGGGCTCTAGGCACGCAGGCTTCAGTAGTTGTGGCACGCAGGCTCAGTAGCTGTGGCTCACGGGCTCTAGAGCACAGGCTCAGTATTTGTGGCGCATGGGCTTAGTTGCTCTGTGGCATGTGGGATCTTCCCAGACCAGGGATCGAACCCGTGTCCCCTGCATTGGCAGGAGGATTCTTAATCACTGTGCCACTAGGGAAGTCCCCGGATTAATACATTATTGACACTAAATTGCTTTTCTGATTCATAAAAAAAAAGTCTTTCTCCCTAGATTTATGTGGGATATTTTATCCCCTGTTGCCCATGGAGACCTTCAGAAGAAAGAAAATGGTTTTTACCCCATGTTTTGGAGAGTCTGAAACCCATAATCTGTTTGGACAAGCCTTAATTGGATACCTGTTTTGTGCCAGGCAAGCCAGTGCTGGGTGTTCAAGAGGAGAGACCTAGGTCTTGCCTTGAGGAGCTCACTCCCGTGGGGAGAGAGTAACCTCAGAGTGTGGCACACGGATGCCCTGATGCCGCAGGTTTTCATAGGAGGCAGACAGGGGTTTGGCACCATGTAGAAATGAATTTGAGTCTGGGTTCCCCTGCTTCTTGGTTCTTAGCTTCTCTGAGCCTCAGTTTCTTCCTGTGAAAATGGGGACACCAGGGGTCTGAGGTTGTGATAAGATCATGCACCTGATGCCCTCAGCACACAGTAGCAGGTGAGATGTGACGTCACCTTAGGTGCCAGTATCTTTAGGAGGGCTTGGCAGTGGGGATGGGGAGGGGTCTAGGGTTCCACTCTCAGAAGTAGTTATGACTAATTGGGTAGGGTAGCACCAGGGAGAAAGGGGGACAGATGTGTGCCACGACTGTCATCTCTTTTTGATACTGAGCACCTGCTGTGTACCTCTTCCCGGCCTCACAAGGTCCCTCAGAGGCCTTGTTGCCCTCGACCAGATGAAGGGCCTGAGGAGGGGAGGGAGTGGAGTGGGGGGCTTGCTCAGACGCAGCTGCAGCTTCACTCCCCTTTCCCACCCCTGTTGCGCTGTCTTTTACCAGAACTCACTCGGTGACGTTGAGCAAGTCTTTGCCCCCCTCGGGAGAGCTGGTTTCAGGGGAATCAGGGACGCCAGGCTTCCCACATTTAAAGTTTTAAAGAGCGTTCCAGTCCCTCCCTCTCCCCCAAGTCTCCTCCCGTCGGACGCCCAGGTGAGCGCTGGGAGCTGCCCGCAGGTAATGATAATACCGAGTACCTCGCATTTACTCCGCGACCCGACCTGTGCTCAACTCCTTTCCTCCGTAATTCTCCGCAATCCCCAATCCGATACATCCCGGGGCCGGATTCGCCCCCGCGGGCCCGGCCCCCTTTCGGTGATCAAGATGCAGAGGTCCCGACGGCCTCCCAGCACCGCCCCACGTGCCGCCCCTGGCGGCTCCGCCCGGCCCGCGAGAGAGTGAGACCGGGGGCGGGGCCGCGCGGGGCGTCGGGGAGGGGGTTCGGCCGGCTCGGTGACTACACTGGCCCGCCAGACCGCCCCACTCCTGCCGCCCTCCGATGGGTCCACTGCCTTTGTGCCCGCCAGTAGGGCTGTCGCTGCTGCTGCTACTGGGACCCGGACTCGGGCTCAGCTCAGGTGAGTGAGGGATGGGCCCCCTCCAAGGACCCAGGAGTTCCCGGGGCTCCTCCAGTCCTCCCCAGGGTGCCAGGAGCCCTGCCTCCCCAGCCTTCCCGGGGGACCCAGGAGCCCTACAACCCCCAGCCCTCCTTTCTGTGGCGCGCCCACACGTTGCTTCCCAGCTTCCTGGGAGCCCTGTCCCCCACCCCCGCCCTCCCCTACAGCCCCCTCCTTCACTGCTTCCAGGGACCCAGAACTAGCCCAGTGCTTACCCAGGGCCTCAGTGCTCTCCCCCAAAACCTCTCCACTCACTGGCACCCTCTCCAGTGACCAGACCTCCCCATCCACCTGGCCTGGTGTCCTGTGAACTGAGCCTTCACTCCGCCTATCCCTGGGGTCTGCAGTAGGACCACCAGGGGGACACAAGAGGCTGAAAGGAGCAAGAGAAGAAGGGGCCCAGCCCTACCTGGGGTTGGGGAAGAACGCAATGTCCCCTTCTCAACCACCCCTGGACGTCACCCTTGGCTAGGTCCCCTTGGCATATTACCCACAGGGACATATGTGGACACCACAAGCACAGAGACACACAAGCACAGAACACCCCCAGCCTCATCTGGGCATTCAGGTGCTGGGCTCACGGACAGGCTCATACACAGACACAGGCAAAGACACCCCGAGGGAAACGCACACACCCACACACCCGCACTCAGGGATACCGAGACAGCCCCTTATGGACACACATACAGAGAGAAGCACACACACACAAACACACACACACCCTCAGGCCCACAGGAAGCCTGGACAGCCTTGGCACTCCCAGCAGAGGCTGTTGTGGGCAGACACAGCAAACAGCCCCCAGAATGACCTGCCCCACCTAAGCTGGCACGGAGGGAGTGTTTGCCTTGGTTACACATCGAGTGCTGGGCGTCCACCCATGCCTGGTTCTCCCTAGGGCTGAGTCCAGGACCCTGAGATCCAGAGTGGGGGTCAGGTCAGGGTGGGGGGACCTCTGGGGACAGCTTTGGGGTGTGCGTTTGGAACTGGGGTCCTGTCAGATGTGCTTTTTTTTTTTTCAAGTTTTTATTCTATTTTATTTATTTTTGGCTGTGCCACGTGGCACGCAGGATCTTAGTTCCCTGACCAGGGATGGAACCCACGCCCCTGCAATGGCAGCGCAGAGTCTTAACCACTGGACCGCCAGGGAAGTCCCCAGATGTGCTTACACTGGGAGTGTTCCATGGGGCTTGGTGGATCCAGGGGTCAAGGAAGCTTTTCTGAAAACCCACTGCATGCCAGGGGATCCGAGGCTGCCTGCGGCAGAGATCTGTCCAGGCTGAAGGGTCACGCCCATGAGCAGACAGTGGCACAGCGTGACAAGGGCCCCTGTGGTCACATGGGGGTGAAGCAGATTCTAGAAGGAGGTGATGGGTGAGCTGGGTGAGGATGGGGTGAGGGCATTTGCAGCGCGGGGTGTATGTGACAGGCAGTTTAACTGGAGGAACAGGACATGATGAGTGGGGTCCATGTGGGGCACGTTGAGAGAGGGCGCTGGAGCGAGGGGAGGGTCAGCTCCTGCAGGGCCCCTGATCAGTGAGGACCCTGAGCTTTACCTGGAGGGGGACGGGAGCCTGGGGAGGTTTCAGGCAGAGGTGTGGGCAACTGGGAGCAGCGCTCAGGAAGTCCTGTGAGAGCGAGGACGGGCCATCCAGAGAGGAAGGCAAAGCTTTTAACTCTAAACTCGTTTTTACATTTTGTTTCTATTTAACTTATCTCCAGTCCCCTACATGAATATGCTCCTTTTCCCACTGAGAAAAAGACAAAATTGAGGGAATTCTCTGGTGGTCCAGTGGTTAGGACTCCGAGTTTCCACTGCTGGGGGCACCAGTTTTATCCCTGGTCGGGGAACCAAGATCCCACAAGCCACGTGGCACAGCCAAAAAAAAAAAAAAAAATTGAATTTTGGTTTGGACTCTTCAAAAAAGTCAGCATGATAAATTCTTGTTCTAGATAAAAAGACATGATGATTAAAGGCAATGCAAAAATCTCCTCTGGATCCTCAGTCCTGGAGCAGTGGGCAGAGAGCGGGCTCCCAGGAATCAGGCCAGCCTGGGCACGAGTTTCTGCTCAGCAGCTCACCAGCTCTAAGACCTGGGATGGGTCCTTTTGCTTCTCGTAGCCTCAGTCTCCCCATCTGTAAATGGGAGAATAGCCACCCACGAGACAAGGAAGTTGACAACAGATGTCGCCTGTAAATTGCGGAGCACAGTGCCCGGTGCAGGGCGAGGCCCCAGTGATAGCATCTCCTCACTGTGGCTCTGATTGTGTTTTTTGACTAAACGCCAGAGTGGACTCATGGCCCTCACCAGAAGAAGGAGTGGCTCTGGGATTCTCTGATGCCCAGCTCACAGCAGGTTTGGAGGTCCCTTACCCCGAGCAGTGGACCCCTTGATGCCCCTAAGCTCTGTCACCCTGGCAGGGCTCCCTCCCCTGCTGCTATTGGGCAAGGAGGAAGGAGCACTGGATTGGGAGTCAGAAGCCCCCAGTCAGGTCAGGTTCTTGTGGGCTGTGTGACTTTAGGGTTGTCCTTTCCACCTGGGCCTCCTCTTTCTTCCATGTGAGATGCAGGGGTTCCTGTCGCACCAGCTATGTACTGCCATGTGTCACAGCCACATGGGGGATCCAGAAAAATGGCTGGGATGTGGCCACAGGGCCTCCCCGTGTGGGAGGAAGCTGTGCCGGGCAGTGAAAATAAGAGATGCAAAAAAAAAAAAAAAAAAAAAGAGAGATGCAGAGGGCCCTGAGCCAGAGTCTGGAGGGCAGGGGTGGGGGCAGTGGAGACCCAGGGAGAGGGAAGCCCCTGCAGAGGAGCCCGCCTTGATGGCAGGGACTCTGTTCAGCTTATTTCTGATGTCCAGTGCCCAGCACAGGCAACTGGACAGACATTTGATGCACGACTTGCAATCTGACTCTGTCTGGAGTTGATAAGGGCAAAGGATTGGGAATCAGGGCATTCCAGGAAGAGGGAACAGCCTGTGCAAAGGCCCAGAGGTGTGAGTTTTTTCAGATGCTGTGGCTCTGTGACCTGTTTTCTCCTTCATGGCTGCCTTGAAGATATTGATAACAATAGTTAGAGCTCATTGTGTGCCGGGTGCTTTACATGCATGATCTCATTCCGTTCTTGGGAGTGAGATCCCTTTATTCCCCTGTTTTACAAATGAGGAAACCAAGGCATAGAGAGGTTGAGCTGTCCAAGGTCACACAGCTAGGAATAAGAAGCAGGATTCAAACTGAGATAGTCATCCAGGCCCTTTTCAGGCTGGTGCCCTTCCCCAGGGCCAGGGCAACCCCCACCTGCAGCCTCTAACCTTTGTCTCCCCCTACCCACCCCAGCTTCCCAGAGGTCACATGTGCACCGACGTGGGCTCATAGAACTGGCAGGGACTGTGCACTGTGCTGGCACCCGCACCGCCATGGCCTACATGAACTACGGCTGCTATTGTGGCCTGGGTGGCCATGGCCAGCCCAGGGATGCCATTGACTGGTGAGTGCACGCTGGGGCCAGAAGATCCCACCCCCTGGGGTCATTAAGGAAATATCTCCTATGAGGAAATACCTAAAAACGAGGTTGGGGTTTGGACTAGGAAGATCCCAGCACGTGATACTACTTGCAGGCAGAGGGCCTCCTGGGCAACACGGCCAATGAGGCCAAACTGTGGTGCCAGCTGCCCCCCAGTCTGGCCATGGAGTGATTGATTATGTTAGCTGAAAAAAATTGCACATCATTGATCAGACTTATTATGCATCAGAACTGTTCAGAGAACCCCTTTGAGTCCTCACAAAACCCCATTTCAGAGATAAGGAAAGTGAGGCAGAGAGATCAACTTGCCTGGGGCCACATAGAGAGTGAGGGGTGGGGCCTGGGATTTGAACCCAGGCAGCCTGGCTAGATTCACACCCCCGATCACTGCCCTCTGCTGCTGTGTGAGAAGGGCCTGTTCTGTGCGAGGCTGTGGACTTGGATCTTGCCACGACTTCCTCTCATTTGCCCTCAGGGCCACAGGCAGGTATGATGGTGATCCTCGTTTTACAGATGAGGTCCCTGAGGCTTAAAGAGACACAGACACTCACCATTTCCACTTAGTGCTGGTGAGGGGTGGGGGCGTGGAATGTGACTGTCTCTTCCGGAGCTCGGAGGATGTAGCTGTCACTGACACGTCTTTATCCAGCCTCGCCCCTTGGAGGCTCCTGCCGTGGGCCCTGCCCTCCCTCCCACACTCTGGTTGTCTAGTTCCTGCACATCTTTCCAGGTGCAGCCCAGGCCTCACCTCTTCTAGGAAGCCTTCCCTGCAGCCCAGCTGGGCCTGGCACTTCTCTGGCTCCCAGAAGCCCCTCTCCTTACCCCACATCCCAGCACTTCTCGCCACACACGTGGCATCTGGTGGCTTGTCTGCCTCTCCCTGCCAGACTGGGAGCTCCTTGAGGGCAGAGTGGAATCTGGCTGACCTCTCCCTGCCAGACCCTACTGAGGGCTCAGCGCAGGGTGGGGCTGCTGGCTGGATGGAAGCAAGAGCAGTGGATGATTGCATGATGGACGAGTTTACAGACATTGGTGGGTGTTTCTCAGGGAATTTGTATGTTATTATTATGATTACTATTGCTTTCGAGGTGCTCTTACGTGGCAGGCTGGACACCGGTGACATTGTGGGGAGCAGGACAGAAAGGGCCCCGCCCTCACAGAGGTCTGGTCAGGGAGGACAGCTGCTAGTCAGTCTTCTCCCTAATTAGGGTCTCGTCATAAACCTGCCCGGAGGGAAGGAACCTGGGCTTAGGAGAGGGTGTGATCAGGAGACTGTCAGAGTCTGGGGAGATGTGGGATCTGGATGGCATCCTGGGGGCGGGGGTGGGTACTTGGGCTGAGACCTAGAGCAGGAAGAGTGGGCATGAAGTTCTCCCAGGCAGGGGGCAGAGTGTGGGCAAAGTCAGGAGGTGGGGAGGGTGTGGCTTGCTCCAGGAACAGAGAAGAGACCACTGTGGCCGGAGCTCGAAGACTCAGAGAGTGAGGCAGGCAGGGGCCAGGCTCGAGTGTGGCAGAGGGATGGAGGCAGCGCAGGACACACTGGGGTTGGTGGAATTATTTCCCAGGATGGGGATTCTCAGGGAGAAGGCTTGGACCAGGAGATGCTGTCCCCCTGTGGGTCCTCACTCGCCCGTAGTCCTGGAGGATGGCCAAGAGAGCATCCCTGCCTTCACCCACCTGCCGGTCTGCCTGTCTGCCACCCACAGGTGCTGTCATTCCCACGACTGCTGCTACAAACGTGCCGAGGATGCTGGCTGCAGTCCCAAGATGGGGCGCTATTCCTGGCAGTGTGTCAATCAGCACATCCTGTGTGGTGAGTTCCCAGCATCAGACCCAGTAGCAACCACTGGCTGGAGCATAGAGGGACTTCCAAGTATAGGCAGGGCCCATCTCTCCCCATCTGCCCCAGTCTCCACCATGCCCTATTGTCTGCCTGACATTGAGGCCAAGTGTCAATTACTATAGTTCATTTCTCCTGTGCTGTTGATTTTGTTATGGAAAAGGAATATTTCTATCAGACCCAGGAAAACAGAAGGTAGGTCAAAAGGCTGAATGCTTCAAGAAAAATGGGAAGGGTGAGCCCATTTATTTGTCAAAATGAAGAGTACACCTGGGTCTGATGTATCCCCTTTGCTTCGCTCGTTAGCACTGCCTGCCCCAGGGGACATCTGAGTTTGCAAACCCTGGCCTCTGGTCAACAGCTTAGTCCATGATTCAGATTCTGTGACGTTGCCAAGCCCTGATCTCTCAGGGCCTCAGTTTCCTCATTGGTAAACTGGGGGCGGAAATCAAGCCAGCCTATTGTAAGGATGAAGTGACAGTGTCACTGTGCTTCATGCCTAGTAGATGTCATTAAATGTCTGGTGAAGAAATGACCCAACACAGAACCTCCGGTGAAGATGACCAGGCACTATTTCACTGAGCACAGGATTTGGGGAAGGACAAGAAGAAAGTTCTGTGTAACCCTGAACCCCTCAAGAGAAAGTAATTTCTCTTTCAATTTTCTTTTAATCCTTCTAATTTTGTGAAATTAGGAGAAAGTCTCAGTTCAGTGTTACGTTAGCTAAAACATCCCTGGGTCACTTGCTCGTCCTTTTTAACCAAGAGAGTAGGTTTCTGGCTTATAATGTTATTCAAAAACCGTTCTATTCCTAAATTTAATTCTGGCCTTAAAAAAATTCTTCTTTATCTATCTATCTGTTTATCTATCTGTCTATCTATCATCTATCTTTAACCACAAGCAGCGTGTATCTAATGAGGATATTTGTAATGTAATCTGATATCACTGTACATTTTACATGACCGGCCACTTCTTTTTTTTTAAACTATTGTTAACTCGCTCCATATCATTTTTAAAATTAATTAATTAATTAATTAACTTATTTATGGCTGCGTTGGGTCTCTGTTGCTGCACGTGGGCTTTCTCTAGTTGCGGCGAGCAGGGGCTACTCTTCGTTGTGGTGCGCAGGCTTCTCATTGCAGTGGCTTCTCTTGTTGCAGAGCACAGGCTCTAGGTGCACGGGCTCTAGAGCGCAGGCTCAGTAGTTGTGGCGCACGGGCTTAGTTGCTCTGCAGCATGTGGGATCTTCCTGGGCCAGGGCTTGAACCCGTGTCCCCTGCATTGGCAGGCAGATTCTTAACCACTGCGCCACCAGGGAAGCCCAGTCTTGGTACTCTTGTTGAAAATCACTTGGCCCTTAGATCAGTGATGTCTCTGAGCCTGTTTCCTTACCTGGAAGATGGGTGTTGCAAAGATGAAAAAAGGTTTATAACGTGATAACCAAATTGGATGGAAGTTGTTACTTTCTTCCCTACCCTCTTCTCCATCCCTCATCCTTATCTGAACCTCTCTCTGACCCCCAACTACCTCCACCTGAGAGAACTGAGGATCTGGTGTGATTCTCCACTAAAACCCCAGCTTCTGCAGACTTGTTCTCCTCTAGAGGGAAGGAGGCTATCCTAAGGGTTACGTAGAAGGATGTTCTTAGATATGCATGGATTCTCAGCTGTATCTTCTGAGTCTGAATTAGGAGTTGGCACAGAGCAAAACTGAATTAATATGGAGACATAACATCAAGGACTGAAAATGCCCCAGACATCATCTCATCCAACCCTCTCACTTAGAATTGGGGAAAATGAAGCCCAGGAAAAGAAGTGACTTGCTTAACATGGTGGTGATAAGCCCACTTCTGGGCATATTCCCTGTCCCCAGACTGCCCCCTTCCACTGTGGGTGGAGAGGAGAAGTGGGCCTTGAATGGGAAATGTGTTAAAGACCTTTCTCTTCTTCCTTCAATCTGCATGTTCTGCTTGCCCCTAACCATGTAAAAATGATGTTTGTAAAATATTTATTGCTGTGTCTGCTGGTGGAGTCTGTGACTGTTTACAGAGCTGCCCCCCCTGAACCAAACGAAGAGAACCAAAATATCTATTATGCATTTTTTTTTTTTTGCTAAAGATAGTCTTATTCTGTTTGGAGACATTCTGAACATAGTTGTTTGCTTAATTACAGGTGTGGCCCATTTTCCATTTATGGGCCTGACAAATATATTTTTTTTAAATGTTAAGCATATAATAATATTTACTGGCAGGCCTTTATTTTAAACTTAACCCTTGGGAGCTAGGTTTCCTCTTCAGTTTTTATTATTCTTGAATAACATGAAGCTGTTGGGCTCCTGAGGTCATGGGCAGTGAGACCCAGCCTTGCTTTTGAAAGGATCTTTCTTGCTCAGGGAAAAGGGTGGGAGCACAAAGGAGGCATAGGCATTGGGTCAGCTCTGTGGCCTTGGACAAGTTACTAAATCCCTCTGAGCCTCACTTTCCTCATCTATAAAATGGGAATAATAAAACTCTGATGCTGGGTTTGTATAAGAATCAGAAACAATGTATGGCTTTTCTTTATTCTCCCAAAAATTATTATTGAGAATCTACTCTGTGCCAGGCTCCCTGCTAGGTTTTGGGCAAAACAGAGAAGCAAGGCTCTGTGGTCTAAAAAGAGGAGAGCAGTAAATAGCGTCCGTGCCAATTGCTTTTACAAGTGCTGTGTCGGAAGAGAAAGCAGTGAAGTATTATACAAACTACAACATAGATGAACCTTGAAAACATGAAGCTCAGTAAAAAAAAAAGCCAGACACAGAAGGTCACCCATTGTATGATTCCATGTATATGAACTATCCAGACTAGGCAAATCCACAGACGACAGAAGACATATTTGTGGTTACCAGGGACTTCGGAGAGTGGAATTGGGGAGTGACAATAAATATGGGGTTTCTTTTGGGCTGATAAAAATGTTTTGGAACTAGATAGAGGGGATGGTGGCAGAACATTGTGAATGTACTAAATACCACTGACTTGTCACTTTAAAGTGGTAAATTTTGTTATGGGAATTTTGCCTCAGTAAAAATGTATCCTCACCCCAGAATGCTCAGGGGTCAGAGAAAGTCTCACTGACAAGATGGCATTGAAGCAGAGACTTGGGGAATGAAGGAGCCGTGAGAAGAGGTGGTGGGAACAGCCAGTGCAAAGGCCCTGAGGTAGGGATGAATGTCTGGGTGGTTTCAGGAGCACAAGGAGGAGGGTGAGGCTGGAGCAGAGTCACCCAGGGAGAGAGTAGTAGGTGATAATAGAATGATGAGGGCCAGATCCCCCAGGACGTTGGAGGCTTTCCTCTGAGGGAGATGGAGAGCCAGGGAGGGTTTTGAGCAGAGGAGGGACATGATCTGATCTGCATTTTAACCGTACTGCATTTTTGGCTGCTGCATGGAACATATGCTGGAGGGAACAAGGGTGGAAGCCAGGCACCTGTATGAAGCTGTCCCAGGGATCTGGGTGAGAGGTGGCTTGGGCAGGTGGTGGCAGTGGAGGTGGTGGAAGGGGGTCTTCTGGACATGTTTGGCTGGAAGGTGGAGCTGGGGGACTTGCTCGTGGATGGGGGAGGGAAGGGGAACTGGCTGGAGTGTTCATGCGAGTCACCCTGTCCTTAGACAGCTGTCCTCCGGTTGCAACCCTGGAGCTTCAATGGCTCTTTCCTCAGAAGTCCCTACCCCACCAGGTCACGTTGCTCCAAGGGTGTGCGTGTCTCTGTTGTGCAGCGGCCCATGGAAATTTTACAGGCAGAAGGGCTGGCTCCTGCACCAGCTGGTTCATTTACCAATTTTTACATATTATTTGTATCTATCTGTCTATCTATCTGTCCATCCATTCATCCACATGCTTTTTCTGATTCAAACCTAATCCAATTTTGTTGTGAAAAATTAAAACATTCCAGAAACACTGTAATGTAGCAAGTTACACTCCATCCACCAGAGTTAACTAACTTCTGTTAAGTTTGGCATCTTTTCCTCCAGATTTGTGCATGTGTAAACAAACAAACAATAACAAAGATCAGATCACACTACGTATATTCTTTTCACTTAATACAGTGTCTTGGACATCTTGGATCATCTAGGTCAGCCTCATTCTTTTAAAGCCAGACAATCACCTATGGCAGAGTGTCTCCACCTTGACACTTTGGACATTTGGGGCTGGACAGTTCTCCGGTGAGGGGGCCGTCCTGGGCATTGTAGAGTTTAGCGGCGTCCCTGGCCTCTACCAACCAGATGCCAGTAGCACCCCCCATCCCCCACATGACAACCAAAGATGTCTCCGGACACCGCCAAATGCCCCCGGGGGGCCCAACAGAGAATGGCCAGTGACACGAATGCACTTTATTTTGCAGAGACCATGGCTGTCCCTAAGTCTTTGTGCACTTGTGAGAGGGTTTTGTAGCATGGAGTCCTAGGACTGTTGGGTCAAATGGTGTATCTGAGGTGCCCTTAGAATTTATATGTAGAAAGGACTGGAGGGCAGCCTGAAAGGGGGTTAGAGAACTTGTCCTGGAGGGGTATTTACTCGGCAAGAGCATTTAAAAAATGTAAATGGTGTTTATTGTAGAGGCTGGGGAGGGGCTAAAGGGAGACCTGGTAGAGATTAGGGAGGAGCAAGGCCACCAAAGTCCCCACAGGCCACCTCCTTTCAGCCCTGAGTGGTATAGATATTTTAAGTCTAGCAAATAATGTAAACTAAACTTTGAAATAGCTGCCCTTCAAATTTGGTTAATTGAGATCGCTTTTTCCACAATGAAAGCACCGTATGGCTCAAAGTAGAAGAGTTTCAAATTACAAAATGTAAAAGTTTGGTGGGAAATAAAACTCCCATTGACACTACCCAGACATCCATTTGATTAACCTTCTGGTGGTGGTGGTGTTGTTTTGTCTTTTTTGAGTGCATAATACATAAAAAACATAGCAGTGTGTTTTGTACCCCTTATTTTCCTCTTAAGTATAAGCTGTCTCCCATGTCATTAAAACTCTATTAAAAGAATAGATATATGTATAACTGAGTCACTTGCTGTACACCTGAAACTAACAAAATCAACTAACTAACTAAACTAACTAAATCAACTATACTCCAATATAAAATAAAAATTTAAAAAAAAGCTCTATTAAACAATCCTCTGTTACAAACTTGAATTTGTAAGGGTGGGCGAGTGCCCCGAGTTGACACCCTACTCCCTTCCTGCAGTCAAGCCAGGAGGCCTGGGGCCGGGCAGAGCTGAGTTGGGGCCCAGTCCCCACACCCCTTCCTGGATATTTCCTCTGTAAGGTTGGGGTGCCAATGGCACTGCCCTGAGAGGACTGGGTGAGACGGGGACCATAGAGCCAGCCCTTTGCCCAGTGCCTGGCTCTGCATAACTGCACGGTTAACGCCAGCTCCCATCATCCTGACTTTTTCTGTTGTTATCCATTTACTGAATTATAACCAAAGCAGTTTTTTTTTTCTGGGCTGCGCAGTGCCGCGTGGCTTGCGATCTTAGTTCCCTGACCAGGGATCAAACCCGGGCCCCCTGCATTGGGAGCCTAGTGTCTTACTCACTGGACCACCAGGGAAGTAAGTCCCTGGGAAGCTTAATAAATGAATTTAAGGGAGAAAGATTTTCCCTTTCAGTCCTTTGTTAATTTTTCCAGTTAGGCAAGGAGGAAGTATCAATTGCACGATAGTCTGACTGCTAGAGAGGGTAAACCTCTCCTACACTTGCTAATCTCCCTCTTTTTTTAAACCAAGACACTCCAATTTGGGGGCTCACAGCTTTCAGGTGGGCAACAGCATTTAACTAGACTTTTATAGTAGGACTTTATCTTCATTGGTTTTTGTTGTTGTTTTTGCTTTCTTTGTTTTTTAGTCAGTTTCTTATATTTGTGGTATAAGATTTTGGTTTTCCATTTATGTCAGTGATAGAATTTATTTAATGCAATTTAATACCGTTTAATATAATTAAATCAAAATTTATTTAATAATTGACTTACTGTTAGAAATAAAGGGGATTTAAAGCTAGCATGTTGAAGCTGCCATGGGTCTGACTTTGGGAAACCCTGTGTGCAGTCATGCAGATAAACACCTTTAATCAACTCAGCTCATTACAGAGGGTCCCGGGTCCCCTGCCTCCTGCTTGACATTCCCCACCCCTCCCCCACTCATCACTCTGTCCCCTCCTGGTGCTGCCAAGCTCTCCGAGTGTTGCCCTGAGAGAAGCTGATGAATTTTCTGAGTCTCATGCTTCACCTTGCTAGGATCTCCATGGAACTTGTGCATTTTAAGAGGGGATCTTTAAAGATTAGCTGACAGCTTAAGGAGGTCAGCTGCAGCTCATAAGCACCTGCTGTATGCCCTGCATTTTACTGACTTGGTCCCTTTTCATTCTCCCAACAGCCCTTAGAAGTAGGTACTTTTAGTATCCTCATGTGGCCCCTGTGGAAACAGCCTGGGAAGGATGAAGTGATGTGTCCAAAGGAACTATATCCATGGCCGAGCTGGCTCCCTCCAAAGTTCATGCTTCACTGTGCCTCTGGAAGAAATTGGGAAAGATTTAATAGTGGGTGGTTTTTTTCCCCCCATTTTGTGGATAATTAAAAACCCACAGTCAAAGGCAGATGACATATCCATAGCTGTTATACCTTCTAGATTAATAAGATACAACTTGAAGATCACAAAATCTTTCCAACCCAAAGGAATGACTCTCTAGCAGTGGAATTCCCAAGGCAGAAGGAGTTTTATCTTTGGGTGGCAACCTTTGCGTCTCTGTATAAGGTAGGCCCAGGATGGAAGGAAGAGATGGAATATACGATTGTTATCTAAAACAAACTATTTACTTATACAGTATCATGTCATGTGCATATAATGACATTTTACCTCTTCTTTTCCAATTTGGATACCTTTTATTTCTTTTTCTTGTCTGATTGCTGTGGCTAGGACTTCCAATACTATGTTGAATAGAAGTGGCAAGAGTGGGCATCCTTGTCATGTTCCAGATTTCAGAGGGAAGTCTTTTAGCTTTTCACCATTGAGTATTATGTTGGCTGTGGGAACAAACTGTTTTCTTGAAGGAGCATCTGAAAGAGACCTGGAGAGAAAAGGCGGAGAAATGCAGGTAGAACCAACATTGATGGAGTACACGCGTAGGGCCAAGCCCCTGCCGGGCACTTTACATAGGCTTTCTCACCCATGCTTCCCAATAAACCTGCAAAGTGGATAGTGCCCCCATCTACATGAGGACTTGGCTCAGAAAGTTTGGGTAAGACCACACAGCTAGGAACTAGCAGAGAAGGCATTCCAAAAAAAAAAAAAAAAAAAGCCTGGATGGTTCCCAGGCACCTACTGCTTATCTAAATGGATCCTTAAATGCACTAGTGTAATACTGATGCAGAAGAGAAGCTAAAGGGGCATATGGACTTTGGACTTCCTCTCTGAAAACACTCCCCTGACAACTTCAATTTCCTTTTCTGTAAAATGGGCTGAACATCACCTCCCTTGGGAGTTATGACAAGAGAAATCACGTGGTGAACTATCAAAGTGTCACCCAGATACAATTTATGCCCTTCCTTGTCCCCAGCTTTACTGGCTTCCCTTGCATTTATCTTCAAGTCTCTGCAAGTCCCTGCTCTAACCTCAGTTTTCCCACTTCTTCCAGGACCAGTGGAGGACAAATGCCAAGAACTCATGTGCAAGTGTGACCGGGAGATTGCTTACTGTTTAGCCAACACTGAGTACACCTTCAAGTACCTCCTTTACCCCCGTTTCTTGTGTGGGAAGGACTCACCCAAGTGTGACTGACTAGCCTGACTTGAAATGTCTTTTTTGCACAAGGAAATAAAACTTTTTGCAGATCAACAGCCTTATTCAGTTCTTTGCAGGAGGAAGCTGGGGCCAATTGTTAAAGCTGAAACCCTTGTGTTTGCTTTCACTCCTGTTCCGGAACTTGGGGCTGGAGCCAGTTTCGTTTCCAGCTTGATTAATGTCAAAAGTCCCATGCCTATTTCATAAAACCACAACTGTATTTATGACTGTATTGGGTTTGGTACCATCTGAGGTTCAACCTTTATGAAAAGAGCTGAGCCTTATCTTCTAACCTGCTCCGGATGGCAGGCAGTCAAAAGTGAGCAAACACCTACCATGAGCTTGGCCTTGCTTTCGATTCTGGGCTGAAGCAATAAACAAAATGGCCACATGATGCCCAACCTTGTGAAGTTCAAGTCTAGCAGTTGTTAGCTCGAGTCTTCTGCCCTATCCCACTCCACCTTTAGCAGTTAAAATTTATTTCCTGATTACAAAAGTAGTACCTATGCATTGATTGCTAAAAAAAAGAAAAAAAAAAGGAAAATTGAGAAATATATAAAGGAGAAAACACCCCACTCCAATACTCACAGTCCACAGTAACCACTTTTATTATCTTAGTGTGCTGCCCATCGGTCTTGTCTATAATGTGTTAAAAATGTAATCGAGACTCTATACTGTATGATTTTCATAAGCTTTTTTCCATTTCTCCATGTCTTTAAAAAAAAATCTTTGGAAACTTCATTTCCAAAGGTATTAGATACATTTCCAGCTGCATTAGATACTATTTTACAGACTGCTACCTTTTGGACGTTGGTGATATTTCCTATTTTTATCAATTACTGATGTGATGAGGATGCTTGTGAATAGATCTTTGCCCCCCCTCCTTTTTATTATTCCTTAACTGAGATTTGCAGAAATGGAATTCTTGCATTAAAGGGTCTGAATATTTTAAGTAGACTCCCCATTTTGACACACCAAGCCAAGAGGGTCTGAGGGCAGAGAGGCAGCCGGTGGCCCTGGCTCTGATATGCCTGTCCCTCCTGCAGGCGATAAGGAGGGAGAGCCCAGCCCAGCCTGTTTGTTCTCTGCCAAGACTGCTTTGCGATCCTCCCCAGAGCACGTGTGGGTATTACTCATCTTTGAAGCATGATTTGCGGTGTGGTGGGGAGGCCAAGGGGGGCGGGTGGGGAGTGCTGGACCGGGAGTCTGGCCTGGGCCCAGCTCCACCAGTGCCACCCAGCCTCCATCGCTTCATCTGAAAAGGAGAAGAGTAACCAACCCTGTGAGGCATGAGGCCAGGGACATGCAGGTACTGCAGATCGGCTGGGCTATCAGTGTCTCTGGCAGGTCACGAGGGTTAAGCAGGTAAAGTCAGGCAGCCTCAGGGCCTGATGAGCAGACACAGGGGGAGAGAAAACATTCTCCCTCCTTTCACTTAAGAAACCTTCCGTGGCTCCTCGGCTCCATGTCCATGTCAGGCTGGGGGACTTCAGTGTGACCAGTAGGTCGTACTGAGCAATGCAGATTTTCTTCATGCTTCCTAAACAGTTTATTTTTCTCTACATAGAAGTTTTACCTGTATAAAAGAATCTTTATTTTTATTTCAAGTAACTTCTTCAAACTTTCAGAAGCAAAGTTTGAGTGAAATCTTCAAAGATACAAAGGGTTAATGAATGGTTCATGGAGTCACAAAAAAACATTTTGGATGCAAGCTTATCTCTGCAGGGCCAGTCTTCAGGTTGACTGCCTTTCACACCTGCTACTGTCACACTGGAAGGGAATCAAAGGCCACAGTTCATTTCATATTTACAATTACAGCACTTGGTGTAATTATACTTGTTTTATACATCAGAACAGAGTGTACAGTGGGAGGTCAATGTACAAAATGTTTCCTTAAACAAACGGACTAGCCTGGATTTTACAAATTAAATTCTTAAAAACAAAACAAAGTAAACCCCAAAACAACAATTTTAAGTAGCACTGAAGCAGCTCGGCCTGATGTGAATTACTCTCCATTAACTGCCTGACATCCCACTCAATTGCCCCAGAAAAAGAGATCCAAACTTTCAATGATTACAAGTAGAAAACAGTGATGGCAAGTCTAACCACCATCATTCTGATCTTGAACTGAATCCTTTCAGAGGTTTAACTCTGAAACCTTCTAGCAACTCTTACATAAGACAGAATCGTCAACCGGAGTTTGGTTTTTCCTCTGTGTTTTTTATGTGCAACTGCCATGCCTATGACGAAATCTTTTCCTGTTCTCCTAAACTTAACTTAGAGGACAGGCCTGGCCCTGGGCTCAGTCTCAGGGCTCCAACTTGCCCTGGGAGCCTTGTGTCAGTCACTGAGGTTATTAGCGCAAGCGGGACTGAGACCCACTCCATGTCCTCTGAGAACCCTGGGTCCCTGCCAGGTGTCGTGGACTGGGCCTCCCAAGACCCCACGAGGAAGGTGGCTGGGTGGGAGGCGCGGCGGCTTTGTCGGCCAAGCGCTGGGGCGCCAGTCCCTGCTGCCACAGGCAGGGGGAGAAGACCTGGCCGTAGCCTTTGACAGACAAAGCAGCACCTTGTTCACTAGGGGCAGAGAATAGGATGTCCGCTCCCCGTCCCCCTCGCCGCACTTAAGCATCAGAGCTTGGCTGGCAGGGAGGCTGGAAGAGTCCCTGAGAGCCTGGGCAGCGTCAGTCACAACACCTGGGTTTCCAGCCGTCGGACCTCCTTAACCACGAGATCAATGTTAATAATTGGGTTAAAGTACAGGGCCCAGTAAAACAGACAGTTGCAAACAAATTGAGGGATGAGGGGCCAGAACATTGCCACAAAAAGCCCCTGTGTTGATACTTTCCAAAAGTGGCTCCACATCCTCTGAGGCACAGTCCTGAAAAAGGAAGAGAAGCGTTTGAGAGGCAGAACAGTGATGGCGTTTCTGACAGCGCCGGGGCGCTCAGACCCTGGGCCTTTCCCTGACGCGGCCTGGCTGCCAGTGCTGCAGAGACCTTGTTTCCTGTCCCCAGTGCCCCAGACATACCTTCCCTGACCACTCCACCTTCAACTCCCAGGACGCAGCCTAGGGGGTGCCTCCGCAGGGCACTGTCGCCCAGTCCCCACACCTGGTCCCACAGGTGAGGCCTCTCAGCACAGTCCCAACTCCACCCGCTTCTTCGCTGGGTCGCTCTTGTACATATTTAACATAATATTTTCTCTGCTAGGCTGCAGGCTTTCAGAGTATAAACTGTCCTCTTTACCAAAAGATCTGTGGTGTCCAGCAGAGAACCAGGGGCAGAGTAGGGGCTCAATCAACTGTGCCTGAATAAGTGAGTTCACTGAATTGAAATAAATGAGGGAGATTCTTGTCAGGTTCTCAGAACTATTTATAAGGCTGCTCCTGATGGATGAGGCCAAGACCCCTTCACGTCATGGGCTGTTTCAGGCCGAAAGGATGCTGGTGTGCTGATGCGTTACTTCTGCCTGCCCAGCAGCCATACCCTGTCTTCTGGAAGCACCTTTTGAGTTTCCCTTTAAGGTGTCTCCCTCCCCTATTCTCTTCCATGTGGTCTGGTTGGGGCATCGGCTGTGAGTGCACACCTGCATCTGGACACGGGGAGCCCACAAACCCCTGCACTTGTGATGGGTTCGGGGTGGCAGGGGGAGGCTGTGACCCAGGCTGGGCCAATCAGAGCAAAGGCATGTGAGCCTCAGGCTTTCACAAGCCTCAGAAGTGCTCTCTTTCCTCCAGGGCTGCTAAGCTGCTCAGATCGACACCCAGAGTGGTCAAGGGCCCCCAAACAAAGATGCTGTTGAGGCTGAACAGAGCAGAGCTGTAAGAGAGAGAGAGGGGGGAGGGGGGGGAGAGGGGGAGGGGGAGGGAGAGGGAGAGAGGGAGAGGGAGAGAGAGGGAGAGGGAGAGAGAGGGAGAGAGAGAAGGAGAGAGAGAGAGAGAGACAGAGGGAGAGGGAGAGGGTGGCCCTGATGACAGCATTCGGGTCTCTGGGTCCAGCCATGCAGGAAGCCTTCACTGGGCATCTCCCTTGGTAGGAAAGCCAATTTAGGTTGGTTTCTCTCACTTACAACCAAGAGTCACTTGACTCAGTGACTGTCTAGTCCAACTCTCTCATTTTATGCATTAATCCAGAGAAATTATCACTGTCCCAGCTGGTGGCAGTGCAGGATTAGAACTCACGCCTACAGAATTCCTCATCAGATCTCTTTATGCTCTGCCACACTGCTGCTTTCCATACAGCACCCTCTTCTTCTCACTTGTTTATTCCTCAGTTATTAAACCCCTTCACGCACCCCCCGACCCCAGGAATTACCTGGTGTATCACATGGGGAGAAGGCACATGGGACGCACTTTAACAGTGAGCGCCACGAGAGCCACCCCACCCCCAACACAAAGGCATTTTCCTGTTTGCTGCTTAAGCAGTATTTCTAAACCAGAGCCCGGGGCGTCTTCTCGAGTCTGAACAACACTCCACAGAGGACTTCTCCTCCACTTGGTATTTCTTTCCCAGTCTCTGTTGCTCCAACCATCTCCTACATAAAAACACACTTACTTCAGTTCACTTCTTGACCAGATCCTCCAAAAGGAGAATAATTCCAGAACTGAGAGTAACATGGCACTGACGATGAGAAACCGTGACGTCCAGTAATGGACCTCCAGCCAGTCCCAAGCAAATTCAGCAATCAGCTGGTATGGAAGGAAGGAGTACTTGACAAGGAATTCTCTCCACTGCTTCCATGTGGGCTCTCTAAGATCCTTTAAAAATAACACGCAAGTAAATAAAACTACATAAAAATGGACACAAAAAATCATAAGGATTGACTTTTACACAAAATACTGTGGTTATCCCAGTGAATTTTACATTTATTAAAACATAGATACACATACACACATATGCAACAATCTAAAATGAGATTTCCATCCATAAACTCACCTTGTAATAATTAATCTTACACTGGATAAATGTTACCAAAGAGGCTGAACTGAGATGCTTGTTATATAATTGTGGAAGCTCAGAAGTAAAAAATCTAAGCATGAGTAATCTAAGCATTATTCATAATGAGGCTGAAATGAATAAAATTAACCAGCTTTCCGATTTCCTCACCACTGCAAGGACGGCTCAGACAATGCCAAGTCAACAGCTCCTCTGTGGGAGAATGTAACAGGTCGTGGGAAAATTAAACATATACTTTTAAAAAGTAATTTTGGGAAAACGAAAAACTTTCATTACAGAATTAGCAGGCAATCTGTAACAAGAGTATTTAAACAACTCATAGGCATCCAGAGGCTAATGAAAGCCAAGCGAGACTGTGTACAATGGAGCAGACACTGAGCATCCCAAGAAGAAAGTCAGCCTGATGGCAGGGGTTGCTGGGGCTTTTTAAAACAGAACGGTCAGGGGGTCTCTGTGCTCCCAGTCCAGCAAGGGCAGGGAACAGCTGAAAACTGGGTAATTAGAGAAACACTGCGCAAAGGGGCTAACCTGCAGGCTTAAAGCTACACCCAAGGCTGAGGTCAGTTAGGTAGGCACTTGATTCAAGTGTTTCGAAAAGGGTCTTTGGAGATTTAGGAATTCTGTTTCAACATCATATGCGATGATTCCTATATCCATGTGACTTTCGATATAAACGCATCAGAGGGACTGCCCCAAAAGTACCAATGTAAAGGACATCACCCTCCGATGACCAATTAGACCCAATCACCCTGAGTCAATGGGATCCACTGACAATTCTGAAGGAATCCATCAGAGCCGTGGTGGGTAACTATCCCTGCCAAAGGCCCTGTGGCCAGCTGACGTGATGACTCCCATCAGTGAGCTGGATGACGGCTTACTATTCTGAGGCCAACAGGATGGATACTAACCCTGCCTTGTGGTAGGACAAATAATCATCCTTTGGGGATCCTGTTAAGAGACAGATTACCAGGCTGGAAGGCCCACAGAGCTAACCCTTGGGCAATCTGGACCTATGCTATCTTCTTTTATAACAGAAGCAAAGCTGGGTTTTTTTCCCCTAAATATTTCAAGTCCAGAGGGTAACCCCTCTTGCTATGCAATGCAGGAAACAAAACAGGCTTCTGGGAGTGGGGAAGCTCCTGCTGTATTTTCTTTCGTAGGGGCTCTCCTTGCAAAATTCAAATGAAGGCTCATGTTGTTTCCTCTTCCCTGACAGGCGCCAGCCATGTCTCCAATTCCATCCCACGCTGAGGAATGGTGGCATGAAGCCACTCAAGGCCCTCTCCAGACCCACCAGAAGCTTGGTGATGATGTCCTCCCCGGAGCTGTCTTCTTGCAGAGGGCAGATGGTATGGATGAAGGGCAGGAAGGTGTCTGTGTAGTCAAACAGGTAGAGGTACAGCAGACAGAGTCTCGGGGAGCTCTTGAGGGCGTACAGCAGGAACAGGGACCTGCCTGGGTTCACGGCCTGCAGAGGATGAGGCGGGTGCAGGGACTCATTACAACCATAGCCGCCCGCTCCCCACCCACGCTCCTTCCGCAGTCTCACGCCCTCCTCCACGTGGTTTGCACTGGTAATGAATGAATGAATGAATGGGAAGAAGAGGCCAGATAATCCATCTGTTAGGCTACATTATAGAAAGATCCAGTCTCTCTCCATGGGTGGGGAGGGATAGGGGGATGAGAAGCAAGCTCCTAGGCACATTTAGAAGAACACAACCTTTCGGGAAAGTAATCAGTGGGCACCACTTAATAAAAAAAATCAGAAGGCCTCATGCACAAAATACTTAGTGTTTGCATTGTGCATAATAGAGAAAAAGTGAAATCTGTGACCTCAGTCCTGAAGTTACAGTAGATATTTAGCCCAGAATTCATACAGCCATGGAGGAATGTATAGCAGGAGTGTTGGATGATGCTCACGTTACAGCGTTAGGTGAAGAAAAGATCTAAGATGTGTAGCCAACCACCTCCACGGTGTCAGTGCCGTGACAGCAGGGCCTGCCTGGTTCAGGACTGAGATCCCTTTCCTAAAGGACCACCTGGCTCCCAAGAGATGTCAGTACATGTTTGCGGAATGAATACAAAAATAAAACAGCGGTTTTAAGTACACTCAGAAAATTGTCTAGAAGAAAACAGAGCAAAACGCAATGTTACCCATGTCTGAATCTCAGGTGGGATTAGGGTCAATTTATTTTCATTTTCTTCACTTCCGTAAATTTTGCTATAATGAATGTACATTTATATTTTTCCTGATTATAAAAGAAACTTAAAAATGATTCAACTTACTTGATGCTACTAAGCATCAAGTAAAATGGGCAAAAGATGTGAATGGACACTTCACCAAAGAAGGTAGAAGGATGGCAAATAAGCACATGAAAAGATGCTCATTATTACTAATCCTTAGAGAAATGCAAATTAAGCCAGTGAGATACCACTGTACACTCATTGAAAAGGGGAGGGATGGGAAGGAGGGCTTACAAAGGGGCGGGAAGAAGCTTTTGGGAGTGATGTATATGTTCACTCTCTTGATTGTGGTGACGGTTTCACAGGTGTGTACATATGTCAGAACTTAGCAAATTGTACACTTTAAATATGTGTATGTCAATTATAGCTCAACAAAACTGTTAAAACATATTCAACTTATTTGATGCTATCAGTGGCTTACCAATAAAAATTTTAAAGTGTGATAACGGTTACATTTAAGAAGAAAGTCCTTCTCTTTAGAGCTTCACACTAAAGTATTTAGGGGTGAAATAATATGATGTGTGGATATGCTTTAATATAATTCCAGGACTGGGGGTGTGGGGAGAGGGTGGAGGGGTACAGATGCATTAGGGGTGACCACGAGTCGATGCTCGCTGAAGCTGGGTATGAGTACTCTCTTCCCTCTATTTTTGTATGTACCTAACATTTTCTATATTTAAAAAAAATTTTTAAGAGGTCCAACTTGTGAAATGGCTGATTCCAGGTCTGGGGCAGGAAAGGTGCAAGAGTAACTTGAACATCTTGCCGTGTGAGAACGGAAACTATCAAAGACTAATAAATCATGTTAAAAGGACTCATTAGCAAGTACGCTGTACCTCAATTCAAAAGTTAAATTTAAAAAATGGACTCAGAGAATAATTTGAGGAGACTCCTACTCAAAAAAGATGGGACAGTTGGAGCATCAATTAGAATAACTACTGAAACGTATTCAAATACATCAAGAATGTCAAAATCCTCAGTTATTAATAATCCTAAAGAAAGAAATTGGTCATGTTTGGAGGACAACAGGGAAGCAAATTCTGAAACTGGTAAGTAAACAGAGAAGATCAAGCATTTAACCTGCCCTTCTGGTATAAACTGTACTTAGGATAATCAAAATGGTTGTTGACAGAAGATTTCCTTTTCATTAAAGATGTATTTCAGTGAACAAGGTGAAAAAGAAATGAGAGAGTTACAGTATCACCATTTGGCAACCCTTAATGAACTAATGGATCTAAACAATCAATGATCATGGGACATTATGAGCCTCTTGATGGAAGAAAATACCGCACCTATAAAGCAGCCTTGCCAAAACACCAAACCTAAACCAAAGTAAGCCTCTAGTCCCAACTCCTGGATTATAGGATATGCAGGGGAAGAAGGGACCTGTTAGGTGACACCACAGAGAGACAACTGGCAAAGTACAAAACGTCAGAAAACTACAGGAGAAAATTATCTGGTTTCTTCAACAAATAAATGCAGGGTAATGACAAGAGGAAGGGAGAATCTATAGACTGAAAGAGACTTAAGAGACATGACAACCAACAAACAACCCAATTTAAAAAATTCAGAAGACCTGCACAGACATTTTTCCAAAGAAGACAGTGAGATGGCCAATAGGCCCATGAAAAGATGCTCAGCATCACTAATTATCAGAGAAATGCAAATCAAAACCTCACACCTGTCAGAAAAGCCATCACCAAAAGCACCACAGATAACAAATGCTGGAGAGGGTGTGGAGAAACGGGAACCCCTGTACACCACTGGTGGGAATGTAAATTGCTGCAGCCACTGTGGAAATCAGTATGGACGGTCCTCAAAAAACTAAAAGTAGAACTACCATATGATCCATCAATCCCACTCCTTGGAATATATCCAAAGAAAACAAAAACACTAATTTGAAAAGATGCAGGCACCCCAATGTTCATAAGGGCATTATTTGCAATTGCCAAGATACGGAAGCAACCTAAGTAGCCATCAACAGATGAATGGGTAAAGATGATGTGGCATATAAATACACACACACACACACACACACACACACACACACACACACACACACACACAATGGAATACTACTCTTCCATAAAAAGAATGAAACTTTGCCATTTTGCAACAACATGGATGGACCTGGGGGTATTATGCTTAGTGAAATAAGTCAGACATAGAAAAATAAGTAGGTATATTTTGACTTCTATGTGGAATCTAAAAAATAAAACAAACAAACGCCTATAACAAAACAGAAACCAACTCACAGATATAGAGAACCAACTAGCGGTTACCAGTGGGGAGAGGGAAGGTGGGAGGGGCAAGACAGGGGTAGGGGATTAAGAGGTACAAACTACTATATATAAAATAAGTAAGCTATAAGAATATACTGTTTAGCACAGGGAATATAGCAAATATTTTTATAATAACTTTAAGTGGGGTATGATCTATAAAAATATTGAATCATTATGTTGTACACCTGAAACTAATATAATATTGAAAACCAACTTTACCTCAATTAAAAAAAAAAAAAAAAAGACATGACAACCAAATGTGGACCTTGTTGGGACCCTGCGTGGAACAAATCAACTGAAAAAAAAAAAAAAGTAGGGTATTTGAATACTGACAAATTATTTGATAATATCAGAGAATTATTCATTCTGGGGGTGTATATTGTGGTATTTTAGTTTTGTTTTTCAAGAGGTCTTTACTTTTTAGGGACATCCCTGGTGGTCCAGTGGTTAAGAATCTGCCTTCCAATGCAGGGGACACGGGTTCGATCCCTGGTTGGGGAACTAAGATCCCACATGCCGCAGGGCAACTAAGCCTGCGCGCCGCCACTACTGAGCCTGCACCCTGTGGAGCCCGTGCGCTGCAACTAGAGAGAAGCCTGAGTGCTACAGCGAAGATCCCGCATGCCGCAACTAAGACCTGACGCAGCCGCATACATTAAAAAAAAAAAGTCTTTACTTTTTAGAGATTCAATAAAATATTTACTTATGAAATATATGCTATCTCAGATTCAAAATAATCAGGGGTAGCAGGAGTAGGTATTACTGAAATAAACATAGCCATGAGTTGCTGTCGTATGGGTTGATGGAAGTTTTGTACTATTATCCTGCTTTTGGGTATATTTGAAATTTTCCATAGTAAAAGTTTTTTGAAAAATCTAACTTCTAAAAATTATCTCTATGTTGTAACTTAGGTGAGACATAGAAATATGGAAGTAGTTCTTCATTTTAAAGCAGTGTTTCCCAACCTTTTTTTCATTATTACCCCTTAAGGAGCCTTTTACAGACATTTTTTTCATAAGCCCGCCCCTGCCCCATGAAACGTTAATACCACAGATACACCGTGTATCTGTTTACATACTGTGGTCTTCGGAGGGCCACAAGTCACTGCAATACTTAACACTTTTCACCCCTCAAGAAACAATGGCCTTGGGGGCGCTGCTGCTCCTACTGGGTGTGCAGGCTCTAAGGGAACACAGGTCCCAGAAATAGAGCCCGAAGGCACCCAGCCACGTCTCGGTCAGTATGGGAGAAAGGGAGATGACCGAGTTACATGTTTGTAGGTCTGGGATCAGCTGGACCAAAACATCCCAACTCTGGGGCTACCTTCCATCAGAGAAGGAGGATAAAGCAACCTCCCAGCGAGGTGGTCGCGATGACGGCGCTGCCGTGGGGAGCTGTCCCTCCCAAGTCTGACGAGAACAGCGGCGCTCAGGAGCAGCCGCGCTCAGGAGCCTTAGCACGCAGCCTGCAGGCTAAGCATCAAGTGACCACCCCTGGGGAGGGGCTGAAGGACAGATGTGAAGGAACAGACTGATGATAAGGTTCTGCTTGCTTTTTACAGTGGGACCAGAACACCATCACCATTCACTCTGGTTAATATTAAGTTTACGTTGACAGATTCTAAATAGAGGGTCACTGCTGGATACAGGACCCAGAAAGGTTCTGTCAGATATTAAAACCCACCATAGGACTAATATTGGCTACAAGAAGTCCAGAGTTTGACTGCATTAACAAAACTAATAATTTATGATAAAAGAGAAGTAGGGATTTTTTTTTTAAACTGACAAACAACAACAACACAGAAAACAACAAATCTATCTTAGGACCCTATCCCCATTCTTCAAAAATTCTGAAACTAGTGTTTTTTCAGTTTTAAAGCAATACATGCACAAAATAAACACAATTTTCTTCAAACGGCACAGAACTGTATTAAATGACAAATACAATTCACCCTTCCATCCAAGTCTCAATCCCTAGATGAAAACATTGTTAACAGTCTGTGTATCCTTCCAGAGATTTTCTATGACACATACAAATGTGTAGGTTTTCTAACATGTTCTTCTTTATTTTCAGTTAACAACTTGGGTATCATTTCTTGTTAGCGCACCCAGGGTCACCTCGTTCCTTTGTAATGGCTACATGTATGGGTGAGCTGTATTTATTGAACCTGTTCCTAACAATGGGTGCTGAGGTTGTTTCCCACGTGCTATTACCAATGACACTGTGGCCAACATCTTGTTTAATAATTTCTGTGACTCAAACATTCAATTCTCACTGTGACTCTCTGAGGTCACTGGCTGAGGAGGAAACGGGACCAGGAGGCCCAGGGACTTGCTGGCGTTCCCACAGTCAGTGTGTGCTGGAGGAGCCCGGGAGTCAGGCTGCCAAGCCCTCTCTTGATCACAGCGCTGTGCTGCCTGTGCTCTAAATGCAAAGGAGTGAAACTGTAGACCAAAGAGAAGGGGCGGTTTAAATTATAAGTTATTGACAAACCGCTCTCCAAAGAAACTGCGCCAATTTAGGATCCGCAAACATGAGTGCCTCTTTCCTCACGTCATGAAAGGTTCTTATCCTTGACAGTGTCATAGGTGAGAATGACGCCAGCGGGTTGTCTCATTTGTACCATAATTATCAGTGAGCATTTTTCCCCCATAAACTTATTGGTTATTTGTATTTATTTTTCTCCATGATGTCTTTTTTAGGGTATAGGTCTGTGTACTCCAGACATCCTATGACTAATAAAAAATAGAGTATTCGTTTTACAGTACAGTATTCGCTAAATTCTCTCTGTGAAGGAGAACCAGGTACAGTCACACTGAAGAACAATTTATCAGCATCTGGTAAAGCTGAAGATGTGCATTACTTGTGACCCAGTAATCCTATTACTCAGTGTATAGCACAAAGAAAGTCTTACACATGAGCACACGAACTTTCCAAGAATGTCCACAGCAGCCCTGGTTCTCATAGCAAAAATGGAAATAATCTCAGTGGCCATCAATGGGAGAATGTATAAATGGTCACGCACTTGTGCAGTGGAATATGGCACAAGGGAAAAAGAGCCAGAGCCAGAGACAAAAGCTACTTGCAGAAGGATAATAAGCTCAGTTCATGCCTTTTATGTTAAGGTTAAAAACCTAGAACATTGTTCCTAGAGCTGTGGATATATACCCAGAACACAAGTAGGAAAACAGGCCCAGGAAGGATACACAGGCATAGGGAAAGCGGGGACGCAGGGGGCTTCAGTTTTGTCTGATGTATTCACGAGCAGTGGGCTGGCAGATAACTGATATCTGGTGCTCAATACTTATTTTCCATTGAAAAAATAGAGTTCACCTTGTATTCCCAGAGGTTTTGCGGGGGCTTCACACCCAGTGCCTTGACTCGCTCCAGTTCCATGAGGATGGCTCTTCGGTGGCTGCTGTTTTCTATGGTATATGGTGCCCTGGAAAATTCTTCCTCTGTCAAAGTTAAAAGCAACCTAGGGTGTGGGCGAGGAGATAGGAGGAGATGTCTTTTGAGATTACATCCTGGAAGCAAATTTTCCACAGTTGGAGTTCCACCTTATCAACACAGATAAACACTTTAGGCTTGAGGTAAGACACCTAACATATGAAATAAGATTAATAACAGCAAACAACTGAAAGCTTACTATTTGCCAGTCCCTCTATTTTTTAAAGTGTGTGTGTATAGAAAAAAAAATTGGGAAGAAATCCAATAAAACATTATGACATTAAGAGTAGTTGTTTGGGGACTTCCCTGGTGGTGCAGTGGTTAACAATCCGCCTGCCAGTGCAGGGGACACGGGTGGGATCCCTGGTCCGGGAAGATCCCACATGCCACGGAGCAATTAAGCCCGTGCTCCACAACTACTGAAGCTCGCGCACCTAGAGCCCATGCTCCGCAACAAGAGAAGCTACGGCAGTGAGAAGCCCGTGCACCACAATGAAGAGTAGCCCCCGCTCGCCGCAACTAGAGAAAGCCCGCGCGCAGCAACGAAGACCCAATGCAGCCAAAAAAAAGAGTAGTTGTTTGGGGATAGTGATTAAATAAAGATAACTGTAGATCCCTTATCTGCTCCCTTTCATCAGAAGATGCGAATTCACCTCTACGGTGATTCCTTGTTAAAAGTGCCCCGTAAAGGTTTATTCCCTTTCACTCAGCCATTCCAGTTTCAGAATCTCTCCTCTGGAAGGAAGACAGTTACGCAAAGACACATTGTATTAAGTGGGTAGAGAAGTTTTTTTAACCACAATTGGGGGAGAGGGTGGTGAGGTGGTGCAACTTCTTACAAAAAACAGACAAAGTGGGAGCATTTTGCTTCCTCAATAGAGAGTCAAGTGTTGAAAGCTCAGTTCAGGGGGAAAAAATGGAGCAGGGTGGGAGGTGGGGCAGTCAGGCAGCCTAGCAGTGAGTGGACTACACGTCTGACTCAAACGGGTTAGAGAGCAGCTGCCTGGTGGTCTAAGTAACACCTCTACGTGGTCCCCCTTCAAGGAAGGGAGGGACCCCAGTAAAGATGGACAGGGCTCAGGAAGGGGCAGGGGGATTTGCTGATGGGCAGAAGCAGGCTGACGCATAGCTCAGCGATGAGTGAGCTCCTCAAACTAATGGGTTCCTCAGAGCATTTGCACAACGTAGTCTGGTACCGTCTGGAGCAGAAAAAAGGGAAACATCACATATGTGTGCTGGTAGAGATCGATTAATAGACTCTAGCCTATACACATACATATAAACACAGGTCTGCTTAGTACAATCATATTTCCAGTTTAAATAAATAAATAACACGTTATTTAACACATCTATGTGTATGCCTGTATAAACATTGAAAAAAATCTGGACAGGTGTCCAGCAAGATGATAATAGTGGTTTTCTCTGAAGAGCAGGATTATGAAGGTATTTCATTTCTAATGTCCTACAATTCTACTTTATTATTTTAAAATAAATAAATATATGTTACTTTTATAATCAGGAAGCAACAAACAATTAAAATGTCAGTCGATGACATAAAATGGTTCGGCTGCTTTAGAAAACAGTTCAATGGTTCCCCAAAAGGTAAACACAGAGTTACCTTATGACCCAGCATTTCCACTCCAAGAGAGTACTGAGTATTGAAAATATACGTCCACACGAAAACCTTTATATACAAATGATCGCAGCAGCATTGTTCCTAACAGCCCCAAAATGGAATCAATCCAAATGTCCATCAACTGAAGAATGGATGAATGAAGAATGGAAATACTCTGAACAGGCAAGTCCAGGAGACAGAAAGTAGAATGGTGGTTCCTGGGGGCTACGGGAGGGGAAAATGAGGATTGACTGCCTTTAGCAGGAGCTTTCTTTTTGGGGATGATGGAAATGTTCTAAAACCAGACTGTGGTGATGGCTGCACATATCTGTGTATATATTAAAAACCACTGATTATACACTTTAAATGGGTGAATTTTGGGGTTATGTGGATGGTGTCTCAATAAAACTGTTTAAAAAATGTCAGTGACGTATCAGAAGATTTTGCTCCTCACCTTCCGTTTACTCTTTCAGATAAAAACCTGTCTCTGTAGAGAGAGGCCCAAGGGCCCAGCTGCTCCAGCCAGAGGACAACTTCTTCTGCTGTCCATGTGGCCACAGCCTTGTGCACCAGGAGGTCGTGCTCAGATTCCCTGCTGCTCCAGTGATACACCAGCAGGACCACCTGGGGAAAAGTGACATGGCCCTTATTCCACAGCAGGATCAGAGACGCCAGCTTCTAAATATGTGAGCGTGGGACCGGGAAGGAAAAAGGTTGAGCTGGAAGGGGATGATGCCAAGTCCGTAGATACAGAAGCCGATACGGATGCCAAGTCCGTAGATATGGAACACCACTGCCACCGAGATCTGGGGAGCGCGACCCTTGCTGGGCTCATCTCTGCTGAGTCTCGGGTCGTCAGGGAACAGAGACAGGAATAGGACTCACTGCAGGGCACCAGGGAGTACTGCACCCTTTTCCCCATCAATTTGGCCAGTGTAACTGACTCGCGTGCCTTTTCTATTGGAAAATTTGTAATAGTTAGATTTTTGTAGCATGGATACATCTTAAAAAGAAAATAGTCTCTACACTGGAAGTTAGTGAAGGGCTGTGCTCAAGACATGTCCTTGAGTTCCAGCTTTAACACCTTTCTGCACCGGTTTGCTCCTCTCTACAGCGGGAATAATAACAGTGCCTATTGCATAGGTTGTGAAGAGGATGAAATGGGACAAAGCTAACATTTACTGGGCTCTGAATATTATGTTGTATATACTTGCATAGGCAACATCCCCAGGTTTCAATGTACATAGTGAATTACCACATACGGTCACATCATTAATCATTTAGGGGTATTTCAACAGAACTGACTTCACGGGAAACTCTGGGAGGGAGGGGGACAGAGAGACATAAACTTACTGCCACACCAGTTAAAGCTGTGAGCACTCCGGAAAAGAATCCCCCTCCCCTCTGCTGATTCACTCGGCCCGTGTTGGGAGCTGAAAGTATCTTATCGTTCCCATACTTCTGAAAGGCTGCGAGACTCTGGACTACGTCATTATTCTGCAGAACGTCTTCAGATCGCATTCTAATTGCATCAGGAAATAATTTTTCAATGGCATCCCTATGGAGAACAGAAAAAAAAATCACAAGACAGTTGTTTGACTAAATATACTTATAATGTTTAGAGGCCAAAATAAAACTACTATCAACATTTAATAATATACAAGGATTCTAGAAGAATGGACAAGAAGATTGGTTATGGCCCTGTTGGTAGCAGCAACAAATCAGAAACACCTATATGTCCACTGTTAGGGCAACAGCTAAATAAAACATAGCATATTCATACAGTGGAAACATACATAGTTTTAAAAATGAATTTACTGGATATCACTGTGTATCAAGATGAATAAATTTATCCACATTGTTGAATGAAATAGTAAACTGCAGAAACACAGACAGTACACCACTGATGTGAGGAAATATTTGCATTTCCTATTGGCATATAAATGTATAAAAGTATTTTTAAAAATCTGAAAGATGACAACTAAGTCAGAACTGAAATTACTCTGAGAAAAAGGAAGGAAGAATTGTAAGATGGGGGAGGAGGGGTCGAAGGGGTCTTTATCAGCAACGTTCTGATTTTTTTAAAAGAATGTAAATGACTATGTATGTACTGCTTATGTTATTAAAAATTAACTCATAAAAAAGAAAAAAGGTGCAGTTCAGTAGTGAAGAGTGAGACCAACCCTCAGGTCATACTGTAGGCTCTTCATTTTCGATTATACACAGTCAGAGAACCCTTCTTCAATTTAAGGTTAACCTGCAGGTAAACCAAGGCTGAAAGGTCAGAGCAAAGTGTGTGTAAATACATCTCCTGTGAAAAAGAGAATGATGGGTTAATATTTTCATGGAACTTCCTGGTACTCTGTTGATAACAAGGCGGCAAGAGAAAAGGATTTTAGCCTCAAAGAACTCACAGGTACATGATGAACATTATGAATGGAAGCAGAAAAAAACCTGCTATCTGAAGGTCTTATCAACTGTTGTGTGGTGCCATGCATGAGAAACTCTATTAATGTGATAAATGTAACAGAGTCTAGTCAAAGATTATGAAAACCAGCATCAAACCAGTTTTCGAGAATCATACAGTTAGACCATTTTCTCTATGAGACCTAGGGTGTTCTCAGTGAATACATATCAATAAGAAGTATTATGTACAAAGAGTTACAGACAATGGTCTTGATAACCAGCGTTTCTTTCTTTCCCTCATTTATAATAAACAAACAAATCACGGTCACCTGTGAGGAAGGGAGTCGGGACTTCCAGGTCGTTGAGCTCCCTGACTCACATGCCAGCAGATCCAGAATGACCCCTGAGGCAGTGGGCTCCACCTCTCTGGCCTTTCCAGATGCGGCTGCTCCCAGTAAGAGAAACCACACTGTACAGGCCCAATGAGCTACCGGCATGGGCTGAGCATTACCTGAGGAGAATATTGACTTTGGGGAAACCTTCCCATTTTTCTCTGCATTCTGGACACTCTGTTTTCTTCGAAGAGGCCCACCACAGAGCTAGGCAGTGCCGGCAGAAGCTGTGCCCACAGTTCAAGGTGGTTGGGTTAACCAGGATGTCGTAACAGCAGTGGCAGGAAAATTCCCTAACAGAAATCTGAGGGCTGCTGCTCTGGAGAGGCTCCTCTTCCTCAAGGCTTGTCGTGTTCAGATCATTCTGTGGAGACTCTTCCATCTCTTAGCAAATTCTGGGATCCACAGACATAGAAAATTCCAGACTCAGAAAACTGCCGCAAAGCATCGCAAAATCTAGAAAAAAAGAGACAACAACAGAAATAGGAAAAATAATATAGTAGGTGTTTGAGATTACAGCCATTCTATTGATATTAAAGCTCTGATTTTTAAATGTGACAAATTTGGTTTCTAAAAATTTACATTCCATAAACCACATAAACATCACTAAATTTTTCTGACCTATTGTCATACTTTCAAAAATTAGGTAAAGCAAAATAGTGTAGTGGAAAGTTCAATGGACTTGGATGGGAGAGGCTGGAGAATTCTAGATCCTTCCATTCTGCTAACTTCCTTTGAACATGTAATTTCTCTGGCCTCAGTTTTCTCAATGAAATTTCTAAAGTCCTTTCAACGTACATAATTTTAAATAAGCCAGCTTCTTGGCCCATGAAAATGTCTGGAGTCGGCAACAAGAGATGTACTTCATATAAATAACAGAGTTTATCCAAACAAATCTGCCTTCCCCTTAGGTAAGTATTTCTTTTGACACCTGATTTCAGAGGCTTCCACAGGAACAGTACCTGGAAGACAGTGAGGCCTGGTTCTCTGAGGTGCCCTGCGTCAGGTCCACTTGCCTGGGGCTTAATATCCACCCACCCCCAACCCCAAACCAACCCAAACGTGCACATCCTGCCTTCTGGATCCCACCAGTTTGGTGCCACAGAAACACACTAATGTCACTAATATGCAAATGGCTAAGGACCATTCTCTTCTCATCCTTATCTGGGTCTTAAGGGAGTTTTTTATTGAGAAGCAGTATGATGGTGCCATGGAGTTAGAAGCTCAACTCTCCATCTCCCGGACGGTGCCTAAGTTACCTGGGCTCTCTGAGCCTTGTTTCCTCAGCTGTGGAATGGTGCGTAGAGCACACAAACCTTCAAAGCTTCTTGTGAGGGTTAGAGATAGTGAACTAGGGTGGTGGATGGTATAAACAGGGGCTAAAGAAATGATATTCAGATTGTTACTGGAATTAGCATGGCGTAGGCACTGGTGGGGAAGAATTTCTCAATCTCACTGTTGTTACAGGAAAGAAGGTAAATTGCTCTCGATCACCCACACTGGTCATGCAGAGAAGGGCTCTTTGCAGGCAGTGGTTAAGAACACAGGTCCCAGGGCTGGGCTGCCTGCATTCTTACCCCAGCTCTGCCATTTACTAGCTTTGCGCTCTGGATTTCTTTGAGTCTCAGGTTGCTCATATATAAATAGGGATGGTAATAGTATTTACCCCATTGGGAGGTTTTGAGAGTTAAGTAAGAGAATGCAAGTAAAGTGCCTGGCATACGGTAAGTAGACCATAAATGGTAGCAATTTCCCTGATTTTCAGGGAATTTTATCACTTTTACAGGGCACAAATTTTATATAGAGCATGATAACACTATATTTTAAACAAGCAAATCTATAAACAAAGACTAGAAGAAAATATAATGAAGTATTAGTAGTTGGTTGGGTGGGGGAGGATCGTGATTTTCTTGGTTTTGGTTTTCTGTATTCACCAAGCTGTTCTTAATGAAAATGATGTTACGATAACTGCAAAAATACAGAGAAAATTGTAAAAAGCAATCATATTTGCTCATTATTTGTATGTTTAGGAACATTTCAACATTTTCTAACTGCTTTCCTTTGGGCAGCCTCTTCAAATTACTAAGGAAGTAGGAGATCTCATATGTATAGGTTTTTAGAAAAAGGAATCATCATTTTGATAAAGTAGTTCCTTTATTTGGCTACTATGGATTAAACAACTACCATGTGGACAGTATTATCCCAGAAAATAATAATTGGACCATTGCTAGCTATTGACCATCTCTGGGGAGCTGGGCACCGGCGGGCACTTTAAGTACGTTCATGAGCACATCTTGATTCAGTGTTGGAAGAAGGATTTTTTTTTTTTTTTTTAAGAAAGGGCCTCCTGCTCAGAGTCCCAGGGGACCAGAAATTGGTCACCCCAAAGCAGTGCCCCTCAAGCAGATCATTTCACAGGGAAACCATGAGGGAGTAAGCTGGGCTGGGCCACAGGCTGCAGGGCAGACAAGAGGCCGAGAGCACTGTCTCCAGGCCCAACCACCAGTGTGGAGCAGTTCTCCTTTGCCCCCTCGATGTTGTCTACCAGGTGACCCCCAAGGACACACCCTCCAGCTGACCCTGCAGGATCCTGCCCCCAGGCCACAGGCAAGGCCTGGATGGAGGCCGGATGTTCCTTGGCCTGGTGCCAGGCCTCCCAGAGGGCTGACACTGTGGCCGCAGCTCGCTTGCCCACCAGCCTGCCTGGCCCCAACAGTGTCCTCGGGTGAGGAGAGGCGTGGCCCCCACTGCCCACCCACAGATAGGCTGACGCAGGGACAGGAGGCTGCTGCAGGACCCGGTTTATTCTGCCTCGCAAGGGTGGTCCTGAGAGTGCCAGGTGCCACCCTGTCCGGGGCGGAGGGAGGGCCCAAGGGCTGGTTAAGGCCAGTGGCGGGAGACGCGGGGGGATAGGCAGCCCCTGGAATGCAGTGAGGCCAGGCTGAGGCCCGGAGGCAGCTGTGGTAGGCCGGGGCGATGCCCCTGCTGCCCAGGGTGGAAGGCACCGGGCTGGGGCCAGGCCATGGCTACAGGGCCATGACCCAGGCCACACGGGCACCCCGGGAAGTGGGGCACAGGGTCACAGGACACGAAACATGAAACACAGGCACACGAGTAAGCACGTGGACAAGTGCACACAGGTTCACAGGCCAGAGGAACACCCGGTCTCAGCTGGACACATGGACACCATGGTGGTGTCATACAGACCACAGGGGACACATGGACTCGACGGCCACAGGGGACAGCCCTGGGCCATGGACTGCGAGGGACGGGAAGGGGGCCTTTTGGCACGACTGCACTGGAATCGCGAGAAGGGGGCTCAGTCCGTCTTCCACACTTTGTTGAGCAGCTTCACCACCTTGTCGTAGATGACGAACACGATGGCCACGTCCAGGCACACCCGGCCCAGGCGGGGGACGGTGCCCTTGTAGAACGCCTTGGGCCCCTCGTTCCTCAGGATCTGCAGGCCGCGGTCCCACGTTTTGCGGTACTTGTGAGCCTCCAGGCCCTGCATCCGGGTCTTGATCATGTCCAGAGGAGTGTTCCCACGGACACTGGCTGTACCTGTGATGGCTCCAAACACACCAGTGATCAGAAGGGTTCATGGGCTTGTTGGGGTTGTCCCCTTGGTACCAGTTGCACAAGGAGGTCACAACGAAGAAGAGAATGGCCTGGTTGGATCCCTGCTTCAGCACGGTGGCCACGAGGCCCTGGTACGTCCCCTTCAGCCCTCGTTCCCAAACGATCTCCCTGACCCCGTGGAAGAATCCTCTGTATTTGGGGCTGGGGGAGGTCTGGTCATGGATGAACTTTACCTTGATGGTCTCCATGGGGCACACGACCACCACGGCATCTGCCACACCGGCACCCAGGCCGCACTGCAGCCCGCGCGTGCTGTCTAGCCGTCCCTGGGCGTCCCGCATGTGGTTGCTGAGAAACTCGAACATCCCGAGCCGGATGGCCGCCTTCGGGATGGAGCCGTAAAGCAGGGAGATGAGGCCGCAGTACAGGCCTGGGATGCCATGGTTGTGGACCGTCCGCCACACGCAGTCCCTGATGCCCTGGTAGCGCGGCGGTTGCAAGCGCTCGTCCAGCTGCAGCTGCGTCTTCACGTACTCGGTGGGGAAGGTGATGCAGATTTCGATGTCGCCTGCCAGGATTGCCTTCCCCGGGTGTGTGACGGTGCCCTTCCTGGGCGCGGGCGCCCCTGCCGCCAGAGCGCGGGGCGCGGCTCTGGAGGGCGGGGTGGGGGGCCCGGCGGCGGCCTCTCTTCTAACAGGGGTTAGAAGAGATGGGCTTGAACTGGGTGCTGTTCTTGGTGTTTCCTGGGGAGCAGTGAGTGATATACCTGGAGATACAGGTCTGATACAGGGTCTTGTGTACCTGGTTAATGAGAGGTGGGCAGATGGGAGCACATAAAGGTTTCGGAGGCACTGAGATCAGTAAAAGCTGTCCTTGAGGATGATAAATCCCATCAGGAAGGGGGGCTGGGCTGGGACAAGGTAGAAGTGAGGTGCTGTCACTTCTGAGACTAAGGTGGCAAACACGAAAATGCAAAGAAAGGGATCAATCTATCCAAGAGATGTTACAAAAATCCTTTATGGGCTTTGGTGATTAGAGAGCAGAATGATCAAAAATGTTGTCTAGGTTCTAGAACTGGGGAAGAACAGTTCTGCTAATAGAAATGAGTCACTGTAAACAAACGGAGCCCAGCTTGAAGAGAAGCAAGTTGAATTTCGGAAAAGTTGAGTTTGCGGTGATGACCAGATCTCCAGGTGGAACTGTCTAGTGAGCAGGTGGAGATCTGAAACTGGTGCTGGGAGTTAAGGGGGAGGCCAAGTGTATGGATCTCGGAGTCATTTGAAATGACAACATATATGGAAATTACTTTCTCACAAATTAACCTTTTAAAACTAGAATGCACGAGTAATTCTTAGTTTACCAGATCTGAAAGTTTATCTCTCGTGAGAGAAAACAAATCACACACAGACATCAGAAGTGTATTTTATAAGTCATGTTTTGGGACTTCCCTGGTGGTCCAGTGGTTAAGAATTGCCTTCCGATGCAGGGGACGCAGGTTCGATCCCTGGTTGGGGAACTAAGATCCCACATGCCGCGGGGCAACTAAGCCTGCGAGCCGCAACTACTGAGCCTGTGCATTCTAGGGCCCGCGTGCCACAACTAGAGAGAAGCCTGCACGCTGCAACGAAAGACCCTGCATGCCACATAAATAAATACTAAAAAAAAAATGTAGAGGGAACAAAACATTAAGGATCTATTTTAAAAAAAAAAGTCATATTTTGAAAAGCTGAGGTGGCCACTCACTGTTCTTTAGTTGTCCTTGACAAACTAGAAACTGCATGGACTTTGATTACTTCTTAGGAATCTTGCTCGTTTCATTTTACCCAAAATTCAAAACTGGACGTTAACAGAGAAAGAATGCACAGCTTAACTGAATTCAGCTGATCTCTTCTGCTATTTCTGTCTGTGTTTGGGTTCTTTCCATTAAAGACAGCAGTACTTTTAGAGGAGGAAAGTGCCTCTTAGGTGATAAAAATCTAGCTCAGATACTAGAGTTCCAAGTTGTGGCCTTCTGACGTGGATAAACACACCCTCCTGCACTGGCAATGGTTAAAGGCTTCTTTGAGGAGAAGGCCCAATGTTCCTTTGAGGATGTTTGTAACTGTTCTCTACAAACTTGGCACACACGCCAGCAGGCTGGAGCTGGTTCGCTGGCTGAGTGTCTTCACGAGGAAGCACGTGTTAGAACACGCCCGCAGCCTACTGCTCTTTCCACCTTGTCGCAAAGCCTCAGAGAAGACTTGGGGGATGTGGTTAGGACAGGGGCGAGGAGAATCATTCCATTCCCACTCCCAGTGCCCTGTTCACATGGAGGCACTTTGGTCTGTGCTTAAACATCACATGAGGGCTTCCCTGGTGGCGCAGTAGTTAAGAATCTGCCTGCCAACGCAGGGGACACGGGTTCAATCCCTGGTCCAGAAAGATCCCACATGCTGTGGAGCAACTAAGCTCGTGTGCCACAATTACTGAGCCTGTACTCCAGAGCCCGCAAGCCACAACTACCGAGCCCGCATGCCTAGAGCCCGTGCACCGCAACGAAGAGTAGCCCCCGCTCGCTGCAACTAGAGAAAGCCCGCGCATAGAAACAAAGACCCAATGCAGCCAAAATATAAATAAATAAATTTAAAAATAAAATAAAATGATGGCTGGAACACCACATAATTGAAGAGCACAGCGAGACCGCTGGACTGAGTCACTCTGAAGAGCTGCAGTTTCTGAAAGTTGAAGTTGTGTCTCCAACTGATGTCTGGACTGGCACTTCAGGGTGTCAGGGCACACTCTGAAATCACTTGCCAAGCTTGTGTTTGTGCACACGAGTGTTTTCCTGAAGGAAATCTAGAGTTTTTATTTGATCTCAAAGGGGACCAAGACCCAAATAAGGTTAAGAATCATTGTTTATCCAGTGGGATAAGGGCTTTCTTAAAGCACCCACCGCCCTGGCTTCCTAGAGTGCCTGTAATGAACCCAGGCGAGACTTCTCACAGCGTGGCTGCATGACCGTCAAGAGCAGCCACCCTCCGGACCTGGCAGTCTCAACAGCGGCAGCCACCGCTCCTCGGTGGCGACATCTAGTCTTTTTCTTCACGTGGTGCTTCTCTTTCTGCCCTTCCCCCTTGCTCTCTCTTTCTTTCCTCTTCTTCCTTCTTCTCTTCTTTTCTACTGAATTTGGTGCCAGCATTTTAAAAAATCTCACTTCACATAAAAACCCAGATTCCTGGCTGCTTCTGAAAATCAGAAGATCTGGCAACACTGGGCTCTCCTTTTGTGCGACAAGAATCAGCTGAAGCTGAGTATCTGAGCAGCTGCCCCCTTCACACAGGGCCAGCTGGCTCCAGTTTGCTGCAGTCCTCGCCCAGCTGGTTTCCTCGTTTCCATGAGCTGCCTGACCCCTGTGGATGTTTGTGTTTTCACAACCTATTCCATAAGGTGATGCCTACAGGGTCTGCCGATGAGTGTACGACATTTCTAGGTTGACTGGCCTTAGGTTAGAAAGCTTCTGGAGTTCTATAAGCTTACTTATTGCTGAGAAAGTGATTGCTTATGAGGTTTCCCACACACTTTTCTACATTACCGCTTCTATTCTGCTTTAGCCTCAGAGGCTCAGTAGACTGTGTGTGTGAAAGGCTGTGGATGAACTTGAGGGCAGGGGCCAAGTCTAAAAATTCTAAGTCAGCTTTATTCTCATCATATTCTCACGGACCTAGCTCAAAATGAGTGAGAGTCCGGGGGTTTCCTATTTATCAAATATTTCAGTAGAGGCCTTTAAAACACTTATTTTAATTTTTTGGACGTATTACTTACTTCCTGCTTCTGAGAGACAGTGTAATGCATCTCAGTTTTAAAATCAGAAGACAGGTTCTGATTCCCAGCTTCACTACGAGCCATGAGATCACAGGCAAATTATTCATTCTCTCCGAGGCTCACATCAGCATATAGAAGCAATGGGGTTACTGCTCCTGATCTCACAGGGCTGCCCTGAGCGTGAAGAGCACAACTCGCAGGAAGTGCTCAATAAACGTGGTCCCTTCTTCCACAGCACGTTCCAGTGGGTGACATTTCCCAATCCATACAAGTAAGGACTCCCTAAGCTGGTGGTTCTCATGCCCATGCCATATAACCAACAACTTCCGCTACCATGTAACATTTATTTATTTATTTATTGAAATGACCATTTGCTTTTATTGCAAGAGACATGGACACTTTTTATTTTATTTTTTTTGGCTGCGCCACACAGCATGTGGGATCTTAGTTCCCCGATCAGGGATTGAACCTGTGCCCCTTGCAGTGGCGGCATGGAGTCCTAACCACTGGACCGCCAGGGAATTCCCGACCATGTAACTTTTTAACACCTGGAGAGATATTACTTCCAGAGGAGCACACCATCTCTAAAGTGGCAATGTCAAGAAATGGCATAAAATCTTACAAAGCATTAACATGTGAAATATGACATGAATATGCACATATGAACAAACTGTACAGCTTACTTTTTCTAGAATGTTCATGGGTTAGGTCTGTTGGCACAACTGATAGGAAACAATTATCACAAGATATCTATCACCATGACCCTATGTATGTTCTCCCAAAGAAATACCTAACTGACATGGTATAGTTATCCGAAAATCCATGGGAAAAAAAAAAAGGGCTGGGACACATATACTGTCCCAATAATTCTATGTAACTGAAGACCCTAGAATGAATTTGGCTATTTTGTCCCTGGAAGGAAAGTTGTTGGTCAAGTGCTTATCTGTGGATTTATCCAGAGGGTTATTCTCCAGGAGGAGGCAGGGGCACTGCTGTAACCTATTTCATTGTTTAATCACTCAACTCACATTTAAGAAAATTAATATAATAATTTTTATTGAGTTTATCAAAGAAGATTGCATTAATTCTGAGTTTAAGAATTTTTATACCTTAGCTTCTGAAGACTTCATTATGTGATGACTGTTAACTCTTTAGAAAGTGTAATTATCAAACTGTTTGGTTCAGTGTTATATAATTATGGTTCTACCTCTTCACTCAACAAAACACTGATTGTGACTACAATACATACCTAACGTTTTATGAATAATCTTTTGAAGAGCTAATTTATTGGGATTCTAGCCTGAAAAATATGATCTCAATCACTTCTTACCAGAGATGTTCACTGCAAGAATAAAAAGCTTTTGGCTTCAGATGGGTCTCTAGTTAGGTTATTTCTTCTCATTACATATTACCCGACAACAGAGAATAATGACAATTGCTGATATTTACTGAGCCCTTACATAATGTGAGAGGCACAACAATCTTATGGGATAGTTACTACTATCATCTCCATTTTACTGATGAGAAAATGGAGACCTAACTAGTATAGGACAGAGCCAGGTTTTGTTTGTTTGTTTTTTTAAACAACAACAACACAATTTCTTCTTTTTTTTTTTTTTTTTTTGGCCATGCTGTGCAGCATGCGGGATCCCCAACCAGGGGTCGGACCCATGCCCCCTGCAGTGGAAGCGTGGGGTCTTAACCCCTGGACCACCAGGAGATTCAGAGCCACGTTTTAAATGATGGTCTGACATAAAGCCTGTCCTCGTAACACTATATTGGTCTAGGCCACGTCATAGAGGGGCCACTGCGAAGCTGAGAAATCCAAACTAGAATCTGACATCACTGCATTTTGGAACATGTGTACTCCAGCTTGTGGCTGTTAGGGTGAGCATGCTGTTCCTCATATGAGATAAATAAGCAGAAATATTCACAAGAGATATAGGGGTGAGGGTGCTTGGGTGAACCCCCATTTCTGGCACCAGCCCCCCCAGTCCACCCCTGGGGACACCACTATAAACACTAGCAGAATGCTACAGACATTATCAAATGTCCAAAGAGGGACCACCCATTTCTCGTGATTATGAGATAAAAAGAAATGTGTCCAAATGTAAGCAAGGCAAAGGTCAGAAACGGCAAATAAAACAGAACATGATATGTACTTCTTGCAGGTGGCGGAAGCTGGCTTTCATTAACTTGAGAGAAGCATTTCCAGGCTCTTACTGTACAAAACTTTGTGTTTTTCCAACTCCAATTGAGTGGAGTTCCAACTCCAACTCCAATAGACAAAACTTTGTCTATCTTCCAAGAAAATAGACAGATTTTCTTTCTAGACAGGGTCAGAAATCACTAGGGCAAAGGCAGCTAGCTAGCTCACTGGACACTGACCAGCTGCCTGCAATTTGAGACCCTGTGATTTACTGCCTGTGAGTGGTGCTGGGCAAGACAAGAGCACACGGGGAAGTGTGTCCTGGTCTCCCCTCTTCCGTGTCTGCTCTGTGGCATATATTCAACGACCTATCTCGTATGAAACACTGGAGATGCCTAATGACTCAGAAAGTGATCAAAAACTACTGGTGGTTACCAGTAACCCACACCTTAGCTATCGGGTTTTAAACTATTCCCTTACGATTCACACATTTTAAACTAACGAATCCTTTTCAGGTTTTGCACACTGACGGTTGAGTAGTCTTTGCCTCTCTGACCAAATTCTGAGCTCCTGAAGGTCAGGAACCAAGCCAGAGAATTCTATCATTGTACCTGACAGCAACTGGCACAAAGCTGAGTTCTAGATATTTGTAGCTGAAAATCAAATCCACAAATCTTTGACTTCTTTCACAGAAGTTTCTTAGAACTTCCGTCAGAATCACCTGGGAAGTTTGGTGAACTCAAAGATATTTGGCAGAGAGGCCCAAGAATGTTCATTTAAACAAGCCCCTTAGAATATTCTTATGTACATGGATGTTTGGGAACTAGAGAGCTGTTACATACAAATAAACACTTACATGCCTAAGTATATGTGTCATACAAGGTATAGGCGAGATATTAACAAAATCAAGTTTAAATAACACTTGCAATCTCATTTTCTCTTCTCTCTAGTCCCTCCTCTCACCACTGTCTGAATCATCCTCCTGGAGCAAAATTCTGATCAAGTCCTTCCTTTGCTCAAAACCTTCCCAACTGTGAGAATATAAAACCTATGGTCATAAGCTTGTCATTTAAGAATCTTTATGGCCCAGCTGCAGTCAACATAACTTTTTAACTAAGAGCACAAACTCTGGGGCCAAAATGACTGAATTCAAATCCCAAAGCCTGCAATTATTAGTTGTGTGACCTCAGGCAAGTCACTTAACCTCTCTGTGCCTCAGATTCTTCATCTGTAAAATGGGAATATGAATAGGACCTGCCTGATAGGGTTGTTGGCAGGATTAAATGAATTAATGCATGCACAGCACTAATAGTGCCTGGCACATAGTAAGTGCAAAATAAGTGTTAGCTATTACTATTATCCTGATTACCTCCTACTCTTCACCTACTCACACATTATACTCTAGTCCCACCTATTAATTCCTGCTCCTTGGGCATTTTTTCATATCACCCTGTTCCCTCCATTTGTAACACAGCGCCACACCATCTCTGGGTCAAAAGTGTCCAACTGACAAGACCCAATTCAACTGTCACTTGAAAATCTTTAATAACTAACTCCCCTCATAACCCAAATTAATCTTCCTGCCTCTGTGCATTAGTGTAACTTTTATTTGTGCATGTTTTCTTATCTCCTAGACTATGATTTCCCTGGAGAGGCTGGTATAGTTGAAACAGTATGGTCTTAAAGGTTAGACAGACCTGGGTTCCAAACCAGATCACATTTATCTGCTCTGAGCCTCCTATTTCCCATTTATAAGTTCAGGATAATAACACCTCCTTTGAAGGAAGCTTAAATGACAAATTCTATCTATAGATATTCAAAAAGTCTGCTGTATGGTTGATTGGTATTGTTAATAGTGGTATTTATTTAGTGCCAGCTATGTAGGTAGTACCAGTGCCAAATACTGGAGCTTAAAAAAAAAAAGACAGAACTGCCCTGGAGAAGCACAATTTTTCCATCAAGTTTATGGAGATATGGGTTTGTATATCCCTAGGCTGGCTTGTTTACAAAATAGCTGTGACAAGAACAAACAAAACAACCCAACCCACACGTGCACTCTGCGTCAGCTCTGGGGTGCGTCCGGGGAAGACAGCAAAACTCCTTTCTATTGACGTTTCAGAGAGTGACATCAAGACCACCTACAAAGGACCGACCAATGGGCTTCGGCGGGGAGGACCCAACGGGGACTGTTGAGGGCATGACAGCACCTGGCTCTTCCTCCTCCCCACCAAAGTTGGGGGGCCGCCTTCTGCCCGCCAAAGATCCTCAGTTTGACATGCCCTGACTCTCTTTTGCCTTTTTTTCTTTTTCTTTTTTTTTTTAAAGAAAACTCCCTTTTGCAAAAGTCCAGATTTCTGAGCCGTGAGCTCAGAATCACAAGAGCTGGGACTGTCACTCTGGGATTTCACTTTCCCCTTTCTGTGCGTCCGTTACCCTCTTTTAAAACTAGAGCAATCGTTCAGCCTTGGGGCTGGAACGTGCCCGGCCAGTCAGACCTGAAGCCCAGCCTGGCGTCTATCAGAAGCCTGGTCAATTCTGCACGCGCTGTATAGGTTGCGACCCGCGCTCCCGGGGGCGGGCGCCCCGTCGTCTCCCTCCAAGGTGTGTGGAAGCGACGTCCCCTCCCTCTCGCCCTAGGGAGATCCTGGAACTACAGGCTCGGACTCTGACCCTGGAGGGGACACAGGTGAGGCCAAGAGACCGGCCGTGCCGAGGTGGGCTCTCGGTAAGGGATGGAGAAGCTGGCCAAGCGGGGGTCCACTCCCCGAGGCCAGGACCGCGGCTGCTCAGGACCGGGGCTGCTCAGGACCGGGGCCTGGGAGGAGAAAGCCCGCGCACCGCTCGGAGCCCGTCCTCCACATCCGCGGTCCACACCCCGCCCCCAAATCGAGCCCGGGCCGCCCACTGGCCATCCTCCGCCAAACCGGTGCTTACCGCCGCGCTCATCCCGGGGCCGAACTGGCCATCGACGCCCGCCTGGACCCCAGCGTAAGCAAAGGAAGAGGTAACGGCTGCACTTCCGGAAGTAACCTAGGACTGACTGCGGAGGAGAGTGCCCCCGGCCCGCGACCATAGAGGAGAAGCTGCACCCATTCCCTAACCCCCTCGACCCTGCGCCCTCCCCGCTGCCTAGAGCGGCCACTCTTGGGCCGGGGAGGTCCGCGCAGGCGTACTACCGCCGGTCCCGCCCCTTACTCTTGGATGCACAGACCTTGAGCCAGGGCTTTTCACCGAGAAGGTGAGGCTGTTGTGGTATTTGATCCTCCAGGGTGGCTGTTATTCTATCTGCAGGAAACAGCTTTGCCCGGAAATTAAAATTATATTACAAGACCGTACTGTACTCGCCACAATTTTTTTTTTTGCCTTTACATTTTATGCAGAAAATCAGAGAACCATGGCTAGATTTCCATTTGCAATATTAAGAAGAATCGGAATTAAAATGACTTTCTTATCACCACGTTTTTTTTTTTTCCCAGCGTCTTGGTTCGTTAAGAATTCATGAGGATTACCTGTTTTAAATCACTGGCCTGGAGATTGTTAAATCGATAATTTTGGATGATTATTTTTTTCTAGCAATCAAATGGGCAAAGAGTAAAAAGATTGGTAATGTTCTGTGCTAGTGCCAGGAGTGTATGACTCATTTTCTGGAGGATAGTCTGGCAATAGGTATCAGCATATTTTTAAAAAATTGCCGTGAAAGATACATAACAAAATTTACCATTTTAACCATTTTCAAGTGTGCAGTTCAGTGGCACTAACTGTATCCACGTTGTTGTGCCGTCATCACCACCATCCATGACTTTATCATCTTCCAAAACTGAAAGTCCATACGCATTCAACAATTACCAATAGTTCCTTCCCCAGCCTCTGGTAACCACCATTCTACTTTCTGTTCAAGAATTTGACTACTCTAGGTACCACATATAAGTGGAATCATACAGTGTTTGTCTTGTTGTGACTGGCTTATTTCACTTAGCAAATGTCCTCCAGGTTCATCTACTTTGTAGTATGTGTCAGAATTTCCCTCTGTTTAAAGGCAGAATAAAATTCCACTGTAGGTATACATGACGTTTTGTGTATCCATTCATCTGATGATAGATGCTTGGGTTGTTTCCACTTTTTGGCTATGGTGAATTATGCTGCTATGAACATGGGTGTACAAAAACCTATTCAAACCTCTACTTTCAATTATTTTGGGTGTATGCCCAGAAGTGGAATTGCTGCATTATATGATAATACTATTTTTAATTTTTTAAAGAAGGACCATACTGTTTTCCATAGTGACTGTACCATTTTACATTCCCACTAGCAGTGCACAAAGTTCCAATTTCTTACCTAATAGGTGTGAAATGATATCTCACTGTGGTTTTGATTTGCATTTGTGATGTTGAGTGTCTTTTCATGAGCTTGTTGGCCATTTATATCTTCTTTGGAGAAATGTTTAAGTCCTTTGTCCATTTTTAAATTGGATTGTTTGTTTTTGTGTTTTTGAGTTGTAGGAGTTCTTTATATATTATGGATATTTACGCTTTATCAGTATATGATTTGCAAGTTTTTTCTCCCATTCTGTGGGTTGCCTCTTCACCTTGCTGATAGTGTCCTTTGATGCACAGAAGTTTTTAATTTTGATGTAATTCAATTCATCGATTTTTTCTTTTGTTGCCTATGCTTTTGGTGTCATAGCAAAAAATCAATGCCTAATCCAACATCATGAAGATTTTGCCCTATGTTTTCTTCTAAAACCCTTATAGTTTTGGCTCTTACATTTAGATGTTTGATTTATTTTGAATTAATTTTTATACGGTGTTAGGTAAGGTTCTAACTTCATTCTTTTGCATGTGGATATTCAGTTTTCTTAACACCATTTGTTGATAAGAGTATCCTTCCCTCACTGAATGGTCTTGGCATCCTTGTTGCAAATCATTTGACCATATATTCAAGGGATTATTTGGGGGCTCTCTACTTTATTTCATTAGTCTCTATGTCTTTATGTCAGTACCACACTGTTTTGATTACTGTAGCTTTGCAGTAAGTTTTGATATTTACTGAACTTAAATTACTTAAAATTTAAACTTAAGTGGCCATATGTGACCAGTACTTTCCATTTAGGACTTTTAAAGCTGATACTAGAAGGCAGAGAGACATTTCAAGTTTGAAGTTTGACTACTTGTCATATTGGTTTTCACATTTACTCTCTGCTGCTCACACTAGGATTGGTGGGCCTAATTAACTATATATAAATTTCCTTTGAATGAGTAGAGGAAAATGGACTTGTGGCACCTGGTGGGGAAAATATGGTCACACTCTTACTTGTTCTTTAGGGTTCTTATTATTTTCTTTTGGGGGAAAATGGTTATCTTCTTTTCAAAAAGCACAAGTGGTTCATACTCAGTATTTCTCTCAAACCTAAGGTGTGAATGCAGGGAGATGTGACAGCAGGTCAGAACGCTGATCATATCTTACATTTATTTTTACAGTGCTTTACAATTCACATACATTATCACTACTGATCCTCAACCCTATTTAGTGGATGAGAAAATCGAGGTTTAGGAAGATTGAATAATTCCAGACCTAATAAATAGCAGAGCTAGCCTTTGAAAGCAGATCTTCTAACCAACTTTCATAGTAGGCTTTTGTGAAAGACCAAGGTGAATTCATTCACTCAACCCACGTTTATCGAGCATCTATACGTGTCAGCAGTGTCGTAGGCTCTGTGAATCAACTGCAAACCACAAACCAACATAAAACTCCATCAGGCAAGACCTAATCTGTTTTGCCCACCGTAGTATTCTCAGTAGCTAGTGCAGTAGATAAAGGTCTCAGGTTTGCGTTCCCCGTCACCTCTGTAAGTAACCCTCTTTTCCATTGCTCTTATTGCAGCACCCTGCTCTTTCTCTTCACAGCGAACTTTGGGTTTCCAAGTGGCAAGTTCGATTCCTGCCTGACTTTCCCCTCTTCCCTCAAGTTAAGCTCCAGTGGGAGCTTGTCTTTTCTATTCCTCACTGTATCCCCACTCCTTTCAGGGTGCCTGGCACATAACTGGAACTCAAGAAATATTTATTCATCAACTGGATGGATGTCATGTCACTCAAACTTCTGAAGTAAATGGCCCGGGCTTTCCTGGTGGTGTAGTGGTTAAGAATCCGCCTGCCAATGCAGGGGACACGGGTTCGAGCCCTGATCCGGGAAGATCCCACACGCTGCGGAACAGCTAAGCCCGTGCGTCACAACTACTGAGCCTGTGCTCTAGAGCGCGCGTGCCACAACTACTGAGCCCATGTTTCACAATGGCTGAAGCCCACGTGCCTAGAGCCCGTGCTCCTCAACAAGAGAAGCCACCGCAGTGAGAAGCCCGCGCACCGCAACGAAGAGTAGCCCCCGCTCCCGCAACTAGAAAAAGCCGGCATGCAGCAACGAAAACCTAATGCAGCCAAAAATAAATAAATAAAGTAAATTGTCCAAGTCTGGTCCTCACCAGTTAGACCACGCCTTGGGGGACTTCGATAGCCACGCCCCTCCTGTGTCCCGGGAAAGGAACCCAGCCTTGGCCCCGCCCCTGCCATGACGCAGGCACACGTGACGGCGCGCCGGCGCGCGCTGTTTCCGGAAGTCACCCCCGCGGTCTCCGCCGCTGCTGCCTGCGCTGCTGGCAGTGGAACTTCGCGAGTGGAACGGCAGAGGCGGGCCGGACGGGGCCGGGGCCTGGCCACTCTGCAAAATGGAGATAATCAGGAGCAGTGCGTGTCCGCCGTGCACCTCCCCGCGTACCGCGGCCCCCCTCACCCGGCCTGCTAGGCCCGGAACACGGCCGGTCTGCTTGGCGGGGCCTGGGGCAGAGGCAGCCCCTCAGGGGTTTGCTCCCCCTTTTGCGCCTCTTGGAGGGCCTTATTCCTCTCTGGCCCATACACCCTTCGGGGCCTTGTCGTCTTTCTTACCCGGGCACCCCCAGGGCCTTATCCCTCTCAGGCTCGTGCCCCCCGCGGGGCTTATTTTCCGCCCCTGTCTGTGCACCCCTCAGGGACCTGTCTTTCCGCCCTAGGAGACGTAGGAGTTCCCCGGGCCCTCCTTCCTTCCCAACCTAGTAGCCCGTGGGCAAGCAGCTAGGCCACCGGTTCTGAGCCTGTTCTCGGTTTCTCCGCAGATTTTAAGAGTAATCTCCACAAAGTGTACCAGGCCATAGAGGAGGCGGACTTCTTCGCCATCGATGGGGAGTTTTCAGGTATCCCTCGCTTGCAAGCTTGAGGCTGGCACCTTGCAGTGCATAGCCAAGCCTCCTGCCCCCCTACCCCCTGCTCCCTTGCCCCGGACTTCTGCCTGCTGGCCGCTCCCCCCTGTTTGTAGCCTTGGGCAAGTTGCATGGATCTCCACGTTTCCTCTTAAATGTTTCGAAAGCACGGAAGAGGTGCGGTGGGTTTTGTGATTGGGTTTGTGGTTGTTGGACCTCTCAGGGTTGCAGATAGAGATTAAGGTTTTGGTGCTGCTTAAAAACTGTTGGATGTGTGTGAGACAGCTTGGGGGTTCGGCTCAGGCTTTTGTGTGTGTGTGGTGAAATACACATAACATAAAATTTATCGTTTTAACCATTTTTAAGTGGTTTTAAAGTCCAGTGGCATTAAATACATGCACATTGTTGTGCATCCATCTCCAGCCATCCATCTCCAGAACTTTTTCATCTTCAGAACTGAAACACTCTACCCATTGAACAATAATTCCCAACTCCTCTCTCCCTCTGCCTCTGGCAACCACTGTTTCTGTCTCTATGAATTTGACTAGTTTAGACATTTCCTATAAGTGGAATCATACAATATTTGTCCTTTGTGACCGACTTAGGGTCGGACTTTTGCAGATAAATGAAGGTATTCCTTTAGGCATTAGGGAAGTGTTTATTGCCTGCCTTGGCATGTGTGTGCATGTGTGTCTAATACTTTACTAACAGTTATAATTGCAAGGTTTTTTCTTTTTCTCTTTTTGGATCAAAGATATCCACGTTTGGTATAGATAACACTTTTGCTACAAGTTTAACATGTTTCTAAGACTTCAGCTCTTTCTAAAGGACTCCATGCTGGGGGTAATCTTTGGCTTTAATTAAGCGTGCAGTTTCTAGTTGGAGTCAATTCCCTGGAAAGCTAAGAGTTTTCACCACAAAGAATTGTCTCTTGATGTTGAATATACCTTTGTTGTGTAGATGTTACTCCAAACTGTTGACCAAGACTGTACTCTAACAATAATGCACATCAGTATTTGTTGATGTCTGAGTATGCATTAATCTTTGAAAGCAGCAAAACTTATTCAGTCATAGAGATTGTTTTCTTAAATCATGACTGTTTCGAAACCTATTTTTTTTTTTTTTTACTGAATTGTAATTGACCCATTATGTCAGTTTCAGGTGTACAACATAGTGATTTGATATTTTTATACACTATGAAATGATCACCATGCTAAGTCTAGTTACCATCTGTTAGCTACAAAGTTATTGTTGGCTATATTATTGGCTATATTCCCTATACTGTGACATTTATTTTATAAATGAAACTTTGTATCTCTTAAACCCCTTCACCTGTTTGGCCTTCCCCCCCCCCCCCCCAACTCCTCCCCTCTGGCAACCATTAGTTTACTCTCTGTATCAATGTCTTTGTTTTGTTTTGTTTGTTTTGTTTTTTAGATTTCACCAGTAAGTGAAATCATATGGTATTTGTCTTTCTCTGTCTGACTTATTTCACTTAACATAATACCTTCTAGGTCCATCCATGTTGCAGATGGCAAGGTTTTATTCTTTTTTATGGCTGAGTAATATTTCTTTATATGTATGTGTATATATATGTATGTATATGTGTATGTGTATATATATATGTGTGTGTATATATGGCATCTTCATTATCCATTCATCTATCTTTGGACAATTAGGTTGCTTCTGTGTCTTTGCTATTGTAAATAATGATGTCGTGACATAGGGATGCATATATCTTTTCAAATTAGAATTACTGAAGAAAAAATAATTTTTGTTTTCTTCTGATAAATATCCAGAGTGGAATTGCTGGCTCATATGTTAGCTCTATTTTTAATATTTTGAAGAAGCTTTATACTGTTTTCTATAGTGGCTGCACCAGTTGACCTTCCCACCAACAGTACACGACGGTTCCCTTTTCTCCACATCCTTGCCAACACTTGTTATTTCTTGTGTTTTTGAGAATAGCTATTCTGACAGGCGTGAGGTGGCATCTCAAGATTGCTTTGGCTGTTCGGGGTATTTTGTGGTTCCATACAAATTTTAGGATTATTTGTTCTAGTTCTGTGACAAATGCCATGGGTATTTTGATAGAGATTGCTTTGAATCTGTAGATTGCTTTGGGTAATATGGACATTTTTACAGTATTAATTCTTCCGATTCGTGAGCACAGTCTTTCCATTTATTCCCATTGTTTTCAATTTCTTGCACCAATGTCTTACAGTTCTCAGAGTACAGGTCTTTCACCTTCTTGGTTAAATTTATTCCTAGGTATTTTATTCTTTTTGATGCAGTTGTAAATGGGATTGTTTTCTTAATTTCTGTTTTTGTTACTAGTGTATAGAAATTTACAACAGATTTCTGTGTATTAATTTTGTATCCTGCAACTTTACTGACTTCCTTTATTAGTTCTAATAGTTTTTTGGTGAGGTCTCTATAGTGTTTTCTATATTTGAAATATATTTTAGACACTGAAACTGCCCATTCTCAAATTGAAACATTCACTCTCTAAATTCGTTACTATAGAGTTTAGCTTGGTAGCCAGTGAATTTAATGCTAATTTTGAATAAATGAAGAAAGGAGCACTTCCAATTAATTTTCATTCATAAAAATATGAAATTATAGCACCATTGAATAGTTGACTGACATTTTTCCATTAACATTTATTAACAAGTTAAAAACTTTCATTTCTTAAAATCTAGGAATCAGCGATGGACCCTCGGTCACCGCATTAACAAATGGTTTTGACACTCCGGAAGAAAGGTATCAGAAGCTTAAAAAGGTACGTGGATGTGCTAGAAAAAAATTTTTTTTCCCATGTTGGTCCTGCATATATTGACTTATAGAGGAATATAATCATTAAACTTGTTCATTAACGTCTCAACCCCAGCTATAAAATGGTATTTTAGTGGTATTTAAAACAACAGCAAAAATAATTGTTTGCTGGAAAACATTTTGGGGAAGGTTTAGTATTTTCAGTGTTAATTTGATTTTTAGGAAATGTGATGTGGTTATTTTAATCATTTGGAAATAGGTTTACCATGATACTCCAGATGGTGGATAGGTGCCTAAGTTGAGAAAAATATTAAGAAATGTATATAAATTGATAATGCGTCTGATAGATAATGTGTAATCTGTTCTAATTGGAAGTATTCTGCCAAAGTTAAGTAATCAGAAAACCCACCTGATTGAGAATACTGTTGCTGATGTCGACTGTAGAGCACTGTTTTGACAGATATTTTATTTCCCTTTTCCAGCATTCCATGGACTTTTTGCTGTTTCAGTTTGGCCTCTGCACTTTTAAGTATGACTACACAGATTCAAAGTAGGTTGTTTTAATAAGTGGTGGGAATTCTTTTCTCATGGCGTAATGTAACCCCCTAAGTCTCCTTTTATCTTATTTTCCCCAGGTATATAACAAAGTCTTTTAACTTCTATGTTTTCCCGAAACCCTTCAATAGATCTTCACCAGATGTCAAATTTGTTTGTCAGGTTAGTAGTATAATTGAGTTTTTTTTCTGTTATGAATGGCTGATGAGACAGTGTGGAAATGTGGAATCAGAATTCTCTCTAAAATTTGGTTCTACCACTAACTTTGCACTTTGGGCAAATCATTTCACCTCTCTGACTTTCAGTTTTAGGGTTGTAAATTAATGACACTCCCATCTTCCCTTTTACTTGAGAATGAGTAAAGGAATGAGATGTAAGAGACAGGCAGATGGAAATGAGGACATGAGCTTTATCATTAGTAAAGCTGAATCTGAGACCATGGCTTCGTAGTGTGACTCTTTTGGGGATTTTTAATGTCTTACCCCTGAATTGAACCTACAGATCAGGACCTTCAGGCTTCTTCCCACCCCATTCTCATTGCACCCATCTCCAAGGGTAGAGCTTTATTTTCTGGAAGAGGAGGGTATGTGTGTATCCTCTTTGAAAAGAGAGAGCCCAAAACGGGCTAAGCTATATATGTTCAGTTTCTTTTCCCAAGCTCACCAATTAGGAAAGAGAGGGTAGATAAAGACAACTGTTTCCTCCTGAGGAGGAGAGGGCTGACTTTATGAGCCAAGGTAAGGATACAAGGAGGTTCCCCTTTAGAACACCCTGTTCGGAGTTGTAGCTGATCTAGTAGACACTCAGTGAATATCAGTTTCCCCTTTCTGCTCTCTTAATAATCTGATACAATGGATAAGGTGAATGTGAATAAGTGTATAGCGAATGGATATGTGATGAAAGCTGAATGTTGGCCTTTTCTCCCTTATGATCTTATGCCTGAGCTTCTCTCCCCGTAGCAACATTAGTTCCTTTGAGTCTTCCAATCTTTCCCTTTTCCTGCATGTAAGTAGTAATGCAGTTAAGAAAGCCTGGAGGGTAGGCTTCTGAGTGACTGAGTCATGTCAGGTTCTTTCTGTAATAAGGCAGGATATAAACAAGTGAAATTGAGCATTAATTGTATATCTAGGGCTGAAGAGAAGGTAATTTTGGTCTTGTAACCTGAATTTTTCTTAAATTAACAAATAAACCATAGTTGATATTTCTTTACCCTGCAACCAGTTAACAGCTATTTACCAGTCACCTTAGTATAGGATACTTAATTAAACAGTATTTGTAGATTTTCACTGAGAGAAAAATAGGCTCAGTTGGGAAATTTGTATGGATGTAGTTTTCCAACAGTACCAGGAAAAGACAATTATTTAAAGTGGATTCCATAGCTTTAGCCAGGGGTTAATCAAACAAATGCAGACAGTGGCAATGAGACACCTTGGGGATGATGCTTTGTTCTAAAAGACCAACACAAACACAGTTATGCTAGGAAATGAATTGGAAACAGATCAAAAGAACCTACCCATTGTACAAAGCCATTCTGGGGCTACACCTGGAACACTTAATGCAGTTATAGTAGCCAGCCACTCCTTAAAACAAAGAAAGACATCACAGACTTGAAGACAGGCCAGAGACTAATGTCTAAAATGGACAATGGGATAAAAATGGTGCAATTCTCTATTCTGGAAAAGCAAAGGCAGAGAAGAGGTTTAGACTCAGTTAAGTAAACTTGTGAATTGTATGGATATGGTAAATGATAGTATCTTTGAATTTTTTTCTTTTGTCCTCCATCTAAGGTGGATTTTGTCTTTAAAATTCTATGATGACAGCAGAGTTGTATCTTATAAGGAACTTATTAGCTTCTGGAGTCAGCGAGTAGGGTGAAAATTGTGTCTGGTCAAAAATCAATCTTGAAAAGCTCTTATTACCCTTAAAGCAGGGAGAATTTGGGAGCAAAATAACTTAATATGCTCTTTGAAAAATAAGCATCTGTATACATAGTGAGCTGCTCACACTTGGCGGGATATGGAGGAGTGAGCTGCCTGAGAGCCAGGCACACTCCTGGAGCACGTGCCCGTCCAGTGGGGCGACAGCAGAACTGCATGGCATTGGCATTGTCTTCACCTCCTCTTTTTCTTCTCTTCTCCTTCCTTTTTCTGGGCGAACATCTATAGTTGAATTCATGGAAGAAAATACATACGTGGTCGTGAAAAATCGAGACCCTGCTGCTGTCTATAGAGTAAAGAACGAGTTTCTTTTTTTATCCCGTCTTCCCCATGCCACTTCCTTCCCCATTTCACTCCTTTTATGTCCATATGTACATATACTCTTATGTCTACATATATATACATAATTTTAGCTTTTTTCTTTAATATACACAGGATCATAATATTCATATTTTATATAACTTGCATTTTCTACTTAACACACTGTCTTCATATTTCATAGTATGGATATGTTATAATTTGTTTAATTGGAGTTTAGAAGTTTTCCAGTGGTTACCTATTTTAAGCAATGCTATAGTCAGCGTCTATGTGCAGCATGTCTTGGTTATATGTAGGAATGTTTTTATAGGATAGATTTCCTAGAGGGGGAATTGCTGACTCATAGAGCTTATATAGTTAACATTTTGATAGATGCCTCAAACTGTCCTCCCGAGTAGCCGTGCTCATCTTTTGAATCCTGAAAATGGTACATTTAGGACCAACAAAGATAGTGGTTAGTAAACCACAAATAGATTTTGTTGGTTCAAAGTGTTTTTTCTTTCTTTTCTTTTCTTTTTTTTTATACAGCAGGTTCTTATTAGTTATCTATTTTATACAAATTAGTGTATATATGTTAATCCCAATCTCCCAATTCATCCCACACCCTCCTTGGAAACCAGTTCATCTGTACCATTTTTCTCTATGGGTTTTTTTCTTTATTATGGTAAAAAATAAATAACCTAAAATTTACCATTTTAAGAGGCTTTCAGTTCAGTGGCATAAAGTACATTTTTTTGGTGCAACTTAGAGGGTATTATTTGAGTGGAAAGTAAATAGCTTCAAAAAGGGGATAGGTGAATCTCTGACTCTGGATTTTTAAAGAAGGGAGTTAGGATGTTTTGGAGTCTAGTGACAGCAGGGACAAAAATGCCTTTCCATAATCCATCTTTTGGTGCCTCTGTCAGTGATGGAATATTAGGTGGGCAGAGTTACAAGAATACTCAGGCATGGTAGATAAAAAGGCTTGTGGCCCAAGTCAGAAGTCACTGGGTCTTGTTCAGAACAAGATAAAAAGGGAAGATGTGGGTGGGGACTGGTTGCTTATTTGAAACCACAGGAAACCTGGACATGATGGAAAATGATGTGCCTGTACCCACACGTGTGTGTGTGTTTGTGTGTGTGTGTGTTTGTGTGTGTGTGTGTTTGTGTGTGTGTGTGTGTTTGTGTGTGTATGTATTTGGTAAGGTTGCCTTTTTATATCTCATCATATTTTAAAAAGAATTTGTGTTGGAAAAGTATATATATATATATATATATATATATAAAAGTATATACAGTATATGAAAGCTTTTAACATAAGATTAAAAAGATAAGTAAGTGAAAAGTTGGAAGAAAAGAGAAATGAGGATATGATTACTGTGTTATGATTAGAACACAGAATTTGTGTCAAAGAAAGTCTCACCTTTTTGTCTCTTAGCTTCCTACCAGCCAAGAATAGGGGGAACACACAGTCAGTTCTGTGGCCCATAGGATCGAAATAGGCCAGAGCTCAGGAGAAGTTCATCTTTCCTCAGACTAGAGACCTCAGAACATTTCCCCTTCTGTTATCATAAAGAAATCACTAATGTAGAAGACCTTGTCTTCAGTGGCATCTCTCAAGAGAATACGGTAATGAGTTTACTGGAGCTGGTACAGCGTCCCTCAGCCTAGACTGATGGTATAATGTCAAGTACAGGTCAGGAAGGTAGTTCTATGTGGGGTCAGATTAAAATGACTCAAGTGTGCTGCCCTCTAATGTTCTGACTTAAAACAAGAATAAAATTAGAGAAGCTACAGTGATGTTTCCCACTCTTCAGTCAGTTGAGTAAGAACTTTGTGAAAATTTTCCCATTCTTGGGTAGTATTATTTAATTAATATTTTTACTAACATTTACTTATATATTTTGACTTACCCTAGGCTTGAGATATGTATTTAATAAATCTCATTACTGGGAATTTTTCTCTATTTTGATCTTGAATGTAAAGAGCATCCAATTAAGAGCTTGGGACTTCCCTAGTCCAATGGTTAAGACTGCACTTCCAAAGCAGGGGGCGCGGGTTCGATCCCTGGTCGGGGAACTAAGATCCCACATGCCACACGGCGTGGCCAAAAAAAGAAAACAAAGATATGGGGCTTTCAGAATCTAAGTTGAAGTGAATATTGATACCTTATAACTTGCACATGTTTGCTACCTTAAACCTGAACCTGGGGTGAGATAATAGAAATACATTTAATTTTTATTTATAGTCAGTACAGCCACCAGGAGTTTCCTGCCTATTGGGAGAATATATGTTCACTAAGTAAAATTTTCTTAAATGTTGTGAAACAAAGGATATTTGTTTTATAAGCTATAAAGGAGAAGAGCCCAGATAGTTTAAGTGAATTAATGGATGATTTGGCAGCGGTGGAGTAGAAATGCCTTGTCCTCTGACCTTTGGCATGCTGCCTCCTTGCCTGGTTGCCTTTGTTTACTCGCCTGAGTTCTTTCTCTGCTTCTAGTCATACACCTGCCACGAACATCACCGAAATGCATGTTCTGTTTATTCTTGTTTCAGAGCTCAAGCATTGACTTTCTAGCAAGCCAAGGATTTGATTTTAATAAAGTTTTTCGCAACGGTAAGACTATGTGTGACCTCTCTTTAGAGCTTGTAAATCTGGATTTGGTTGAGAATTATCTTTTTGTGCCTGCTGTCTGAGACAGGATCTCGGATTCCCACCCCATCGTGTGCAGCCATAGAGTTTTTATTGTGCCCTTTTTTTAAGGCCTGAACTGAACAGGAGAGGAGCTGCTACTTTATTTAGCTCTAAGGCCTCTCACACTCCTGGTTTCACTGAGTGGAGCTTTTCTGTCGCTGGTGTGACTTGGTTTCCTGGCACACCACCTGGGGGGGGAATGCGTCTGTGTTTTCTTTCAGTGAGACAAGTGCTACAATGTAGCATTTTAAAAAGCAGCCATATTCCAGTAATACAGAGATGGTCTTTGGAGGAGAAAAGTCTACATAGTCTGCACAATCCTGATGGCTAACTTGCTGGCATGACAGGCTGGCAGGCAGCCTTGGGGGAGGGACTACGTCCCTTCCTTATCCCCGGAGCAGAGCACGAATGATTCCTCTCCCGTATCAGGGAGGTGACCGTTAAATATTTGATGAACGAACACCGGAAGTTAGACCACACCAGAGTGGTTTTCCTTCCTCCATTCATTTGTTTCCCGAAAAGTATTGGGGAAAGCCTCTGGTTTTCTCTGCAGTATTAAGCGCCTGCTGCTCTAAGGTCAATAGGTACTTCACTTAATTATTCTTGTAAATTGTATTCATTCCCATGGCGAATGTATTATTGAGCGAGGTAAGAAAGGAGATTTTTCTCAGCAAAGGTTCTAGAACATAGACGTCAGCTAAAGTCTCTTCCCCTCAGCATGATATCCTTGCCGGGCCTGTAGCACCCATGTCATGTTGGTTTTTTAATTGCTTTAGTGGTGCTGCGTCTTCATGTCTAGTGATGATTTTGATTTTTGGAAATACTAAAAAAAATTTGGAATCCAAACTGCTTAACCTGGTGGGTGAACCAGCTGGGTAACACAATTTGGGTATAATAAAATAATTTATTTGCTTTGGCTCATACCTGACTCTGAAAGCCATTATAAAACACAAGTTCCAAATGTAGTTAGAGCCCTATAATGGAATAGTTGCAGAAATCTTCTGAAGGAACTACTTTACCCAGACTCATATGAGTGTGTAATTTCCAGCCTGATGGTTTTATTTTCATAAAAGGAGAGAAACAGCTAAATTGGAGGATGCCTCACTCTCTAGTTTTGTAGTCAGACCTTGTAATATTTTAGTCACGGCTGCATCAGGGCTCCCAGGCCATCTGTTATTACCGAGACTCTAACCCCGTGCTGTTGTAGATGCTCTGTAATTCTGACCTAGACCTTCACTTCTCTTTCTCATCAAATCTTTCCACTCAGGGTTTGCAAATGCCAGGCCCTTTTCTCCTGGCAGTCTTCTTGGAAGTGCCTTTGACTTCCTTGTCTGAAATGGAACCAGGTCAGTCCTCTTGCCGTTCCCCCTGTGGCCCTCCCAAGCACAGGTGGTTTCAGCTCTGTCTCTGTATCTGCAGCCAGGCAGTGGTAGGCATGCCACGTTCAATCCACTTGAGTTCCCTCTTCTCAGGAGCCACAGTTCTTCCCAGGGCTGCGTCACCAGCTCTGCCGTCCCTCTTTCTGCTGACTTCCTGGGAGTGGCCTTCACCAGCAGCCTTGGCATCGGCTCATCGTCTTTCTCTCCACTCCTACCTCTCTCCTCCTTCTGGGTGACTCCAGCTTCCACTAGGACAACCAGCAAATGCTCTGTCTTGTCTGTTTCTTGGCCAGGCGGTCAGCAGTCCTCACTTCTGCCTCCCCTTAGCCCTGCACTCCCTTGGTAGTATCGTGGGTCTTATTAGCAATAACTGTGCCCATCTCCATCATTTCTCTTGTCTTTCTCTTCCACTTACTTGGGTACCTCATTTCAGCGATCAGTTGACCTCCATTGCTTTTTCACTATCGGTTACCTTCCACTCTCCTGTCTTGACTTCTCTCTGTGTCCACCTGGTCCATCATTATCCTTTCTTCCTGCCCTTGCTCCTCTTTCCCTCCATTGCCCTGGTCTAGCTAAGTCCCAGCCCTGGTTGGATCTTATCATCTACCTTCTCTATTTCTGAGCATCTGAAGATTGCAGAAAAATGTGACACACCTGAGCTAATTTGTCACTTTAAATTCATGACCACAAGCTTCAAGAAAAGGCTCAGTCATGCTCAAAAATCCTACTTTTCTGACTTAGAAATTCCCTTTCCAACTCTCTACGATGTCTGTCCCACTCAACTGATGACCATGCCTCTCAATGAAAATAGAAGCTATCAGGGAAGAGCCACTTCGTGTTCTCACCACCAGACCCACAGGTCTCCCCCAAGCCCGGGCTCAGCCTTTTTGTTTCTCTCCTTACAGAGAAGAGGAGTCCCTGCACCGGTCAGAGGCTAGTACCTGCCTCCTAGTCAGGCACTGGCTCTTCCAGTTTGCCCTTCTCTCTCCTGGATATTTTCCCGTCTCTTCTGATCATTCCGTCAACCTTTGTAAACATGCTTTGTGAAAGTGCAGAGCTTCTTAATCTAGGCCATGGGCCGCCTTCCTGCCATAGATAGAATTCAGAAGTCTGTGAACTCGGGGAGGGCATTGTGGAATTCAAATCTATATTTTCTCTAACCTTGAACTGAATTTGTTTCTTCTGTTAGGAATGTAGGCAGTGTTAGCAGTTGCTGGGAGGTTGTCCTCAGTGAAATCCCAGGTATCTTCAAATGGTATTTCAGTTGTGACAGATATATTGAATATTGTTTACCTTCATCAGTACTTTGAAATTATCATAGTTATTTCACCTGCCATTAGGTCTTGTTATTTAATGTGTTGACCAGGAAGCTGATTTCCTGTATTATTATATTATTATCCCCTATTATTATATCATAGATTAAAAAAAGAATTTTTGGTAACTATTTCAATGTAATTACCTTTCTTTACAATCTTGCATATTTTATTTTATGCATTTGAAAACATTATTCTGGGGAAGGGTCTGTAGATTTCGCCCGACCGCCAGAGGAGTTGGTGGCCTGTGAAGATTAAGCAGGCCTGCAGGAACATTCCCGTCTTGAAATAATTCCAACCAAAGCAAAACCATCCCCCCTCACTTGATTCCACATCCCCTTTCCACTTCTGGCCTGTGATCCTCCCACTCAGAGCAAAGCCTCTTGAATGAGATGTGTGCTCTCCCCGTTCCTTCCTCTTCCCCTCTAGTTTGTTCTTCACCCACCCCCAGCTGGCCCGCCATCTGCACCCCTCCAAGGACACTGCTGGTCCCCCGTGCCTGCCATGATCTCAGACCCCATAGGTCCTTCTTTGTCCTCATCTCGCTCCACCTTTGGAGGAATTTGACCCAGTCGATTGCTCCCTCCTTCCCTAGACGCTGTCCTCTGGCTTTCAGACACTTCGTTCTCCTGGTTTTCGTCCCACCTCCCTCTGAACTCCTCTGCGTCCTGATTGGCTCTTTCTTGTCTCGCCAGCTTCTAAATATTACTTTCCTAGTTGGTCTCATATATTCCGTGGTTTTATTTATTTTTTATTATTAAATTCTTATTTCGAAATAATTTCAGACTTATATAAATGTTGCCAGAATATCGCAAAGAATTCCTGATACCTTCCCTCTGATTTCCCAGGTGTTAGCATTATAATGTTTGCTTTGTCGTCCTTTCTCTCATTATATATGTGTATATATAATTTTTTTCCTGAACCATTTTAGAGTAAGTTGCACCCATGACGCTCCTTTATTCCTAACTACTTCAATGTGAATTTTCCTAAAAACAAGAGCATTCTCTTATATAGTACAGTAATCCAAATTAGGAAATTGACATTGCTACAGTACTGTTACCTCATTTGCAAACCTAATATAAGTTTTGCTACTTATAGCAAAAGAGGAAAAATAATTTCCCCCTTGTCCAGATTCAATCCAGGATCACACGTTGCCTTTAAACTGTCTTATCTCTTTGCTCTTTTAAAATCCAGAACAGTTTCTCAGTCTGTGATTTTAGTACCTTGACATTTTTGCATAGTGGAGGCTAGTTATTTTGTAGCATGCCCCTCAGTTTGGATTTTTTTGATGTTTCCTCAGACATTTCCAAATGCATCTTTTCATCTCGGGCAGGAATACTGCAGACGTGAATGTCTGTGCTCCTCAGTGCATCGTATCAGGAGGCATATGACATCAATTAGCCGCATTACTGACGATGATAACTTTTATTTTTACTCATAGTATGTAAAGTATGAAGTACACTAATATTGTTGTACAGCTGTTGGTGTTTTTAATGTGGATCACTTTTTCACCAATTAGTTTTAGCATCCATTGATAATTCTTGCTTGAAACAATTATTATTGCTGACGAGTGGTGATTTTCTAATTCCATCATTCTTTCTACAAAGTTTTTTAAGCGTCACATGGCTTTTAATGCCCCCCACGTCCTGATGACACCTACATTTATATCTCAACACCTTTCTCCGGAGCTTTAGGCTTATATCTGCACCTCTTCATTTATATATACATCCCTAGATGATTTATTATATCCAGGAGGTAGCTTTTGATTTTCACCCCTTGGGCCCCAAGTCTATTCTTTGCCTAGTTTTCCCCACTTCAGTAAGTAGCCCTACTGTTGTCCCAACTGCTTAAACCTAATAGTTAGATGTCGTTTTTTATTTTGCCCTTCCCTTTCTCCCTCACCCCCACTATGTTGGCAAGTTCTAGCTCTCCTATCTCTAGAATCATTCTCTCCATCTCTGTAGATTAGGCCAAGGTCATAAACTATGGCATTCTGCCTATTTTATAAATAAAGCTTTATTGGGACACAGCCATACCCATTCATTTACCCATTGTGTGGCTGTTTTCATGTTACAAAGGTCAGAGTTAAGTAGTTGCAACAGAGATCCCCATATGGCCCTCAAGCCTAGAACATCTACTGTTTGTCCCTTTAAGGAAAAGTCTGCTGACCTCTGATCTAAGCAGTTGTCTCTGGCCTGGACATCCGCAGTGGACAGTTCCTTCCAGCTGACCTCCTTACTTCAACTCTCACAGGAGTCCAGATGATCTTTTAAAAACATGGAGCAGATAATGTGATTATCTTGCTTAAAACCTGATGGCATCCCATTGCTCGTAGAATAAAGTAAATTCTTACCGTGGCCTGTAGGGGCCTATGTAATCTTGCCCCATCCTCTCCAACCTGACATTACGCCATTCTCCTGCTTACGCTTCCTTGCTGTTTCTGGAACAGTCCAAGCCTTTTCCATCCTCTGGGCATTTATGCTTGTTCCCTGCCTGAAATACTCTTCCCCCAGCTCCTTCATGTCTGATTCATTCTTACCCCGAGGTCCTCCCTCCTGGTGGCCTCCTCTGGTCATCCTAAGGTCGTTTGCTTCACTACAGAGCAGGACAAGTCTACCTTGTTCACTGTTAGCTCACTAGTGCCTGATACAGTGCCTGGCACAGCGTAAGAGCCAAATCACAGTTTGTTGAAAGGAGAATGAATGAACGAGCGAATGGAGTGAATGAATAGACAAACACATTTCAAAATCATTTGCTTTTTCCATTGATTTTTTTTAGCTGTAGTTAAATATGGTCTTTCCTGAGTCTTTTAGACTCTTTGGTTTGTTACAAAATTTTTATGATAAATGGTTACTTCTGCTAATGCATTCTTTAAAAATTTCTGTTCAGGAATTCCATACTTAAACCAGGAAGAAGAAAGACAGTTAAGAGAGCAGTATGATGAAAAACGTTTACAGTCCAATGGTGCAGGCGCTTTGTTGTACACGTCTCCTAACACTTCAAAATGTCCCGTGACGATTCCTGAGGATCAGAAGAAGTTTATTGACCAAGTGGTGTAAGTTCCTAAACAGAAACCAAACGTGCGTTGAGTCACGTGTCTTGGGGCAGGGCTGACGTCTGTATCTCAGGCTTGTGCTGCACATGCACAGTGCACACAGAGGTGTGATGTTTGAGGGGCAGGATTTAACTGTGGTGTATCTGAGTTTGTGTCACAGCTGTCAACTGTAAATCGAGTTCTGTGTACTGTACTTAGACTTACCATGTGTCACCAGGCAAGAGACTATCTTGGCCAAGTGGTCAGGCCTCCTGCGTGAACCACGGGTCTGACAGCCACCGTCCAGTTCCCGTGAAAGCAGAGGCCCATCCAGATATTTGCAACACATCCATGTTTTTTTCTCTTGCAGTGAAGTTTCTGACAAGCAAACATGCCCTCGGAGGAGCATCTGGTTTTGCTCTGTTTAGTTGTCAGTATAACAGCTTTACTAGGAAAGTAAAAATGCAAATCACTTGTATTGCTGAATCCTTGAGAAGTTGTTGCGAACTCATTAATAACAGCAACAAATGCCAAAATAAAGTATTTTTCTTTAAGCCTTACTGAACTAAAAACTTATAACATGATTTGGTAAAATTACAGTGTTGTATGTTCTTGTATTTGGATTGCTTTTGAGTATGATGATTCTGTTGGTTGACAACTTCATTCCTTAATGATGCTGATGGTCATGTTTTTATTCTAATTCCTCAGAGAGAAAATAGAAGATTTATTACAAAGTGAAGAAAACAAGAACTTGGATTTAGAGCCATGTACTGGGTCAGTTGCCCTGAATATTTTCATGTGTACTTTTTTTGGAAAGGTAGATGATTTCTGGCATGTGCTCCATTTGGTCGCTTAAAAACACTTTCATAAATAGTCTTTTTATTATAGGTATGTTCCCCATATTTCAGCACTAACTTTAGCGTTAACACAATTGGGACCATGGTATATAGAGACATTGAATGAATGCTTTGTTCCGTCCTGGAGGGGAGAAAACTGTTGTGCACCTTTGCTTTAAGTCATGCTCAAGAGTGGCATAATTATTGTAGCCTCGACTTGTGCTTCATACATAAAGGCTTCAGAAGAGCAGAATTTACTGTCAGGCTACTCCTGTCCTTTTAATTTCTCTCTGCAGTAAAAAACATCAGTGTTTCATAGAGTCAGTGACTGAAACAGCCTGCTTTCCTTCCTTTTACTTTGTGACTAGCTTCACAGAAGTGTTTTAATGCATCTGTCTACTTAAAGCTCTCTTCATACAGCCACAGGAAGTAATACTTTGGTTAGACAAGAACTTCTGCCTCTTCTATAAAGGCAGTATAATAATAATAATAATAAAGAGCATTTCGATAAAGAAAAGTGGTGAGGAATCCTCCCACCTCAGACATCCTGTCTGCTCTTGTTTGCACATTACCTGTCGCTTCTAATGAAGTCTCCTTTAAAAATTAAATGTTTTTCCCAATTTGAAAAAGAATAAGTACATGTATATGAATAACTCAATCACTTTGCTGTACACCTGAAACCACCTCAGCATTGTTAATCAACTATACTCCAATATGAAATAAAAAGTTAAAAAAAATTCAATCCATCTTTTTTTATTTATTTTATCCATTATTATTATCATTATTATTTTTAATTTTATGTATTTTTGGCTGCGTTGGGTCTTTGTTGCTGCACGTGGGCTTTCTCTAGTTGTGGTAAGCGGGGGCTACTCTTTGTTGCGGTGCGTGGGCTTCTTGCGGTGGCTTCTCTTGTTGCGGGCTCTAGGAGCACGGGCTCCAGTAGTTGTGGTGCACAGGCTCAGTAGTTGTGTTGCACGGCCTAGTTGCTCTGTGGCATGTGAGATCTTCCTGGACCAGGGATCGAACCCATGTCCCCTACACTGGCAGGCAGTTTCCCAACCATTGTGCCACCAAGGAAGTCCCCAATCCATCTTTTAAAAAAAAAAAAAATTAAATGTCTTTCCCAACCAGTGCTTGGTCAGTTTGAATTTTCCTTTTATGAGCCAAAATTAATACCTTTTCATTTGTTTTTATAGGTTCCAAAGAAAACTAATTTATCAGACTTTGAGCTGGAAGTAAGTGTTTATATTATACATGAGAGCTCTGTGAGGGACCCAGGATTTAAAAACTAAATGTAATTTTTTAGCTCTTATTTCATTTTTGACATTCTGCAGTTCTTGGTTATTTGACCATACCGTGTTCTTGGGCAGTGCTTTATTTTGTTATTATTTTCCCCTAATTTCTCAAGTTGAATACCCACTTAATTTATTTCCTTGTTATTCCTTCTTAGTAGATGTTATAAAGCCTTTACAATTTTCTTTTAACTATCACTTTGGCCTGTCCATTAACTTCTGGATGTGTAGTGTTTTTGTTCTTTGAAAGTATCAATATATGATAAAGATTTGGTTTTAAGACCTGGGAAATACTCAGGTGAATGCTTTTTCTAAAACAGGCATTAGGCCATGGGTAGGTTTCAGGAGGCCTATGAATCCCCTGAAACAATATCCAAAATTGTGTGCGTGTATTTTTCTGGAGGTGTTTCTATTGATTTAATTATATTTTCAAGTGGATCTCTAACTCAAAAATTGAGTATCAGAATTGGACAGATGGATGTTTGCACTTGACTTTGTTTGGGGTTCTTGTTCTTTCATTAGAGTCTGCCAGTGGCATGTATACTGGGAATTTACTTTGACCAAAACAGGAAAAGGGCCATTGTTGTTTGACCAGGCTCCTTTCCTCTCACGTTATCCTTGCCACGTACTCCACCCGGGTTCCAGATTCCTCTCCTGGGCAGATGTAACTACTGTGCCAGATTACAGCAGAGTTACTCATCTCAGATCTCCCCTGTGCATGCCCCAGATCATCCAAAGAGACCTTCAGAATTTCACTTAAGAAGTAAGCATTGTGATATCTAGAAGCAAGATTTGACAGTTTAGTAATGAGTTGACTGTATTACGGGATGCCTGACATTTCAGAAGATGCCTAAGTCCTAAAAATATTAATTTGAAATCAGTTACATTCCTGTGTTTTAAGAGGAGAGAGAGGGAAACATTTAGCAGCTGAAATTACTCTAAAGTCTTCCTAGTAGTGGTATTTATTTCATACTTAATAAAACTTAAGTAATGAAATTATAGCTATGTAGTTGTTTTTAAAATACTTAGGGTTTTAGCTGTTGTCTCATCTACTGATGTCATGTTTTCTTTCTTTTCTTTAGGTATCCCAAAGGCATTCATGTTGAGACTTTAGAAACTGAAAAGGTAACCTCAAGAATTATCCAGGGCCAACATCAAACGCATTAAACCCATGCAACAATATGCAAATGCAAAATGCAATCAAATCGAGCAGTTGAAAGTCAGAGTTTACTCCTTGGCTCTGCTACATATGAACTGGGTGACATTGGGCAAGTCATTTCCCCTCTGCCAGCCTCGTTTTCCTCATTTGTGCATTGGGCATGAGCATGGTAATGATTAGCTATACCTATCTCACAGCTTTTTAAAAAATAGTGATCAAGTGAGTAGATGGAAGTGAACATGCTTTGTAAACTTGAAAGTATGCAAGTGTTAGTACATGTTCTTAATCATCACAGAAAGCTGATATACATGGTATCCATGTAATAATCGCTTCCTGTTACGTGGGCCAGTAAAATTAAATTTTAGAATCTGGGACATAAACATAGCTATCATCATGTACTCCCAGGGTGCAGTGATAGAACTGTAATGGGTAAAGGTGGGCTGATGGTGAGCTAATGGTGCGTTCCTTCTACAGAATTTTAGAATTTAGTTCTTGTTGTTAAGTCAGATGTCTAATTATATAAGAGATTAAGTAAATTAAGTCTTGCTAGAAGAAAAATCTCAAACTTTGACACAGGAGGTTTTGTGGTGTATTTGATTGATACAAAATGCAGTATGTGAGAAAGAAGGTGCTAGTTATCTGACAAGTTACCAGAAAATCCAGGATTTTTCTTCTTTTTTTTCCTTTTTTTTGGCCACACCCCACGGCTTGTGGAATTTTAGTTCCCCGACCAGGGATTGAACCCGGGCCCTTGGCAGTGAGAGCCTGGAAGCCTAACCACTGGACCACCAGGGAATTCCCCAGGATTTTTTTTCTTATGTTAATGAAATGTAGAATTTTTTTTATTGAGGTGTGGTTAACTTACAATATTACAGTTTCAGGTGTACAACACAGTGATTCAACATTTTTATAGATTATATAGAAATTATTTTAAAACCAACTATTTAGAAATTCATGTTCAAATGCAACATCTTAGTGTTCATTATGGAGTGTCTTATTCTCACAGTCTGTTGATATTTATAATTGTCTTTTGGGGTGATTAATAAACCATGGGAAAATGTCATGGAAACACGGAGGTGGATTTTGGTTTGTAAAGCATCAACTCAACTTTTGGTGGCATTTCAAAATACTTTCAGTGTGTTTAGCCCATGAAGGACTGTGCAGTGAGAAAAACTGTAACTTCTACTGGTAGCAGAATCTGAATTTTGGAGGGTAGGGGTCAGGTAGCTTCCCGAAAATTGTATATCTGCTTTATGTCTTTTAGAAAGAGCGCTATATTGTTATCAGCAAAGTAGATGAAGAAGAACGTAAAAGAAGAGAGCAGCAGAAACACGCTAAGGAACAGGTGATTGGATTATGTTCATTTCCTTTGGGTGAGAAATGGCTACAGAGTTGTAGATCCTGTGATAGATTCAATTTAATGAATATTTTTCTACTAGAGAAGAATCGAATTGGTAGCAAAACCTGGAAGAGAATGAGGGGAACCTGAGGTTAAGTAATTAGATGCAGCCAACAAAGTGAGGCTGGCATCATGGTTGACCAGTCTTCACTTCCATGAAGCAGTCTTGGAGAAGGAATTAGTGGTTATCATTCAGATTGTGTGTCACTGAGCTTCACAGCCCATTAACTCATCTTGCTGTGTCTAACTTCAGGCACAGTTACTAGTTTTCCTAAAACAAAGTTTAGATGATATGATTCGACAGATTAGGATGCACGGTCATAATTGCATCGTTGGAACCTCACACTGGTTGTCCTCTGGAGAATGGATTCGAGTAAGTCTGGAGGCAGGGAGACCAGTTAAGCTGCGGAGTAACCAGCTAAGAGATGTCAGTGCCCTGGAACAGGAAAGTTAGTAGCAGTTTAGGTGGAATCTGGCAATCTTTAGAAGGTAGAGTCAGTGGAATTTGTGATTGGATGTGGGTGGTGAAAGAGGAAGGCAGAAGAAAGAAGATGCTCAAGCCGGGAAGTTGAGCAGCTGGGTAGGCTGACATCAGTCCACTTAGATGGGGTGGCCGGAGTGGTGTTGGTGGGGGGACACAGGTGGAGGAGGCCAGGAGTGGGTTTGGGTGAGGGTGGATGTCCAGCTCACCCATGCATAAAGCAGGGCCACATCAGACTAATGCAACCAGGAAAGACACAGCAAGCCTCTGTTAGATTTAGACAGTTTATGACTTAGAGAAGGTGACAGCTGCACGTGGTGCTTGTCCCACAAACCAAAAAGACAACACTGAAACAGAAGGGGCCAGGTGACTGCAGAGTGAGCTGTGGATGCCCCTTCGCCGAGCAGCCAACTCTAGACTGCGGCTAAGTGCTTTCATACTCTGTAGCTCTATTCTGAAAAGGCGGTGGGGCAGGACGCCCCAGGCCTCATCAGAACCTGGGCAACAGTGAGAAACTGTCTCATGACAGCCTCCCAGGCGAGAGAGGGAGGTGGCCTCCCATCCTCTCCTGGGGTGTTCCACCCAGATGCACATTAGTTACATCTCAAGCCTTTGCCTGCGTGGACTATTTGGATATGTGCAAGGTCACCAGGACACCGTGGCAGGGCTGTCCCCCTACAGTGGACAGAGGTGTTACATTCTGCTTTTGAGCAGATGAGGTTTTCAGTGTTATGGGGGCTGAGCATCGGTGTCCTGTCAGCAGATTGTCGTGCTGGAGTGCAGGAGAGGGGTGAGGGCTGGACTTGGTTGTCGTTGGCAGAGAGACCAGGACAGGATGAGAGCACCTATCGCGTGCTTGAGGAAGGAGCAGAGGGCCCAGGGTTGGATCCTGAGGACCACCAGCATCTGAGTGATGGGCAGAAGTGCGAAAATGTGCCTGAGGTTATTGTGACACAGCAGCCAAGGGGAAGAGTGTTTGAAGAAGGGGATGTTGACATGGTCTGATGCTCTCGAGAAGTAGGATGAGGACTGAGACATGGCCATTGGGTTTAGCCTTGGGAGTAGGTTTTCTTCTTTTTTAAAGAATATTCTTTAAAAAATTAAAAAAATTTTAATTCTGGTAAAATGTATAACTTAAACTTTACCATCTTAACCATTTAAAACTGTACAGTTTTGTACTGTAAAATATATTCACACTGTTGTGCAACCGTCACCACCATCCATCTCCAGAACTCCTTTCATCCTGCAAGACTGAAACTCTGTACCCATTAAACAATAACTTCCCATTCCCCCATCCCCCAGCCTCTGGTAACCACTGTTCTACTTTCTGTCTCTGTCAATTTGACTGCTCTAGGTGCCTCATGTAAGTGGAATCGTACAATATTTGTCTTTCTGTTACTGGCTTAGTTCACTTAGCATAATGTCATTTAGGTTCGTCTGTATTGTAACATGTGACAGAATTTCCTTTCTTTTTAAAGGCTGAGTAATATCGTGTGTACCACATTTTGTTTATCCATTTATCTGCTGATGGACACTTGTGTTGCTTCTACCTTTTGGTTCTTGTGAATAACACTGCTCTGCACATGGGTGTACAAGTATCTCTTTGAGTCCTCGCGGTTCTTTGGGGCACATACTCAGGAGTGGGATTGCTGGCTCGTATGGTAGCTCTGTTTCTAATTTTTTGAGGACCAGCCACACTGTTTTCCACAGTGACTGCACCACTTTACATTCCCACCAGCAGGGCACAAGTGTTCCAGTTTCTCCACATCCCTGCCAACGCTTGTTAGACTTGAGAGTAGTTTAAAGAGGTGAGCAACTTCAGTGAAGGTGAAGCGGGAGAGCAGGGGGCTTGCGGGTCCCTGGGAGTTGAACTGGACCTAGTGAGTGGAGAGGAGTCTTTTAAGGAATTTAGCTGTGAAGAGACAAGGAGAAAGGAGAGTGGTTGCGTGGAGCTCAGATTAAAGGAAGGAGTTTCAAGATAGAGAAAGTGAGCCCATTTAAGCACATTGGGAATAAAACAGGAGAGGAGAAACTGAATGGGGCTGAGTCTCAGTGCTGTGCTATAAAAATTTTATAAAAATGCATTTGACCAGGAAAAAAGAGTCTGAGCATTCTTGATTTGTCAGTCAGCTGCTGGGTGGGTCGCCTCAGAATTGAATGCAGTATTGAGTTTGGCCAGCAGGTGGCAGCTTTTAAAAGTTTGTGTTTCTAAGGCAACTTGAGAGAATAGGAAATTTCAACAGTTGATGGGAAGTGATGGGTAAACCCTAGCACTGTTATTTTAGTAACTAATGAATAATTTGCCGCTTTGCTCATTTTAAAACAGAAGAAATGTATGTGCATAGGTCATTTCAGATGCAGTTGTTTGGGGTGATAGACTCAAAGCATGTGAAACTAAAGCTATCTAACTCCATATAAAACTTCAGTCTTTTTTTTTGGCCTAGATTTTAACCCATTCAAATAAGCAATATGTATACGTCAATAGTGGTTTTTCTGTTTTGTTTTTAAATTAGGAAGAACTGAATGATGCTGTGGGGTTTTCTAGAGTCATTCATGCCATTGCTAATTCGGTAAGTGAACCAGACTTTTTAACTAATTTCATGAATATAACATTTAAGGTGAAATGCCCAGTTATCACTGCAAATTAATCATCTGGTCACGTTTAGAATGTTTACCTGGTCTGGAGGGAGAAGTTAGAACTTCATAAAGGCAGATTGTTGTTATAAGGCGCTTAGTGTGACATCGTAATTGTGGAATTATATCCAAACCATTTTTTTAGAAAGCATTTCTTGTAAAACGCAGGGGAGGATTATACAATGATGGCCTTATGTGGCTCCATGGAACTAATATTTATTATTCTCAAAACCAATAAGAAGCAGAATAACAAACTAAAGAATATGGTGAGAAACAATCTAGTGTTTGAAGCGTTTTATTCCTTAATTAGAAGAATCTAGAGGGTAAAAATAATTGTGTTGAGTTCTCTGCATAACTGTAATTGAATCTTATATCTCATAGCCTTAATAACATTTGATACATTTAAAAAATGCGTTGACCATTTGTGTAAATATGCTGGAGGGTTCTGTAATAGATAGGATAGACATTTTCCCTTGTTTCATAAGTCCTTTCAGGAAAGAGGCACCCACATCTTGAATAGATTAAACTGGGTCTTGCTGCTGGTTGTTTTGTGAGTTATGCATCCGAGTCAGACTGCTTGCCTGGATGCTAAATTGCCTGGAATCCAAGACTTTTCTTTACTTGAGTAGCTGGCCCAGGGAGAAGAAATTGTCCCTCTGGAGGAGGAGTCACCTTGTCCCTTAGACGCCGAACTCTGCACCAGGGAAGCTTTACGGCCGGACTCCAGGAGTCCGTGAATGTCTCACCACCAGGTGCAGGCTTGTCAAACAGGAGCACCTGAGAGGCAGCCACTGTCCCCGGCGGGGGCGTGGGGCTGTGGCCGGTAAACAGAAGCTAGAGACCCTTGTGAAGGAGGAGGGCTGGCTCACCTGGAGCTCTTTCCCTCAAGTGACGTCATCAGAACGGAATAGAAAGTTGGATGAGCCTGGAGAAAAACCAAGGTGTGAGTCTCTTGAGAAGTGGCTAAGATTACGGGTATCCAGAAAAGCAGAGAGTCACATTTGCTTACATTATACACTCTTAGCAGCCTTTAGAGCAGTGGTTGATTTGACTGAGGCTGTCCCTGAAACACAGAGATATGGGGCGGCAGTTGGCTTTGAGCCCTCTTATAGCCACCGTGAGGGTTTAGGTAGCTTTTCCAAGATTGGGACGTTTGTTTGCCTTGTACAAACAATTTGGATACCTTAGCCTGCTGTGCCTCTGTTTATTTTTTCTCTCTGTTGTCTCTCTTCTGCAGAGTGATTCATAGTATGTTGCTGACCGTTGGTAGTTCACGTCACAAAGCATACTGCGAATAAAGCCCTATTTATTAGTGATCCAGACATTTAAAATTTATAAGTCACGTACCTTAAAAATACTAACATAGTTAAGCTCTGTAGAGCCAGTGAACAGTAGACACTCTTTATATCAGACCAAATTCTTTTCCCATCACTCTTGGTAGTGAATCTGTTTTAAAAAATTTTGTGTTAATTTTTCACCCGCAGAAAAGTTGCAAAACTGGTGCAGAGCTTGCATATATCCCTCACCTAGCTACCCCAATGTTATTATCTTACCTAATATACGGTTATCAGAACCAGGAAATTAACATTGGTACCTTATTATGAACTAATTTGAATTTCACCCTTTTCCACTGAGTCCTTTTTCTCTTCACAATTCTATCTAGGATCCCACATTGCATTTACTTGTTATTTCTCCTTAGTTTTCTGCAGTCTGTAATTTTCTTTGTCTTTTATAACCTTGATATATTTTTAAAATTATTTATTTATTTATTTGGCTACGTCAGGTGTTAGTTGCGGCATGTGGGCTCTTCCTTGCGGCACTCGGGCTGCTCTGTAGATGTGGTGCGTGGGCTCCAGAGTGCGCGGGCTTAGTAGTTGCGGCACGTGGGCTCTAGAGCGCTCAGGCTTAGTTAGTTGTCCCAGGCATGTGGGATCTTAGTTCCCCGACCAGGGATCGAACCTATGTCCCCTGCATTGGAAGGTGGATTCTTAACCACTGGACCACTGGGGAAGTCCCAACCTTGATATTTTTAAAGAGTGTTGACTGTAATTTTGTCAGCTGTCTCTCAGTTTGGATTTGTCTGATCTTTTCTCATGTTGGATTGAGGACATACATTGATTAAGGCAGGAATACCACAGAAATGATGGTTCATGATATTGACCTGGATCACTTGGTTTAGGTGATGTCTGCTGGATTTGTGCACTGTAGTGTTACTGTTACCTCCTTTGTGACTGATAAATATTTTGGAGGAGATACTTTGATTGAGACAATGAAAATCCTGTGTGTTTTTGTTTGTTTGGTTGGTTTTTTTTTGGCCGCACCGCATGGCATGCGGGATCCTAGTTCCCCGACCAGGGATCGAACCCTTGCCCCCTGCAGTGGAAGCACAGAGTCTTAACCACTGGACCACCAGGGAAGTCCCGAAAATCCTGTTTTTCTTCAAGCTTTTGCCTGTAACGTAGCATCTGTCGGTGGATCTTGCCTGCAGCCATTATCGCTGTGGTTTTCAAGTGGCGAGTCTCTGTTTCCCTCTTTCTTTCTCCATTCGTTCTTGGAATTCTTCTAGAAGGAAGAGCTGGCCCTGCTCTCCTGTTTATTTGTTAATTCTTTTTAAAATTTTTTTGGACTCAGGGAAATTTATTTCATTCTACAGATTTTAATCTAGTTTTTTAAATGTTTATATTGGGGCTCAGATGGTACCACCTTGGCCATTGGAGTTTCTTCAGGTTGACTCCCCCTGGAACAAGCCCCCACCCTTTTCTGAGCACCTCCTTACTTTCTGACATCACAAGATGTTCCAGACTATCTGCTATTTTCCCTGCCTCAGCTGTAGAATCAATGACTTCTCCAAGGAGCCCTGGTTCCTTTGGAGAATGGTGTTTAGAAACCAAGATCTGGTCCTGGGCGACTACTGTGGTATTAGTGCTTCTAGGTCCCCTCACTGGACAGAGCTAAGAATGATACACATGTGTAACCATGCATGTATACACACATTGACATTTCTGTGTCTGACACATATGTATATATATAAAAAAATACATTTATACTGATAGACCTCAGATTCTAGTCCAGTACCACAGGGTTTCTTTTCTTTTCTTTTTTTTAAAATTAATTAATTAATTTATTTTTGGCTGCGTTGGGTCTTTGTTGCTGCGCGTGGGCTTTCTCTAGTTGAGGCTGCAGTGAGCGGGGGCTACTCTTCGTTGCGGTTCTCGGGCTTCTCATTGTGGTGGCTTCTCTTGTTGTGGAGCACAGGCTCTAGGCGCACAGGCTTCAGTAGCTGTGGTGCGCGGGCTTCAGTAGTTGTGGCACATGGGCTTAGTTGCTCCGTGGCATGTGGGATCTTCCCCGACCAGGGTTCGAACCTGTGTCCTCTGCATTGGCAGGCAGATTCTTAACCACTGCGCCACCAGGGAAGCCCAGGGTTTATTTTCAACCTGCTCTCTTTTCTTATTTGTACATTTTTTTTCTCCAGCATTGGGAAATGCAGTTCTTATTATATGCTGTTTTCATAGTTCTGTTCTTTTTTTTTTTTTTAATCTATTTATTTATTTATTTATATTTTTGGCTGTGTTGGGTCTTCATTGCTGCCTGCGGGCTCCCTCTAGTTGCGGTGAGCTGGGGCCACTCCTTGTTGCAGTGCGCAGGCTTCTCACTGCAGTGGCCTCTCCCGTATGGAGCACGGGCTCTAGGCACACGGGCTTGAGTAGTTGTTGCACACAGGCTCAGTAGTTGTGGCTCGCGGGTTCCAGAGCGCAGGCTCAGCAGCTGTGGCGCACGAGCTTAGTTGCTCCGCGGCATGTGGGATCCTCCCAGACCAGTGCTCGAACCCGCGTCCCCTGCATTGACAGGCAGACTCTCAACCACTACGCCACCAGGGAAGTCCGTATAGTTCTGTTCTTATCAGCCTCCTTCAGTGTTGTTGAGGGATTCATTTATAATACAGTTAGGTTCGTCTTTCAGGTTTGTATTCCATTTTGGGTTCCTTCCACGTCTTCTCTGTGGTTGTAATCAATATTTGGTATTTTAGCATTGTACAGATGTTCAGAATGTGCCCACACACTGAGCCAAAAGGACGGCTTGTCTGTTGGATTTTGGAGATTTTGTGTAAAAGTATTTATTTCAAATAATTATGTTTAGCTCTGTGAGTCAAGTAGTGTTACTCTGAAGGGCCACTGGGACAGTGAAAAGCTCCACTGTAGTGACCAGATGCTTTATGTTAAAAATGCTGTCACCTGGCTAGCTAGATCCAAGTTGATATTCCATTTTCCTAGTTTAATTTTTATCAAAATGGACCAATTTATTGCACATATATTATACTTTACTGGTTGAAAAGCAGTGAATTTCATTGGAAATATTTCAGAACGAGCCCCATGAATTTCGACATAGATAATGAAGGACACGAAAACTCATTCTACTTAATAAAATTAGAAATTAGTTATTTTTACCTTTTAGCATTGTTATGAATGTATCTTTTGAAAATAAGTGAGTTGTTTTAAAGAATACACTCCTAAAATAGATATTTGGAGTTTGTTCACAAATTATTCAACAGTTCAAGGTACCTAGCATTTTCAGTTACTTTCTTGAGCTCTTCAATAAAAATTTTACTACTGATTCTTGTGGGTGGCAAGATGAATAAAAACCAGAGAAAAAAATAAATGAAATCAAAGTCATTTGGAGTTTTACTTTGCATTTTGGATTGAACACCAGAAGAGGAATGAAGCCAGCCCAAATTTCTTTATTTGCATATCTTTATACATTTTTTTTCCTTAGTGTCAAAAAGTAAGTTTAGTACAAAATCCTTATGGAACTGAACCACACATTTCACTCTCAAGTCCTGATATAATTTTGTACCAAGAAGTCTTTTCCTAATCTTGACTTTTTTTAGGGGAAACTTGTCATTGGACATAATATGCTCTTGGATGTCATGCACACAGTTCATCAGTTCTACTGCCCTCTGCCCTCGGTAAGTGACTTGTCAGCCTGTATTAAAAATTCATGAGTCTTTATTACTGAGAAAGTGTTCTCTGCTGGGTGCCATTTCCTTGTCTGCAGCATGCTCCCAGAGGGACAGTCTCCTGCGCTTGGTTGTACATTTTTGAAGAGATGTACCTACAAGCCATTTTAAGGGATCTTTGGTCATCTGCCATTGCCGAAGCACGGTTAAACATTTGTTTCATCGTGGCGCCAGTGGTTTGCTCAGTTAGTGCTAGGCGGGGGTTTCCTGGGCCGCAGGTGTGGTCTTCTAGTTTGGTATTGCTAACATGAGACATAGCAGGGCTGTTGAAGGTGGGGTGGTGCTAGAGGTCATCTAGACTGGATCCAGTTGTGCAAAAGTCTTGGTTACCTCTTTTGAGGCTGCTTCCCTTAGGTTCTCTGTTGACCTCGGTGTTTTGTTTTTTTGTTTTTTTTTTTTCACTCTTGGAGCCAAGCCATCTCAGTGCACCGAAGCATGAGCTTTGGGAAAAGAGCTTCTCTTCTATCTCCTCCTCTTCTGCTCCTTGACTGCCCGTGGCCTCGTCTCGTTTGCCCCTCGTCACTCTGTCCTCTCCTCTCCTGTATTTTCTCTCCATATTTTCTGTCCTTTAGTCATCTCACCCACTTCCAGGACTTCAGCTGAAGGCACCCACATCTTCTTCTCCAGCTGGGATCTCTCCTCAGATCTAGGTCGTAATTCATGCTGGACCCCACATGTCTCTACCTGGATAGCCTTCAGGATGAGAGGTGTTTAAAATTCACATGTCGCAAACAAGATGTGTAACTTAACACAACCTTTCTTTCCTTTAGTCTCCAATCCAGTTTTTTCTCCTGATTCCTTTACTATAAATGATGCCCAGTCACCAATACTGTTTTTAACATCGGTTTTGACTCTTCCTCTGTCCCCCAGATTTGGCCAGTTACAAAATCCTGGCAATTTTGTCTCCAGGCTGTCTCTCACATCTGGATTATTTTCATTTCAAGTAGCAAGTAGCCTTATTTCTCATCTGGAGTTAGCAAACTCCAGGCAGGATTCTCTGTCTCGCTTTAACCTTCAGCCCATCCTTTAAACCAGAGGTTGGCAAACTTTTTCTATAAAGGGTCAGATAGTAAAATATTTGGGGCTTTCCAGGCTGGACAGTCTTTGTCAGGACTCTCAACAGTGCCACTGTAGCCTGAAAACTGCCATAGAATGCAGTGCGTAAACAAATGGGCGTGCCTTTGTCCCAGTAAAATTTTATTTAAAAAATAGATGATGGGCCAGATTTGGCCTGCAGGCCATGGTTTTCTAACCTCTGCTTTAAACTACCACCAGATTAATCTTTTATGACTTCTGGATTGGATGATACCTACTTTAGAGTTCAGTGCCTTTTATACATCTGCAAAGCCTCAGTTACTTCACATTTCTTACGAGACATCGTTCCATCGGCATCTTGATTACTTTTCTTTGGAAAAGTCCAACACAGCACAGCTCTGAATACAGCGGGTCTGTTGCTTCCCTTGTCCTATTTCTGCAACCTTCAGATTGTCCCTGCTTTTCATAACAACTGTATCGCCCTCCGGGACTCAAAGGCATCATAGTTGTGAGCCTCAAAACAAACATGATGGGTGTGAATTTGCATTGTGTACATCTAAAGAGCTAATGTTAATTGCAGATCATTCACTCCTTATTGGCCGAATAGTAGCAGTCTCTCTCACGACTTTTTGACCTTTAAAGCAGTGAAGGTATCTGTAAGGAAAGAGGAAAGTATTTAATACTGTGTTTATAGGTGTTTTGAACACCAAACAGAGCTTGGCATGTAAGAGGCATTAAATATTGATTTAACAAATGCGTATCTTCCGACTGTGTCAGTTTTATAATCTCCTGATGTATGGCTCTGTTCACATCACTAACCCTGCTCAAAATTCTGAATTAATCCCACATTCTTTGTTTTTCTATACAGTTGATTCTTTTTAGCCTGGCATATCAAGCTTTCTGTGATCTGGCCCAGCCTTCTTGTGTAATCTAGTCACTCGTTACCATCCTCATTCCCAGCAAGACTGGCTCATTTTTACCCCCTGGAAAGTGTCTTTGTATGTCTTTGGTTTGGGTGTATAATTTCCTCCAACTTGAATTTTCTCTAGCTTTTTTCAGTGTTTGCTATATACGGCTTTACCTGTCTTACCAAGGTCCAGCTTACGCCACTTCCGTGAAGTTTTCCCTGCCTGCTGCCTTGCCCAAGAAGTGATCTTTCCTTTCTCTGAACTCCCACAGAAGTTCACAGAAACTTCTTTTTGTTTGTGTACCTCTTTTGTTGCATAAATTTTGTCTTTACAACTTATGCCCCTTTTCCTTCTAGGTGCTTCGCTCCTTGGACAAGGAATATAACCTTTTTTTTTTTTTAATTTTATTTTTCTTACTTTTTGGCTGCGTTGGGTCTTTGTTGCTGCGCGTGGGCTTTCTCTAGTTGCGGCGAGCGGGGGCTACTCTTCATTGCGGTGCACGGGATTCTCATTGTGGTGGCTTCTCTTGTTGCACAGCATGGGCTCTAGGCGTGTGGGCTTCAGTAGTTGTGGCACTCGGGCTCAGTAGTTATGGATCGCGGGCTCTAAAGCGCAGGCTCAGTAGTTGTGGCACATGGACTTAGTTGCTCTGTGGCATGTGGGATCTTCCCGGACCAGCGATTGAACCCATGTCCCCTGCATTGGCAGGCGGATTCTTAACCACTGCGCCACCAGGGAAGTCCCGGACAAGGAATATAACTTTTTTATTGTCTGTGTCTAAATGCCTAGCATAGCACTTAGCGTGTAAGCACTTAATAAATGTTATCTTGAATGTAACTAGTTTTGAATCAAATTCTACTAGAAAGAGCATATGATTTGTTGCAAAGTAGGAGGTGGGTTAGGATAAGCAGTTTCATCCCTTGTTTTATTACTCAGGTGACCTGAGTATGTTATTTAACTTCTTTGTGTTCTGTCATTGTTGGAAGGAGGAAATGGTTTTCTTCCATCGACCTTTAGAAGAAGCGATGACAGTAGAGAGCAAGACCTATTTAAAATGGTAGAACTTTTACATATGCTGTTGTCAAGTGTTGCATTTAAAAGTATACTAAAGAATCCATATTTTGGAACAGCCTTTTAGGGGAGAATCTCCTTTTAAAAGTCTTCTTGGTATTTCATTCAGCATGACCTTTTAGAAGGCACTGGTTTAGAGCTCTGCTATATGCTGGCCCTGGAAGTTGCCATAATTCTAATTATTTTTTGCTTGTGAGGCTTTATAATGGTATTGAGAGGTTACAGTCTTTATTGCATTTTTGTTTGACTTAGCATTGAAACCACTTATTCGTGTATTGTTCATTAATTTAATGATAGCCATTGAAAAGCTGGTAAATATTTCACGCTAGCTAAATACAGTCTATTTACAGGCTTGAAAAGCTAATGGGAAATGGCAGTTGCCTATGAAGCATGAATAACACTGAAGAGAAGTATAGTTACAAAGGGTCAGGAGTATGACTACGCAGTACAGTGTGGCAATTATGTATGTAAATGAGTTAATTCAAAATGAGAGCAATCTCATTCCAGCTCCAGACTTCCTGAGCAAATAAACTTGGGAAATGAATTGTCTAATTTAGGCACTTGCTATTGGTGCCACTTAAGCAATTTTCTGAGTAGTTAAACAAGAATCATGTGTATTGGAAAGTCTGTGTTTTAGTGGCCATTTTAACCAGTATTTCAATGGTGTTTCCATTAAAAGTGTAACCTAATTTACAATATGTCTATTTCCTGCATGAACCACTTTATTTAAAAAATATTTTGAATGAAGTATAGTTGATTTACAATGTTGTGTTAATTTCTGCTATACAGCAAAGTGACTTGGTTATACATATGTATATATATTCCTTTTCATATTCTTTTCCATTATGGGTTATCACAGGATATTGTGAACCATTTTATTTAAATAACTCTACTAGTCTCACTATTATGATGAGTTGTGTCATAGAGCTATTACTGACAGTTTTCTACATATAATAGAAACCTTTTTCCCCCTCCTATTTCAGCCATAAAAATGTTCATATTTGTCTATTTTGGTTATGCAGAAGTTTAATATCAGGTCATATGATTCCCACTCAGTGAGGAAATTGACAAGATTTTTAGAAAGTAATTATTAACAAGATATGGGCCTGACAGTTTAGCCTAAAGGGCCTGTTTGAGGTATCACGGTTTGAGAAGAGACCTATGGGACTTTAAATATTTATGTTTTAAATATTGTGAGTGTATGAGTAAAATCATAACAGGTCATCCTCTTGTTTTTTAGGACTTAAATGAGTTTAAGGAGATGACAACATGTGTCTTCCCCAGGTAAGCTTTCTTTGAGGATTTGTCTTTCATTTATTTTTTTTTATTATTATTATTTTTTAATAAATTTATTTATTTTATTTATTTATTTTTGGCTGTGTTGGGTCTTTGTTGCCGCACGCAGACATTCTCTAGTTGTGGCGAGTGGGGGCTACTCTTCATTGCAGTGCGTGGGCTTCTCATTGCAGTGGCTTCTCTTGTTGTGGAGCATGGGCTCTAGGCACGCGGGCTTCAGTAGTTGTGGCTCGTGGGCTCTAGAGCACAGGCTCAGTAGTTGTGGTGCACGGGCTTAGTTACTCCGCGACATGTGGGATCTTCCCGGACCAGGGCTCGAACTGTGTCCCCTGCATTGGCAGGCGGATTCTTAACCACTGCACCACCAGGGAAGCCCCTGTCTTTCATTTAAAACAGTCATCAGGGCATCCATAATACAAACAGGTATTCAGTAATTTATTAAAACCATTAGGTCATGATGACAGTCCCATTCACATAAGCTGGGAAATGGCTTAACAGCTCTACCTTTGTGATGGTTTGCTTTTACAATTGATGATTGGTTTTGTTGTTAAAAATTAAAAATCAGAAACGATCTGAGGGTGAAAATGGACAGCAGCTGCTTTTTTCTCATCCCACCTCCCGTTATCTGAGGAACTGGTGAGGTCTTCTTGAGTTGGCTCTTGTCTTTCTTGTATATCGGGTGAACCTTGTCACAGTGAAGTGTCCAGTCGAGGGTATTCAGTTGAATATTGGAGACAGTTGAATATATAGTTGGACAGAGTTGAATATGTCCAGTTGAGAGTATTCTGTAGTCGGTCAAGAACTGTCTGCCTAGAGAGTTTCTTTTTCTCAGCTTTAAGTCAGTGCCTTAACCTGATAATGTTCACGGTTAGTACTGTGTGTTCTGATAGGTCCACGTCAGCCACATGGAGCCCGCAGAGCAAGGGTCTGCGTCTGAGGACCTGTCTGAAGAGGGCTGGTGGACAGTTGCTCTTTCAGCCAGGCTATTTCTGTCCTGTTATCTGCAGTGCTCACATTTATGTGAGAAGAAACAGTTTTCATATTAGTGTCTCTCTCTCTTTTTTTTTTTTTTTAGTATTCCAGTGTCTGAAGCAGAATAGTAAGAAATAACAACAATAGTATGAAACTGCCAAATGCAAATCTTGACCCTCCAAGAAATTATATCCTACAAATCTGGGTAGTGGTAGGAGATGGTAACAGCTTGAGAGTGTTAGACCTGCAACAGTATTTGATCCATGTAAAAACATATGAGGATATTTAACTTACCCTTGAGGTCAGTGTAGCCCATGCCCTCTCAGCAAATCTAGAACTTGTGCTCTGGGTGTGGACTTTCCCACAGTCTCTTGATGAAGTCCCTGGATGAGGGGACTGAGTCCTCATCTAATGTAGCAGAGATGCCAGCACTAGGTTGGAATGGCTGATGTGCTTAATTCCTCTGTCCACTTTTAAGACTTTCATTTGGGTAAAATACATTTTGAACATTGCTATACATTTTGTTTACCTTATTAAAAATTCTTTTGCTTTTAGACTCTTGGATACAAAATTGATGGCCAGCACACAACCTTTTAAGGTATTTTTAAAATCTGAACTATCAAGCTATAGTTTGAAATTTTCTGAATTACTACGAAGAGCTTTGGAATTCTGGTCTATTGAAATGTCATTTTCAAACCCCACCCCACCCCCAAAAAAAAGAAAAGAAAGAAAGGAACAAAAGAGGAAAAAGGAAATTGGAAAAAGACTAGAAATAAATATATCAAAATGTGAATAGCAGTTAGTTGTCTTTGGGTGGTAGAATTGTGGGGTTTATTTTCTCCTTTATTCTTTCTGAATGTAAATTTTTAATATTATATGATGTATTTTTGAATACGTTACACATGCATACACTCCTTCATTTCTTTTCCTTATTTTACATATTTTAGATATATATTTTAATCAAGAGAATTCAGATAAAAGTATAATCATTTGCTACTTTCTGAAGTGACTTTATATGGCTGAGTGAAATGAATGCCAGAACAGTATAGCTTTCTGGCCAAAGTTCTGTAGATATTTAACACATCTGTAAAAACCTTTCATACGGCTGTACTTTCCATATGGTGGAAATTAAACTTGCCGTTTCTCTTTCACATTGAAAAAAACGACTCCTGTGTTTCTTTAAAGAACACAAGGGGGCAGTACAAGATGTTTTTTGTTGTTGTTGTTGTTTTTCCTGACACTCAGTGAATCTCTTTAATGTATGTTGCGCTGAGATGATGAAGGCTCATCACTCTCTGCTTACTGGCTTGCAGGATATCATTAACAACACATCCCTTGCGGAATTGGAAAAGCGGTTAAAAGAGACACCTTTCAACCCTCCTAAAGTTGGTAAGAATATAAAATGATCCTGAAAAGCCCTAAACTCTTGGTGATAATTATGGATGTCTATCGTAGAAGAAAGGTGGAACTGTTCTAGAAACTACGTACATTGTACATTTGTAGATTTTGGCTAAATTAACTTGCTCATGCCCTGGGTTGAATTACTGTTTTCTGGGTAAAGGTGGTCTTCTAATCCTACATCTATTTTACGTGAGTAGGACTGGGTAGCCTGTTCACTGAGAAGTTTAGCAATGGAAGCTTCAGGGCTTTTTATTTCCTAATGCTTGGAATTCTCCCTGATCTCGATGTGTCTTTCTTTTTTATGGTGCTTTGTTTCAGAGGAGACAAACTTGGTGATTAATTGCAAGGGCTAGAGTGAAAATATGCCTTCTGTCTCAGGAAAGCCCAAGAACTGGGTTTACAGATGAGGAAGGAGGGGCCCCAGCCCTTCCTCCTTCAGAGGTGGCTTAGGCACCCAACAGCAGCAGTGAGGAAAACCAAAAAGGGAGGAATGTTTCTTGGGGGCAGAGATGTTTTGCCACGTCTGGCCATGGCCCCTACCCAGGTATTTGGTGAACCTTCCAGGTGTTACTTCCTTGGTTCCTCTTAGCCTAGTTGTGCTGCTTGATACCGTAACTCACATTCCCTTAGCTGCAGCCTGCAAACTTCCCAAGACCTTGATAACAGGACTGATGGTTCAGAAATTGACAATGGAAGGTACTAAAGCAGCCAAGGCTACAGTTATTTGCTTCCCTTTCTGGAATGGTCCAAAAAAGGAATTAAGAAAAGGGTGGGGGGGGTTGGTGGAGGGGAGAAAGCCTAGACCTTTTCTCTAACTATATAATGGAAATAATTGATTTTGGAAATATGTGTTTCAGCTGGTGGCAGGGTAGAGGCTATGACTTAGTTGGCTGTCATGTTAAAAGACTTTTTTTTAAGCTTAAAGTCTAATATTTGATACTTACTGAGGTTAAAGAATTCTTGCTTAAAGAGCACTGTATTGACGTAAAAACAACTATAGCCTTTTCATTATTAATTTCCACTCATGCTTTTGATTCTGTTGTAACCTTTTTGATATTCATTTCCAGAATGGTTCTAGGAAATAATTATCTATGAGTTATAGTTTTATCCTATTATTTCCGTATAATATTCTGGTAGAGAGTTTACTCTAAAGCAGCTTTCTCTTCTTAGACCTGATTCTCTCAGCATCTGTGTATATCAGTGTGACCAAAGAGTCATGTTATAAAATGGTCTCTCCTATGAAGTGGCCCCACGTTCCAAGGGCAGCATTACAGCAAGTTCTGATCTATTTTTGGACTTAGAGTTGTGCTTTCATCTTTAGATCTGTAAGCTTGGAGACATAGTAAAGGATAGTATTGAATTGAGCTGCCAATCTTGATTGGGGTCTTTTGCTTTTGGGGAGGGTTACCTGGGGTATTGACAGATAACAATTACAGAGCGTTTACCGTGTACCAAGCACGGTGTAAGAGCTTTACTTATATTAGCTCATTTGATCCTCACAAAAGCCTAATGAGGGAGCTTTGATTATCATCTCCGTTCTACCAAAATGGAGGCCCAGAGGGGGAGTGATCTGCCCAAGATCACATAGCAAATAAGTAGTGGAGCAAAGATTCAAACTCAGACAGTGGGACGCCAGAGGCCATGCTGTTAGTCATTACTCTGAAATACCTGTTGCGTCCCAATCAGAAGAGGAATCATTGTCACAGAGCGAGTTATGCATGATTGTAAATAGCACCCACCTGTGTGCAGTTGCGAGGCCTGTGGCTGAGTCTTTGATAATGTAACCGAGGCATTTCTCTAGTCTAGAGCAAAGCCCTTGTTTTCAGTGACTCTGTTATCTCAAGGTCTTGTGTGGAGAGAATTTAGAAATAGATAGCTTTCTTTCTGCCTATTTAGGATGTTTCTGCAGCACAGACTAATGCCATTTGGATTTGGCAGGGCAGTGCACTTACCGGTCTTCATGATTTGTGATGATCTTGGGAAAACTGTTTTTTTTTTTTTTTTCTTTTTTTCCTCTTTAGAAAGTGCAGAAGGTTTTCCAAGTTATGACACAGCTTCTGAACAGCTCCACGAGGCAGGCTATGATGCTTATATCACAGGACTGTGTTTCATCTCCATGGCAAACTACCTAGGTACTCACTGTACATGTTTCTGTTAGACACACCGTGGTCCAGAGTGGATCTTCCCTGTCTGCCCTTTCCCTGGGATCCACTCACCCAGTGAGAAGTGAGAGGGTTTTGAGGTTGGAGTGGGAGGAGGGGGAGGATGTTAGGGCGGGGGATGGAGAGTACACGGGGAGAACCATCACCGCTTACCTGTGGTGTACTTGGCCTGGATAAGTACCTTTTACCCTTGCTGAACCATACCATTGATTTAAAGATATTTTTCAGGCTTTGTCTACTTGACTGTATATAATATTCTGCTTTTTTTCATTAGGTTCTTTTCTTAGTCCTCCAAAGATTCATGTGTCTGCCAGATCAAAGCTCATCGAACCTTTTTATAACAAGTAAGTAATCAGGGTCCCAGTCCCCCAGCATTCTCTCACTGTGGAAGAGCCCAGTATCTGGGGTGTCTATTAAGGGTGATTGGGAGGTCTAGGGCATTTTTAGATAAGATATTTTTCATCTCTGGTGACTCAGATGTTTTTTGAAAAATAGAAATTGACCTTTTCAAAAATAATTTATTAAATATATTGGCTAAAAAAAAAGAAAGAAAACATTATCGAAGGTAGCACATCTCTTCCAAGACAAAGAACTGGTGGTTTTGGAATTGAAATGACTCACAAGGGAGACTGTGTGTATGTGTCTGTGTACACAGTCAGACCTAACTTACCCCTAACAAGCTTTCTGTGTGAGATTATTATTTATGCTTGCATTATTATCTGATTAAATAATGTTCTTTCTAAGATGATGTTGGTTACACAGATGGCTTTTAAGATAATCTATGGAGAAGTTTTGATTATCATTGCATCCCGAGCCCTCATCTAAATGGATCCAATGAAGTAAAAGCTTGCTCGGATACCTTCATTGTTGGAGGAAGTCATTGTGATTCGGGGAAACGTCTAAGTTCAGAGCATTTCCAAAGAATCTCAGATAGTTATTTCAAAGTGCGGTTTGTGCTTTCTTGGCACAGTTGAGGCTAAAGTTATGGATGTGATCCTCAAGCCGGCCACAGTTTGGCTCCGTGCCAGAGCCCTAAAGCTTCGTCTTTACCCCAGCTCTCTTCATAGGGTTGGTTCTAGGAGATTGAGGGCAAGCCAGACAGAACAGGGCAGCCCACATCGATCACTACCACTGAGAGAAAGAACTGTTTCAGTGTTGGGTTGGTTACATCATTTCCTTACATTATATGCAGCACTTTACATTTCCATCAGTGCTGTACCGAGTAAGAATGCTGTCTCCTTCAGAGTCTGTATAAATACCAGTATCACAGTGCTTGTTTGTAGGTGACATGCTGCAGAGACAGATGTTAATTCCAACCATCTGGATTCCTATAGGCTTGGAATTTGTGTAGTCTGAGTTAGTGAATTTTATCATACTGTGGCTTCTTATTTTTTTAATCTTCGTTTTTCTTTTCTGTGGAAGTTCAGAGGTAAATGTGTTTGACTTTTCAAAACATCTTTCAAAGAGGACTGGGTAACAATGTAGTGTATATTGAAAATTAAGTTGAATTTTTCTGCATGGGAAATTAGTTCTGCTAACAGTTGAGTTCTAGCTGTCTATCCAGCTCAAAATAGGTTTTTCTTAGCTCTTAATTCTAATTTTGGGGGTAGTGTTTATCTTTGTAAATCTTAGGAAAGACAGTTATGTCATTGACTATGGAATCTGCAGGTGACACTAAATATTGTTTGGATCGTGGCCTTTCCTTGCATTTTTATGTTTTTTTTTTTTTAATGTTTATTTTATTTTTGGCTGCGTCGGGTCTTCGCTGTGGCATGCCGGATCTTTCGTTGTGGCGCGTGGGCTCTTCGTTGCGGTGCAGGGGCTCCTATCTAGTTGTGGCATGGGCTCCAGAGCACGTGGGCTCTGTAGCTGTGGCACGCGGGCTCTGTAGTTGTGGCTCACATGCTCAGTAGTTGCAGCACGCGGGCTTAGTTGCCCCGTGGCATGTGGGATCTTAGTTCCCTGACCAGGGATCGAACCCGCGTCCCCTGCATTGGAAGGCGGATTCTTAACCACTGGACCAACCAGGGAAGTCCTGCATTTTTGTGTTTTTGATGTTAAGTTCGTTGTTTAACAATATTTTCCAACTGGGAGATGTTTACTCATGTTTAAATATTTAAAACAACAATCCTGCTTCTCCATTAAAACCAGCTTCTAATAAAATCAAGTGATGGATACAAACTGGGTTAGATAGGGGCTGTCTCTAGTTTTATCAGTCATCTGTGTGACAAAAATGAAGAGCAGTCAAAATAGGCTTTGATTTAAAAGTTTAAATAAGACTTTATATATTTCTAGATCAATTTATTATTGCTAATTATGTGCAAGGATATTACTCAGAAGAACTGGGCAGTAAACACATAACTTCACTTTAAATTGGGACTTGTGTCTATTCAGATTATTTTTTGCTGAAACCTAGATGCATATCAAAAATAGTTGAGGATTGAGGAATCCTCCTGTGATATTGCCCTGAAAATTCTTGGCCACTTTGATTTTTTTTGCTCTATTTTTCCCCATCTGTAAAGGAAGAATCTTCATCTTCGAAGGGAAAAAAAAATTCCAGCAGGATTTGAAGTGCAAAATAAGGACTGTTTTTATTCTATGTTGGAATAGCTTGGTCAAGTACAGCTATCCATTCTTTTTTTTTTTTTTAACATCTTTATTGGAGTATAATTGCTTTACAGTGTTGTGTTAGTTTCTGCTGTATAACAAAGTGAATCAGCTATACGCATACATATATCCCTATATCCCCTCCCTCTTGCATCTCCCTCCCATCCTCCCTATCCCACCCTTCTAGGTGGTCACAAAGCACCGAGCTGAACTCCCTGTGCTATGCAGCTGCTTCCCACTAGCTATCTATTTTACATTTGGTAGTGTATATATGTCCATGCCATTCTCTCACTTCGTCCCATCTTACCCTTCCCACTCTCCGTGTCCTCAAGTCCATTCTCTACGTCTGCGTCTTTATTCCTGTCCTGCCCCTAGGTTCTTCAGAACCGTTTTTTTTAGATTCCATATATCTGTGTTAGCATATGGTATTTGTTTTTCTCTTTCTGACTTACTTCACTCTGTATGACAGACTCTAGGTCCATCCACCTCACTACAAATAACTCAGTTTCATTTCGTTTTATGGCTGAGTAATATTCCATTGTATATATGTGCCACATCTTCTTTATCCATTCATCTGTCGATGGACATTTAGGTTGCTTCCATGTCCTGGCTATTGTAAATAATGCTGCAATGAACATTGTGGTACATGACTCTTTTTGAATTATGGTTTTCTCTGGGTATATGCCCATTAGTGGGATTGCTGGGTCATATGGTAGTTCTATTTTTAGTTTTTTAAGGAACCTCCATACTGTTCTCCATAGTCAGCCATCCATTCTTAACCCATTTAGAAAGTGGGAAAAGCAGTTGCTTCTTTTGACATCTCTTTTTGTGTTAATATTGACCTCATTCTTACTTAAATGCAGGTTTCAATTATGACATTAAACCTTGATTTTATTACTTTTCTTCAAGATTGCCCTTGTAGAAAAACATCCATCAATTGCCATCAATGTTATCTCAAGTGGTTGGTTTTAGAAAAATCTGTAAATTTTTCTGAGGGTTTATTTGTTTTGGCACCAGCCTTTCCTCAATGTCAGCTTAACCAAACATGCATAGCCCTAATACAAATTTGGATGGACATGAGACAGTTACACATGCAAATAATATTTTGTTCTGCTCTCACCAGATTTATGTTTAAAAAGTAGACCTTGAGGGGAGATAAACTCCACCTATTTCTTCATTATTCTAAATTAGCATCTGACTGTGTTAGGTGTGCTTTTTGGGGAAGCTTTACTGAGTCAACTATTGAGAAGATCCCGAGACAGTTGGTGCTTGAGCAGAATGCAGACTGAGTGCAGTACAGAGTGCTTTCTGAGCCCTGTTTGTCCAGGAGGATCTCCCAGCAGGACTTCACATGGTACCATTTGTCTCTTTCACGGCCTTGGCACCTCCCATATTTCTCCCTTCCTTTTTGGACTCAGAATGAAAGTCCCAAGATTGCTGAGCGACGGAAATCAGGGTGAGACCACTGCTGATGATGGGCTGTGTGCACTTTGCTCTTCCTTTATGTCATGGGCTCTCTGCTCAGGAAGTGGTTTACCTTCTTTTATGACCTTGGTCAGTTTTCATCAATGCATGGAAAACCAGACTTAGAGAAGAGCCTTTGGTGAAATCTTTTTAGTCCAGAAGGAGCTAAAAATACTCTCTGCTTTTACTTTTTATTGCACCACAGAAAGCACAAAATCAGGCTTTTGCCTTAACGTTTTATTAACAGCCATCTGTTTCTGCAAGACACCTTGAACTCTTTTGTAGATAACCTTTTCTGAAGGGTTTTGGGGGAAGGTTATTTTCTATTTACCTCAGTTCTTAGAAGGAGGAAGGAAATGAGCACGTATCTTATTTTGGCTAATTTCTAGTAGTGGAGTTAAAAAGGAAGAACTGCCTGCACTTTACTGTACAGGATGGCTGCCTGGTGCTTGACACAAGTGTTTTGAATTTGAACAGGAGTCCTGAAGAAATCTGGGTCTTCCTGGGATGACATGGCCATATGTTCTATCTAAGCTGTAGGTGAGGAAACAAGCCGTAAGACAATTTGTTTCTTCCTCTGTAAAAACAGGGGTGGAACTATTCCCTTCCCATGGAAATTATAAAGGTCGCATGAGATGCAAAAGGATTTTTGATAGTTCCTAGAACTTAGTAGGTGGCTAGCATATATTATTTTCCTTTCTTGAAATACAAGAGAATTTAACACACTGGGAGATTCAAAACAATAGATGTGGTAGCAGAATGTATTTTATGTTTTTAGTTTCATGATAGAGAAGAAAATGTGTTACCATGCAGATATAAAACTGGAGCAAATGTGAAGTGTCCACTTTTCCTGTACTCACCTTTTAGTGTTTGCTTATGAAAAATCAGATGATGATGAAGTATGTCAGATTGGTACATAATGGGAGCAAGATTGCTTTGATATGGAGCATTTTAAAGAGTTTTGTTATTCAAATGACAGCAATTTATGGAAGGTTGTATAGGTATATAAAACAGTGATAAGTGTAGAGTGGGAGGAATCATTGTGGCACCTGAAATAAAGCACACCGATACTTTCTCCCTTTTCCTCTGTGGAAAACAATCATGTTCCAGCAGCAGGTTTTTTTTCTTACAATCCGCATGTGCTTCGTATTTAACATCAGAGAGATTTTAAACTGAAGGACTGTAGGAAAACAGAATACTTAAGATCTGCGCTGAACCTCCTTTCTTTCACTGGTACTGGACAGACTCATGCTTATTTGCCTCATTTACCAGCAGCTGCCCTTCGCCAGGCGACCCACGTGTCCGGAAGTGTAGACCCTGCTTGTCTCCCACGAGAGTGGTGCCTGACCCCCTGCAGGGAGGCCCTCACCTCACCTTCTCGTGTCCTGCCTGCCCCTCCTCATACAGAGGAGCAGAAGGTACTGGAGCCACAGAGGGCAAAAGGCTATATAATCTGTCCTGGTTCCCAGCAGTTGCCGTTGGGTTTTAGCATCCTGGGTGATGGAGCAAATGTGTCTTTACTGAGATCCTGTTCAGCCTGGTTATCAATAAAGTCTATTGTTTTAAGTGTTACAGTAATTCCCCCCATGAGACTTCCAATTTCCCAACATAAGCAAGAGTTACAACACAGTTTGTGCTGTTGGGAAGCCTAGCTGTGAGTGTCACAGTGCACCACATAATTGGTTTCTATTTGCATTTCACATGTTAAAATCATTTGATTAATTTCTACAGTAGAACTGCTTCACTTCAGGGTATCATGTAGTAGAGAGCAGTTGTGGTCTCTGGGGTCAGGTACCTGGATTTGAATCCCAGCCCCACTCCTTAGACCTGGGCCCCCTTGGGCAAGTTACCCTCCCCGTGCCTCAGCTTCCTCATCTGGAGTTGAGAACATTGGTACCCATTTGATAGGTTTGCTGTCAGGGTGACATGGGAGAATGTATGTAAAATGCACAGTGCCTGGCATGTCGTGGGCCTCAGTCAGCTTGTCACTGCTGTGGGGACGTTTATACTTTGAAGACCTGCTTCTTTGACCAAGTGCTGGGAGCTTTTTGTTTTTATAGAAAATACCATATAATCGTGCCTTTAGTACTGTACACCCCCTATAAGTAGGGCTTTGTATTCAATTATGAGCCTTGATCAGAAAAGGGAGGGAGGGGAGGAAAAAGCATGCTTGTAACTAAATGGTGCTCAGGGAGAAGATTTGCATGCGCATCTTTTTTGCTTGTTATTTTCCCCCCGAGGCATATGGTCATATCCCAGTCTTTGTGCTGGGTAGCATTTTCAGTTGTAGATTTTTACTGGGAGAGGAAAGTAAAGAAATAACATTTGTAAGTGACCCTTTGAAAGCTCTTTCTTTTTTATTTTTTTAAACAGCTTTATTGGGATATAAATTCACATACCATACAATTCACCCATTTAAAGTGTACAATTCAGTGGTTTTGGGTACATGACATTATGCATTTTCTAAAATTATGGTAAAATACATGTAACATACAATTTGCCATTTTAACCATTTTTAAGTGTACAATTCAGTGGCATTAATTACATGCACAGTGCTGTGCAACCATCACCACTATCTATTTCCAGAACTTTTTCCTCACCCCAAACAAACTCCATAACCGTCAGGCAATAACTCCCCATTCCCCGTTCCCCTAAGCCCTAGGTAAACCTCTCATCTACTTTTCTGTCTCTATAAATTTGTCCCTTTGTGAGCTGTTTCTTTTTGAGCAACTCATTGCTTCGGTGAGATCTTAATCTATTAAAACGATTGCTATTTTGCAAACACCTGGAGGATTTTTCTTTTCTATTTGCGTTGCTGTTTTGGGGAGCGGTGCCACACCCTCCGTAAGGTTTGCTCACAGGCAAGGCAGCAGGGGCCTCAGTGGGGGCCACCTGGGTTCTCATTACGTCGCCTTCTGAAGCCGGGTCTGCTTCTGTGAAGTGGGGGTAGTAAACATCCACCTTGGGGGGCCGCCCCGAGGCTGCAGAGCCCCGTCGGTCAGGCTGCTGGCATAGGACATGGCGTGGAGCGGTTGTGCTGAGTGCAGCTGTGACCGTCACCACAGTGAACTTCCAAGAAGATAACGTGAATCTCGTTTTTCCCGGTACTGGGGACAGTGGTAGATAAACAGAGCGGGCTGTATGGACTTACCTCAGATCCTTGGGTGAGAGTCTCTCTGTGTTGACAGGAGGAAAGAGGCAGAAGTGTGTGGTGCCAGTAAAATCTTTTTTTATAGAGAACAGTGACCTAGAAGTCCTCTTAAGAAAGCACTTCATAACTGTTTTCGTATCTTGCTTAAAAAGGTCTTGCAGCGAGGCTGGGTTGTGAATGAGAAGAGAGTACGTCTCTGTGTGTTGGTCGCACTCGTGTGCGCTGAGCCTCAGGGTGCTGGTGAGGCTGTGTGACTGGGGAGCAGCAGAGTGAAGCGGACACCTCCTGCATTCGTCTGCCACCAGGAGCATTTGTGTTGAGCACGTCCTTTTCCCCCGGAGCCCCCAGTCATGCCAGAGCGAGGAGGTCAGGGGAGGCAGAATGGAGGCAAATAATAGCAGTGCTGATTATGGGACCCTTCCTTTCCGATGGGCTGGCCTTCCCAAGAACTCGGTATTAGCTGTCCTTTAATTTTATGTTAATGGTGCTTGAATACAGGAGCAATGTCCTCTGTCCCCTCGGTTCTACCAAAAATGGGTCTCCAACCAGGGATAGGGAACATAGCTCATCACTCGTCCTAAACCAGTTAGAACTGTTGTGGATGCTGCTTCTTTTTTTAAAAAAAATATATATTATCCCATTGCTTCTATCTAACTGCCTATCTATCTATCTATCTATTTACTATTTTTGGCTGTGTTGGGTCTTCATTGCTGCACGCGGGCTTTCTCAAGTTGCGGTGAGCGGTGCCTACTCTTCGTTTCAGTGCGCCGGCTTCTGATTGCGGCGGCTTCTCTTGTTGTGGAACACTGGCTCTAGGCATGTGGGCTTCAGTAGTTGTGGCACGTGGGCTCAGTAGTTGTGGCTCGCGGGCTCTAGAGTGCATGCTCAGTAGTTGTGGCTCATGGGCTTAGTTGCTCCGCAGCATGTGGGATCTTCCTGGACCAGGGCTCGGACCCGTGTCCCCTGCATTGGCAGGCGGATTCTTAACCACTGCGCCACCAGGGAAGTCCCTGGACGCTGCTTCTTAATTATTAAGAGTCTAGGGAGTAAGCCTTTTAATAGAAGCGGAGTCCATTCTCAACCTCTTCCAAATTGTGCAAATTTTGGAGTCAGGCGCCATGAAGAGTAAAAATCACACTATTACGAACGCTTAGAGTAGCCTCCCAGATTCTGGAAGACTTGAAGCCAATTGCTCCCTAGTTTACCGAATGTATTTTTCCCTGGTACACAGGATGTATTTTATCCTCCCATCCCTTAACCAAAGCCCTTTATTTTGCCCCAACTCATGTTCATTTTACTTTGGGTTTCCCAAATTACTAGGATGGAAAGAATCTCCAAGGATTGGCTTGGTTTGATTGCCCTGAAAGTTAGTACACTGATTTTCATAAAGGTGAAAGACAGGGCAAGTCTAGGGCACATTATAATATCCTGAAGCCTTTAATGTGGGGCTTTTCAATACTGGGAACTTAGTGCATGTTTCCAAACTAGTTGTTGACTTCTCCATGGAAGGGGGTGCTTGCCTCAAGCTGATTTTACCTTATCTAATTTCTGCCTTGCAATCTTGTTTGCCAAAAGATTTATCAGGCAAGCTGCTACCCTGGCTTTGTCAAAAGGCTACTTTTTAGAGAAACCTTAAAGGGCACCCACTCCACATACCTCTACTTGGCATGCCAGCCCTGTGGGCCCCCAGGGGCTGTCCACATGTGGGCCCGTTCTAGCCTTGTATTTGCTCTGGTTGCTTTAAAGTACATGTCCCTCTGGCTTAATAACTTGTTTATCATAACGATAAACAAGCAATTTGTTGAGGTTAAAAAAATCAATCCCTGGATATTTGTTTAAACAGCTTGCCTCCTCCATAGCAGGATATCATATTAGTTTCCTATGATTCCTATAACAAATCATTGCAAGCTTGGTAGGTGCCTTAAAACAACAGAATTTATTCTTTCACAGTTCTGGAGGCCAGAAGTTTGAAATCAAGATATAGGTACAGCTGTGCGCCTTCCAGAGGCTCTGTCTCTCTAGCATCTGGTGACTGCTGGCCCTCCTTGGCTTGCGGCCGCATCACTCCAATCTCTGCCTCCATTGTCCCATTGCCTCCCCCTCTTTGTGTGTCCTGTCTCCCTCTACCTTTCTCTTATAAGAACAATTGTGATGGCGTTTAGGGTCCACTTCGATAGTTCAGGGTATGTCCTCATCTTAAGGTCCTTAACCTAATTTCTAGTTATATCTGCTAAGATCCTTTGTCCAAGTGAGGCAGTGTTCACAGGTTCTGGGAATTAGAATGTGGATATATCATTTTGGAGGCCCACTGAATAGACATGTTGGTAGTGAAGTCAGCATTCTTAGGTATTCCTTGCCTTGCTTTGGCCCTGGCTATGAACAAGTAGGTAATAGTTATTTCCAAGACTATTTAACAGTTAATTTATATGATTCAAGGGTTAGCAGTGAGGGACTTCCCTGCTGGCGCAGTGGATAAGACTCCACGCTCCCAATGCTGGCGGCCTGGGTTCGATCTCTGGTCAGGGAACTAGATCCCACATGCATGCCACAACTAAGAGTTGACATGCCGCAACTAAGGAGGCAGGGAGCTGCAACAAAGGAGCCTGACTGCCGCAACCAAGACCTGGTGCAACCAAATAAATGAATAAATAAATATTTTTTAAAAAAGGGTTAGCTGTACTCTAAGAAATTTAGACTAGCTACCAAATATCTTCTCCAATGAACATCTTCCATGGTTCAGAGGATTTCACCCGCATTGACTGTAATTTCTGACAGCAGCCCTGAGGGGGTAGGTAATAGTGTCCCCATTTGAGAGCTGAGGCCATCTGCTGAGGGCCCCAGAAACCGCAGAGTCAGGGATAACCCAGGTTTGTCCGCAGCTGGGAATGGATTCTTCCTCCACAGCAGCAGTCTCTAAAAGACACAGTTCTACAGTTAGTGGCACATTTTCTTAAGAGATAACGCTAGTATCTTTGAAAGATTTCTTTCTCTCTGTGTTTGGCTTGAGCAGTGATTCTAAAAGACGTTGACTTTGACCCTTGGATTATGGGGGACTGGTTTCCTCTGACATTTTACAATCTGCTGTTTTATAGGCCCTGCAGACGTTGCCTTTGTACAAGGTTTAGTTTAACACTTTTATTTGATGTAATTTGATATGGTTCATTTGATGGAGACTGTTTATATGAGCTGCTGGTTTTCTTTCTTTCTTTCTTCTTTCCTTTCTTTCCCCCCTCCTTGTTGCTTGCGTTATTTCTCTGCTTGAGAATGGACATGAGTTGGCTTCGGGACAAATGTCGGGTAATGCTGTATTTGTCAAAACATAAAGTGGCTAGATGGAAATTGCACGCGCCCCACCCCCTGCGTGAAATGGAAATACCTGGTGCCCCAGTAACGCTCCTGTAGCCAGCGGTTGCCCTCTTATTTTACACGAGGGCTTTAGTGAGCAAAACAAATGAGCTTATTCTGTGAGAGATGTCTGCATGCTTCCTACCCTGGATGATAAAATTAGTTTTTTATAGCGCATAAATATGTATAATGATGAGCCCTTGCATACAAGGTTCTTATGAAGTGCTTTTACTGCTGTGCCCTGAAGGAAATACCAAGACCATTTGCAAGTACAGTAGAGCTGGCCGTCGTTAAAGGTTTCAATTTTCCTTTGGAAGGCTTGGGACTTGGGGTGAGGTACAAATTAATTCACTGCTCAAATTGTGTTGAGATTAGATTTTACTCGACATTTCTGTATTCCAGTCTTTAATGGTATAAGAGGAGTGCAGTTTTACTTGGAAATGTCTTTTTTTTTGAGGTAAAGCTTTTTAGGAAGAGAAGTGTAGTCTTGATGAAAGCAGATGAGCAAATGCAAATTTTTACTCATTTATTGAAATACTGAGTCTCTAGATGGAAGAATGAGAAGCTTGGAGGCTGGAGGATTTTCCTTTTGCTCGGGCAAGACACCAGAATAAACACTGTTCTCCTTTAGGAAGACATGCCGTAACATCAGACGTCCTTCTAGATCATTCAGGCCTGTGTGTATGTGTACAAATCTGACCTGCATAAAATAAGCATTCAGACACCTCAGTGTCTCGCTCAGCCCTGAGATGTGCTGATGCACTGGCTTTCCTGATGGTGATCATGGTGTGTGGGGGCAGGTGTGACTGGAAGGCCCGATGCCCAGGTAGCCCAGATAGCAGCTCTTTCTGCACTGCAAACATGGGAAGGTTGTCCTTTTGACCTGCGGCTGTATGGCTCTCTTCTCTGCTCGGTCATCCTGGTTGCCTTCCTCAGTCTACCCAAAGCTCTTCTCAGACAGCAACATCATTTCTTGTATCTGGACTCTGCCCCATCACACAAAGCTATAATTTAATCAGATCTTAAAGCATTACCAAAAACCCCCATGGACAGCAGCCTCACTGTTTCACATGGAGGCTTTGGAAGTAGCTCAGGTTAAAGCCCGATGGGAGTGAGTACCCAGCAGAGAGAAGGCAGGAGCCTTTAGTGTAGGGCTTGTAGTGGGAAGCTTTGGGTCTGAGTCTGTCTCTGCTCCCATGATGGCCAAGGGTGAGCCACTGGACTTGGGAAAACCTGCTTCCTCATTCCTTGTATGACAGGACTGATGCCTGCCTGTCCTCCAGACTCCAGAGGATCAAACGAGGCTGAATGTGCCATAATAAATACTGTTATTTTAGTCAGGGACTTTGTCCTTTAAAAAAGTAATATATATTTTTCCTGACTGAAACACAAATTACCCACTCGTAATTCCACCAGCCAAAAAGAAAAAAAAAAAAAAAAAAAAGCTGTCATTTTAGTGTATTTCCTACTAGTGTGTTTTCTATCTCTATTTCATTTATTTATTGAGTTGTACTATTTATATAATTTTGTAACTTAAAAAAATACAGTAAAGGATTTTACAAAAGACAGTAAAACTAGTGGTTAGCAGCATCATGTCACTGGCCTTCAGTGGTTTGTCAGGTGGATATATCATTGTCCACTTATAACCTAACCTTTGTGTTGGGCCTTTTGTCAGATGCACGTCCACTGCACTGCACTGGGCATTACTGGTTTTTCTGCCAATTGCTTCTTAAAGTGGCCCTCAGTGCACCTCACTGATTCACTGTCTTTCTCTGCCATCAGTTAACAGCATTGGAAAGCATGCTGCTGCAGGAGCAAAATTAAGTATTTTGTTTCATTTCTGAATAGAATTATTGGCTTTACATATAGACTCGGTCATGCAGAATTTTAACAAGCTGTAAAGATCTTTTCGATTCCCCGAGGATTGAGCCTATGTGCAAAGTATTCCTGATTGACCTTCAGGACTTCCTGTGTGCATTTTTTTTTTTAATTTTATTTATTTACTTATTTATTTATTTATGGCTGTGTTGGGTCTTCATTTCTGTGCGAGGGCTTTCTCTAGTTGTGGCAAGTGGGGGCCACTCTTCATTGCGGTGCGCGGGCCTCTCACTATCGCGGCCTCTCTTGTTGCGGAGCACAGGCTCCAGACGCGCAGGCTCAGCAATTGTGGCTCACGGGCCTAGTCGCTCCGCGGCATGTGGGATCTTCCCAGACCAGGGCTCGAACCCGTGTCCCCTGTATTGGCAGGCAGATTCTCAACCACTGCACCACCAGGGAAGCCCATGCATTTTTTTTTGCAAAGGATATATCCAGCCATTTCTTTTCCATAGCACTTTATTTATTTATTTATGCCCCACGGCATGCAAGATCTTAGTTCCCCAGATCGAATCTGCACCCCCCTGCAGTGGAAGCACGGAGTCTTAACCACTGGACCGCCAGGGAAGTACCCCTGTGTGCATTTTTGAATATCACCTTTGCCCTTTTTGCTTCCTTGAGCACAGCTGCATAAAATGGGTTAATACTGGCACTGTTTTGCAATCCTTTTTTATTCACTGGACAACTAGGGAATGGTTCAGATAAGCCATAGTCCAAGGCAAGCTATTGTGTCATCAAAGAATAACGTTTGATCTTAGTGTACTTCTTTTGAGCTGCTCATTGTGTTTTGTGGTTGCCAGAATCTGGCTCTGAAACTTGTTGGTAAGGTCGGAGAATTTTGATAAGGTTGGAGACATCTGATTCTTTGTATATATGTAAGTGTTCCTCCTTCCAATGTTGGCCAGCCTTGGGTGCTGCTTTAGTGGTTAAAGTTTGTGATGCTGGAGGTGCCTTTCCACAGAAAGGGTTGGACTTTTGCCAGTGAGTTGCCAAGAGAGTAGTTTAAGTTATCTTTTTTTTTACTTTCTTCTTAAAAATGAGAAAAACAGCTGTCAGCAATAATTTTCCCCAATTTATCTCTTGCAGAGAACCTAGTTGCATGCCACAGTTCAGCTCCTGGTTTCCGGGAGTGGTGGAAGCCTTATGTTATTGCTTCCTGGATTTCGAGGTAGTCCTTGGTGTTTGTTGTAATCGTTTTGTGTTTTTCTAAGCCAAAATGATTTACTGTAAACAAATCATTAAGACTAATACTTTTTTGGACAAGTTGACACAAGTCATTATTATCCAGCTGACCAGCGAATCATCACGAATGGCAATTAACACAGCCTTGAACATACTCTTTTTCTGTGAACCCAGTGATTTTCAGTTCCCAGATTCTGAGTCAGTAGGGCTTAGGTGGGGCCTAGGAATTTACATTTCTGTCCAGATGCCGATCTGGGGACTAGGGAAGCACATTTTGATAAGTGCTCAAGGTTCTAGGCTCCTGAGGAGCTTTATGTCTGAAATGAAATTCTTCTGTGACTACGGGCCTTCTTACACAGTCTAGGTCACAGTGTCATATCGCCCTGGTCAGAAAAGAATGTTAGCAGATGGCTTTTCATGAGTGCCATGCAGCATATGGGCAGCAGAGGTGGGTAGCTGTTTGGGACATAAAGCCATTGTACACAGCCTATTCTGTGTAGCCTATTAAAGAGGCTGAGCTGAATTCACCCAGCCTGCTGAGTGAATGACCCCGAGTGTGCTGTGTTCTACCCTTGGATCTTTCTAGACATGTTTGAAAGCCGAGATAAACAGCATTACCAGTATTATCATAGAACATTAAAAAACTGACAAATGCCAAAAAGAGTAAAATTTGTGTTACAACATCTAGAATGTGAACTTGAGTCATGTAGTTTACCAGGATAGAATCCTGGTATAAAATTGGCCCTTGTATCAAATGGGGATTTTAATTTTAGTCTTTGACAGAGTTCGTGTCAGTCCTTTGGAGAATAAGTGCTAAAATAATGTTTCACCAGGAAACTTGCAGGAACGTGGCAAGGGCCCCACACAGCCTTGAGTGTCTTTACCAAATTACAGCCGTCTTGAATCATCACTGAAATAGAAATAACGTTTCATGCAAGCCTTGGTCCGAATGTGTTTTTGATATCTGCAGATGAAAGGCCTCTTGAAAGAGACTGTTTTTCAATACAATCACAGGGAAGGAACACCCTTTCATGTGTTTATCAGCATTTCTGCTTGCCTAGTGCATTTCCTCATATGTTAAAATGAAAACTGTCCAGTCAGATGATCTACATGTGAGGTATTTTATCAAATCACTCTAGGGAGTCAGTGTAGGCCTTTTGACAGCCAGTTTGTATGAGGCATGCATGCAATGAAATGTTTTAATTTTCCCTCAGAAGGGCAGGGGTGCTACCAGAGCAGTGGCTTGCAAACCGTCTGACCTAAGGGGGCAGGGAGGCCCTGACGAGTTTACTTTGGTTCTGTTCCACAGACGCTCAGCTACAGTTTTAGAATTGGTTTCCCAATTGTATGGGGTGCAGTCTGCCAAGTCACACACAGAATTGGTTTTCGTGTTCTTCCAGGGTTTGGGACGATTCACTTCTCAATAAAGCCCAGGCATGAAGGTGGAGGCATAGGGAATGAGTGAGAAGGGCTAGTAATATAATTCATCTGAAATTTGAAAGGGGTTTCTATTTAGTTAAAGTATTGAGTAAGCATACAAGGTAGTGTAGGATTAACTAACTTAAAAAAATCTTTTTGAGTGTTTTCACTGAGAATAAATTTTTACTTAGTTTAAGCAGAAATGATACTTAAAATCCAGATGAAATATTAGAGAACAAATAGCCAGTATAATACTTGACAAAAGATATCTTAAAAAAATTCTTTTTAAAATATTTGCATGGTGAGAGAATTGGGAAAGTCTGCTTTTCAACTGTCATCCTTGTTTGTATTTATAGGACAGTAGGTTTTCTAAACTCGTTGAGGCCACATGATCTTAGGAGGAAAACAGTGTTTTAAAAAGAAATAAAGCAATGGCAGACTCAACCTTGTGATTTCACTTTGTATTCGTCTCCCCCACAGCAGGTGAGGTAGTGCATAGGGTACACAAGATTGATTCTACTAGCATTTTCAGTTGGACTTTCTCTAAGAAAATCTCTGGTTATTTCCCCTGGGCCTCTTGGTTCTGGTAGCCTCTATTTTCTTTCTTTCTTTTTTTTTTTAAATTTACTTTTTATTGAAGTATAGTTGAATTACAATGTGTTAATTACTGCTGTACAGCAGAATGACTCGGTTATACATACATACATTCTTTTTCATTTTCTTTTCCATTACGGTTTATCACAGGATATTGAATATAGTTCCCTGTGCTATACAGTAGAACCTTGTTGCTTATTCTATTTTCTTTTCTTTTCTTTTTTTTTTTGGCTGCGCTGGGTCTTCGTTGCTGCCCACGGGCTTTTCTCTAGCTTAGGCGAGCGGGGGCTACTCTTCGTTGCGGTGCGTGGGCTTCTCGCGATGGCTTCTATTGTTGCGGAGCGCAGGCTCTAGGCATGCGGGCTTCAGTAGTTGCAGCATGTGGGCTCAGTAGTTGTGGCTTGCGGGCTCTAGAGTGCAGGCTCAGTAGTTGAGGCGCATGGGCTTAGTTGCTCCATGGCGTGTGGGATCTTCCCGGACCAGGGATCGAACCCACGTCCTCTGCATTGGCAGGCAGACTCTTAACCACTGCGCCACCAGGGAAGTCCCTCTATTTTCTTTTTTAAGTTTAAAACATAATAGTAAAAGGAATTCTTAAAAACAAAGTTTCCCAAAACGATTGGCTTTTTTTCGGGGCGGGGGCTGGGGAGTAGTTTTTATTTTTGGTTTAATGACATCAGTGTTTTACGAAGCTGTCAAAATAGTATAAAATTTTGTGCTTTTTTAAAAATTAAAATTGTACCACAAGTTATTGATGTTTTGAAGTTTTTGAAAATTATCTTGAAGTTAATTTTGATCGTTTAATATTCTGTTGAAATGATAAACTGTAATTTACCAACCCCCTCATAAATTGAATCTGGAGGTTGATTTTGATTATTGGTGCATTTGACGGTATAGCAGTGAACATCTTGTTGATTCAGCTTTTATTCTTCTGTTGAAATTTGGGTACACATTTTAAATTGTTTTTATGGTGCTTGACTTTTATATGTTCCTTTAACTTTTACTGAAAGTTTTCTTGATACGGTTTTTAAAGCTGGGAGCCATCTCTAAATTTACTAGATGGAGAATTGAAAATTATGTGAAGCATAAAAATATTGATCCTTATAACCCAGGACTAACTTTTCAGGTTCTGGTTGTCAGTAGTAATAACAGCTACTTTCGAAGGGAACCTACTGTGTGCTAGGTGCTTTATATGTCTCATTGTCTTCTGACATTGCAGGCAGTATTCATTAAATTGGGTAAACCAGCTACCAGAACCAGAATAGTACACTTGAGACTAAATTAGTGAACTAAAAATAAATTTGGTTTCTTAGCCATAGGATTTGGTTTATTAAATTGTAGGCTAGGCAACAAGTTCTCAAACCACAGAGTACCAGAACTTCGTTTTTTCTGGCATTAACAGAACAGTGGTATTCATGCTGATGGTTCCATTTGTAAACTAGATCATGCCCTGCCTGGCTTTTGAATGCCTGGTAATAATGTGCCTTAATTGTGGGTCAGTGAAGCCAAACTAATTGCTTGTTGGGCACTTGGATTGCCTTTTTAATTTGCTGTATAATGAGGTCCCTACCAGAAATGCACAATATGTTATCTAAATAAAACTCATTAAAATCATCTTACAAACAACAGAATGCCTGATATCTTGTCCATAATCTTGCAAATAAAAGCAAATCGAATGGCATTACAGAGAGTTGTAACTTAGAAGTACTCTTTTAAAAGTGCCTTTGTATCCATTTTGGAAGTACACATAAATGATTGCTACGGTTAATATCCGTGTGATAGGTTTTTTTTTTTTTTAAGCAAGGATTATTTTGCTTTGCGCTCTTAATATGTTTTAAATGGCAGTAATGACATGAGCTTTTGAGACGGTCACTTATTTAAGACTGTGCAGTTCACCCAGTAAGATTAGTATTCATCCAATGACTGCATTCAGTTAAAAAAAAAAAAAAAGACATCAGTGACACATTCTTAGCTCACAAAACACCAATCCATAGGGGTTACCTTTACAGTTGTGCGAACAGTTGTTCATAGGCGGTTAAGTTGGTTAGCACTCTGTAGTACTTGTTTTCTCTCAGTTTCTCTGGACCAACAAGGCAGCTCTCTGACTCTTTGATTACTAATTTTTTTCATTTAGCTAATACTTATTGAGTAGCTCCTGAGTGCCAGGAGCTGTTGTAGGTGTTGGGGGTACCAGTTTTTTTCTTCTCTTTATGATAAACATTTAGCCCTAGAGAAAAAATGTGAAGTGAATCTTAAGACCCTTTAAAATGATTTTAGAAATAGGGTAATATAATTAAGAAGCTTCTACAAAAGAATTTAATAGATGCTTATATCTTTATTTTTTTTTAGCTAAATAAACATGCCTATATCAGTCTTTTTTTAATAGAAGTTAGTCCATTATCCGTTTTTCTTTTCTTTTGGTAGGCTATTTCTCATGAGAGTCATGGATATCCCCTATCTAAACTTGGAAGGACCAGACTGTAAGTGAATTTTTATTTTCTTGTTGCATCTGCATATTTAAGTGTGTGGTCTGGAAGGGATAACAGGAAAAGTATTACTGAAGAAAGAGTTTTATTCACTTAAAAATAGCCAGTGATTTTGTGGTTGATATGAATAGTATGCTTAAGTTAATGTTACCCTTGGGCCTTGATTAACTCATCTCTTTACTTACATTTTCCAGTTTATACATGAGTTGAATTTTAAAAAAATATGTCTTCTCATCATTACTTCATTTTCACTCAGAACTCTAAATTCATAATTTTTTATAAATACATATGTAATAGATTTTAAGATGTGCTAGCCATGTCAATAACAGTACATTTTCTATTTTCCAATTATTTGAGTATGTATATATTTAAGTTTAGTGGGTGGATTTTTTTTTTTTTTCATTGAAAACCTCAGAAAGCCAGTCTATTTGGGAGGTGGTTGCTTATTCTTCTGATTATTCTTTTCCATTGCTATTTTCCTAGCCTAGTTTATTTGCCTTAATGTATGCCGATAGGCATAGAGAAATGGGTGAACTACACTTTATACTTGATGATGATAATCATTGTAATAATAGTTTGAGGACATACTGTGTTGCACTCCATATTAGACTTACGTTTGAATCTGTCATTCTCACAGCAATTCTACGAGCTGAATATCGTCATCCCCAATTTATAACCATGAGTGGCTGGAGTGGTTAGGTCTCTTGCTTAGAGTTGCACAGTTAAGTGATGGGTCTGGGATTAGAAAACAAGATTGTGACTCAGGACTGCCTCTGCTCAAACACCGTCCATTTAACTTGGACACTGCATTATTATTATTATTATTATTATTATTATTATTATAACTAAATAAACATATGGACAACTAGATTAAAATGAGAAAGTTAAATGTTTAGTGAAACTTCTTGAACAGAGCAGTCTTTTTCTTTTTTTCTTTAAATAATTTTCCCAGGAACTTCATGAGCAAAGATGTTTCTGCATAGAATTGCTAGGGTTCAAATTGTTGTGGGTTCTGTAAAGTATCAGAGCGTGAGGCCTAAGCTCAGATGGCAGTGTCCTTCCAGTCAATCCCAAGAATGCTTTCAGGGGTCACTTGGTAATCATGAGGCATTCATAACGATTCCCCAAGTTAGCCACGGCTTAGTTTCGTCAAAGAACCACTGGTCTGTTGTCCACTTTTCAGCTATCAACCTTTCATCAAAAATTTGTCTTGTAGTGCAGCCTAAACGTGATCATGTCCTCCATGTGACATTCCCCAAAGAATGGAAAACCAGCGACCTTTACCAGCTTTTCAGTGCCTTTGGTAAGTAAAGCACAAGTACAGATGTACTTTTAGGATCCTGCTCCTCTATTGGTCTAGATGGTCAAAGGTATACAGATGGCTTTAGCTTGGGCATAAACAAGGATTAATATGCAAGGTTTTAATCTCACTCATGGAATTTCTGGAGTTTGGTATGCTGCTGTCTTTGTGCTAATGTGATCTGAGGAACTTTTGCTAGCATCCCACAATAGAGTGCTATTATTAATCCATGGAAAGCAAGATACAGTTACTATGACTGCCCCTTACTGCCAACCATGGGAAATAAGTCTGGGCTAAGGATAAATTGTTTTTAAGATTAAATTCAGAGAGAATGTCTGTTTCATAAGGGCAGGCAGTTGCTGCTTGACATCGAATAGTCCAAGCAGACAAGCACAGATGTTTGAGAGGACCAAGATATGTGATATGTATGAGGTGGGGTGGTTCTTCTGTTACCTTTTTATCAGGTCAGGCGATTAGGTTAAATTGAACAGTCTTCTGATTAGGGTTTATAAAGGCCATTCTGATTGTAAGTCTTCAGTAATGTCTCTTTATTTTAACAAAGTATTTAAGCTATCATCTTTGGAAATTCATGAATAAAGTGGAGGCAGCAAAAACCTAAATGTCCAATAATAAGAATGTTCAGTGAATGTTTATGTGTCTCCCCAATAGGCTAGTATGTAACCATTTTAAAAAGAGTTGAAGAGTTTGTTAAAAGATGGTAAAGTGTTTATATTTTAACATTTATAGTAAAAAGCAGATACAAAGTAGGATTCCTGTATAACTAACATTATTTTTTTTAAACTTTGTGTAGAAATCAAACTGAAAGGGAGCATCATGCTCTTATCACTGAATGTTTTAGATAGGATTGTTTTCTTCTTGTTTATGCTTTTCTGTATTTCCTAAAATAAGCATATATTAGCTTTTGTAAGTACAAAACGTTATGCACTTAATTTTCAGGAAAGTAAGTGAACGTAGGTATATTTCTGGAAAGGTATCCTAATCTTTGCAGATAGTCTAAATGACTTCTGAAATTCTAGTCCTGCTTTTTTTTTTTTTTTGGCTGAGTTGGGTCTTCGTTGCTGTGTGCGGGCTTTCTCTAGTTGCGGCAAGTGGCAGCCGCTCTTCGTTGCAGTGCGCGGGCCTCTCATTGTGGTGGCTTCTCTTGTTGCAGAGCACGGGCTCTAGGCACGCGGGCTTCAGTAGTTGTGGCACACGGGCTTAGCTGCCCTGCGGCATGTGGGATCTTCCCAGACCGGGGCTCGAACCGGTGTCCCCTGCGTTGACAGGTGGATTCTTAGCCACTGTGCCACCAGGGAAGCCCCTATTCCTGCTTTTTAATTTAAATGCAGGTCCAGAAATGCAGTTGAGTTTCACAGCTCATTTCTTTGTAAAGCTTTTTATGTTGTTTCCCATTCTGTATTGCTCTTACCCCGATTTAGTCAAACTTTAATTGGCTAAATTAAGCAGAATGCTCTGAGTAGAATTTTTTTCATTTTAATTTAAAAAAGATAAGCTGTGTGGTATTGAACAGGTAACCTCTCTGTATCTGTGTTTCCTTCTCGGAGATGATGATGGTGATGATGATACCGCCTATTTCATAGGCATGTCATGAAGATTAAATGAGTTGATCCATGGAAGGCATTCAGAATAGTATGTGGCATATAGTAACTACTTAAGAAATCTTAAATATTATTATTTATCTAAAAAACATACAGGGTAGAGAGGTAAGGAAATAATAGTAAGTAAATTTTGTAATTGAGAAAGTCCTGGCACCCCGCTGTGCAGCAGGCAGTGAGAGTTTTTTCCTGTGGTGGAGAAACAAAACAGTTTTCAAGTATTCCTAGCCTTTGAAAATTTTAGTAGATATTAAAACATTTTTTTCATTGCTAAGTTCTGGTGATGTTTACCCATTTTTAAAAATTCCAGTTTTCTGTATTTTTTTAGGAAGACTGGTAGCGGATAGATCTCTGCTTTCCCCTTGGTTTTCTCCAGGTCCCTGCCCCACTGCTCCTCTCCTGCCTCTCCTCAGGTCTCCTGCATTCCATTCTGTTTGTGTTTCACTTTTTTTTTTTTTTGGTAATTAATGGCACACATTATTTTTTTTTAATATTTATTTATTTATTTTAATTTTTGGCTGCATCGGGTCTTAGTTGTGGCACGTGGGATCTTTCATGCAGGCTCTTCGTTGCAGCGTGGGCTTCTCTCTAGTGTGGCGCACGGGCTTCAGAGTACATGGGCTCTGTAGTTGTGGCTTGCGGGCTCAGTAGTTGCTGTGTGCGGGCTCAGTTGCCCTGCAGCATGTGGGATCTTAGTTCCCCGACCAGGGATCGAACCCGTGTCTCCTGCATTGGAAGGTAGATTCTTAACCACTGGACCACCAGGGAAGTCCCGCGTTTCACCTTTATTGAGGACTTGTCTCTGTATGTGAAAATCATTTTGTTCCACTATACTGCTTTCTGTCCCTCTGTGTTTTTCTTTTCTCTATTAGTCTGTCTTGGTTTCCTCTCTCCAATGCCTTCTTTACCTCGTCCTCCATCCCCTACCTGTTTTCTTTACCTGGTTTCTTTATCTGACCTTGAGATCATCATTGAATTTTTCTTATTTCTTGTTACATTGATTCATTTCATGTTCCCTGTTCATAATTTTCAGAGTTTGAATCTTAAAAAGAAATAGTTGTGCTTTTTTTTTTTAACATACGTGGTCTCTGATTTTTAGTAGTGATTTTTTTTTTAATATACCAGGTTCATGGATTTTGAGTCTTTTAGTACATGAACGTGGTATATTCCTTCATTTATTTAGGTCTTCATTAGTTTTTGTTTGTTTTTTTATTTTGGCCTGACGGCACGGCTTGCGGGATCTCAGTTCCCTGACCGGGGATTGAACCCAGGCCACGGCAGTGAAAGCGCCAAATCCTAACCACTAGACCACCAGGGAACTCCCTATTAGTGACCTTGATTGGAAAAAAGTCTCCAGCCCTGGCATGAGATTGGGTTGAATGATAAACTGCCTCAGGATTTAATCCAGAAGGATCTTTCTTTTGTTTTTAAAACAAATTTTTAAAGCTGCTTCTTTTTTCCTGGTTTGTCTGTTTTCTTGAAGTTGTTTTTTTTTTTTTTTTTAATTTATTTTTGGCTGCATTGGGTCTTCATTGCTGTGTGCAGGCTTTCTCCAATTGCGGTGAGCAGGGGCTACTCTTCATTGTGGTGTGCGGGCTTCTCATTGCGGTGGCTTCTCTTTGTTGTGGAGCACGGGCTCTAGGTGCATGGGCTTCAGTAGTTGTGACACATGGGCTCAGTAGTTGTGGCACATGGGCTTAGTTGCTCTGTGGCATGTGGGATCTTCCCGGACCAGGGCTCAAACCTGTATCCCCTGCACTGGCAGGCGGATTCTTATCACTGAGCCACCAGGGAAGCCCCTTTCTTGAAGTTTTAACTGAAATAGCTGCAGTGGTAGATTTAAGTTTTAGTTCTCTGTTGTGCTGAGATTTTGATCAAATTTTAAACTAGCACCTCATCTCTCTTTAAATTGATGGATATTCTGAAATATATCAGATGTACAAATGGAATCTGATAGCTGTCTAAATGGTTAAATGCTTACTTTTAATTCACTGTTACAGGTAACATTCAGATATCCTGGATCAATGACACATCAGCATTTGTTTCTCTCAGCCAACCTGAACAAGTACCAATTGGTAAGTCTTTTGGACCTTTGTTTTGTGTATTAATGAGAAGTGGGAGCTTGCCCACTTCCCAGTCTAAACGCTGTGGGTTCAGTCAGCTGATTCACAGATGTTGCTGCCTGGTTTGTTTTGAGCTTGTCTCTAAAATAAAGGAAATAATTAGTAAGTATCATGTGTAGATGAGAAAATAAGACAAATGTATTGATTCCTTAGATATACTATATCATATACTTTTTACTTTTCTATTCCTTTCCCATTGCCCTTTTTCTGAAATGATTCGTATGTTTACTATTTGAGGGTTAGAAATAGCAAATTGAGAGGAATAGGGGACAGACACCAAAAGGTGATCCCTGTATTGACCTGTTTGCCTCTGTACTTTTCCCATTTATTTATAAATTTTTGTGGTTTATTTATTCCATTAAACTTGTATCAAATACTTGTTTTATGAACAAATAAACTGAAAGATATTTTATTTGCTTCTAAATTAGGATTGTAAAAAGGTGGAATGCTACCTCTCTTATTGTTGGACCCTAAATGATTTTGATATTAACCATCACAAAACAGTCTATTTTCTTAGGATGAAAAGCTATTGAGTTAAATATTGAAGAAAATATATATTGTTAAGCTGCTTCTTCAGACAGATTTCAAGTTCCCTGGTGCTTAGTAATGTAATTTTTCTTTTTATTAAATGAAGTGCCACAGACTAAAACTATATAACTCTGATAATGTAGCTATATGAGCAATTATATGAAAATTTCTACAAATACACAAATTCAGGTCAGAGTGTTTTTGGTATTTAAAAAAAATTATATAACCATTGCAGGAATATATGCTATGTTATAGAAATGAAAAGTTTAGGCTCTGGAGTCATATTAGTACACTACCTTTGGTTGTGTGACCTTGGACACAGTATTTAACCTTGATAAGCTTCTGCTTATCTCTATAAACTGAGGATGATGTTATGGATTTTTTAGGGTTATTATGAGGACTGCATGAGATGATTATGTTTATAAAGCTTGGCATCACTATGAACTTTTATTATGGTTATTTAGCAGTAGATTTCAATGTGAAATGTACTTCAGGAGCTCATGACACCAGGAACAATGTTGGATCCAGGGTGTGAATGATATTGCTAGTTAAATTGTTTTTAATATTTGCTTATTTCTGTGACCCATCCCCCCACAATCCTTAGAAAGACAGTTTACCTGGAATCCAAAGGGATTGACTTATTAGAGAATTGTTAGTGGGGGGCAGGGACCCTGAGATTAAGACTGTAGTGAGACTTCAGTGTAGATGAGAGAACACTGAATGTTAACTCCCCACCCGAAATCTTGTCACGCCTCCCCTGCTCACTCAGTGTCACACTTCAGCTTCCTTGCTGGTCACTCTCAGGAGCCGTGCAGTGGGAGAGAAGGGGATGCATAGGCTTTGAAGCCACGCTGACACGGGGAGTAGTAACCTGCCTCCACCACCTGTCAGCCATGCATTTTTGGGCATGTTACATAAACTCTCTAAGCCTCAGTTTCCTTGTTTGAGTGACGCAGATGATGATAGTTAGTTCCTTTGTGAAATGAGATCATGGATGTTAAGTTCCCAGCAAAGAGCCTGGCACTCCACCAGCAGTGCTTGACAATTGGTAGTAATTATTGAAATACTTGCTTGGCCTCCCTTGCTATGAACCGTAAACATGAGTGTGTGTAAATCTGAAATTTGTAAGACACTAGTGAATAGTGCTTAGTTGAAAATACAAGTATAATTCCTTGTTTATGTGTGTGAGGTGTCAGAGCTTCTTTTTTTTTTTTATAAACTTATTTATTTGTTTATTTTTGGCTGTGTTGGGTCTTCGTTTTTGTGCGAGGCCTTTCTCTAGTTGTGGCGAGCGGGGGCCACTCTTCATCGCAGCGCGGGCCTCTCACTGTTGTGGCCTCTCTTGTTGCGGAGCACAGGCTCCAGACACGCAGGCTCAGTAGTTGTGGCTCACGGGCCTAGTTGCTCCGTGGCATGTGGGATCTTCCCAGACCAGGGCTCGAACCCGTGTCCCCTGCATTGGCAGGCAGATTCTCAACCACTGCGCCACCAGGGAAGCCCGAGCTTCTTTTATTGTTCCTGTTATACCATATTTGACGTGCAATAATGATTACTCCCTTACTTATTATTGAAAGTGTCTTTCAATAGTACAGTAGCTTTTAAGCTCAGTATTTTATTCAGTGATACCTGAAATCAGGGAGCTACATTTCAGAATCATGTAGGCACAGAAGTCCTCTGATTTGCTTGTTTACCCATCTTATTCTCTATTGGATCCTCCTCTTGTGCCTGGCACATGCCGTGGCGTGAGTAGATAGATGTGTGTGTGAACGGGCGATGTGGGGAGTAGGCCAAGATGAAACTGTGACCTTCTTACCTTTTTTCCTCCTAGGTAAAGAAGTTAGATGACTGTTGTCTTTTGATACATGCAGCTGTACTAGTAAAGCCTAATTTTCCATGATAGTCTCTTTTTTGACACAAACGACAACTCTTAACATAAATCCCTGGCGGTGCACGTACTGTGCCTATGACCGCAATTTCTTTGCCAGCAGCCATCTTTTACTCAACCACCCCCCACCCCCGGGGCTTGGCTTCGTCTAACTTGCCTCCTCGTCTCTGCCTAAACATCCGTGTCTTCAGGTGTTTTCTCTGGCTCCCTTTGCAGGGGATCAGCCCCCGTTCTCTGTGCTAGCCTGGTATCCTTTCTTAACATACCTTGCTTGGTTGTCTTCCCAGATAGACTGAGAGCAGGGACCATATCTCTTGTTTGCCATTGTGTTTTCAGTGCTTAGGGTCGTAATGTCTGATGTTAGTAAGTGTATGTTAAATAGTTGTTGAGCTGAATAAATGACATTCAAGGTGTTATGACTTAGAAACGCCGTTTTGCGCCTGATGGTTGTATCTCATGTCTCTCGCCTTTTGCTGTGATTTCTGAAATTATGCAGATGTTTCCCTGAAAGACAATGTAAAATTTGTTTTTTATAGTGGTAATTTTACCAATGAGAGAGACCCAGGGTATCTAATGTGCCGCAAATCCTATTAATGTTATCTTAAACAAATTACTTATTCATTTCAGTGGAAACAGAGGGCTTGTTAGATCAATAACGTAATGTTGGAAAAATCATTAAATGCCTATTTATATAGCAGCTTGTAATGGCTTCTTTGGCTCGGTTACAAACTATTTTTGATTTACACTTATGGAGTTGCTTTTTAACTGACACCTGCCTTTTTCTTTTGGTAGTGCTAAGTCTAATCAAGATTTCTTTAAAGCCATTTTCATGAATATGAAAACTCTTTTTCAGGTCTATTGAAATTATTAAAACTCTTCTACTGAGTGCCATTTAGTTCGATTCCTGTTGCGTTTTGTTTGCTGCTGCTGTGAAGATAAAAGAGTCCTTGGTTGCTTTGGGGTTCAGATAGTGAAAACCCATCCAAGCCATATTTTCATATTCTTCCCCTCTGGCTTTTCAGGGAAGGCAGCACGTGGCCAGTGTGGGACTTGATGCCCTGGAGGAGATCACTTAGCCTCACCCTTTGAGAATTTTTCTCAGAGTAATCGAATAAGAAATCACCTGTAATTGGTCACATCTGAATACCTCAGACACATTTAGGATTTTTATATATCTAATATAGTTTTGTTAAATGGGGAAAAGAGCTCAACAATATTTCAAATGTATTAGCCCTTCCTAGTCATACTCTAAATAGTTAGACATTGTCTTGAGTGTCCTTAGATACATTATAAGGCATTATCTCTCTGCCTGTAAGTTTTATAGAAACAGCTTGAGGAAAATAACCTTTTCATTTGTTTTGAAAAGCCGGAGATTAGAGTACACCATGAATACTACAGAAAAATATTAAAAAGCAAAAATTGATGAAGGCACTTTAGTAGAGGTAAAAACCTAATGGTTATTTTGTAAAGCCAGCCCCAATTCAGGGAGTTATAGAAATTCCCGATATACTGCCTTAGGAGCTTGTTCAGGATGATTTGTTGGGATGGGGGGAGGTACTTGGCTTCACAGCTTCACTTCAGTCCACAGTATGAGTGTGCTTATATAAAATCATCCTTTTAAAAGCGTTAGCTTTTGATTGTGCTGAACAGATAAATATTAGAGTTGTTTTACGACTTTTGAGGCAATTATTCAGTACTGGATTTGCTAAAAGGCTGCTTATAACTTTAAACTTTACCTGTGCTTTTTGTTAGCCTTTTAACGTTTACCGAATCTGTAGTGATAACTGTTTTTCATTCGTGGGATTGATTTGTGTTCTCATTTTTCCTCAATCACTCTAGCTAGGGGTTCCTGATTTTGTTGCTCTCTTCAAAGAACCAGCTTTTGGCTTACTTCATTTTTCTCTGTTGTTTGCTGGTGTCTGTTTTGTTGGTTTCTGCTTTTTTGTTTTCTTCTTCTTTTTTTTTTTTTTTTAACTTGCTTTGGGTTTACTTTGCTCTTCTTTTCCAGTTTCTTGAGGTAGAACGTTATGTGATTTTTTTTTTTTTTAAGTCTTTAAAATTTTTTGAGCCTGGCTTCCTATAGTTTAGCAGTCAGCCCGTGATTGGTCAGGTGTTGTGCTTGAACACCTGGAGCCAGTAAAGCTCTCACCGTTTGCCAACGAGGTTGGGGAACATTTGGCATCCAACCTTCAAGCAGTTCACAGTCTGCTCCAGGTTTCACTTTCGGCTGGACCTCCATTCTCTGGTGTGAGGGCACAAGGCCTCAAGCCCAGCTAACAGTGTGTACGTAGCTAAAACTCTCTCCCAGTCATTGATTTTGACCTCCTTTTGTTTCTAATACGAGCATTTAAAGCTATAAATTATCCTGTAAGCACTGTTGCAGGTGCATCCCATCAATTATATGTTGCTTTCATTTTCGTTAAGTTAGATACATTTTTCTAATTGCTCCTTTGACCCTGATTATTTAGAAGTGTGTTGTTTAATTTCCAAGTACTTAGAATTTTCCTAATTTCTTATTGTTGCTAATTTGTAATTTAATTCTGTTGTGACTAGAAATTTTAATATGATTTTAGTCCTTTTAAATGTACTGAAATTTGCTTTATGGCCTAGCATTAGATATGACCTATCTTGCTGAATGTACTATGTACACTTGTAAAGAATGTGAATTCTGCAGTATAATGTTTGATCTATTGATATAAATATCACTGTTGTTCAGATATTGTGTCTTTACTGATGTTTTATTTAGCAGTTCTGCCAGTTTTTGAGAGAGGGTGTTAAAATCTCCTATGATTGTGGAATTGTCTGTTTCCCCCTTTAATTTTGTCATTTTTCCTGTCATATATTTTGAGGCTGTGTTATTAGGTATGTGCACATTTATGATTGTTTTGTCTTTCTGGTAAATTGACTCCTTTATCATTATGAAATGCCCTTCTTTATCTTTTGTATTACTATTATTTTTAAGTCTAATCTGATATTAATATAGTCAGTCTGTCCTTCTTGTGTTTTTAATGTTTGGCTGGTATATCCTTTTTCTGCCATTTACTATCAACCCATCTGTGTATATATAAAATAGTCTCTTGTAGACAGCATATAGTTGGGTCTTGCTTTTTATTAATCCATTCTGATAACTCTGAATTTTTATTGGAGTATTTAGTCCACTGACATTTAACGTAATTATTTATATGGTTAGGCTTGTCATTTTAAAGTTTGTTTTTTGTTTAGTCCCTCTGTTTTTTGTTCCTTTGTTTCCCCCTTTCCTGTCTTCTTTTGGATTTTTTGAAATTTTTAAGAAGAATTCCATTTTAATTTCTGTATTGGCTTTTTAGTGCTATACCTATTTGCATTATTTTTTTGTGGTTGCTTTAGAAATTTCAATATATATCCACTTAGAGTTCATATTCTCACATAGAAGGTAGAAACCTTACATCCATATAGGTCCATTTACTCCAATTCCTGTTGTCTTCCGGGCTGTAATTGGCATATGTATTACACGTGCTTTGATTATAAATCCCACAAAGTGGTGTTATAGTTTTGCTTTAAGCAGTCATATGTATTTTAAGAAATTAAAAGGGGGACTTCCCTGGTGGTCCAGTGGCTAAGACTCTGTACTCCCAGTGCAGGGGGGCCTTGGTTCAATCCCTGGTCAGGGAACTAGATCCCTCATGCTGCAACTAAAAATCCCGCATGCCACAGCTAAGACCCGGCACAGCTAAATAAATAAATAAATATTTTAAAAATTAAAAGGATAATTCAGAAAATTTACCCAGGTATTTACTATTTCAGATGTCTTCATTCATTCCTGAAGATCCAAGTTTCTTCAGGGTATCGCCTGAAGAACTTCCTTCAGTATTTCTTACAGCGCTGGTGTGGTGGCAACAGATTCTCTTAGTTTTTCTTTATCTGAAAATGTCTTTATTTTGCCTTCATTCATGTAGAATATTTTAGCTGGATATAGAATTCTGGTCTTTTCTTTCAGCATTTTAAAGATGTTCCATTGTCTTCTGGCCTCCATGGTTTCTGATGACAAGGCTGCAGTCATTTGAATCATTGTTGCCCTCTATGTAACGGATTGTTTTTCTCTGGCTACTTTAAAGATGTTCTCTTTACCGTTGATTTTTTAGCAGTTTGAATATGATGTACTTTGGCACGGCTTTCTTTGTAATTATCCTATTGGGGTTGACTGAGCTTCTTGAATGTATAGATTTATGTCTTCTACCAGATTTGGGAAGTTTTTAGACATTATTCAAATATTTTTTTCCTGTTCTGTATTCTCTTGCCTCTCCATTTGGGACTTCAACTACCTACATGTGGGAGACCTTTTGCTATTGTTCCTGTGTTTCCTGATGCTCTCTTCATTTTTTTCTACCTTCTTTTTTTTTCTCTTCTTCAGATTGGATAATTTCTGTTTATCTACAAGGGCACTGACTCTTCCCTCAATCATCATTATTCTGCTATTAAGCCCATCCAGTGAATTTTTAATTTCATATATTGTATTTTTCAATTCTATATTTCCATCCAGTTTATTTTAACCTTTTCTGTTTCTTGTTGAGATTTCCTATCTTTTATTTTGAGCCTATATTCCTTTATGTCAATGAACATATTCAGAATAGCTCTTTTAAAGTCTTTGTCTAATAATTCCAACATCTGTGTCACCTAGGTGTTGGTACCTATTGATTACCTTTCTTTTGAGAATAGACCACATTTTCCTGGCTCTTCATATGTTCAGTAATTTGGGATTGTTTCCTGGACGTTTTGAATGTTCTTTTGTGGACTCTGGATTCACTTATATTCCTCAGAAGAGTGTTGATGTTTTCATTTTAGTTTTAGTGGGCAATTAGCTAAAACTACGAACCCCTTCATGCTTGTGGGAAGTGGTTCAGATCTTAGCTCAGATTGCTTTCAGTCTGCCACATGCATGGTTAAGGGTGAGCCGGGGACGTGGGCTATCTTTACACCACATTTGGAGTTCCCATTCTCTGGTTTCCTCTCTTCAAGGATTCCTGCCTCATTCTGTGTTGCCACTGGTTGCCCCTTGCGTCTTCCCCTGACTCCTCCTACCAGAAAGACATACTCTTTGCCCTTTTTGCTACAGATTCCCTTTAAGGCAGAGTCACATCCAAAAAAAAAAAAAAAAACAACCCAGGAAATTCACTCTGTGGCAGTTTGCTTCCTCCAAGATTTGACTCTGCTCCAAAATCTCCGTGTTTCTGCTTCTGTTCCAGAGCCCTTTGATACTTGTTTTTAGCATTTTTTTCCAGAGCTTATGTTGTCATCAGCAGAAAGGTCAGTTTGTTAGGAGGTGGAATGCCTTACCTTTGCTTTTTAATTGTTACCCTAATAGCATCTACATTTGACACAAAACTTCCTGCCGTATTATACCATGCTGTACTACCTCTTTCTCTGTTTAATAACATTTTAAGAAAATTTAATGTTAATGCATTAAAAACCTGCTACTTACCTCCTTTAACCAATTAAAAGTGACTTAAGTTCAGTTCCTTTCAAATACACATATATACTGAGGAACAATATCCTGACAAAGTATTTGGTGTTTTGCTTCCATCTGTGCTACTTTTCATAGTTGGCTCGTGTGTTACTGTATATTTATTCTTGTCGAAGAGGAAATGCACAAAACAGTCAAGAAAGAACCAAAAAACAAATGATGTTTTTTCTTGCATGTTAATTTTCCTAATCTTAAACTGTATGTAGAGTTGGCTTACAACAATTATATTGAATTATAAATTTATAGCAATAAATAAATGAGTTCAACTATGACATGACTTTTTAAAATAAAAAGCTTGTTTTGGAGAGAGGGGATGGGTGACAACTTGTGGGTTAAAATGCTACATGATTTTTATTCTATAAGTACTGAAACCTGGAAACAATATATTTGTTTTTATATAGACAAGATTTTTTTTATTGTATTGGCTTATGGAGTACTTTAGTTTGGTAAAGGAAAATCGTTATTAGTAAGAAGCATGCATGTCTATATGTTTTGCGTAGATATCTTCTCATTTGAAAAGTTGTAAGAGCAACTGACTCTTTTCTTTCGCTCTCTAAATCGCTTAATCCACGAAAGGCACTGTGGAAATTTTTAATAATATTTATTAAGAACCTCCTTGTTTTACTAATTCCCTTATGTGTTTAATCTTGAGAATTAGCAGCTTTATGCATCTCTGCTATGAAATCTGTATCAGGCAGATTTATTTAAGAGCGTGACAGTAACTTGGACTCTTCCTAATTAAGGCATTAGCTGGTGTGAGAATAGGGCAGAAAGCTTCCTGACTGCCAGATAAGGCTTCCCAGGTTCTTGATATAATTGCCAGCATTAAAGCATCAATGAGGAAGAGTCCTGTGGCAGTTAGAATGTAACCAGGAGAAATGCAGTGTTTGTGCTTCAGAGGCTGAATCTTCATATTCTGTTAAATTGCTTGTTGTCCAAAGTATTGGGTTTGATTTTTTGTGTTTTGTGTTTAGGGGCCATGTTATCTGGCTCTAAGAATGTTTGCTTTGTCAGAATATTCAGGAAACCTATCAAATTTAGTTATAATGTCATTTGTTAAAAAATTGCTTTTGTGGTGCTTTCCCGCCTCCAGTTTTAGAAGTAAATCAAACTCCCTGTTGAAAATGTGAGAAATATTTGAAATTACAAAGAAGAAAACAATTCAACCATGGTCTCTCCATGTAGATATGAATACTAACAATATTTTGGTTAGTGTTTCCTGTCGGTTGTTTTTCTCTGTCTAGATGAGTGTTTTCATAACATTTTTAATACTACTTGAGACCTGACTTTAAATGCATTTTTGGATCTGCTTTTTTAGTTAACATTATGTCACAAGCATTTTCCATGCCATTACACATTTTTCTAGAAGAGTTTCCTTTTAATGGATGCATTATATTTCATTGTATAGGTACATGTAACTTATTTAACTATATCCCTTTTGGATGTTTAAGTTATATCCAAATTTTTACTATTTTAAATTAATTCTTTTTTTAAAATTAATTAATTAATTAATTTATGGCTACATTGGGTCTCCGTTGCTGTGTGCAGGCTTTCTCTAGTTGCGGCAAGCGGGGGCTACTCTTCGTTGCGGTGCATTGGCTTCTCATTGTGGTGGCTTCTCTTGTTGCAGAGCACATGCTCTAGGCGTGTGGGCTTCAGTAGTTGTGGCGAGCGGGCTCCACAGCACAGGCTCAGTAGTTGTGGCACGTGGGCTTAGTTGCTCCACAGCATGTGGGATCTTCCCGGGCCAGGGCTCGAACCTGTGTCCCCTTCATTGGCAGGCAGATTCTTAACCACTGCACCACCAGGGAAGTCCTTAAGTTAATTCTTTAATGAGCAGCTTTGTCTTTGTTTATATCTCTGATTATTTTATTAAAATAAATTCTGAAGACATGAAATCATTGGGTCCATAATGATGATCTTAAAAAAAAAATCTGAAACAACTCATTTGTACCTCTTTCTTATTAAACAGTGATCATTTTTGTTAATGGAAAGATTTTAAAGTACCAAAAAATTAAAAATTTCTGTAATGCCCCTCTCTTTATTAACAAAGATAATTGCAATAGTATTTGAGATTTACTTTTCAACTGTGTATATTATATTTAAGTATATATTTCATCTTAATATTTTATTCTTTGCATATTGTTTTACTGTGTGTTCTTTTAACTTACCAGTGCTTCATGTCTATGTAATAAGCTCTTTTTTTGTGTTTAGTTGAATAACATTTCATCGTATGAAGGTATCATCGTTTATTTAACCAGTTCTTTGCTGGACGCTTAATTTAAACAGTTTTAGGACTCTTGACTCCTATTTCAAAATAAGCTTTTATTTATTCTTTGTATTGAGTGTTAGAATCATTCTGTCAGGGTCACTCAAAAAGCCCACTGGGATTTTTCACTGCTGTTTTAACAAATTAATTCCATTGACGTCTTTATTTAGAAATATTCAGTCTTTATGACCAGGAATATGTATCTTTTCATTTACTCAGAAAATTTTGTGCATCTTTGAATGTAGTTGTATGTTTCATTGTTCTTGTTGTTTTTATCATACATACTTTTCAAGATTATGTAGAGTAAGTTAGAAAGCGGGTTCCATTGTGCCTGATTTAGTACCACAGCCACAGTCAGCTCTCGGGAAGTATTTTAGGATGGTGGTGGTTTTAGGAAATTTGAAGCAGTGAGATTAATCGGCCTGATTGCTCTTAGGCCACTGAGAGACTAAGGTTGAGAATTCAACACAGACCCTGCATCTCTGATTCTTATTCTTGAGGCTTCAAATGCTGTTTGTTGTTGTTTTGTCACCAGAAGTAATGAACTGGTTGATTAAATAGGCTAGCTGTGTTAGTCTTTACGTGTTAGCATTGTTTTCTCAGACATGATTCCTATTGTCTGCAACCTTACTATTTTAAAGAAATGAAATAAATTTGCTATTAGCAAATTTGAAATACTATAGGTGAAATGATTTTGTACCACTTCAGTGGCTGTTTCAGAATATTACTTTGTTACAAAAAATGTTACCAGCGAATCTCCTGGGGTGGTGAAATTACAGGAAAATTTTACTTTCGTGTGTTTTTTTTTCTGTCTTCTGTTTTTCTTTAGGACAGATATTACCTATGTACTAAAATATTTAAATTTAAGAATAAAGTCATAGGACTTTCTTTTTTATATGTGCGGGGGCACAGCAAAAGGAAACGTCCTGCTTCTGAAATGCTTAGACGTCTAGCATATTGTTGACTGTAGTTATTTTATGGTATCTTTTTTCTAAGCATGAAATTTACGGAATTAGTTTCTCTGGATTTTCCTTCTTCAACTTTTTGGCTTAAATCTGCTATTCTGGGAAGGTGGATATGAAACATTTTTGATTTGTGATGTTTGTTGATAATATTTCCACTGTTGACTATTTTTGCAACCTGTCTTTTCTTGTTTATCCTGGGAAGAAGCCCAAACATCACTTTAGTAGCAGGGTAAATGTCACTTCATCATGTTGAGCAAAAATGCCAGAAAATGCTAGGCCACTGAAGTGTTAACGTGGTGGTTACTCTAGCACTTCAGACCAGGGTTTTACCTTAACTTCTACACCTCATGTCAACATGTCTAGATACTTAAGAGTGTTTTTCAGGTTTCATGATTATAAAAAGCAAGCATGGATCAAAATAACTGTTTAGTAATAAGGCTTTATATTACACTGTCCAACTAGTAGGAATGTCTTTTGTTCTTCCTTAATGTGAATTGGAGTAACGTGGGGAACATCATAGAGATTTGTTTTCTAATTGCTTCAAAGGCAGAGGAGCAAACTGCTAAAGTATTGGGAAAAGGAACATAGAAAAGACACCAACATATGAAAATAAAACTTTGAAACTGAGACTTTTTTTCTCACAAATCCTTTATTGGTATTATATAGATAATTTAAAGGAAAAGGAAATAAATTTTTGTAGCGTATTATTTAGCAAAAATGTATGAGCTACTTATAGGACATCTACTGATTTTAGTAATTGTTGTTTCCCCAAATATGAATTGCGTTATAGCGTGAGCAGGGTCACATTTAGGTGTGCATTTTTGTAATTATAGGTTCAGATGGATGTAAGCCTTATTAATTTATCAATGTGTATTGCTAGATACCTTGTATTTTTATGTTCAGTGTTCTTTACAGTAACAACAGAGAAGAGAATAATTATGAGGTATTTTGCAAGTTTTTTTTAAAAAGATGTGTTTCTGGGAATTCCCTGGTGGTCCAGTGGTTAGGACTCCACGCTTCCACTGCAGGGGACATGAGTTCGATCCCTGGTCGGGGAACTAAGATGCTGTAAGCCAAGTGGCGCAAACAAAAAAAAAGGGGGGGTTTCATTTGAAAGCTGCAGTGTTAATCTTTGCATAAATATTTGCCTGTCTACTGTTGAAGAACCAAGGGACTGAATTTAGATGGGGAATAGAGATGAAATAATAAGCATTTCTGCACTCAAGGAATTCATGGTCTAGTGAGGCAGACGGATATCTAGACAACTAGTGCATCAGTACACGCTGGGGGCTGTGATAAGGTACACTGCTCAGAGAGGGAGAACCAGTTCAGACTGACATGAAGACACAGAAGAGGGTTAACAAGGAAGGCTTCCTGGAGGAGGTGGTGCCTGTGCTGATCCTAATAATGAGTTGGAGTTAGCCTAGTAGAAGAAACCTGAGAAAGCTCTGGTAAAGAGTGGGACCAGCACATCCTTTGGTTTGATTGGAACAGGGGGTACATGTGATACAGTGGCTGGAGAGGAAGTTAGAAGGTGGAAACATGAAATGTCTGTGTTAAAATTAGGAGTTTGCATCTTATCCCTTGTACAAGCCTTCTGTAATGTTGATTTGGGATAGTCTTTTTTTTTTTTTAATTAATTAATTAATTTGTTTATTTATGGCTGTGTTGGGTCTTCGTTTCTGTGCGAGAGCTTTCTCCAGTTGCGGCAAGCAGGGGCCACTCTTCATCGCGTTGCGCGGGCCTCTCACTATCGCAGCCTCTCTTGTTGCGGAGCACAAGCTCCAGACGCGCAGGCTCAGTAATTGTGGCTCACGGGCCCAGTTGCTCCGCAGCATGTGGGATCTTCCCAGACCAGGGCTTGAACCCGTGTCCCCTGCATTGGCAGGCAGATTCTCAACCACTGCGCCACCAGGGAAGCCCCTTGGGATAGTCTTTTAATTCAAGTTTCAAAATAATATATTGCATCTTACTGGTTTTCTTTTAGGTCTGAGGCTTTCAAAAGAATTTCCAGGTATGGAGTGCTTAGTTTGTCAACTTGAGCTGTTCTTGTAAAGCCTGAGTGCTGTCAGAGGTGGCATCCCTGATGGCACTCTTCCACGTTGTGTTGGTGGCATTGTAGCACAGGGTCAAAAATCGATGGATATATTCGAGCAGGTTCTATTTATTTTTAAATGTCTAGGAGGTTGGTGTTTGCATTTACTCTAGTTCAGAGCCTTCTCTTAGAGACTGAGGCCAAATTGAATTTATCTGGGAACCTGCCACATTTACAAATGCTACGCAGAATAATAAATGGGCCATTGGCTTCCAAGAATCGGTGACAGTGCACTTCAGTTCCTAATTTAGAGTTCACGAAAATTATCCCTTGACAAATAAGATTGCAAGAAAAGAAATCCTACTTGACGGATTCATCTTTGGACAAACATGTAAATATTGTTTACACAAATGATACTGGAGCAAGTCACGGTGGGAGAGAATAATGGAATGAATGAATGAATCAGTGCATACAGATGGCAAGTGTTTCGTGTTCAGAGGAAGGGAAGATGGCTTACTTAGGGCTTATCATATAGTGTTCAATTGTCCCATCCAGGAGACTTGACTTCTTGAAGTGGGGACTGCCTCTTAGTCATTATTTTACATCCTTGGTATTTGGGACAGTGCTGGGAAGAGTTGGGGAAGGCTTTGAGAAGAGGCCTTGATGGGGTCCTTAAGAGAAGGCTGATTCTGAGTTAACAGAGAAGAAAGATGATCGTGCAGGCAGAGCCGATGTCGGCAGGAATGTGGATGTTTACGACACAATTTGTCAGGCTGGCTCACCCTCTCACTGGTCTGTGAAATCATTTTAGTGAGTGTGACCAGCTTTTTTATAAAAGGAAAAAGTTAGAAAATGTCAGAGTGAGTCCCATCTAATAAAGATAGGTTTGCTTTTTTTTTCTTTTGTCTTTTTTTTTTTTTTAACAAACCCTTGTGTTGAGGGCTTAGGTTTGCTTTTATTAATGTAAGTTTTTTCCAGGTATAAATCTGTACATGCAGGAATACATGTATGTGTACCGGGTTGTAATAAAAATGTATCATTGTAGCTCATGGTCAAAAAAGTTTGGGGCTTCCCTGGTGGCGCAGTGGTTGAGAATCTGCCTGCCAATGCAGGGGACACAGGTTCGAGCCCTGGTCTGGGAGGATCCCACGTGCTGCGGAGCGGCTAGGCCCGTGAGCCGCAATTGCTGAGCCTGCTCGTCTGGAGCCTGTGCTCCGCAACAAGAGAGGCTGCGATAGTGAGAGGCCCGCGCACGGCGATGAAGAGTGGCTCCCGCCTGCCACAACTAGAGAAAGCCCTCGCACAGAAATGAAGACCCAACACAGCCATCAATCAATCAATCAATCAATCAATCAATCAATCAATCAATCAATAAATAAGTTTGAATTCAGATGGTTTAGGAGACAGGTAAAGTTTTTATGTAATGGAGAGTCTTCTCTTCCGTTTATGCAGAGCACTGTGGCAGGTGTTAGCAGTAGGGAGGAAGTAAAGGTGACTCTGACAAAGATCTCCATCCTCAGGTGCTTCCTGTCTCTAGACCAGTGTGGGGCTGGGGATTCGTGTGGACAGCATCTGGCAGGAGTGCTCATTCCTTCATTCTTACATCTCCGTGGACCGGGAGGAGACATCCACACTTCTCACCCAGAGAGGAACATTGTAGCTAAAGTGTCTGACCCCCTCCATCCCCCTTGCTTGCTCTTCCTCATGGAAGGAGGCCAGTGGCGTATCTGATGGGTGAAATTAGGAAGAGGCTGACACCCAAGGGCCTTTTTGACCAGTGGTAGGGTCACTGCATTGAAGAAGGCAGGCCTAGAAAACCAGCGTCTGGGGTCTCTTCCTAATCTTGAGATTAGGAAATAGTTTAGTTTTTAGAGGTTCCTAGCAACTGTCAGGTCTTTTCACTGATGGGGGTCTCCTGGTCTGGATTTCTGTAGGGGTGGTATTGGCTATGGTAGGAAGCCCTGTTTGGACCTCAGGCCCCAAATCCATCTCCAACACAATCTACTAAGGGGTCTTATGCTTTGGGGGAACATAAAGACGATGCTGTGTTGTCGTCAGTTCCTCCATCTTTCCAACAACTTGTTAGAACCCATAAGAGAGGATGATGTTCCCTAAGTGCCAACTGGTACTAGTGGGAGATACGGTTGGAAAGGATGAGATTCTGAGGGCCTTGATCGCTGCCTCATCAAATTTCAACTCTGTGTGTGAGCAGCAGAGAGCCTTTTGGTGCACCCAGAGGTGTGTGGGTGTGAGTGTGGGTGATGACATGATAAGGAATTTCTTTCATAAGGATGATGGGTTCTGCAGTGTGGGAGAACTGAGAGGCTGGCCGTGGCTGCACCGTTTCCGGAAGTAGAATGGCAACCAGTAATGACCTACAGTTAAAGTTTTTTCTGTTCTGTGATTGGTTCGTGAGGCTGTTTGTTTACTACCGACATTATTTGGATTTTGCAGACACTAAATTTTCTAACTTGCCCCTCTTCTGTGTTACGAAACTGTTGAAGTGCTTTTTTAAGTCCAGGTGTGACTTTCTCTGTCTTCATTCCATTTCACTGACCAGAAGATGGTGCTGTCGTGCTGGCAACGAATCCGCCTTTCCCTCTTCTAGTAAAACTTGTCACCTAAATGCTTATTCATGCTAGGCAATGTGGACACTTAGAGCATGCCCTTTCCACAATGTAAACCTCATGCAGTACGGCAGCAGTTAGGCAACATTTGCGGGATCAAAAACCTTCAGAGTCGAGCCTAGAGAAACCTACCACAAGGGTCTCCGTTAGGTGCTTGCTCAGGGCCACCTTTGCACTCAGAGTAAAGTGACACTCTTGTAGGAGTCAGGATGAAGACCTCTGTTATTTGCTATTTGATCTGTGTGTAGTCTTCCAGGATTTGGTTTGAAGATTTATGAATAGAGAGAAAATATTTTTTCCTCTTTTCTTTTTGGAAAAGATCTGAGTACCTAGAGGAAAACTCATGAATTAAAGTTTACCAGAAATACTGTGCTCAATTCAATGTTTCACTGGATACTCAATTAATTGAATTACCCAAGCAACGTCTCAACTTATTTTAGCCTTTTGGAAGAAACCCAGGTGGTATGATGGACTTGGAGTAAAATTGGGTGTGTGATCTTGGGTGCTTGACTTAACTTCTCTGAGCCTTCAGCTGTAAAATCAAGATGAGAAAATGCATTTTTCAGGGCTGGGAAGAACTGATGGAGGGGTAATAAAGGTAATGTTCTCACACAATGCCTGGCACTAGCTGCTTATTTAACGTGCACTTCTTGCCCTATCCCATCCCCATTCAGAAACCCAGACATTAAAATAGCATTACCGAATTGATTTTATAAAAAGCGTGCATTGCCGCATCGTGGAAACTGTGGTGTAAACCTCGTAGAATGATGTGTCCCTCAGATAGAAGTACCCTCCAGTTAAAGTCTTCTCCCACCTGCACCTTTTCAACACAAGACCAAAACTGCTGCCCAAATGATTTTTAGTTGTCTGTCCTTTGCTTTCCCGTGGCTTCCTGCGTTGCTGTTCTAATTTGTCATTTACCAGTTGCAGTTAGGGGTCTCCCTCGGAGCCTACTCGGGGCCCTCACTTCACTAGTTCCTGGAGCCTCTTTCTGTTACAGAGGTCAGCATTAGAGTAGGTTTGCATGTAATGCGAGGACTCTACAGACACAGAAGTTTGTAAGATTTGCTGTAAGGTCGGTCTACGGATTTATTCCCAGAGTCAGTTTGGGAGGCTGGTTTGGGCATGGTCTTAAAAAGTACAGTCAGTCCTCATTATGCACAGATTCTGTGTTTGTGAATTCACCTACTCGTTAAAATTTTTTCGTAACCTCAAAATAAGCACTCACGGAGCTTTTGTGGTCGTTCCTGGACATGTGCAGAGCGGTGGAAATGTGAGTCTCCCAACGCACGCGGTACCCAGTTGAGGTTGAACAAGGCGATGCTTCTCATTGCAGCTCGTACTGTAAACAAGGGTCCTTTTCACAGTCTATTTATTGCCACTTTTTTCACATTTTTGTGCTTTCTGTTGGCGATTTTTGCCATTTGAAATGCCCCCTCCCCCCAATCATGGGGCCAGAGTGCTGTCTGTGTTCCCCAGCACGAGAAGACTGATGTGCCTTACGGAGAAAATGTGTTAGAGAAGCCGCATTCGGGCATGAGTTACAGTCCGTTGTTGCTGAGTTCAGTAGTAGTGAGTCAGCAACGTATGTTAAATAAGGTATCTTTAAACAGAAGTACCCGTAAAACAGGAGTGTGTGTTGATTGGTTTAAGAAAGTGCTGTGGCCGAAGGCTCGCAGGAACCTAGCTCTAGTCTCCCCTGGGGAGCAGTGGTTCCATGTTGGAGGATGCTTGATAAAGCATCGTAAGGAGCGCGAATACTGAGACTCTGTTCCTTTCTGCCTTCATTTCTCCTCCTCGGTGTTCCACCCAGTGCCCTTAGGCAAAAGGATTGTGGGCTGCCTACTTGTTATTTGTTTTTCAGGGAGAGCTGCGAGAGAGTCCTGGCTCCTGCCGGATAGGAACACTGCTGCAGAAACGGGCTGCTGCAGGGCGCCCAGCCTTGCCTGGCCCAGCGGGCAGCCCGGGCAGTAACTGGCACAGGGGTGGTGGGCTTCTCCAAGTGCTGGATAATTAGGTGGATGGAGACCGAGGAGCTTCATTTGGTGAGATGAGAACCAGGAGCCGTCTCCTCAGTTTATCGTGACTTTGGGCATTTGTTCTTATTACAGTTGTATGGCTAAAGGATCGAGGGTGAACATCTGTGCCTATAATTCCTACAGCTGTTGAATTTGACTTTCGTTGAAGGTGATTTGTCTTTATTTCTTCTTTTTCTTGATACCATATTTCTGCAGATGAATCCTCTCGTTGTAGATTTCCATCTTACCTTTTCTGTTGTGTGGTGAGGTTTGAGAAAACCCAGGATGTGTGGTTCACCTTGGCAGCCTCTTCATTTCAGCAGAATTTAACTTGCATATTGGTCCCTTTAGAAGAGAAGGGGCCTGGGATGGGAGAGAAGAGTAAAAAGCTATGGAAGATTCACTTAATGCCTTTGGCAGGTACTTGGAGAAAGCAATGTGCAGCAGATTTGGTTGAAGGGCACTTGCCATCCCATTACGCAGTCTTTCTTTTCACCTCTGTACACGTAACACATAGTCCAGTCTTTCCCAAGTGGAGCCCACAGTTAAGGAAAGTGTCACTTTTAGATCTGTTAGGCTAATCAGATCCCTGGATTCACTGAGCAGCTCTGACCAGTCATTTGGCATGGGGACACCTTCATGGCTGGGTGACAGTGAAGACAGGCGGCAGTGGATGTGGTGGACAGGCTGTGCCCTAGCAGATCGCATGGCTGGCACATCGCTACCTTCACGTACCTGCCTGGGAGCTTGTTGCACAGACACGGCCACTCTGACTTTCATGTGGGTGGGTGTGTGCCCTACATCAGGCTGAGAGCGATGGATGCCCTGCCTTACTGGCCCATAGGGCTTATCCCCTTCTGTGACCGCTGTGTTGACGGGACTGTATCAGTATTAAGTACTGAAACTGACAGGTCTTGGACAACTTCAGACATGGCTTCCTGCACTTTCCAGACACATTCTTATCTTTCAGATGGGCGGGAGTCATCTGTTTCATTTCTTGGCAGAGAACAGCCTTTATCCATTGGTGCCTTTACTTCCTCATCTGTAGAGGGTCACATTTAGTAAGAGTGGCAGAGGAACTTCATCTGCATGGTTTTCTGAGAAATCTTTCAACTTAAATTCCGCAGTGAGATTATCTCTAAGTATTCTGGATGACTTCAGTCGAGCAGAAACAAGGAAATACTTCATTTGAGACCACCATGTGTACGTATATATATATATATTTTAAGTAGTAGTAGTAGTATTTGTCCTGGAAAATATCTATCATAGACTGTTCTTAAAAATCTGTTGTTGTTTAAATTATTCTCTTCTTTCTCATGAAATTACTGAGAATTAATGTAGGAAGGATCTTCCTTCCTCCCCATTACCTGTACTTGTACTGTGTTGGGCTATATTTAAAGGAGAGATTCGTTTTGATGTACAAATAAAGTAAGAGTTTCAGTTTTTATATATATGTATAAAATTCTAGTATGATATCTGGTGATACAAAGATTTAATGCCTCTGAATGAGGAAATATACACATAAAAACCATGGGGCAGGATCTGAATGGCACCGATGGCTGTATTTTGTTGATGTTAACTCCTTAGAGAACTCTTTACAGGCAGTTCGTAGTCATTTTTAGTATTGCTACAGAAACACTTTAATGGAATACTGTTTGGAAAATTATATTTTTAAGTGGAGATAAAACGTTTTCAGTAAAGTATTTTAGGTACATTTAAAGACTTTCCTCTAAATTTTCGTTAGATTTCTAATTCGAGTAAAGGGAGCTTTATCCCTCCTAGTCTAGTCCTTCCCTTACCTTTTTTTTTTAATGACATTTAAATAATTAATTAATTAATTAATTTTTGGCTGCGTTGGGTCTTCGTTGCTGCATGCGGGCTTTCCCTAGTTGCGGCGAGCAGGGGCTACTCTTTGTTGTGGTGTGTGGGCTTCTCATCGCGGTGGCTTCTCTTGTTGCGTAGCACGGGCTCTAGGTGCGCGGGCTTCAGTAGTTGTGGCATGTGGGCTTCAGTAGTTGTGGCTCGCAGGCTCATTAGTTGTGGCACATGGGCTTAGTTTCTCTGTGGCATGTGGTATCTTCCCGGACCAGGGCTCGAACCCATGTCCCCTGCATTGGCAGGCAATTCTTAACCACTGCGCCACCAGGGAAGTCCCCTTCCCTTCCCTTTTAAATGCTTGCAAGTATTTTGAAAAGTGATTATGTTAGAGCTTGATCTTTGTCTTCTATCTTGATAAATCGAATACTCCTAATGCTGCAATTTAGTAGCATCAGCAAACAGCTGCCCCTAGGAGTCAAGATCTTTCTTCATAATTCATGTTTGGACAGGAAAGTGTACCTGGTAATGAATCTTGATTATCTAAACTGCTAGGGGTGGACCAAGGGTATGATAATATACTGGTTTGCCCTCAGGCCCCAGCTCTTCTTTGAGCGCTTACTTACTGATGAGGAAAAACAAACCCAAATAGAATTCATAACTAGGTAGTTGCCTTGGGAAAACAACAGCTCATGAAATGTTTTGAATTTCTTAGGCTAAACAAAAGAGAACTTAACTAAAACTCACAGGTTAGAATCAACTACCGTGTTGTATCTGGGCTCCCCTGAATGACTTAGTCCTTTATCTCCCTAATCCTTGCATCACTCCCAGGAGGCACACAGCGTCAAGCAGGTTCTGTTTGGCCAGGCAGTTAGCTACTACTCTGTCTTTGATATTAAGTGGCGTAATCATTCCATGTTCTCCAGAAATGTATAGCTTTTCCGAAGCCAACTCACTCCCTACACACATACAATATTAAGTTTGGGTTAGTGGGAGGGTAGATTCTCTGTGCTCAGAGGAAAGGGGCAGAAAGTGGAGATTATTTTTCTTTGCACCCCAGTCCCCACCATAGAGTTTCTGGTTTTATGACTTCACGTTAGAGAATGTGGTTAAGATAGTCCATGATATTTGTTGAGTCTTGCTCTGTGACCTGGTCAGTTTTTATGAATATTCCAAGTGTGTTTGAAAGGAGAGTACAGTTTTCCAATCTTGAAGTATAGGGTTCCATACGTCCAGATCAAGCTTGTTAAATATGTGATTCTAATCTTTTATTTATTTACTCATTATTTTCCTTTGCTTGATCTATAAGTTTATAATTGGGATTTGGGGGTTTTTTTTAGCTCCTACTGTGGTTTTGAAATTGTTGGCTTATAATTCTGTCGGTTTTTGGTTTGGGGCAGGTTAGTCTTATTGTTCTAATTAGTGGTTTGTTGTTGTTGCCCTGAACTCAATTTTGTCTGATATAACTTAATCGGACCCAAATTTTCCCCTTTTGGTTAGTATTTGCTTCATATCTTTTCTAGCCTCTTACTTGCAACCTTTCTGCGTCGCTTTAAATGTGTCTTTTGTGAATAGCAAATAGGTGCACACTTGCTTTTCTTCAATCAGAGAATCTCTGTCTTTTAGATGGTGAATTTGGTCAAGTTATCTTTGCTATTCACCATGCTTGCTTCTTTGTTCTTAACACCCCCTTGTGGAGCAGGCTTGAGGTGTGATTTCTCTTACAGACTTTTCTCTTCCCACCCACGGCCTTAGGCCGGGACAGACTTGGTTGCCACATCTCCAGGCCAGTTGGTGAGTCTCTTTTATGTGCCCAGCTCTGTGCAGGGCCCTCAGTCCTGCTTCTTGCCCCACACGGGCCTGAAACCGTGTCTGAGTCTCTGGCTTCTGGCTGTTGGGGCCTGTGCCCAGGTCTCATCCTCCCTGGGGCTGCCCCAGCCCGCTCTTGCTCTTAACCCCTGGCTTCAAGTTCTCGCTCATTCTCGCTCATTTCTGACACCTGAGGATTTCTTTTTCTTCCCTTTAAGCTCAGCTGTACGTTAAAAAAAAAAGAAAAAAAGTCTTGGTTTCCTTTCTTGAGTGCTCCCTGCAGTTCTGGTGGGAGGAGGCTCTGCGTTTCTGCACCGGGCTCGGCACCCTGCCCCACCCGTCTGTGGCTGAAGATCTTTCTGTAATGTTGGTGTTAGGCCTTTCTTTTTTTTTTTTTTTGGCCGTGTTGGGTCTTCGTTTCTGTGCGAGGGCTTTCTCCAGTTGCGGCGAGCGGGGGCCACTTTTCATCGCGGTGCGCGAGCCTCTCACTCTCGCGGCCTCTCTTGTTGCGGAGCACAGGCTCCAGACGCGCAGGCTCAGGAGTTGTGGCTCACGGGCCTAGTTGCTCCGCGGCATGTGGGATCTTCCTGGACCAGGGCTCGAACCCGTGTCCGCTGCATCGGCAGGCAGATTCTCAACCACTGCGCCACCAGGGAAGCCCCAGGCCTTTCTTGTCCTTACCTGGGGGACTACTTTTACCTCGGACTTAGCTCTTTTGTATTATTTAACACGTATTCCAAGTGGAAAGCAGCCACATTTCTCTGTTGGTGTGAACTGATTGGTGTGGTGTCTTGTGTTCATTTACTGATGCGTGACTCCATCCAGATTATACCACGTGTCAGATGTTTGCCAGGCTGGAGGATTGGGGGCGGGGGGATGGGACCTGTGGTTCATTGAATTTTTTGGCAACCCTGGTTTGCTTTCAGAGAAAGCCACAAAATCTTGAGTTTGGGGATACCTTTGCTCTGTTTATTGTTTGAACTCCTTCTCTCCATGAGAGTGAAAGTTCCAAAGGGGCCAAATTCTGGTCGAGATGTCTTAGCTTATGCTTAGACCTCATCTTAATTATCCCAGAAAAATAAAATTAGAGGAATTTGACATATAAGTGATATCAATATGGTATCACTTACATGTGGAATCTAAAAAAAATTATATAAATGAACTTATTTACAAAACAGAAGTAGACTCACAGACATAGAAAGATTTATGGTTACCAAAGGGGATGGTGGGGGTAGGGGGGACGGGAAGAAGGGGGGCAGATAAATTAGGAGTTTGGGGGAAAAAATAGAGGAATTTGGTCTATGGCATGTCAAATGTTCTATTTTACTTTGTTTTCCATATGAAAAAGAAAAGGGGATATTTAGGTTCGTCAAAGTGTGTTGTTATAGCAGCTTGAGAGAGCTGGAAAAGCAACGGAAGTGGAAATGAATTTATGTTAAATCTTTTACCTTCATTAAGCCGTTTGGGGAGCCAGGCTAGGAAACCAGAGGGAAACCCATTGTGGCATAGTCACCAGACAGGGGAATACAATGGTGAGTCTCGGGCCATGGTAAACTCACGTTGGCTCTCTGAGGGGTGTGGGGAGGGGAGAGGCTCCTGCAGTCCAGTTCTTGGTTTGGTTGAATTTTTTATTGAGCAAAACTGTTAAAGATACACAGGAAAGATGGAAGAATATAATGAATCCTTCTGGGTACTCACCCCCTCCCCTTTCAGGTACTATTATAGCCAGTCCTATTTCATGTCCACCAATACCTACTCTCTCCCTTTTTGTTTTATTTTGAAGCATATTATAGACACCATATCATATTCACTGGTTCTTATTTCAGTGTATCTCTCAAAGACAAATTCTTTTTTTAAAAAAACATAGCCACAATGCTATTACTGCTTTTAAAAAAAATAAATCTTTAACATCATCAAATATTTGCTTACTGTTAAAATTTCTAATTATCTCACAAGTGTCGTGAGTTTTTCTTTTTCCATTTGAGTCAAGATCCACATAAGGGCCACACACTGTGATTGTTGAAATGTCTATTATGTCTCTTATTCTGTAGCTCTCTTTCTCTCATTTGTTGAAAAAACAGGGTCATTTGTCCTGTAGAGTTTCTTGCAGCCCTGATTTTACTGATTGTATCCCCTTGTGTTGTCTTATATATTCTTCTGTCCTCCTGTTTCCTGTAAACTACTTATTAAATCTAGAGGCTTGATCCAAATAAGATTTGATTTGGTCAGGATGCAAGACCCCTTCATAGGTGTCATTGTGTTTGTCCATCTGGAAGCCCATGGTGTTTGGTATCTCTCGTTTTGTGATGTGACAGCTGTTAATGATTAACCTAGATCCATTATTTCATTAGAGGTTGCAATAGGGTGATACTGTTAATTCTGGCATTCCTGTTTCCTTTATTTGTTGGAATACATTCATAAAGAGGAACTCTCACTTATCTGCTATATGTGGTTTACAACTGGTATAGGAAAAGCAGAATATGTGTTTGATTCTTTCCTTTCATTTATTGCTCTTTTAAAAAGTGAGTTGATTTACTAGAATTGTCCAATTGTGACCAGTCAGGTAGCTATTTTGGTTTGCTATCACTGTGAACTCATGGACGTAATGGCACATAAACACCTACAATGCAATTCACCCAGGTGCAGTTTTAACCCTTACTAATGATCCAGTTCTCCCAGCTTTGCAAGTGAGAGCCTCTTGAGGTTGGCCAAGTCCTTTTGACCTGCCCTGTGACAGACAAGACCTTCCAGGTTCATCTGGTACATGCTCTGCCCCAGGCCTGGAGTCAACACTCCTCTACGGAGCTCTGGTTACTTTTCATGGAAAATGGTATTTCAGGACCACAATCAGGGTGCCAGAGTGCTCATTGTGCTGAGTTGGTCATTGTTTTTGAGCCTTTACAATAGACAGAGCTAAGAAAAACATCTTCCTTTCTTTCAGATAAAAGTACATCGTGAGTTCAAACTGGCATTTCTGACTCAGCATCAGGACTAAAGTTTTTTTACTTAACCTCTTTGGTCTTACATATATCTTCTTTCTCCCATACCAAGAATCCTGGTTCTCAGTGATACTGGGAAGGGTGGCAGTAGAGTATCATATAATTATTCATCTGTTTTATCTCATGGTATATACCCAGCAGTCTTGGAATAACCAACCAGTGCAATCACTACCAGTGTGATACAGAACAGTTCAGACTTTTGCAGTTCTGTTTGGCTTGAGCTGTTGCCCTTGAGGGATGTACAATCTGATAGCTGTTTTAAAGCCTTTTGGATTAGTTCCCTCTCTGTGAGTTTATGCCCCAAGCTGGATACATTTAGGCTCATTTGTTTTCTTTTTAGTTCTTAGGGATCTCTTTTAATACAATTACAAAATACAATTATTTTGTAATTATTTAAAATATTGTCATGGTTCCAAAGTCAAATTTAAAAAAGAAGATATACTGTATTCAGAAAAGTCTAGTTTTTATCCCAGTCTCCTCCACCCTGTTCTCTCCCTCCCCTTATAAGTAACTATTTTTAAAAGTGTGTGCTTTATCCTTCCATTGTTTGTTTTTCTTAATATAAACAGGTAAGTAGACATATTTATATTCTTCTATTTCTTAGATAAATTGTAATCTATATTTGCTTTTTTTTTCAACTTTGCTTTTTTAATTTACCAAGATATCTGGGAGATAACATCACAGTAGTACCACAATAATACAGCACAGAGTTGGATTTTGCTTTGCTAACCAATCAGTTTTTTTCTTTTAATAGGTGAGTTTAAGCCCATTTAAATTTATTCATATAACTGGTAATGCTTGGCCTTGGTTCTGTCATTGTTTTATAGTATATATGTAGGTATAAAAGTCTTTTATATGGATAGTTTTTCTCTGTATGTCTGTTTTATTTATTCTCTCTCCCCTTTAGTATGTTTTTTCAAGTTTTGCTTATTGTTTTTGTGGGTTTTTTTTTTTTTTAAAGAGCAATTTAACACTTCTGTCCTGAGGGCTACCATATTCTAATGCCATTATGTAATACCTTAGTCATGCCCCTTTTCACTGTCCATAAGTTCCCTCTGTTTGCATTGTGCTTGTTAAAACACCTTTGGCCAAAGCAGGTCCCATGTCAATCTGAGATTCAAGGGGAGCAGTAAACTCACTGCACCTCTTGATGGGAAGAGCAGAAAAGTCACACTGCAAAGGATGTACATAAAAAGAAGGAAGAATTTTTGGCCATTTTGCAGTCTGCCACAACTAACATTATATAATATTTTAATCTCGTCTATTTGTAGTCATTATTTATTGGTTCCCTACCAATATGAGCAATATTGAAATTAGCTAATAATCTCTTATTTTCCTTGCCTTCCCTCTCCTCTGCATCTGATTTGAGGAAATACCCTTTTACTCGCCATTACTAACTATAAAGAAGGCAGCACATTCTACTCTTCTTGTATGCCTCCCTTTTCTTATGTTTTCTCTTTTAATATCTACATTGTCAGAACCATCAGCCATATGCACTATACTCTATCCCTTATAACCATCATTTAGTGTTAGTCTTACAGGTAAATATATATTTAATGCTCACTATCAGTACTTATAATGATGTTTCTTCAGCTGGTTTGGTTGTCTGAAGCTTTTTCTCTAGTACATGTTTTAGGAAGTTATGGGAAGAATGCTTCTGGAATTCTTATTTTCTTTTTTTTAAAATAAATACATAAATAAATTTATTTATGTATTTATTATTTTTTTTGGCTGCGTTGGATCATCTTTGCTGCACGCGGGCTTTCTCTAGTTACGGCGAGCGGGGGCTACTGTTCGTTGTGGTGCACAGGCTTCTCATTGCGGTGGCTTCTCTTGTTGCAGAGCATGGGCTCTAGGCGTGCGGGCTTCAGTAGTTGTAGCATGTGGACTCAGTACTTGTGGCTCGCAGGCTCTAGAGCGCAGGCTCAGTAGTTGTGGCGCACAGGCTTAGTTGCTCCGCGGCATGTGGGATCTTCCCAGACCAGCGCTCAATCTGCATTGGCAGGCAGATTCTTAACCACTGTGCCACCGGGGAAGCCCTCTTTGAGTATTTTACATATGATATTCCATTTTCTTCTGGCTTGAAGTGCTTCTCTCAAAGGCAGTCTGACTTTTTTCCCTTCTAAATGACTTGCTCTTTTTGAACGGATGCCCCAAAGATTTTTTGCTTTAAAGTCTACTAGTTTTACTATGATATGTCTTCAGGCTGGTTGTTTTGAATCAGTTTTCCCAGGTATGTGGTGTGTCCTTTCAGTGTGCAGTATTGCCTTTTTTGTTGTTTTTTTGGTTACCTCAGCAAAGTTGTCATGTCATGAAATTTATTTATTTTTATAAATTTATTTATTTATTTTTATTTTTGGCTGCGTTGTGTCTTCATTGCTGCCCTCACACAGCTTCTCTAGTTGTGGTGAGCAGGGGCTACTCTTTGTTGCAGTGCATGGGCTTCTCATTGCTGTGGCTTCTCTTGTTGAGGAGCTCTAGGCGCACGGGCTCGGTAGTTGTGGCTGACGGGCTCCGTAGTTGTGGCTTGCGTGCTCTAGAGTGCAGGCTCAGTAGCTGTGGCGCACAGGCTTAGTTGCTCCACGGCATGTGGGATCTTCCCGGACCAGGGCTCGAACCCACGTCCCCTGCATTGGCAGGCAGATTCTTAACCACTGCGCCAGCAGGGAAGCCCTGTCATGAATTTTAACTTTCAGTATTGTTCTATTCGTTGCTTTTGTTTTTGTCCATGAGAACTGCTATTGTATCTGTTTGAATCTTCTTTGCTTGTCTTCTGTCACTTAGTTTCTAATCATTTTTAACCTCTTTGTTTCTTTTTGGTTTGAAATTTTTCCTCTTTTTCATCATCTTTGTCTCTTAAGGCATGTTGCATCTATTCATTCTTGTATTCTTTCTAATTTAGTCTGCATTTATAAAATGATTTCTTTCACATCGAATTCTTTCTTGAGTTCTCATGTTTTCTTGAGTACCGTCCCCTCATTTCTGAGTATTTCTAGTTCTGATTTTGTTCTCACATATATTATATCATTCTCTTAAATTTTTACAGTTCATTTCAAAATATTAGGCACAGCTTTCATCCCCTTTGTAGGCATGTCTTTCTGGCATGCTTTCGTTGGCCATAGGGATAATTTTTTTGCTTCTTTTTTAATAACTTCCTATGGGATTTGAACACAATCCTTTTCTGTTACTCATTTTGACTGTTTTTTTTTTTAAACTATTAAAACCTCTGGAGAAACATTATGTTGGCAATAAAATATTTTCATGTATATGTATTTGAGTTCACTTGTCAGTCCTAGTGATTTAACGGCAATGAAACATACCATAGAATTTGCTACCTGAGATGGGTTAAAGCCAGTTCATGTTTGTATTGGGGACATTGGTTTAAAAAGGAAGTTAACATCTCCAAGTACTTAGGTTCAAGTTTTGTATGAGCTGCTTATGGCTGAGCTGTGAGAGACAGGAGCAAGTATATATCTTAGAATTTGACCAACACAATAACAAAGGCAAGTTTGGTTTGAGGAGACAGTAAGGAACAGGTCAGTGTTGATTTGGGGAATTTGTAAAGATGCTTTTCTGTGTTTGTTCTGTGGACCACATGGTGTTTTATTACCAACAGAGAAGTTATATGATGAAAACTTAGCTTCCCCTTGGCATCTGTGATCATTAACAGCTTGATCTTATGTAACTTTTCTGTGCTGTCTCATTTATACAAAACATCATTATCAAGTGCCCACTACATGCCTGCTCATTCCAGGCATACTCCTGCTGCAGGCCTTTTCACAAGCTGCTTCCTCCACTTGGAGTGATCTTTTCCCACATATTTAGTGATTCACACTCCCTCACCTCACCTCTGTCACATCATTGCCCCACATTTCTTTGCTTTACCACTCCATTTGAAAGTAACTCTTCCACACCTCCCCCTACTTCTTGCCTTACTATTCTCCAAAGCACTGTGGTTGTTTGATTTTTCATTTAGTTTGTGCACTTCCTCATGTCTGTTTCCCCTTATTAGAATCAGAGGTCCATGATAGATCCCCAGTGCCTACAACGGTTCCTGACACACACAAGGCTCTCAGCAGTTTATCAAATTAGTGCATATATGCTGGGTGCTGAGGACGCAGGGGGTGAGCAACACATACCCCACCCCCATGGAGTTTGGAGTCTAGTGGGAGAGGCAGAAATTAGTTTAATAAAGTGTGGAAAGTGCTAGATGAGAGGACAGAACAGGAGAAACAGAGCTAGTCTAGGGGAGGCTTCCCTGAGAAAGAGAGTTTTGAGCTAACAAGTGAAGGAGCAGTGAGTGTGAGCTTTGTGGTGGGGAGCAGTCTAGGCAGACGCAGCACCTTTTTCAAAGGCTTATCAGCAAGAGGGAGCAAGGCCAGCGCTGTGAGGGAGTGGGGGAGAGGTGCCCGGGCAGCTGGGCAGCTGGGCAGGGCCCCATCAAGCAGGGCCTTAGGCCAAGTTACAGATTTTGTTCTTAGTGAGCTGCCTAAACAGTAGTACCAGTCACAGCCACATAGGCTGGGTCATAACTCAAGACAGTGTGGTGTATCACAGTATATATGGTATATACAGGATTTTACAGGATATCCAGCAGGGAACTAGAATGATTAATGATGGGACCCATTTGTCATGGCCTACAAATGGCTCCCTCATAGCGATTTTGAGAGACCGCAGATAAAATGAATATATATAATAAATAATCCATATTTGTATTATTTATTAACAAGGTTACAGTTCTGTAATATTTTTATTTTTAATAGTATATTTGCTGAAGTTCTGAAAGTATGTTTTAGGTGGTCCTGGAAGAGAAGCATTTATTTTAGTTATAAGAAAAAAAAAAAAAGGAAAGAAAAAAAACTCTTTAAAATGAGCAAGATGACTGCTTTTATTGTTAGTTTCACCTGGAAAGGTAAAGTTTTGTAGAAGCGTATGGATAAAAAGAGATATCAGAGACCGTAAGGCAGAGTGCAGAGAGCAGGCCTGTCTGGTGTGCTGTGGCCTCACTTTGATTTCCAGGGCCTGGTCCTTAACACGCTTCACCGGTGTTGGCCAGTTGCTTATCCCGACTTCTCTGAGCCTAGCTTTCCTCCTGTGGAAAACGAAGCTGAAATAGTCCTTTGCTCATCCATCTGTAGCGAGTCAGCAAGCCTCCTCCTCACGGAGGCCCCATTTGCCGGCCTCCCAGGATGGATGAGGCTGAATGAGAGGATGGTTGGTACCACACTTGGTGCAGGCCTGGCGCGTAGGAAGTGCTCCACTCCATGGCAGCTCTACCTCTAGCATGGAAGATAATGTTATTTGCCTTACTGTGTTTTATACACAATTAGTGGCTTTTTAACTTATGCCTTCCAGGAGGAGAAAAGAAAAATCACTTATTTTTAGCTCTTAAAGGCTTTTCGGAATTACTTTCTAGATGCACTTAACCCTCTAAGTACATGGATCTCAACTTGAATCTGTTAAGCCTAATAATTCAGGAGGCAGAAGAGAGCCAAAGATATCTCGCCTCATAGTTTTGTCATGATTTCAGCGTGATTCAAACTTACGTCATGTGTGATGTATTATTAGCTTCCCTCTCTGACTAGTGTTGGAATTCGTCTGCTGCTTGAGCACTTCCCAAGTAATGTTTTCCTTTTTTAATGAGCCATCAAATAGGATGTGGCTTGGGGTTTTCTCAGCAGTTGGAGTGGATTTCTGTCAATGTGTCTGGACTCTCTTTCCCTCTCCTTTGTGAACAACGGCATTCACTTCTGAGCAGGGCGTTTAGGGGTGTGGGGTATAGGCTGCGTCCCTAGAACAGGCCAAGCTGTTTCATCCTTGACCTTTAACAGATAACGGAACCTTGGACTTATCATCCTGTGTCAACTCATGGAGATAAGCAAGCTGTGTGCTTTTAGGGTTTGAGCTAGCAGTGAATTTTTAATTTTGTTTTATTTTTTTAAATAAGGGAAGACTAATGTACAATTGACAGGAAATACTTGTATAGATTGACGATAATAGAAGAGTTAAGAACTTGTCATCTGATTTCTGTGTGTTCTTGGGACCCGTAAGAAGGGGAAATGATCCAAAAACTGCCTTTCCCCCCCACCCCCCTTGGCCACACCGAGCGGCTTGCGGGATCTCAGTTCCCCAACCAGGGGTTGAACCCGGCACCCCTGCAGTGGAAGTGCAGAGTCCTAACCATTGGACTGCCAGGGAATTCCCTCCAGAAACTACCTTTATTGAGCAACCCCATGATTGGGTGGCATTCAGAACTTTTGACATTGGTGAATTTTTTTTTCCCCCTCTGTGGTTCAGTTCTTTTCTACATTTTCTGCTCTCTGTGTAGATTTCTTCTGTCTCTCCTCCTTCCTGGTTTAGCACAGCAGAAGAGCAAGCTTGGCTAGAAGATAAGCATTGTCTGCATAGCAAGTCAGAACACCGTGTGCCAAGATGGTGGTAGCTAGGTGGTCTGCTGCTGTGTGCTTCTGTGGTTGTCAGTGAAGACCTGGGTTTAAAACGCAGTGACCTGGTATGGTCTTTGGAAAAGCAGAATGACAAATTAAGAAACTAAGTCCAGCTCAAGGTTTGGGTTTCCTTATTTGTCATTTTGATTAAGCAGCTGTTTCTTTTCTCTTTAAGGCCTTGATCATCTTCATATCATACAGATTAATCTTTCTTTTTGTGCTTTAAAAAAGTGAATTTTTATAAAACCTACATAATTTGTGGTTCTATACAGGCACTTAATTATCTCTAAGTAGATCATTTTCCCAGCCTTCATTTTTCTCAAGAATTTGTGAAAATGTTAGAAAAATACAGTACTGGTTAAGTTGGCTATTGCATATGTATTGATTTAAAAAGCTACCCTGGATGGCAGTTTACAGCTTTAGGAGGATATGTTGTTTCACTTGGTTTTCCTGCAGCCTTTGTTGAAATTTGTTTGGTGAAACCCATTACCCCATACTTTGGAAATGGCCCTGACCTTTTCCTTTTCCTCACAAATGAACATATTCTTTCAACCCTCTGCCGTGTGTTCTCCCCTGTGGGTAGAGTCTTCAGCTGCATAGATGCTTGAAAAGCCTGCAGCAGCGCTGAGCAGGTTAAATTTAATTGCTGGGTGTCTGGGAATCTTTTCTGAAGAGGAATGTTTCCACCAGTTGTTTTGGTCATTGTTTTGTTGGGGTGTTTTTGTTTGTCTGTTGGCTCTGGGTGAGGATTTAAACTCTCCTCTGAAAGAAAACTGTGAGGAATATGTTAGCACGATAAGTTGTATATCTCAACTCTGGTGAGCTGTGAAACCCATTTCTTAGGGACTAGAAGTAACAAGGACATTTAACCATGTTCTTCCTTCTTTACTAAAGAAATGCGATGCCAAAATGTTTATTCCTTCAAGAAGAGAAAAATATTTACACCCTCCCCCAAGGGTTGGGAAATGCACTTCTTCCTATGCAGCAGGATTCTACCTGAAACAGTTGCTTCTGTAGGCTTTTTTTTTTTTTTTTGCTCCAGCTATAAAAATCTCTGTGACTTAATACATTTTGCCCTAACACTTGTGTTAATATTACATATAAAAATGCTTTTCATATGCTCTTAGATGTTGGTGATATTTGACCAAGTATTTGAGCTTCATATTTGTGGGTTTTAAACAATAATGATGATGATATTAGTTTATCTTTATTATTTGTTATACATTTGATAGCTCTCTTAAGTGATGGATGGGGTATAGTGTTTAAAATTTTGATCCCCCAAATATCTCTTCATAAGAAAACATATTGGAATGGAAAACAGTATGGAGGTTCCTCAAAAAACTAAAAATAGAGTTGCCATATGATCCAGCAATCCCACTCCTGGGCATATACCCAGACAAAACTATAATCCGAAAAGATACATGCACCCCTGTGTTCATAGCAGCACTATTTACAGTGGCCAAGACATGGAAACAACCTAAATGGCCATCAATAGGTGAATAGATAAAGATGTGGTACATATATACGGTGGAATATTAGCCATAAAAAAGAATGAAATAATGCCATTTGCAGTAACATGGATGGATCTAGAGATTATTATGCTAAGCGAAGTAAGTCAGAAAGAGAAAGACAAATATCATGATATCACTTATATATGGAATCTAAAATGCGACACAAATGAACATATCTATGAAACAGAAACAGACTCACAGACATAGAGAACAGACTTGTGGTTGCCGGGGCTGGTTTGGGTGGGGGGTGCAGTGGGAAGGAAGGATTGGGAGTTTGGGATTAGCAGATGCGAACTGTTATATATAGGATGAATAAACAACAAGGTCCTACTGTATAGCACAGGGAACTATATTCAGTATCCTGTGATAAACCATAATGGAAAAGAATATGAAAAAGAATGTATATCTGTGTATAATTGAATCACTTTGCTGTACAGCAGAAATTAACACAACATTGTAAATCAACTATATTTCAATAAAATTTTTAAACAAGTATTGGTAATTACACTGTTTTGTCATTTATGACAACATTTTAAAATAATCTGTTTACTTATAGCCAAAGAAAAAATTACTAAACAATCATGCAGAAAGTCATATTTATTGAATTAAGCTCGGTCTTCCCCTTCTCTCCACCCTCAATTCAGTAACTCTTAAGTGCACTGTTTGTGCTTTCTGTGAGGGAGCAGGGCCAGCTGACTGAGTATTCTAAGATGCAGGCTACAAGTTGGAGTGCCCATCCATGCGGTGGGGACCTTGTCTGGAAGCCACATCAGGGGCTGATCAGTAAGGTCAAATAAGCAGATCGATAGGTTGTTTACATATCTTTGGCAGATTGTAGTCTTGTAGGAGAGGTTCCTTTCTCAATGGAGATGGCTGTCTTGAGAGGTCATTCCAGGTATGTGAAGTCTTCTAAGTGGATTATTTTATTTCTCAGAATAATTTTACTTAATTATTTCAGAATAATTTTATTTATTTATAATTTAGCTTATTCTTTGAAAATTTTACCTTTTAAAAATTTTACCTTCTGGATTCTCAGAATAATTTTATTATTCTCAGAACACTTTACTTTCAAGCATAATTTTAAAATTCTGTCGAACGTTGAAAGTTGTCAGCTTAAGATGTTGACTTGCCTACATTCAGAAATGATATCGAGATTTTCATTTAGTTTGTGATAACTGTTCTCTTAAGCCTGTAGTTAAAAATGAAATGAATTGTGGAATTTTGGTTCAGCCTAGATTAAGATTTTTGAGGTTGAGCTATAGCCAAACACCAAATTAATTAAATAAAATATTGAGACTACTCTGTCTCAAAGAAAATTTATTTGGTCTTTGCTGGCATCGAATCAAGCCTTTTGAGTATAACATTTTCAGCGTATTAATAATAGTATGCGTTAGCACAAGGAGATCAGCTCGGTGCTTTGTGACCACCTAGAGGGGTGGGATAGGGAGGGTGGGAGGGAGACACAAGAGGGAGGAGATATGGGGATATATGTATATGTATAGCTGATTCACTTTGTTATAAAGGAGAAACTAACACACCATTGTAAAGCAATTATACTTCAATAAAGATGTTAAAGAAAATAATAGTATGTGTAAACATATTCATAGCTCATAACCTTCCTCTGTAATTATCAAAAACTTTGCTATCCCACGGTCAGTTAAAAAGTTTTCTTTTTGAATAGGGCTCTCTTAGTTATTACAGAGGACACAGCACTATGGGACTAGGAGCCTGTGTTCCCTGCACTCAGCTTTCAGATTGTCTAATCGGGTAACTACAGTAACAAAAATATTCCACTGTGTTGCAAGTCTAAGAATGCCAAATTTTTTGTCTTTTATTTTTAAAAAGTATTTTAAAAAATGAAATGAATACATGTTCATTACAGAAAATTGGAGAGAAACATACACACAAATGAAATAAAATCACCTAGAAATAATCATCATAACATTCTGTTGGTTTCTTTCTTTCTTTTTTTTTTTTTTTTTTAGTATTTTGCCTCTTTATTTTATGTGGGTATAATTGTGCATGCTTTAATTTTTTCTGTTTTTAATAATAGTTGTTGAGAAGTTTTCTCAAGTTATTTAAGCTTGTTGGGGAAGGAAACAGTTTCCCTCTACCCTTTCTAGGTTCTTCCGGCTGGTCTAAGAATTAAATTGACACGAGACAGATTAGCAGGAGAAAAACAAACTTAATTACATACATACTAGAGGCTCTGTAAGAAACATGAGACCCAAGGATAAGTTAGGCAGTTGAGGCTTATATGCCTTCTGAGAGGAGGAGAAAGGGGTAGGGGTTTGAGACTTCAAAGGGGGAGGAAGGCAGTTCACATGGAGATGGTAAAATAAATGTTTGGTAAGCAAACGTTTGCTGGGCCCTGCAGAGACAATGGGACACAGACCGGACTGTGGTCTCCAGGCCCTGCCGAGTTCCCCCAACCTCACTTTGCCCATATCTTTGCAGACATCTCTGGCGGTAGTGCTCCTCCTAGATCAGGCCCTTTATCCAAATTCTTTTAGGCAGTTAAAGGAGGAGAAGGGGTTAAAAACAAAGACTTCCTAAGGGTTCTGTTTCTTAAAAATAATCAGCTTAAAATAATCCTCATGCTAAATAGACACATTTTGGGGTGGCAAATTTTGCTCCCCTACAAACTCTACGAAAAAATTTTAACTGGTTGCGTTAGTTAAATAAACCATCAAGTTGATATACCATAATTTACTCAATAATATTCTTATTATAGAATTTTTAGGTGATTTTTCATTTTTAATGCATTGTTTAATTTTAACAACACTCTCAAACCTCTTTGGGCAGAAAAATTTTGTGTGAAAGGAGGAACTGCAAATACAAAATTATAAAATCTCTGGAATTTCACTTGGCCTCTGTCTATAACATGATAGAGCCAGAGAATTTGTTTAAAAAAAGAAGTTTAAAAATTAGAATTTCTCATATATTGTCAGGTTGCCCTGTATAAAGGTTATATCAGTTTATAATCCGTCCAGTGTTAGGTATTTATCTTTTTAAAACTGTTCTTATCAGCAATTCTTTTCATTTTATTTTTGATATTTTCTCTAACTTTTTACTTTGAAAACTTTTAAACCTATAACCCTATAGGTAAGACGGCAGCATTTGTTACATTTGCTTTATCTCCCCCTCATTCTGCACCTATACACACACACGCATACATTATATATATATATATATATATATATATATATATATATATATATATATACACACAAGCACGTATATATGTATTATTATTATTTTTATTAAGGTAAATTTATGATATTGATATGATCTAATGTTTAGGCCATAATAAAATTTCTCCAAATGTCTCAACACTGTCTCTTACAGTTTTTTATTTTATTTTTTGATCCAAGATCAAGTCAAAATCATGTATTGCATTTAGTCATCATAATTCTCTTTTTTTAAACAAGTGTCAAAGATTTTATTCAACTCATTAATTAATGAAAAAACTAATAAGATGTTAAAAGCAATTCAAATGAGAACTTAACACGCTAGACAATGTATTTTTACAGTCCTGTGAACAGAAATCATTTGCATAACTATGGACAGGAAGCATTTGTATTTCTCTCAATTTTCTACAATTTAACTTCTACAGGTTGTAAAAAAACAAAAACAAACCCTGGTATTAGTTTTCCGCTGCTGCTGTGACAAATTACCAAAAACTTGGTAGCTTAAAACAACACAAACTGATTATCTTACAGTTTAGTTGGAGTATCTTACAGTTGGAGGGCAAAAGTCCAAAATGGGTTTCACTTGGCTAAGATCAAGGTGTCAGCAAAGCTGTGTTCCTTCTAGAGGCTCGAGGGGGGAATCCGTTTTTTTGCTTTTTCTCCACCTTCTTGAGGCCACCCGCATTCTTTGGCTTCTGGTCCCCTTCCTTCATCTTCGAAGTTAGTGGAGTCATCAAAGCTCTTTAATCTCCTTTAATCTAGAACAGTTCCCCAGCCTGTTTTTGTTTTTTATACAGCATTAACACTTTCTGAAGAGTTCAGACCAGGTGTTGTTTTGTGGTGTCCTTCGATTCGGGTTTGTCTGTCTCCTGGGATTACACGTGTCTGACAGGAGGGCTACATAGGTGATGTCCTCTTAGCACGTCACACTGAGGGACACACACTATTTGTTCCATTATTACTGATGTTTTGTTTGATAATTTTGTTAAATGGTGGCCTCAGAAATCTCCATTGTAGCTCTCCCACTTTGTATTAACAAGTATTCTATGGGTAATACTTGTGCAAGGATGCCATTCAGATTTTAGTTTATGTTCTGCAAAGTGCACACTAGAATTATTTTGAGAAGTTTAATTGGTTCTTCTCATTTTGTGTGTTGTGTACTTTTCTTATTGATTTGTGAGTACACTTTTATTATGATGATTATTCATTTCTAACATTTAGTAAGCTGTTAGTTATTAGCTACTAGACACTGTTCTGAAATCTTCATAACGATTTTATGAAATGCAGGTACCATCTTCCTCCTTCATTTTACAGAAGAAATTGAAGCTTAGAGAGACTAATGCTGAGTTATGTATTTTGCAAATATTTGTCCCAGTTTGTTGTATACATCTTAATATAGTCTATTTTGCTACCACAAAGCTTTACATATTATCATAGTAACAACTATCAATTTATTCTTTTATAGTTTTTGCCTTTGGTGTCCTATTTAGAAGCATTAAGTATTAAATCCACTAGGAATGAGTTTTGCTCAAATGCCATCTTATCGGTAAGTAGGGTTGCCAGATTTTGCCTAAACTAAGCATGGCCCAAATATTGTATGGAATGTACTTATACTAAAAAATGATTTGTTGCTTATCTGAAATTCAACTTTAACTTGGTGTCCTCTGTTTTTATTTGGCAATCCTATCAGTAAGGCTTTCCCTGACCACTTTATTTAAAATTGCAACTCCCATCTCAGCACTCCCCGCTTTTCTCTTTCTCCATAGCACAATATATACACAATGTATTTTACTTTTTTGTTTAGTGTCTGCACTCTACCACTGGAATATAAACTCCATGATACCAGGCTTTTTTTAACTTTTAAATGTAGGTTTAACATACATATAGAAAAGTGCACGCGTCGTTAGTATATCACTCAATGAATTACCTCAAAGTGAGCACACCTATATAACCACCCTCCAGGAGGGCGGAGATTTTTATTCTCAATGTATTTTCAATGCCTAAAATAGTACCTGACGCATAGTAGGTAATCAGCTAATATTTGTTGAATGAATCAGTGATGTAGCCTGTGAGGTAGGCATTCAGGTTACTTTTGTCCAAATAACTAGCGAGAGAATATATTGATTATTTATTGCTTGGTTCTTATCCCCCTGAAAAGCGTAATTTTTGATGAATTTGAATAGTGCAATTATTTAGCTATTCCCCTACTGTTGAACATTTTGGAGGTTTATGTTTGTGGTTTTATATATATCTGTTTTTTATCCTTAAACATCTTTGTGCATTAAAAATTAGTCCTCATTTCAGATTGTTTTCACAGACTGGTTTCCCAAAAGAGGAATACTAGGTCAAAGGGTGCGCCCCTCTCATTCAGACAGAGCACCCGCTGACAGTCAGTGGACCTGTCTGCTGAAGATGGCACATGGAAGGGACCAACACCATCGCCTGTGTTCCCTGCTTTGGAGAACAGCTAGCAGACCAGGTGGCGAGTGCCTGGTCGCTTCCTTGACATCATTCTTCCTGGTTGGTAGGGTGAGCAAGATGCCTCGGGGCTGAATGCCAGCTCCTCTCCTCATACTAGTTGCAGGACTTTGGGCAAGTCGTTCAACAGATTGCTGTTTTCTCTAGACAGTGATGGTAGCAGAGCCTGCGCGGGTACCACATGGGATGTAGTCTCAGGAGGTGGTAACTGCAGCTCTAGGGGCAGGTGGCCTCTGCTGCTCGAAGCTCACCCAGTCCCTGGTCCAGATCATTTGGTAGATGAGCTGACGGAGGCAAGGTGACCACTTCACTTTGGCCATGAAATACTTGTCAGGTGAATGAGGGTCAGGCTGTGAGCTTACAGGATAGGATTCCCACCTTCCCATTATGACCACTGGTATGCAGAGAAAGAGGGGTATTATCACCCCTTTCAGACAGATTGATTTGAACTGTGAGAGCACACCCTCTCAGCTGAGGCTGCCCTCGTCTTTCCTTGCTCATACACGGTACATCCATTTCTGTCACCTTCCCAGGAGAAAACAGATAACCGCATTACCCTTTTCTCACACCGGTCAGCTCTTTCCAGGATTGCTCCTATTCACGAAGAACTAACAGGTCCGTGAGTGTCTTGTGCGCGTTGAGAGTATGAGTTGTCTTGTGTAAACCACTGGTGAACATGACATTTACCACCTGGCTGCCAAGAAGAGGAGGCAGGGGTTTCTTTTCCCTTTTGGTGCTCTCACTACACCAGAAAGAATAGAATAGGTCGTTCATTCAGTTAATATTTATTACAAAGGGCCTCTGTGGGAGGAGGCTATTCTTAAACTCCACAAAGTACCCCTAACACCAAAGAGGAGTGGACAGGATGCTCAAGGGCACCTGGGGGGGCAGTGCCGTGGGGAGAGAGGAGGGGAGCGCGGGGGGGTGCGCGAGTTGGCATTTCTCTGCAGTCTCGTGTTTTATTTAAGCCATCCTCGCAAATTTGAAAAATTCCACTCTATAATACATCCATTTTATTTTAATATTAAAATGTTTTAAATGACCAGATTAATTATTTAACTTTTCCTCCCTGCTCTCCAGTAAAATCCATGCTCTGGGACGTCAAGCCATGGTTATTCAGTGGCTTGTAGTCATTGCAAGCCCCAGGCTGCTGGGAAGCAGAGAGAAATAGCTGTGTTAGACGCTCTCTCTGGGAGAAGTATCAGCGGTGACATAAAGTGACTGGAACATGTTCCTATCTAGAAGGACTAGCTGGGGTCTGTGCGCTCAGAGGACGGGCACAAAGCCCTGGGTTATGTATTCACTCGGTTGCAACTAGAGAAGCATCATAAAATTTTTAAACTTGCATGAATTCAAATGTACTCATTGGGGAAATTATTTTCTCGGTAGTGAGACTGGTTTTGCTTGTCAGTCCACTCAGTGAAAGTGAGTGAGTCGGGGATGAAATGGGAGCTAGGGATCTGCTTTTCCCACGAGAATATCCATTCTCAAGTTCCGCCTATCGGGTGACCCCTGCCGATTAGAAATTAAGTGTGCTCACCCACGTGTGTCTTCAGTAACCTGGTCCTCACATGCAAGCCTGGTGTGCAAGAGGAGAAGCAGCGGAGTGCTCTGACACGGGAGGGAAAAACAGCCACGTCGGATGCTGGCATGACACCTCCAAAGGGAATTTTCAAGGGTAGCTTTGACTAAACGTGGTTTTCACCTTTAGCCTCCCTGCTGGTTTTCTCCACACAGACACACTGTTGCACACACACTGTTGCAACTCCACCGTGCTAGGTGCTTTCCCTGAAATGACCTCTGGACAGCACCTCAGCTCAAGGACAAGGCAACAGTTGCCCAGAGAGGTGAAGTGGGAGCCCAGTGGTAGGACTTTCCAACCCCAGAGCGTACACTCATTCCATCGGGCCTTTCTGCTCCTACAGTTGTATTAAAATCTTTTAAATCACGAATTGCTCAAAAAGAAAAAAATTTTTTTTAATTTAAATAATCCCAACAGGGAGTTCCCTGGCAGTCCAGTGGGTAGGACTCGGCACTTTTACTGCCGTGGCCTGGGTTCAATCCCTGGTCAGGGAACTAAGATCCTGCAAGCCACACAGTGCAGCCAAAAAAAAACCCAACGGCATTTAGTCCAGACTTGCAGAGAACCAAGTTACAGGGTCTGCCTGTGCTTTTTTTGGCGACAGCAGTGAATCCTGGCTGCGCTCTGGCCTGAGCTGGAGAAGAACGGGCCGAGATTGGAGTGAGTTTTGCACCACATCCGTGACCTTCAGGCTGCACTCAGATAGCTGTTCCCCATGTGTGCGTCTGCCCCAGGGTGGGCTTGTGGGACAAGTGTGCGCCTGGATCTTGGGAGAAGGCATTACGCAGCATTCCAGCTGCCCGCTGGGGATTCTCACTGCTCCTGCTTTAGTAAAATGTGGCAGGTTGCCTGGCAACCCCCAGCTGGTGGGGATTTTTTTCTACCTACTTTAGGAGAAAGCCCTCTATCAGCTCTTGGCTGACTACTCAGGGCGGAGTAGGAGATAAACTTGGCTCTGAAAGATGACTTTCTCCTTTATTTTTCACACCTCTGCCTGAATCTTAACATTCGCTCTCTCCTCTGTTCTCATTTGTCTATCATTTAAAGGTAGAAGCTGGACAGTTTGCCTCCCAAATCAAGTCCTGAGGGGGATTCGTTACTGAAAACATGTTCTTTTTTTACATTAGTCAAAATTGTTTCATTTGTGAGTCAGACCTGTGGACTGTTTCACTGAGTGTGTTGTATATAGCCATGCACCTCCGTGCTGCTGATTTGGTTTTGACAGAAGGATCCAGTTGTAGCCTTAGAAGCAAGTGTGGCTTGTGCATTTCCTGTTGGTGAAGGCCTCTAACTGCTGCCCTAACCTGGTGCGGGACCAGTCTGTCTGTGAGTGCCCTGCAGAAACGTGGTTTGTGGAGCTTTGCAGCTCTGTCCCATGCAAGCTGCTATCAGATACTCATATTTTTCTTAATTGAAATCATAGCATAATGCTATGCAAAGGCAGGATAAGTAAATTCATTCATTAAACTTAAGTTTACATGCTTTAAAATGAGACTTTACTTATGTTAGAGGCATTAGATGTGGGACTGCAGAGTTATCATTTAAAGGGTGATAATATTTTTCTAGGGAAAAATAAAAGTAGAGAGTACTTTAAAATCCCTGAACGCTCCGTTATCAATCAGAAAGCATTCTGTGTTCTGCTCTACCGGTACATGACTTTCAAAAGTTATTTTTCAATTTCCCAATTTGTGTTAAGCATTTTGGTGTTGTCGGAAGCTCTTGAGCCATTGGGAATTTTAAGATGTAATGTTATAAAATACTCCAAAATACTTTAAAGCTGGGGTCCCCAGGTCCCCGGTCCTTGGCCTGTTAGGAACCGGGCGGCACAGTAGGAGGTGAGCAGCGGGCAAGTGAGCCAAGCTTCATCTGCCGCTCCCCATCGTGCCCCATCGCGCCCCATCGCACCCCATCACTCGCACCACCGCCTGAACCATACCCCCCACCCCACCCCCGTCCGTGGAAAAATTGTCTTCCATGAAACCAGTCCCTGGTGCCAGAAAGGTTGGGGACCGCTGCTTTAAAGTGTAGCAGTATAACAACACTTGCCACTGTATCCAGTTTCTTTTTTCATATAAGTGTTTTTAAATGTAACATTTGACTCTCTTTTTCTAACTAGTTGATTTTCCATTGGATGTCCAAACACACAAAAAGATCTACGTTTACTTCTCCTTAGGACGTAGAAAACAAAATGACTGTTCAGAACGATGTAGAGATCTTAACAACTTCAGACAAGAAAGCTGACCAATGCCAGTATCAATTAAAAAAGAAAATCTGCCTTATTCTCCTGCTGGCACAATATTTCACAGGTTCTTTACATGTTCAGGAGTGGTGAAAAACTTGTTACTTCTCTGAATTTGGGGAGTTGCCATCTTCTAAAAGCACTTCCTCACCGAATGGGAGAAGCTCACTCTCTGGCCGCCTCTCAGGCAGGCATGCCCTCCCCTCCCCCTTCCTCTCCCCGTCCCTCTCTTCGTCCCTCTCTCTGACCCTCTCTCCGTCCCTCTCTTCGTCCCTCTCTCTCTTATCTTTCCATCCCCCACTCTCCTGTGTATGTATGTGTTTGACACTGAGCTGCTTCAGCTGCTTTTGGCAGCTAAACGTGCTTGTGCCAGAGCCGAATGCTGCCTGTAGGTCTGACCACTGATGATGGCAGCGACCACCTCCCATAACAGGGAGACAGACTTAAGGATGAAGAAAATAAAGAGGTGGATTAGTCTTCCTAAACTCCTGAAGCCTATAGGGAAATGGTTTGGTGACTTAAAAGGAGAAAAATAATACAAGTGTAGAATGAATATGTTAAAAGCCAAGATGGGATGGGACTTTAAAAACCAAAGTAATTCTTACTCAGCTTTGTGCTGCCCCTTTGGCCTGTTTGGTGATCTGTAGGGTTTTACTGTGTGGTCTACAGACAGAACCCACCAGTGAAATAAATTAGTCGTTGGGCACATAGTGTCAGCAAAGGCAAAGAGTAAAACTGATGTGGAAAATAAGGCTAACTTCGTCATTCTTTCTTTATTTTCTCATTGGAGAAGCGTGTGATTCTTTCTGTATACTTTTCTGAAGTCAGACATTGCCGGTTATAATGAATACCTTGCATCGTCCCAAGGCAACCTGTGGTCTGAAGAGCAGATTTCGTTGCTTTTGTTATGAATCGATTCTCTCTCCATAGAGGCTGGACACAGTGCCAGTGAGGCTCCATGCAGGCACCAAGGAGGCTGGCCTGAGTGTTAAAGGAGGTTGTGTTGGCAATTTTTTCCTGACCTTTTTGGTGGTAACAAATCACATGCGGGGTGTCCTGGAGACACTGAAGAGGCGAGTCACATTTGATGTAGATTTCAGAGGGTTCCGCATCTCTAGATGTACTGCAGGGGTGGGGAGTGGGGAAGAGAACAAGGCAGGACTAGGAAGAGGGCTCTTTTCATAGGTAGCATCATGGTGCCATCATGAGAACCCTGAGAGGTTCCAGATTGGTAGCGTGGCAAAGAAGGGTTAACGAGAACCATAGACGGAGTTGTCTATATGGAATTTCTGTGACTCCTTCTTACTAGGTTGGGAGAGGCCACTTTGCTTCAGGGGACTGATACCCTCCTTCCCAGGGGTAATGACTCACCCTGCAGGTAAGATAGCTCAGCCCTGGCTGATAAAGGCCTGTCATTCTCATTCTCTCCCCAGGTCCCCTCCTTCCCTCCTGGGTTTCAGTTGGTTAATGAATAAGCCTAGTCATGAGCTGTAAGTAAATTCTTTTATCAAATGAAAACCACATCAAAACATCCACAGAGAGACATTTAATGAAAGTGTAAATATTGCAGTACAGCATCTCCCGTATCTGGTTGGCTTATACACAAACAGACTTTAAGCTTTTCACCTATTGAAACCTTTAAGTCTGAAAATATGCTGCTCTGTGAGGCTTTTTGTAAACATGGTCTTGGGACGTGGAGAAAAGTTGGTGCATTTATGTGTTATCACAATAGCACTAATATTGTGGCAGATTTAATGCTTCATAAACAGCTCAAACTGCCAAGGATAACAGTCCAAAAGTGTTGTCTTGGTGTATGTGGGGACATTTATATTTGGTGTATATTTGTGTTTGGCATCTGAAACATCGCTAACGAGAACCAGTGAACCCTTCTTAACTCTGACTGCAGACCCGGCCACTACCTCGAGCCAGCAGTTCAGTTTACACACTGGCTCTGGTTGGTGAATAGGTTGTGTCCTCAAAGTTCTTTTGTTGATTAACCTTTTAGAACACAAAGCGCATTGTCGCACAGAAATGCCACTTTGAATGGTGGGTGTCAGTGAGCTGTGGCTTGTTTCAAACTTCGAGTCATGGCCCATCAGTGGGTCAGAAAATCAGTGCTAGTTGATGCCAGAATAAAAAAGAAGAGAGAAAAGAAACAGAATAGGAAACATCAGAGTGGGTTGCCTAGAAAAGATAGGTCTTGTTTGGTGACACTGTTGCAACTTAAAACCTACTGGACACTGTATGCCTTTAGAGCGTGAAAGGTACCCGTGTAGGGGGAGGTTGTATCAGCAGTGGGTTAAATCTGGCCATTTTCCACCGTCCAGCACTGTGATGTCAGGCAAGGGGCTTAACCTATCTGGGTCTCTGTTTTGTCATACTCAAAATAGGGCTGTTTTGTAGAGGTACGATTAGAGATGAAAGAGTATATGTTAGGATTAATATATTAGGATATTATAGAACATATGGTAATATATTAGGATTAGAGCTAATACAGCATCTGGTGCATGGTAACCCCTCTGTAAACCATGATTATTATTTATTTGTACTCCTTTGTGATATATGTAGACCTTAAAGATACTGTTATAAAATAGTATAACTAAAACATGTACTGTTTAGTCTTCCCTAGAGTACAATTTATTCAGTGTTCGTGACATTTAGGATCTGCCATTTCGCACATTCTAGGAGGAGATCTTTGATTTTACTTTAAATTATTCCTGTGTAGTTGAGACATCAATCTTAATTTTTTCCCATGAAGTGTGAAGAATGTTGCAAATTGCCTTAGGTCTTTCAGCTGTCTGTCAAGTTCGTCAAGACCGTTAAGTATGGAATTGCTTCCCAGCTCCCTATTTTGAGTTGTGTGTTTTCGTCTTTATTTAAAAAAACAAAAAAAGGTATTCTCTGTCTTTTTTTTTAAGTGACTCTCAATTCTAAACTTTTTGGAACTCCATCTGCTCCTGTTTGACTCCATCATAAAGTCATTCTGACCTCCTGCACATCACTACCCCATCTTTTAAGGAGCTATGTCAGCATTTGTGAAAACCTTTTTTTGTCTGGCTGGGGTTTCGAGCAGCTGCTGTGTTGCCAGCTTTGAGGGGCAGGTGAAGAGCGTCGTGGGAAGCCTGGCGTCACAGTCAGGGAGGTGAAGATCCAAATCCAGCTCTGCCAGTTCATTATCTTGGCCCTCTGCAGGTTACTCAGCCTCCCTCAGCCTCTGTTTCCGTGTCTGTAAAAACAGAGTTCCTGCCCACCTTGTGGGGTTGCTTTGAGGAGAAAAAGAGCACGGGTGGATTGGTGACTTTGCCTAGAAGGCCGCTGTCTCCAGCTGGGTCCTCGTAAGTCACAGCTCCGCAGCCTTTTCTGCCCTTCCTGTCCTCCCGGCCTCAGCTCTGCGGCTCTCAGGAAGACCCACCCCCTTCACCCAGGAAACAGCCGGCTTCCAGGTGGGGCTTCCTACCCCAGATTCATCAAGCTCTGCACCTGGTCCTCCCTTCTCTCGGAAGTGGGGCCCCACACATGTGCTCTGGGCCCCGTTTCCTCTCCAGGCCTTTCGCTGTCCCTTATCCCCAGGCCCACCTGCTGCTTCTTTCCAACAGTGAGAAAACCTGCCGAAGCTAATCCATCTTTTCAAAAGGACTCCTAGATCCCAGTTCCCTTTGCTCCCCATGATTTCTTTCCTTTTACAGATTCCAGTGGTCTGGATTCATCACCCTAGCCATCGTGCCCTCTCATTTAGCTGAGGTCCCTGGTGACCTCCGTGCCATAAAGCTCCTGAGCCCTTGCCTCCTCTTGCCTGGTTGCTCAGTACGTTGACCCATCCTTCCTTCCTGGGCTCCGCAGCCCCAGACTTTCTAAGTTAGTCACCTCCTCTTCGGCCCACAGCGTCCCAGGCTCCCCTGCCTGCTCCCCCCGCCCCATCTATAAGGTGATTAAATGTTCGCTGTTCCTCAGAGTTCCACGAGGACTTCTTTTCTTACTCCATGCCTTCTCCATTCCCATTCCTGTTTTCCCCTTCAATTGCAGTGATCTTGTAGAAACACACATCAGATCACTCTCGCACCCTCCTGGTGACTAAAACCCCATGGTGGCTCCCTCTGCACTTAGCCGGAGCCCTCGGGGGCGTGTCCATCATTCCGGCTTCACCTCAGGTCCTCCCCGGTCCGTCTTTAGTCTCCACTGTTAAGGTCGTGTTTCAGTTCCTCAGTCAAGACTGTGTCTCCTCACTCAGATAGGTCACTCCGTGTTCCTTCTGCCTGGAACACGCTTCCCTACCCCCAGTGTCTTTGACACTGTCTGCTCTCCCAGCCTTCAGTCTCAGGAAAGGCTGAATGTCTTTTCCTTAGGGAAACAGTCTCTGTGTCCTGGGCTTGACCAGCTAGCTCCCGCTGGAAACTCCAGAGCGCTTTTCTAACCCTCAGCACACGTGTGAGGCTCTGTGCCCTGTCCTTCCCTCCCGGCGAATACAAGGACCAGGTCCCTGATTCAGCCCCAGTTGCCCATGCATAGAAGATGGTGTGTTTGTTCATGAATGAATGGAGAGATGAATAAATGAACAAGTGAGAATTTCATACATTAGTGTCTGTGTTCACAAACAGGTGGAAGGGTGAATAAATGAACAAGCGAGAACTAAATACATTTGTTTGTAAAGCAGTCAGCACAGCTCTTATATATAGTAAGTACTCAATAAATGGTAGCTTTATTTCTTCTTAATCGACTTTTCAGCTGGGAACCATGAAAAGAAAAAAGAAAAAAAAAAAAAAACCACCCAGGCTGGTTAATGCGAGCAGTGCTCCTTGGTGACACCCTTCAGTAAAAGTGGAGGCAGGTGGCAGAGGCCGTGGGAGCGAGAGCTTAAGCAGCAGCTTCTTCCCACAGTCAACCTCTTGCTCCTCCTCGTGCTGAAATCATCCTTTCTCACCTCGATTCCTGCCTCCCTGCTGTTCCTTTCCTCCTCCTCTAGATTGTAAGCTTCTTCCGGGCAGGGACCGTCTCTTCCCTTCCTCCACGCGCCGGTGCCCAGCACAGTACCTGGAGCCAGTGTTTGTGGGATGAATGAATGAGATGCATGTTTCAGAAGCGGACTGTGGTGTTGCCAGGAGAGTTAGTGAAAATTAATTGACTAATTTTGGTCTCAGTTCAATTTTTAAAAATTATAGTTCAGACTTTTTGATTTTATACTTGTCCAGTATGGTTGACGTATCGGTTCCTGTATTTTCCACTTTATTTCCACGTTTTTGCGTGGGAAAGACCCCAATTCTAAACGATAGCAGTATCGCGTGAGCTTTGCAGACTCAGGTCTGTGAGGCCCCCCTCACTTCTCACCCCCCAGTGTGTGATGAGCTCTACAGCTCGCTGAATCTGTCTCGCTGTAGAATATCTTATGTGGCTTAGACACCGTTCTTTTAGTCTGAACTATATGTTTTGTGATCTAACAGCCATAGCCTCGTTGCTTAGGCACCTACCATGTGCCAAGCCCTGTACTGAGAGCTCTGCGTACGTACTCTCTGCCCTTCCTAATAGCTTTCTGAGGTAGGTAGATATGCCCGTTTTATGGATAAAGAAAGGGAAGCCCAGGGAGGCAGGTGACTTGCCTCAGGCAAGTTAAGATTGGGGCAGGATTTGAACCTAGGCCACTGTGGCCTCGGAATCTGTGGTTTTCCCACTTGACTTCGTTGCCTCCCTTTGCGTAGATTTTAAGTAAATGTCACCATGTCTACATGTCAGCCTTTGTCCAGTTTGTGGAGAGTGTTTTCATCTCCACTTCTTTGGCTTTTTTTTTTTCTGCTACACCGCATGGCTTGTGGGATTTTAGTTCCCCAACCAGGGATCGAACCTGGGCCCTCGGCAGTGAGCGCGTGGAGCCCTAACCACTGGACTGCCAGGGAATTCCCATCCACTTCCTTGGCCTTAATTAGAGACCGTGAGGTGAAATGAGGTGTGGGAGCCGTGAGCAGACTGAGGGGGTGACGTGGAGGGGGCACGGAGTCGTAGGCGTGACTTGTATGTGGCAGAACCAGGACGGGACCCACTTCCTCTCTGGGCGCCTGTTGAGTTTGCTCTGGTCCTTATCCGTCACAGGGCTCACAGCAGCTGCCCGCACGGTGCCAAGCACCCAGTGCCGGGGGGTACGGGCCCGGTTCTGTGAACGCTCAGCCGTTCTTGCTCTCATACTCTGTCCTTCACATCTTTTGCTCCCCTTGGCCTTAGTGCATTTGCTTTCCTGAGTGTCTCCTATGTGTCAGGTGCTGTGATAGAGGCTTGGGGAAAGCAGACGTGAATGAACCCAGCTCCCTTCTGCCTCTTACTCCATTATTTCCGCTGTGCTCGTGACAGCGCTTGGATCTCTTTCATGTGCCTGAGTTTTCTTCACTCTTTAGCCTTAGTACTTTATTTTTTTATTTCTATTTATTTTTTTGGCTGCGGTGCAAGGCTTGTGGGATCTTAGTTCCCCGACCAGGGATCAAACCCAGGCCCTCAGCAGTGAAAGTGCGGAGTCCTAACCACTGGACCGCCAGGGAATTCCCTAGCCTTAGTACTGTACAAACAAACAAACAAGCAACCCTTTATTAGGTAAGTATGCAATGTATGAAGAACAAGGGACAAGGAATCACAAGCCCTGGGTCCTGACCATGTGCCCGGGGCAGGTGCATTGGCCTCGCCGAGTCTGCTGTCAAGGGCCGTTGCCATTTCTTTCCCAGCGTTGCCGTGAGGCTCAGGTGTGGCAGTGTGCACGGACTGCTCCTGCCCAAGGGAGCCTGCCCTTCAGAGTCAGAGCCAGCTTTTCTTGTTTCCAGCCCAGGGCTCTTCATCTGCTGAGCCACCGTTCCTCATGGAATTTTTCACTGAAGATGCTGTGAATATGTATCCTGGTTCTGGCTTTCTTCTCTTGAGTAGAAACAAGCTGACAGTAGGTACAAAAGCTGTGTTTCTTTCCTCCTTCCACAATGTCAGAGGAAATTGCTGCCAAAGTACCATGGTAGAGCCCAGGCGCTACACAGATGAATAAGCCATGGTCCCTTCCCCCAAGAGCGCCTGGGTAAACGTGGGGAAAGAGTCAGCGTTGAAGTGAGGGCCGGACCAAGCTAAAGGCCCTGACGTCCTCTAGCAGGTTTGCACTTTATCTTGAAGACTCTGCAGGGTTTTATAGAAGAGGATGGACTGGCAAGGGTAAAATAGGGCTGTCATCTCCTGGGCGGGCTCGCGCACTCTCACCTCTTGGGCACCCTGGAAATAGCAGTACTGCACGTGCTTCTGACAGACCGCCAATTCCTGTGTGCACCTTAGTATCCGCCTAGTTCCTTGGGTGGGTTGAGGGGAGGTACACCCAAGATCAGTTTTTTTGAACACAGGCAAATGTTACTAGTGACCGTTATCAGGGTTGAGTGTTTTTGTAAAGTTAGTTCTCTCGTAGAATCCGAGATAAAACCCTCCATTCTCTCTCTGGTAAAAGTAAAAAAATGGTCATGCTGTTGAAAACCCAAAGTTGATCAAATTATATGGAATGTGAGAAAACTTCTGAATCTGGTATGTTCACATGTAAATAAACAAGCAAACACAAAGCGATGTTTGGTGCCCTCCTGGTGTGGGGTGAAAACCCAGAATGAGGGCACAGTGGTGCAGGGCCCCAGGCTGGCGGCTGAGGGAGGGGTCAGGAGAGGTCATGAAGGGTGTCAGAAGTGGGCACCGTAGAGCATTAAAGCACACGTTGGTGGGTAGGGTGTAGGGTTTGAGTCTGCAAAGCTGGCAGAGGCCACTGTCAGCACACGTCACTTCGGGTGGGCGCTTAACATACCAGGTTATCACGGAGAGATTCCTTCTGCTTTTTACATAACTGTTGTATGGAGAGGTGGACAGACTCTGAGTCTCTTGCAGACAGAGGCATTTGTCTGTGTTAACTCTAAATGACACGGTCTGGGACCCTTCCAGTGCACATGGTGTCATGAAAAGAATGTAGCTTTGGTTTGGATCCCAACACTTGTCATCTTTGAGACCTTGAACTAGTCACTTCTTCTGAGCTTCAGTGTCCTTATCTATAGAGTCAGGATAATCCTTACAGGATTTTTCCATACATGACAGAATAAGTAACCAATAAATATTTCTCCTTCTTGTAACCATTGGATTGATAAGCATTATAGGTAATTCCCTTAGAAACTGACTGAGAACCTGATGTTGGCTGAGGGTAGCCACTGCAGAAAATGCAGGACTAACGGTGTGTGACTGCTTCTGAAGTTTCCTGATGCTCCCCCCACCCCACCCCCTCCAGCAGTTGCTGCAGTAAAGTGATTGCAGCCGCTTAATAACCAGGCTGCACAAATGTCCTCAGCCTCCCTTGGAAGGGCTGAGAAGCCTGGCGTTTCAGCAGCTGTGATTGTTTGCAGCACACGAACCATTCAGGGACACCTCCTTATCACTGAAGACACTGAAACTGGAGTAACTCTTACCTCGTCTTACAGAGCCCTTCTAACTTAGTCTCAGAAATGGCCCTTAGGAGTTGGACAGTGTAAAACAACAGCAAAACTAAACAATTTCTTTAAAATGTCATGAACATCTGTGAAACCACCACTCAACCAAAGAGCTAAAATATTGTTAATAAATTACATTTACCTGTTGTTCCTCCCCATCCCATCCCCCCTATCCCCTGTGGGTGGCAGTCACTCTTCTGAAAGTCATGCTCATCATTTTCTTGCTTTTTTGGTTCTCTCTCTCTCTTCCTCTCTCTCTCCCCCGCTCTCTCCTTCCCCTCACCTTCCCCCCATCCCCCTTCCCCCTCCCTCTCCCTCTCCCTTTCCCTCTACAGATCTACAAAATGATATCTTATTGTGCTCCTAATTTGCCTTTGCCTGAGGTTGAGCAACTCTTTATATAATTATTGGCGTTATATGCTCCCTTTTCTGTAAAACGATATGAATGCTTTTCGTGTCTTTTGCCCATTTTTCTGTTAGGTGTTCTCTTAACTGATTTGTAGGCATTTTTATGTATTCTGGTGCTAATCCTCCATCAGTTGTATGTGTCACAAATATCTTCTCCCAGTGTGTAGATTGTCTTCTCTCTCTTTAAAGTGTCTTCGGGTGGACAGAAGTTTTCGTATTAATGTAGCCAAACTTATTGATCTTTTTTTTAATGCTTAACATTTTTTGTATCTTCATAAATTCTTTCCTACTTCAAGCTCCGGAAGATATTCACTTCTATTTTCTTTTCAAGTTTTCAAAGTTTGCTTTTGACATTTAAGTGCTTCATCCATCTGGAGTTGATTTTTTGGCCTGGTGTGAGTAAGAATCCAATTTCTTTTTTTCTTCCTGTGGATAAACAATTTTTCCAACTTTTCCTTTTGCACAGTGTCATGCTGCCTCTGTCAAAAATCAAAGTTTCACAGATGCATAGGTCTGTTTCTAGGTTCTTCTGTACCACTGGTCAGTTTGTTTATCTCTGTCCCATTACTACACTGTCTTAAGTACTACAGGTTTACAATAAGCTTTTTTAGCTATCAAGGCAAGTCCCCCTTCCTTATTCTTCTTCAGAAATGGGCTATCATTGGCCATTTGTCTTCCCTTTAAAATTTGGAATCAACCTTTCAAATTCCACAGAATAATTGAGGTGTAATTTATATACAGTGAAATATACACTGTTCTGTTGCCCAGGTCTTCATCTTAACAAATGCACATCATCATGTAACCTCCACCACAATCAAGATACAGGACAGTTCCATCACTCCCAGAATTCCCTCATCCCTTTGGCGGTTGACCTCCTCCCCCAGTCCCTGGCTACCACTGCTCTGTGTTCTGTTGAGATTTTTTTTTTTTTTAATCTCATTTAAAATTTTTTCATTGTTTTATTAAAACGTTGGAATTTTTTAAACTGAAACTGCATTAAATCTAGAGGTAAATTTAGGAAGGACTCTACGTCTTATGTTAAGTGTTCTTGTCCATGAACATTATGTATCTCTCAACTTAGTTGGAGAGATTTTTTGCTTGACAGTAATGGAAGGGTCTACATTTTTAGAAAAAAAACTCAACATTTTAAGTAGTTCTTTAAAACTCCTCTAAAGGAAGCATTTTATAAGATAATCGTCCATCTAAATGGACACATAAATATACACAAATATATATCAGACTTGTGGCGGTGTTATGTTTTAGAAAAAAGTCACGTCTTGGTTCCAAACCAGCCTTGATGCTCACCCTATGAGACCATAAGCAAGCTGCTCGGCTCCCCTGATGCCCAGTCTCTTCATCTGTGTGATGACTAGAACATCTCTTCCTCATGGGGTGGTTGTGAAGATTAAATGCACAAAGTGTCGAGACAGCGGACCCGGCACAGTGAAGCCATGGGTGGGTGAGACTGTGGGAGAGGAACTGCTCTCACTCACCCACAAGGAACCAGGAAGGGCCTTCACCGTGTTTGGTTTTGCAGCGGCTTTCACAGAGTGGCACGGCCGAAAGATGGCCTTGAATCATTTTCCTGACAAATTTGGAAAAGGTTAGTGTTACCAAGCTGCCTGCGCCACGCTGCTTCTGACAGGCGAGCTGGAATCACTGGAGGACACAGCTGACAGCCAATTCATTTTGCTGATTCATCCATTAGAAGGGTGGCTCTGGGCCAGAGCTTGGCTTCCAGATTAAAGGCCGAGAGCTGCAAAGCTGCTGGGACTTGAAGGAATGCTGGTAAATTATTGCCATGTGAAGGCCAGCCGTGGAAAGTGGATTGTTATTTGTTTCCCCCTTTAACTGATCCTAATTCCAAATGTGCTCAGATAAATTCCCCACCATGGTTAGGGAATTTTTGAAACATTTGTCCATGGGGCTGAGAGCTAAATTACTGGAAACAATCAGATGCTGTTAAGTAGATCATCTTGGCTCCTTTATGACCCTATCATCACCTCTGCTTTCAGGAGGAATGTTGACTCAAGCCTACTCCTTTACTTGGTAATCCAAATTAAACTCGAGAGAGACATTATTGCACATGTCATCCCTGTGGGGCACACTTCAGAATCAACCTGCCTGAGTAAGGAATGAAACTTAAAGAGGAAAATCCAGGAGATGCTCATTTGCCAACGATCGGGACAGAATAATCATGTAGAATCTGTGGGTTCTCATGTATCGCATTAATAGATGAACCTGTTTTAGTAGGTAGTCTCAAGCTTACAGGAAACTGCATAAAGCTTGCATGTGACAGGGTGAGCTCAAGAGGGTGGAAATTGTGTCTTGTTTTACCAAATATCTAGCATCGTCCCTGGGACAGACACCCAGTGAGCAGCTGCTAGACAGAGGCACGGATGGTTGATGTTTGTTGGGTATACAGATTGTGGGGCGGTTAGATAAATGAGCCAAGAAAGTCAAAAGTGTAGTCCGTTGAAAGCAAGAAGAGTAACTGTCCTGAGGAGTAAGATTTTAAAGAAAGAATCCTGTTTCTGTGGTTCTCTGATCTGAGTGACTTTGGTCGATAGTGTATCTGCAGAGCTGGGTACTTTCTGTTTCCCTCCTTCTAGTGAGTCAGAGCCTATGCTGTTTTGAGCTCACATTTCACTAACTCAATCTACTTCCTTGGGATAATGTGAAAGTTCTTTAATACCCTTAGGGTTGTTTTCTTTTCTTTTCTTTTTTTCCTGTTAAACTCTAGAGTGAATATTTGAAAAGTACAGCAAACTTCTTATTAAAAAAAAAATTTTTTTTTGAATTTTATTTTTTTATACAGCAGGTTCTTATTAGTTATCCATTTTATACATATTAGTGTATATATGTCAATCCCAATCTCCCAGTTCATCCCACCTCCCCACCCCCACGCCACTTTCCCCCCTTGGTGTCCATACGTTTGTCCTCTACATCTGTGTCTCTATTTCTGCCCTGCACACTGGTTCATCTGTACCATTTTTCTAGGTTCCACATATATGCGTTAATATACGATATTTGTTTTTCTCTTTCTGACTTCACTCTGTATGACAGTCTCTAGGTCCATCACGTCTCTACAAAGGACCCAGTTTTGTTCCTTTTTATGGTTGAGTAATACTCCAGTGTATATATGTGCCACATCTTCTTTATCCATTCGTCTGTCGATGGGCATTCAGGTTGCTTCCATGACCTGGCTATTGTAAATAGTGCTGCAATGAACATTGGGGTGCATAATAAGAGTGGGTGTCTTTTCTTATTTTTCTTTTTGTTGTTTTATTTTGCTTTGCTCTTTAGATGGCTAAACATTTAGGGCATGACATTCTATAAACTCCTATTGTGCTGAGAAGTTTTAGGCAGATCTGGTCCACTTGGAGTGAAGATGAAAGTGTCAGGGGCTGGGTATGTGGGGAGTATCTGCCTCTCATCCAGTTGTCTTTCCCTGTGGTTTAAGGTCTCTGAAGTACTGGAGTCCCTTGTCCAGTTCTGGTGTGTCCGTCACCTCTTGCTGCATTCTACCATGCTTCATTTACATAATATTTACTGGGAACTACTCTGATCCAAGAACTTTGCTACAAGTGGGTATACTCTATTTCAGACGTCACGGTGCTTTTGCAGCTGCCCGGGTCCCAAGTCTGGCAGCCCCTGCCAGCATGGCCCAGCCCTTACGGTCTTGCTGCTAGTGTGGGTAATAACCAGTGGAAGTGATAGTGGGCCGGGGAGTGTGTGCTCACACTGCAGAAGCTGGAGCCAGCACATGGGGGCCCAGCCTCCCGTTTTCTGTGGGTCCTCACTCCCAGGCCACTTGCACGTTCCATCCCCCACCCTCCGAGAAGGAGGCAGCAAGACGGACCCGGCCTTAGTCAGGCATTAACACCAAAGAGGGAACAAGCTCTAGTTTTCAAGGACTCCTGCCAGAGGCACATTACAGAGAATTAGCAGGCTTTCAAAGCAGAAGGAGAAGAGGCAGGTCTCAAGTACTGTGGGAATATCTTGAATCTGCAGAGTCCAAAGTGAAGTGCGGAAGTGTGACCTTAGGGTCGAAGCAGCCTGGTTTTGCCGCCCAGCACTGCCGCTGGCCCACGGTACGGCCTGCAGTAATCCCCCCGACCTCTGTGCACCTGCTTTCTCATATTCAATAAAGCCAATTCTGCCTTGCAAACGCATTGTGAAGATAAGACATGATGTACGCAAAGCACCGGACGCAGACGTATGGTAGACCTTCGGTGTTCGACACGGTGATCAGCACTGCTGCCAGCATTGCTTTTCTTGTCCTCTTTATTTTTAACAGAATAAGTGAGGGTTTGCAGTTTTCCCTTAGTGGTTTTGTTTTGTTTTTCATTTTCTTACTCTGAAAAGGAGTAATTTTCAGACCATAATGTTACCTGCAAATATTCCAAAAATTAACGTTTTGCTTACATCATTCTGGTTATTTAATAGTTCACAGAGCATTTTCACACTGTGAGGGAGATTGAGGAGCAGTGACCGTCTTTTCTCCAGGTGAGAAAACTCAGATGTGGAGAGCTGATGGGACATTCCCAAGGCCACCTGGCTTCTAAACGTCGAGCGGGGTTGGGAGTGCAGACCTCACCTCAGGGCTCCTTTGACTCCCTCAGGCCATCTTTCCAAAGTGACATCCTGGGGCTAGGCCAGACTCTTTGATAAGGATTTTTTCTTTTCCTTGTAGCTGTCAATACCAGCAAATATGCAGAGAGCTATCGGATCCAGACCTATGCTGAATATGTGGGGACAAAGCATGAGGAGAAGCAGATCAAGAGAAAGTGGACAGAAGATAGTTGGAAGGAGGTTGAGAGAAAGCGGTTAAACACGCAGTGCATCTCCTATGCTTTGCAGAATCACTGTTACCAAGCCAATAGGTAAGAGTTCTTGGCTGTCGATTTGAAAGGGCAGCGTCGTTCTAGCAAAGCTGTTCTTGCTGCTTCTTATAGGACTGTAAGTAGTAAATCTGACTTGTGAGAGAGACTTTTTTCTAACTTTTCAAATAATATCAGAAGTTACTACTCCATTAATTCCTTCTGTGCTATATAGACCATTTCAGTTAACATTCACAAAACCCTGATGAGACAGAGAAGGGGATACATCTTACTCCCATTTTAAGGGTGAAGAAACAGGGGCTCTATGACTTGCCCACCATTCAGTAAGAAAGCCAGGGTCAGAGGTGAACTCTTCCGTCTGATCTCTTCCTCTTCCCAGGCTGCCACGTTGCTTCTGGCTGAGCTTCTGAACCCCTTTCATATCCCATGTAGACACTGCACCACATGCCTGCTGTAGAAAGAGAACTTGATACACACTTCCTTTACTTACCTGTATTCCTACTTTCAGAAGATAAATGCTGGTGATATTTTAGAATCTTTGTGAAAGTCTAAAACATAGGTATAGGGCTTCCCTGGTGGCGCAGTGGTTGAGAATCCGCCTGCCAATGCAGGAGACACGGGTTTGAGCCCTGGTCTGGGAAGATCCCACATGCCGCAGAGCGGCTGGGCCCGTGAGCCACAATTGCTGAGCCTGCGCGTCTGGAGCCTGTGCTCCGCAACAAGAGAGGCCGTGATAGCGAGAGGCCCGCGCACCGCGATGAAGAGTGGCCCCCCGCTTGCCACAACTGGAGAAAGCCCTCGCACAGAAACGAAGACCCAACACAGCCATAAAAAAAAAAAAACAAAAAAAAAAAACATAGGTATAGAAAACGGGTGGGGGGGGGGGCGGAGTTCCTTATAGAAAATTGTAAAGCAGAGAGAAGTGTGAATTAACAAAGAAAAAATTAGCCATAATCCCACCACCCAGAAGCAACCACTGTTAATATTTTGGATTGCCCTCCCTACTTTTTAAATGGTTTTTTAGAGATTTTAAAAATTGAGTTATAATTAACATACCTCATATTATAACATATAATAAAATGTACAGATCTAAAATGTTTAGTTCAAAGAGTTTTAACAGTTACATATACACAGGTGACCACCACTGAAAGCAAGATGCAGGACATTTCTATCTCCTGCCTCAAAATTTTGTTGTGCCCCTTTTCAAAGCAACTCCAAGCCCCCACTGTCCTAAGCAACTATTTCAAATTTCTATCACTGTGGATTAATTTTGATTATTCTTGGAATTTATAAAAAATGGAATCACTTGGTATTATGTTTGGCTTCTTTCATTTAACCTGTTTTTGAAATTCATCCTTAATGTTGTGTGTATCAGGAGTACGTTAATTTTTTTTTTAATAAATTTATTCATTTATTTATTTTTGGCTGCGTTGGGTCTTCCTTGCTGTGCGTGGGCTTTTTCTAGTTGCGGTGAGCGGGAGCTACTCTTCGTTGCGGTGCGTGGGCTTCTCATTGTGGTGGCTTCTCTTGTTGTGGAGCATGGGCTCTAGGCACGTGGGCTTCAGTAGTTGCGGCGCTCGGGCTCTAGAGTGTAGGCTCAGTAGTTGCTCCGTGGCATATGGGATCTTCCTGGACCAGGGCTTGAACCCGTGTCCCTTGCATTGGCAGGCGGATTCTTAACCACTGCACCACCAGGGAAGCCCAAGTACGTTAATTTTTATTATTCAGTATTACTTCATTGTATGAATATACAGCCTTAACCTGTTCTCCTGTTGGTGGACATTTGGATTGTTTCCAGGTGGGACTATTATAAATCAGGCTGCTATGAACATTTCTATAAAAAATTTTTTGTGGGCATATGTTTTCATTTCTGTTGAGTAAATATCTAAGATTAGAATTGTTGGTTCTTAGGATAGATGTATGTTAAACTTTATAAGAACAACTGAACAGTTCTCTAAAGTGGATGTACCATTTTATACTCCCCCAGTATTATATGAAAGTTCCAGTTGCTCCACATCCTTGACAACACTTAGTGCTGTCAGTCTTTTTTAGCCATTCTAGAAGATATAAGATGATACTGCATTGTGATTTTAATTTGCATTTCTCTTGTTGACCACCTTTTTGTGTGCTTCTTGACCATTCAAATACCTTCTGCTTGAGGTGGATATTTAAGTCGCTTGCCCATTTTCTAATTAGGTTGTTTGTCTTTTTACTGTAGATTTGTAGGTGTTCTTTTATATATTCTGGATACACATCCTTTGTGCTGCAGATACATTTTTTGAGTCTGGGGTAGTATATTCATTTTATTAGTGATGTATTTTGATGAGCAGATATTTTTAATGTTGATGAAGTCCTGTTGACTTTTTTTTGTTAATGGTTAGTGGGTTTTTTCCCCATTCCAAAACTTTGCCTACCTAAGGTTACAATGATTTTCTAGAAACCTTTCTTCTAGAAGGTTTATAGTTTTAGCTTTTACATTTAAGTCTGACCCATTTCAAATTAATTTTGTATGAGATAGGAGTCAGGGTTTAGTTTTTTCCATATGGATATCTAGTTGTTCTGGCAACATTTGTTAAAAAGACTTTTCTTTCCTTGTTAAATTAACTTGGCACTTTTGTCAAAAATAAATTGACCATGTATGTTTAGATCTATTTCTGGACCCTTCTGTTCCACTCATTTTTATACTATTCTTATGCCAATACCACACTTTCTTTTTTCTGACTTTATAGTAAGTCTTAAAATCAGGTAGCATAAACCCTCCAACATTGTTCTTTTTCATATTGTTTTGACTATTCTAGATCCTTTGTATTCCACATAAATTTTAGAACAATCTTGTCTTTCTTCACTAGACCTGTTTTATAGTTTTTACTGTAGAAGTCTTATATGTCTTATGTTAATTTTTCCCTAAATATTTATCTTATTTATGCTATCAGAAATGGAATTGTTTCTTAAGTTTCATTTTCAAATTGTTTGCTGCTTCTCTATAGACATATAATTAATTGTTGTATATTGACCTTGTATCCTGCAACGTTTTAAAATTCACTTATTCTGATAGGTTGGGTTTTTTCTTAATATTCTGCAGAGTTTTTAATTTACACAGTTTTATTTCTTTTCCAATCTTTATGTCTTTTATTTCTTTTTCTTGCTTTATTGTACCAACTAGCACCTTTGATATATTGTTAAAGTGGGAAGAGTAGATATCCTTGCCTTCCTTCCAGTATTAGAGAGGGGAAGTTAGTTCAGTGTTTCCCCTTGAACTATAATTCTTAGGTTGTCCATACAAGTCTTTTTTCAGGATGAGAAAGTTCCCCTCCATTTCCAGTTTGCTAAGACTTTGTATCATGAATAGATGTTGGATATTTTCAGATGCTTTTTCTGTATCTTTTAAAATTGTCATATGGTTTTTGCACTTTATAAGTATTTTGCATGACATTGATTGGTTTTTGAATGCTTAATTGGATTTGCATTCCTGGGAGAAATTCCACTGGGTCATGATGTATTATCCTTTTTACATGTTGGATTTGAATATATTGTTAAATATTTTTTTATCTTTGTTCATGAGGATGAGGAATATTAGATTGTAATTTTCTCTTTTTTTACATCTTTGTCAAGTTTTGTTTCAGGATTATGCTGACCTCATAAAACTAGTATAGTTAAGAAGTTCCTCTTCTATTATTTTGTGACAGTGTGTATAGGACTTTTTTTTTTCTTCCTAAATTATTGGTTGGGTTTACTAGTGAAGACATCTGAGCATAAGAGTTTTTTATGGAAAGGTTTTTGATTATGAACTCAATTTCTTTAATAGATATGGGACTATTTAGCTTTTCTGTTTCTTCTTGTATCACTTTTAGTAATTTGGTTTTCCAAGGAATATTCCATTTTATTTAAGTTGTCAAATTTGTTAGCATAAAATTATTAGCTCAAAATACTCCCTTATAATTTCAGTATCTGTAGGATCTATAGTTATGTCCCTTTAAAAATTCCTAATACTAGTAATTTGTGTTTTCTCTCTTTTCCTTGCTAGGTGTTTATCAATTAATTCTTTCTAAGAACAACTTTTAACTTCATTGGTTTTTCTCTATTATATTTGTATCTTGCTTTTTCATTTATTTACACTCTAATTATTTCTTCTGCTTATTTGAATTTAATAGTTTTGGATTTAATATGTTATTCTCCCATTGTAAGGTGGGAACTTAACTCCTCGATTTTATGTTTCTTCTTTTCTAGTGAATTTTCCTTTAGTGTTTGCTTAACTGCATTCTACATATTTTGATGTGTTGTCTTCTCACTGTCATCTATTACAAAATATTTTCTAATTTCTCTTGTGCTTTCTTCTGTAACACATGAGTTATTTAGAACTTCTTTGATAATTATTGAGACTTATTTTATGGACTGACATGTGGTCTGTCTTGGTGCATGTTGTTCTGTGTGGACTTGAGTGAGTGTGATATTCCATTAATATCATTTTAAGTTATGTTGGTTCATGGTTTTGCTCAGCTCTTCTATATCTTTACTGATTGTGGGTTAGGGGTTTTTTGTTGTTGTTGTTGGGGGTTTTTGGGGGGGTGGTTTTCTACTTTTTCTTTCAGCTACTGAGAGTGGTATTGAAATCTCCAACTATGGTTGTGGATTTAATTCTCCATTAATTATATCAATTTTTGCTTCATGAAACTCTTTTGATAGGTATATGCCCATTTTGGATTGTTATGTCTTCTTAATGAATTGCCCCTTTTATCATTGTGGAATATTTCTCTTCAGTTCTAGAAATAACCTTTTTTTGATGTTTATTGTGTCCTATATTAACATAACCACTCTTGTTTCTTGTAGGTGTTTGCCTTTTACTGGCAACTTATTTGTCTTTATAATTAAAGTAGGTTTCTTATAAACAGCTTATGGTTGAGTATTGCTTTTTTATCCACTCTGACAATCCCCACCTTTTATACTTAATCTAATTAATGATACAGGTGAGCCTGTCTTCCATCTTAGTATTTGTTTCCTACTTGTCCTGCTTGTTCTGTGTCCTTCTGTTTTCTGTCGCTTTTTGGATGAATTGTGTGTTATTTAGTACTTACTGATATTATAGCCTCCCATATTATCTTCCCTGTCAACTTTTTGCTTATACGCTTTTGTGTTATTTTTTGTCATTGCTCCAGAGTAATGGTTGGCAAACTGTAGTCCATAGGCCAAATCAGGCCCACATGTTTTTATAAAATTTTATTGGAACACAGCAGTGCCTATTAATTTACATACTGCCTCTGACTGCTTTGCATTACGATGGCAGATTTGGGTAGTTGTGACAGAGACTGTGTGGCCCACAAAACTCAAGATGTTCACTATCTGTTCCTTTACAGAAAAGTTTGCTGATCCCTGCTCTAGAGCTACTCTGCCCAGTGGTAGCCACTGACCACATGTGCCTAACAAGTACTTCAGATGTGGCTAATCCAAACTGAGATGTGCTGTAAATTTAAAACACACACCTGATTTTGAAGAATTGATTACATGTAGAAATGATAATATTTTTGATATATTGGGTAAAATAAACATATTATTAAAATTAATTTCATTTGTTTCTTTTTATTTATTTTTTAATGGTGGCTCCTAGAAAATTTAAAATTGTGTATCTGGCTCACAAAATATTTCTGTTGGCCAAGCACTGCTCTAGAGATTATAATACGCCTCTTTAATGTATCACAGTTTATCTTCAAGTGAAAATTACATTGCCTCATGAGCAATGTAAGATTCTTACAAGAGTATATTTCCATCAACCCCCTCCCATCCTTTGTGATCTTCTGTTTCATATTTTGCTTCTACATTTTGTAAGCTTGATATGTTGTTGCTTTTGTTCCTTTTCTCTCTCTCTTTCTTTAAAAGTTAATACTCTTAAGAAAATAAGGGACTAAAGTATGGGGGAGATGACATAAGTATAAACATAAAAATTCAGGCATAATTAGAAGGATCCAGTTAAGATTGTGCAGGGCCCTTGTGGTTGGCTCTTTGACTCACTTCTTTGGCTCTAGAGAATTGATCTGAGATCTTGGAAGACACGTCACAACAGCCGAGCTTCTGGGGTTGGCTGTTAGTGTTGCCCATAGAGGTGGATGTCCATTTCTTCTGCTGTTTGCATTGGTATTGTGGCAGCAGGCTTCTTTTCTTTTCTATGATAGATTCAGAATATTCAAGTAGTTTATAGTTGATTACTGGACAAAAGATAGGGCTTGGGGAAACTGGACTGGACATAAATTTGCTTGAGAAGGGAAAAAGGAGATTTGCTTTGGTGGCAAGAGCTCTGAATAAGTAGTACAGGTTGGCACGGCGTTTGAAGAATCCTCCTTTACAGTGGAAGCTAAAACATTTAAGATCTCACTAATAGATATTTAGTCCCCATAAATAAACGCTGATGTTTGAAACAGTCCTGAAAAACAGATGCTATTACCATTCTCATTTTATTAACGATGTTCTATAATTAAAGAAAATGGTTTTCCAAAGCCACTTTGCCCTTAGAGAGATTTGTTCAATCATGTCTAAGGGTTATGTGCCCTTTGGCTTATTTCAACTGTTGGGGAAAACCCTTTGGTTAGTCTCTTCCTTCTAGCCTTTCCTTTCTGTGAAACTGAATTTCAGCCTTCCTTGAAAATGTAGTAGCTCCTGGGAATTCCTGCTTATATAGGAAATGCTAAAGCATATATCAAACCTGTGGTTTTCAGATTTCATATAATTTTCATCTAAAGTTAGCAGTTAGTAATTGAATGTGCATATTACATTAGGAAATAGGGGCGCGGGGGGGAGCCCTTTAGAGACAAAGAAGAATTCTGATGAAGCAGACTGTGTTCCGGGACCCACTGCTTTGTCAGACTGCTTACACGTTTATTCATAAATGGGCCTGTGGAGCAAGTGTTTTCTCTCCTCCGACTGAAAAAGGCCGTAGAGACAACCAAGGCCACAGAGTGGAAAGGGAGCTGACTTCTAGGCAGCTGGACAACAAGGGTTCTAGCTTGCGTTCTTTCCCAAGGGTACCTGGGGAAGACCTTTCCCAAGACCTCATTCACTCTTCGCTTCAGTGAATACCAGCAAGAGCCCAGGATTTGTCTCTGTTTTCTCATCTTAAGTGAGGCATTTTGTCAGAAAGAATGTTAAAGTCCCTTCTAGCTCTTAAATTCCAAGTGTTTTTACACTGTACACAGTGTAGGGCATGAGGAGGAAACTGATACAAACTCTTGAGGCCCTTTGAGTTAGGTTTTTGAAAATCCCTGTAGCAGGAGAACGTTTGCTTAAGAGGTATATAATAAAAATTAGATTGGGTGAACCTATGAAAGCCCTTTACTACACTGAAGTAATGACAACACACCAAATAGAGAAAAGATCATTGACCCTTTCACTGGGTACTGTCTTTCAAATTACCATCTACCATCCATATACTAGAATTTCTCTGAAGCTCCTTCTCCCCATGATTTCTAGATGGTTAGATACCACTCAGTCTGTAGCAGAAGAAGCTTGTACTCAGCCCTTTTTGTCCTCTGTGTCTTGGTCCTCTGTTTGCACATTCATTGCTTTCGTGTTTCTGTGACTCCGAGTGGTGGCCTCTCATCTTCAGACCCCACCCCTGCCACCCCACCCCCCATCTCAGAATGTTTCCCTACAGCCTGAGCCCCGCCCCTCTTACCATGGGGGCCCCTCACTCCCTCTCAGTGTTGATGTTCCCTTGTTTCTTTTTTCTTGCCCCTGGTTCTACTGCAGGAATCTCCATTTATCTTTGACTGCTGCTCTGTTCCTGGTTCTCAGCTGCCTTTTCCTGGGGAAATTTCCTTTTTTTTAGTTCTTGCTCTCTTCTTGGTTCTATAGCTTAGGAACCGACTTTACATCTGTGTCTTTATATTAACCAAATGACATCTCCACAATTTGCATATCCCTTAGCTTCTGGAAAGGACTATAAAAATTATCTAGTCTAGCTACCTTAATATCTTTCTTGTATTTGGGCAGAGTAAATGTTGGCAGATTCACTGTAGATCTTGTGAGTTACATATATTTTAGCAGAAAAAGTGTTTTCCCGTGACACTTTTTAAACCATTGGAGTGATAAATGCACATAATTTTAAAAAATTCACATAGTACAGGAGAATATGAAATGAAGGGGGGAAAATCCTGGCTCCACACTCCCAGTTCTTTTTCCCAGTGGCAGCTACTGTTATCATTTTCTTCATTATGTATTATCACTATATTTTAAATTATACCTCTATTTCTCATCTTCTTTGACTAATATATCTTGTTCACTTCTAAAAAAGATTAAAAATTTAACACATATATATTCTGTCTCTCTCTGTCTCCCTTCTCTCTTTGGTTAGTGCTGTTAATTTATTTATTTTTACTACTTTTTTGTATCTGTACATTTGTGCTTTCTTGAGAACCTGATTCCAAGAGATGGTAACAGGTATACAGCATCTATAATATGACTGTGTAAATGCAGTATTCTGAAGAGAAAAAGTTGCATAATGGGGCCCACAGAGAAGAAAATGTATTCCTATGCCATTAAAGCTTTGCTACCCAAAGGAGAATCTTCCAAATATCCCAGCCTTTTGTGTGTAGATTTTTTTTGAGGGAAGTAATCTTTTCCTTGAGTGATTTTTTTTTCTTTTTTGCATATATAGTGTATGGTTAATAAACTATAAACTCTGTAACAGTGTCTCTGTTTTACCTTCATAATTGATAATGTTGCTTGAATATAGAATTCTAGATCCAAAATTTTATCCTTTCAGAACTTAAAATATGTTGCTTTCACCACTATAATCATTGATTTACTTTCCTGTTTTCCTTCAAGGCAGGTGCAATGTTTTCTCTGTCTTTATATCTCTAGCACATAACCTAGAGTCTGACCCAGAGGCTGTACTCAGATGTTTGGTGACTAAGTGAATGAATAAATTCCTGAATGCCGGTCTCTGAGCTAGGTCTTTCATGTTTTATCTCATGTGATGCTCATAGCAGCACTGTGAGGGAGGTGAGGTTATCCCCATTTCACAGAGGCTCAGGGAGATTAAACAATTCTCGACAAAGAACTGGGACTTGAAACCAGGGTATCTGCAGAGCCCCGTTCTTTCCACTATCCATCATGCCACATATACATTTTCCCAGGTCTGGTATGCAGCTTTATCCTCAAGGGAAGAAAGTACTCAAACAGACTGCATCTAGGTACACGCCAAATAGGGGACTATTGTCTTAACTGTAATCACCACACATCTAAGAAAACATCTAAGAGCTTGTGTCTTTTCATTTAAAAGTGATATCCTAGGAAGCAGAAGAGAGGCCCTTTTGAATTTCTGCTTTAAAGAATACCAAAACTTTTCATTACAGGAAAATTTCAAATATATACAGAAGTAGAGAAAACAACACGACGAAGGCCTGTCTAGCTATCACAAAGTGTCAACAGTCAGTGTGTGACCAGTCCTACTTAATCAGTACTCCTTCTCTCCCTCTCCCCTTCAGATAATTTTGAAATAAATCATAGACAGCAAATCATGTCAGTCATGAGTCTGAAGATCATGATAAAAAAGATAAGCAATCATTTTTAAACAAAACTACAGTACTACTACCACATACAAAAATTAATAACAACTCTTTAATATCAGATATCCGGTGTTCAGATTTTCTGTTCACAAACTTTTTAAAATAAGTGTTTTGTTTGACCTCTAGTTTCTAAACAAATTCACGTATTACATTTGGTTGATGTGTCTCATTTTTGTCTTAATCTCTGAATTCCTCCTCTCTGTGAATTCTCCCCTACCCCCCACTCCTTGCAGTAGATTTAAGAAACCAAGTTGTTTGCTCTGTAGAAGTTCCCATATTCTGGAACATTCTTGTAAGGTTGTATACCATGTTACCTTACTACTGTGTAATTAACTGGTAGTTAGATCTATACACTTGATCAGCTTCAGGGCTGAACTGAATGGCAAGACTGTTTCCTAGATGATGTTGTATATTTCCTGTTGCATCACATTGGGTGACACAAAAAGTCTTCTTTTCTCTATTTTTGTGATAAGATTGATCAAGTGGGTTCAGATGTTGTTGGCCTGGTTCATCTAATATGAAGTTCCCCTAGCAGTTTTTCACCTCATGGTTTTAGTAGCCATTAATGATCAATGGCTAGATTCATTATTTCATGAAGCGTTGTAAAACGCTAATATTATAGTTTGTTACTCCTTTATTTATTATCCCAGATGCTCTTATTTAAAATAAAACATTTCTTCTCATCATCTATTTGGTTACCTGCAGATATAGTTCATATAGAAAAAGCAGAACTAACTCTTTATTCTCACCCCCCAAAACACCTTTTTAAAACCAGTTTTCAGAAAAATTTGCTGGTTTCCTAGCACCTTCCAAAGGTGAGCAATGGGGTTTGTTTTGTTTGTTTGAATCATGGGTTTTTTAAAAATATATATTTTAGTACATTACAGTTGCCATTCTTTTTGATGCTCTAATTATCTTGTTTCTGACTGGTGAGAACCATTTCCAGTTGTCTATTGAGTCTTCTAATAGCCCAATAGTCTTTAATAGCTTCTTTGACTTCTGATATTCTTTTTTTTTTTAATATTTACTTACTTACTTACTTACTTACTTATTTATTTATTTATTTATGGCTGTGTCGGGTCTTCGTTGTGAGGGATTTCGTTGCGGCATGCGGGATCTTCATTGCGGCACGTGGGCTTCTCTCTAGTTGTGGTGTGCAGGCTCCAGATTGCGTGGGCTCTGTAGTTGCGGCACGCAGGCTCTCTAGTTGTGGCTCGCATGCTCAGTAGTTGCGGCACGTGGGCTTAATTGCCCCACAGCATGTGGGATCTTAGTTCCCTGACCAGGGATCGAACCCGCATCCCCTGCATTGGAAGGCAGAGTGTTAACCACTGGACCACCACTGGACCACCATGACTTTTGATATTCTTGAGAAGATATTCCAGGCTCTTTCTGTATATTTCCTACCTTATATTTGGAATCAGCCATTTCTCCAAGGGCCCTGTTCCTTTTGATGGGAAATTGTACTTAGAAACCATAATCTGGGTTCAAAGGGTGTTTATTGATATTGGATTTGTCATTGTTTACAGCCTTTTTGAATGAAAAGAGCTAACATGAAAGTCTTCCCTCCATCCCTCCCTTCTTCCCTCTCTTCCTTTTTTGTTTTTCAGGTAAATTTATACTGATATTTCCAGTTCCAGTAGACCCCAGGACTTATTTAACTTCTTTTAATTTTGTTTCTCTTTTTTCTTAGGCTGAAAATTTTGGTTCCTAATGATAGTAAATTAATTATTTATTTGTAACTTTACTACCATGTATAATAGTTTTATCCTACCATATATAATAGTTTCAAAATAACTCTCAGTATTATTACTAATAATATAATTATTGAAAAGAGTTTTATTTTTTTGCTGTCATTTTTGTCCTTAGAGCATAGAGATGAACAGTCAAATTACCTTATTTTAAAGTCACTTGAAATAATTCCTTTTTGTGTGGTTAAGCTGCCAACTCAGTAAACACTTAGGTTTGTTTTATTTTTACTTCTAATGATTCCCTTTTTAAAAATTTAACTTTGCCTTATAATTATGTAAAACATTTATGTGGTTCCAGAGTCAAATCTACCAAGCCTCTTTCCCTGCCTCCTCCAACTTGTACCTGCCACCCTTGCCCCAGCCTTGTGGTGACCAGTTTTGTTGTCAGTATATGCCTCCATTTTTACAAATATATAAACAACTGTGTATCTATCTATCTATCTATCTATCTATCTATCTATCTATCTATCTATCTATACGCCCACCTTTTGTTAGATGGTAATGGACCGCGCATACTTTTCCCCACCTTCCTTTTCTCATTTAGCTGTGTATCTTGGAAGTTACTCTTAGCCTCCTTCTCTTAAAATGTGATTCCTTACACTGCAAATGGTTTTACTGTTCTTCAATCTCCTTAAAAAAACATACTAACCAGCTAAACCTGGGTGTTTAATCCTAGTTTAAATAATCAACCTTGTAGCAAAATTCATGAATGTTGTAGTAAGTTGCTTTGTGAAAAATTAATGCATGACCAGTGCTCTAGTTCGGATGAATCATTCTTCCTTTAACCTCTCTCATCTTCTTATCTCTTTCTCTGTCTCCATCAGTATAAAGATGTAAAGCTCACTGACACACAGCATGCTTTTTGAAATATCTGCAGAACAATGAAAAACAAGAGAGAAAACTCATTTATGAAGCAGATTCTTCATTCCAGGCACTGTGCTAGATGCTTTACATCATTTTAAAAAATCCTCTAACAACTCAGTGAAACCCTTGGTTTATTCCTAATTTATCTATGAGAAAGTAGAGTCTCAGAGAAGCTAAACAATTTCGCTGAAGTTACACAGGATTTTAACTTATACGCCTTTTGGATCCATAGCCCAGTGCATTAAGTTGCCTCTGAGAAACATGGCACATCATCTACACCTAAGAGTGTGCGTGTTTGAAAAAGATGCTGTCTCATTTTAATAAATCAGGTTTTCTTTAAAAAACCAAAACCAAAAAAATCCTAGGTTGAAGAAACCCTAAGGTTAAAACATCCGAATTTCAAACTTATTTCTTTGGGGAGAGGCTTAGATATCTAGTCCCATAGATCATCAGTGTAAGACTGTTGGTTTTTTAATTTTTTTTTTAATAATTTTATTTATTTTTGGCTGCGTTGGGTCTTCATTGCTGCGCGCAGGCTTTTTCTAGTTGTGGCGAGTTGGGGCTACTCTTTGTTGCGGTGCACGGGCTTCTCATTGCAGTGGCTTATCTTGTTGTGGAGCACGGGCTCTAGGCGCGCAGGCTTAACTAGTTGCAGCACATGGGCTCAGCAGTTGCGGCGCATGGGCTCAGTAGTTGTGGCGTGCGGGCTCAGTAGTTGTGGCGTGTGGGCTCAGTAGTTGTGGCTTGTGGGCTCTAGAGCGCAGGCTCAGTAGTTGTGGCACACAGGCTTAGTTGCTCCTCGGCATGTGGGATCTTCCAGGACCAGGGATTGAACCCATGTCCCCTTCATTGGCAGGCGGATTCTTAACCACTGCACCACCAGGGAAGTCCCTAAATTTTTTTTAAAGAAACGGAAATGACCCTGGGATGTACAAGCCAATATCAGAAGTACTGAGGTGTCATCCTTCTAGGATGCTCAGTTCTGGTCATCCCCTTAGTAGTGGCCTTTGGTGGATTGTTTGGTTGATTTTAAGTAGAGGGACTGCAGCACATCCAGAGGAAAGTGACTTAGTGATGAAAGGAAGGGGAGGTGTTGAGTCTGCTCAGCCTGGAACAGTAGCTGGAGGGAAAGGGCAGTAGGAACCACCATCAGGATTATGAAATGCCATAATCAGAAGAGCAGTGGTCCTTTATCCTCGCAGAGGACTGAGGAAGAACCCTGAAAGGGATTAAGTAGTATTATTAGTCTTGTTTCTCTGGTAAGAAAACTCAGAAGTGTCTTGCTCCAGATCACAGAGCTGGTGCTGTCGTAGATGCTTTCGTGTTTTATAATAGCAGTAATATTTGAAAATTAATGTTTTCTTTCCATAGCTTCATGCTATTTATTTAATTAACCATAATTAAAAGTAATTATCTGTGTTTCTAATAATGTGTTATATTATTCGTTCTTCATATAAGAGTATAATTTTTTTTAATGATGCTAACAATTGAAATTGCCCTCAACACACTTACATGATGCTATTTTTCACATGTTTAAATACAAAACAGATTTCCTATTTGAGGTACTCAGGTCATGTGCAGTTAGGATTATTCCTATTTGTAGTATAGTTTCAGCTAAAATAAAGTATGAATAAAGTATGAAATATGTAAATCCTGTATTTAATTTCCAGGTGTAGAAATCTGGCAGTTCATTTTTCTGGCAGTTCTTTTTTGACACTTATGCTTTTAAAAAATTCTGCTAGTACACTGTAAGCCAGCAGAAGCCAAAGTGTGCTTGTGTTTTTGGGGCTGGTGTGAGGATGCAGAATGGCTGCTGTGACCCAACACCAAGTGTGTCATTGTACTGATAGGAGTTCCATGTTTAAATACTGTCTACAGGTTTGACGTTCATCCTTTTGTCCGTTCAAGGATCACTGAAGAAAAGATTTCATTTCATTCCGCTGCATCACTGGTAGTTCAGAAGTCAGATGCTTGCCAGATAGGAGCCTTCAGATCCTGCCTTTTGTGCCCCTTTTTCCCAAATGCAAAAGAACTAAAATCTGCTGTATATTTTTAAATCTCCACTTCCAATGTAGAACTAATTATAGAATATAAGTAATGGCTAAATGGATGTTTACTATACAGTTCTTCAAACTTTTCTATGTATTTAACGTTTTCCTCATGTTGGGGAAAAATGGAACTGTGCCTTCTAGAAACCTTGTATGTTTCCAACAGAGCAGGGCAGTTTGGGTGGTTCTTGATGATCTGCAGGTTCCAGGCACCCGTGAGCTAACAAATGGATGTCTAGGTGATGGCTTACCGGCCCCCACCTCCCACCCACCGGGGGGCTGCGGGAACGCTCCCCTCTTACCCTTCCAGCCATCACAGCCATGCTGTTCAACCTACTCATGCTGCTCACACCTTCCTTCTACTCTTCTTTCTCTTCCTCACCTCCTTTCCTGATGCTTTGCAAAGATTGGGACAACTACCTCTGAAGACTGGGATCAACATCATCTCTAAAAACGTGAACCTTTTGCCCACCGCAGGACAGGGAGGGAGCAGACAAGGCACTGGCATTTAAGTGTATGCCATGTGCCAGGCACTGTGACATGTGCTATTTTGTTTTGTTTTCTTATTTAATCCTCACAATAACCTATTTTATAATTGAGGAGACTGAGACTCACAGAAGCTAAAGGAACTTGCCCTGAGTCACAAAACCAGTAAATGACAGAACCCAGATTCCAGCCCTCATCTCTCTTTCATCCCAGATCCCATTCATGCTCTTTCCAGAATGCCTGCTCTCTTCTCACATACCCATTTGTGATCCTTCCCTACCACCAGAAATGCCTTCTGACATGCCTTCCATGCCACGTGGAATCCTTGGGATTTCTTTGCCTTGGGGACTCTTACAGGAAGTAAAAAGATGAAGTTGGGAGTTGTTGTTTACTCATATTAACGTTCCAGCACCTAGCAAATGATGCCTTATGGTCACTCAGAAAAAGGTTTAAATAAACGAGTGAACAAGAGAACCCATAATACACTAGGAACACGTCTTCCTACCCAGCTTCTGATTGGAGAAAGCTGTGCAGACTGCTTTTTCCCTTTTGAACAATATAAGGCCGTGCTTGGAATACTTTCACTTGCTTTGCTAAAGGTCAGGCGGGATGGAATGACATTCTTTTCATAATCATACCAGCATCCAGCTTATTTTATTGTCTTACCTGCTACTTAGAGTGAAAGAGCCATATGAAGGTGGGAGTAGACTGACTGTGGATGCCTTGGACTATCTCAAGTCAGAAGTCCATTCATGCTTGCCTAATCACATATTTTAAGGGAAAGTAATTTGAAAGGAAGTCAAACTCATGTGATGCTACAGAAATCAGTATTCAGACCACCCTTTTTTGAGTGTTAATCAGTTGTCAAATAGTTGATGTAAAGAATTGGGGAATTGTTGGGAATGACCATGAGGTACATTAGTTCAACATCTTAAATGAATGATTCTAAATTCTTGGAAGGAATTAGTTTCTAGTTTGCTGTAGTCACAACTTACCCCCAGAAGGATCTTCAAAAACCAAACCAGGATGCAAGAAGCATGTGGTTTCTTGGTGTCAGAACATCTGGTAGGTGGTCCTCTGTTCTCAGGGAGCTGAAATGATGTTCTCCATGTCAAGAGCAGCCCATCAGGAAGCACCTTGTTCTCTTCTCCTGGTAAAGCCATCCCAGTTGATTTGTCAGATCAAATTGTTCGTGCTAAAGCACTAAATGGAGATGATTTTGAAACTCGTATTCATTTGTATTAAAACAGTAGCCTTCTGTGTCTTTAAAAAACAGTTGCTAATGAATATTATAAAACTGTCCACAGGTTCCAATTCAACCATAAATTTAATTTTGAATAACCATTAGCAATATTTGAGTCTGCAATGCTCATAGTAGCATCTTTCAGGATAAACATCTGTAATTGATTTCAGTGGCAATACTTCACCAAGTAATAAGAGTACTATATTTTACCTTGTTTCAGTATAGTCCATTAATACTCATAAGAATAATATTTACTTTATTGATGCTACTCTAGAATCATAGCTATATTCTTTGATTCTTTCCAGTTGAAAAGCATAAATTCGGAGGTTTTGATTTGGGTCTTGTCTTTAATTTGTCATCTCATCATTAATTTGACTAAATATGTAATGTGAATGTCCATTTAGGATAGCTAAATTAGTGAATATAGTGATGCTATTAGAACTTAGAGTAGCATTGTCCACATGGTCACTAGGTTTCTTTCTGTTCTCTTCTTTCATCCCTCGTGTCTCTCTCTCCGTTAATGCAGATCATTTGGCTACAGTGGGCATCAGATAAAGGTTGGGTGCCCAAGCAGAGAGGGAGAGTTGGATCCTTTCATGAGTAAGAAAACCCCACCTACCCCTTTCCTCTGTCATCATTTGTAAAACAGTAGTTTACTTCCAAATTTGAGCCTGTTCAGTTGACATTATGGGGTTTATTCCTTCTCAGGTTAGGTTTACTGGGTTTATGAGAAAACTAGAAACAACCAAGGATGACAATTTCCAAAGAGATGAAACGTCTTCCAAAACATGTAGGATTAAGATACTCATGCTATAAATTTTGTTGTTCTTTAGGTAATTGTCTTTGAATTTTTTTCTTATGTGTCATTTCTATTTACAAATGCTAGTAACTAATGGAATACAGTAATATTGCACTAATTCATGTGAATGGAAGCAGGGGCTGAAGATTAGTCTAGATTGTAGGACATTCTTTTGTTTTTTTTTAATTGAGATATAGTTGATGTACAATAGAAGATACATTCTTTTAAAGAATGAGCGGCACCTATAACTGTGTGAACAACAGTGTTACTTGATAAAGCCACATACTTGTGGAGCTGGAAGGGACCTGGAGGTGATCTAGTCCACCCTTCACGATGTTACAAAGGAGAACTGGGGAGGGGGCGGTCAGAGAAGCTGTGTCTTACTCAAGGTCACAAAGCCAATTAAGTAACAGAGCTGTGTATACCCATTTAACATAACCAGACAAGTAGTGATTTACTGTTGGCATAGTGGTTTGTCACACGTTAAGTGGATCTTTGTGAAGTCCTTGGCATTTTTTTTTCTTTTAAAATATTTTCAATGAAATTCTTGAGCACTGTTTTTTAAAGCCAAATAATATTTTTTAAAATTATAATAAAAAGCAGCAGTCCCCTGCCGCCCACATTCTGTCCCTCAGAGGCAACCACTTTCAACCCTTTCTTTTGATAATTTACCTTGTTTCCAAGTAATGTACTTATTGCCACTTCTTCATTTTTCTGTTTATCCATTGGCTTGCAAATACAGTAGTCTAGTCCATTTTTATGGTCCTGTACTGTGTGCAAAGCAAGAACTGCCTGTTGTTTTTAAAGTTTTCCTCAGCTCCCTATGTTGTCTCTGTTTCCTCAGAGTTTTTCCTCTCTGAATATTGGTCTGTTTTGGTTTTTGTCTCTCAAAGCCTTTCTTCAAAAATGTGACTACTTTGGGGCATCCACTGTTGTTTAAGAAAGAACTAAAAAGGGATGAGAAGTTCTTGGAGGCAGAACTTACTGATGGTTTTGCTCTGTAGAGTGATGAGGTGAGAAGCTGGCTTTGTAATTATGGATCTTTTCTCTGAGGCTTATGCTTTTCTTTAGGGCTTGTGCTTTTTGCGATCTACTTAAGAAATCTTTGCCTAAACTAGGGTCAAAAAGATTTTCTTTTTTTTTTCTATAAGTTTTATAGTGTTTTTTTGTTTTATGTTTAGGTATACGATCTATTTCAAGTTAAAAATTATGTACAGTGTGAGGCATGAGTACAAGTTCATTTTTTTGCATATAGATGTCCATTTGTTCTGGCACCATTTTTTGAGAATACTGTCCTTTCTCTATTCAATTACTGTACCTTGACTCCTTTGTCAGAAACTAGTTGGCCATATTTGTATGTGGTCTATTTCTAGATTCTGTTGTATTCCATTGATCTATATGTCTTTCCTTAGACCAGTTCCACATTGTCTTGATTTATACTAAAGCTTTATAGTGAGTCTTGAAACCATATAGTAGATCCTTCAACCATTTTCTTCTTTTTAAAAAATGCTTATTCTTTTTTTTTTTTAATTTATTTATTTTTGGCTGTGTTGGGTCTTTGTTGCTGCGCACGGACTTTCTCTAGTTGTGGCGAGCGGGGGCTACTCTTGGTTGCGGTGTGCAGTCTTCTCATTGCAGTGGCTTCTCTTGTTGCAAAGCACAGGCTCTAGGCACATGGGCTTCAGTAGTTGTGGTGCACGGGCTCAGTAGTTGTGGCTCGTGGGCTCAGTAGTTGTGGTGCATGGGCTTAGTTGCTCCGCGGCATGTGGGATCTTCCCGAACCAGGGCTCGAACCCATGTCCCCTGCATTGGCAGGTAGATTCTTAACCACTGTGCCACCAGGGAAGCCAAAACAATGCTTATTCTAAGTCCTTCACTTTTCCACAAAAAGTTTAGAGTCAGTTTGTTGATTTGTACAAAGAGCTTGCTGGGACTTTGATGGGGATTGTGTTGAATCTATAATATCATTTTGGGGAGAATTAACTCTATTGAGTCTTCCCACCCATGAACATGGTGTATCTTTTCACGTATTTAGGTTTTCTTTGATTTCTCATATCGGAGTATTGTATTTTCCATTATGCAAATTTTACATATGCTTTATTGAAGTTGCCCCTAAGTATTTTGCTTTTTGATGCTATTGTAAGTCATATATTTTTAAAGTTCAATTTCTAGTCGTTCATTGCTAATAGAAAGAAATACAGTTGATTTGTCTATTTTGACCTTGTATCCTTGGATCTTACTAAATTCACTTATTAGTTCTAATAACTTTTTGTAGACTGTTTGGTATTTTCTGTTTAGACAATCATATCTGTAAAAAAAGGCAATCGTATTTATCTCTGTCCAGTGGACCTTATGAATTTCATTTCTTTCTCTTGCCTTATTGCACTGGCAAGGGCCTCTAGTACAGTGTTGAATAAAAGTGGCAAGAGCCAACATCTGTGTCTTGTTCCTGATTTTAGGGCAAAAGCATTCAGCATTAAGTATGATACTAGCTGTAACGACTCAGTTCTTTTAGAAATTGATTTTCTGATTTGCAGCTTGGGGGAGATAAGCCTGACTGCTGGTGCTCTGGGTACTGATTGGTAGAAGGAAGCTGGAGACCTCACTTCTCAGTATGTGGAAGATGCTACTTCCCCAGTTAGAAAGTTCTTATTGCCCTGCTTCAGCCCACTCTCCACTGCTAGACTTGGTGCCTCTCTGAGGGGATCAGTTTCTCCAGAAATTAAACCTCCTGTCCAGCTCCTATTGGCCTCGGGGGAATGCTGGTCCCCTGGCTTCACAGGGATGGGGGTGAGGATCCTAGGACAGCCTTTCCCCCTGTTGGCGTAGCACAGTCCTTATCATCTGCTTCTTCCAGGGATCTGGTGCCTGTTATTTGCTGAGACTTTGCAGGGCTCTCTCGGGTGCACCAGCTTTTTATACAGCACTTAGATTTCTGTTCCCCCTGTATGCAGTACTCTTTGGCACTCTTCTCCTTACTTGTCCTCTCCAGAGAGAATATCTCCAAGGTGAGCTGACATCCCATCCTCTCCTGCTGCCTCTCCTGTTCTCTGTGCCTTTGTAAGGATATTTCTGTCTCTCTATAGATAAATACCTGCGTTCAATTGGTCGTGTTTAACTTCCTGGAAATGTTTAAAAAGCAGTTTATTTTCTAAAATAGTTGGGCTTTTGGTATGGGGAGGAGTCGTTTTGGTTTGATTATATTACTGGCATGATCAGTAAATCCTTTCATTGGAGCCAAAAGTAAATTTTAGTTGCAAAATTAAATTTCATCCTAGCCTCTGAAAATTTCAGATGTTCTGAATTCAGCTTCAATTAGTTGTATGTTGAGTGTAGGTTCTTAAATTTAGGAATTTGTATTAATGTCTTTCATGTTTGTTATTGATTAATCTTTTCTATGTTGAATTAAAGTGAGTTAGCAATAAGGGATTGTTTAATCAGGTTCAAACCACATTCTTGTAAAAAGTTTTTCTAATTGAATGCCATGGTTTCTTTGTAACCCAGAACCAAGTTTTCTCTCCTTTAGGCTAATTTATAAGTAAACTGAGTAGTCACATATACAACACATTTGTATATTCTCTCCACCCCCCACCATTCATTCCACAAGAGATGTCCTTTATTCCAGGGTACTATCATACAGACATGCCGTACTTAATGTTGATTTTACTTTCAAACTCAACTTCTTTATTAGAAATAAGCATCACAGTTGATCAGCGATCTCTGAGGAATTGCCTTCTGTAATTGGGCCTAGGCTATCTGACATCCTTCCCTCATCCATCCAGACTGTGCCCCAAAACACAGAAACAGTCATGCTCGTGGAATTTGAATTCAGCATGAGAGTTTGTGAAAACAATAAAAATGCATTTTCTAGCTCCCACTTCCCCAGATTTTTCCAGTTCATTTTGCCCTGGGAAGATGGGGTGGGGAGCAAGGCTGTGAAACGTTTCAAAGAGCACTCGGCTTGGAGGACACCCTCAGATCTACCAGACCAGCCACACAACCTGGGGGAGGTCACTCATGCTGAGGATGAGGTTTCTTGCCTGTAAAATGGGAGTGAAAACACATGTTCAGGTTCAAAGGATTATAGACAAGTATCAAATGAGAGAATTTTGTAAACCGGGCAGCCCTTTAAAATGAAAGGTGGTTATTATTTTATCCAGCAGCATGAACTTCCCGGCCAACTAAAGGACTTATTCTGTCTTTAAGACTTACTTTAAAGCTACGGGACTAAAAACCATGTGGTGCTGGCGTAAGGGAAGACAAATAGATGATGACACAGAATAGAGAGTCCAGTTTGTGGTCAGTTGATTTCCAATAGGGTTGCCATTCACCAGTTCCTCCCTGGCATCTCTGGGGACATTGGTGTGTTATTCGAAATCATGAGAAATATCAGTTGAGAAATTAAGATAAAGGGGCGAAATCTGTGGGAATTAAACTTTAACCATCAGCATAGGCATTACTAGTTCAAAGGAATTCTCTGACATAAAGTTGAAAGCAAGCATGGAATCAGTGTCAAAGGTTATGGTCAACATTTCCGAAATCAGGACAGGAGCAGGTAGGAGAGAAAGGGCCACAATCAAATCAGTCGTTCTTGCTTGTCACTGTTGCCATGTTGTTAAGTGTGTGTTCGTGGCCTTGTCTGCTACTAACAGTGAATCATTCTTGTAAATAAGAATATATTAACGAGATTACATACAGCAGTACACTTTATAAAAATCCTGTGAATCTTGTTCCAAGAAATAAGTTTTGGAAGCAGTCCTTAAATTGACAGTTTTGAAACATGTACTGTTAACCTTGCTAGGATATCCGAATGTTACATTGTCTTAATAGAATCCAGTAGTGTTTCAGTGTTTGAATATTTGCTGTAGGCTACAGTTCTTGGTAAATACTTTTATAGACGAAATTCAGAGACAAAATGTAAATGTCATTGTGGAATACTCCAGTGTAAAATCATTCGATCTAAAATCTGAATTAGAACAAGCGGTATCAATTTTAACAGCAAAATGAAAATCAAGGCAAGCAGACAAAATATTTTCATCTCTAAAAAAGGAAATGAGGGACTTCCTTGGTGGTCCAGTGGCTGGGGCTCCGCACTCCCAATGCAGGGGGCCTGGGTTCGATCCCTGGTCGGGGAGGTGGATCCCACATGCTACAACTAAGGATCCCGCATGCCGCAACTGAAGATCCCGCATGCCACAACTAAAAAAAATTTTTTAAATAAAAAAGGAAATGAGCTAATATAAAGCAATATGTAGTTTAACACCCAACTTGTATTTGCTTTGGAAACACTCGGAGCAGTTTGATCAACATCAGCATAACATGAGAGAATCTTTTCTCCATCTGGAATATTGTCTTGTGACAGATATTAATGCTTGTGTGTTTTAAAATCTCATTTAAGAATAACTTTTAAATAATAAATATCTGTGACATCTTTCAATTTTTAACTGATATTTATTGGCCATCCATTTAGTGTTAATATTTTATTCTTTTAATGTTTTCTGTTATCAAATGTCTGTATCAGGTAGAGATTATTTTTACATGTTTTTGAAATATATAATTTTGTCATAGTATATTGGTTCATAATAATAGTAACCCAGGGACTTCCTCTGGTGGCGCAGTGGTTAAGAATCAGCCTGCCAATACAGGGGACAGGGGTTTGAGCCCTGGTCCGGGAAGATCCCACATGCCACGTAGCAACTAAGCCCTTGTGCCACAACTACTGAGCCTGCGCTCTAGAGCCCGCAAGCCACAACTACTGAAGCCCGTATGCCTAGAACCCATGCTCCGCAACAAGAGAAGCCACCACAGTGAGAAGCCCGCACACCACAACGAAGAGTAGCCGCCCCACTCGCCGCAACTAGAGAAAGCCCACACCCAGCAAAAAAAAAAAAAAAAAAAAAAGTAACCCATACATTTATTATTATATCTTACTTTACCAAGCTAACCCCTAAAATTTTTTAAATTAATTAATTAATTTATTTTTGGCTGCGTTGGGTCTTCGTTGCTGCACGCGGGCTTTCTCTAGTTGCGGTGAGCGGGGGCTACTCTTCAGTGCGGTGCGCGGGCTCCTCACTGTGGGGGTTTTCTTGTTGCGGAGCATGGGCAGCAACGTCCGATGGGAAATGTAGGGTGTATGGGGGCTGATGAGCCCACTGCTGGGACAGTGGACCAGGTGGAAGAGTACATGTCATGGAATTCATTAAGGTGAACAGATACTGTCTTTGCAACTCGACTGCCTTGTGGAAGATAAGGCTAGAAAAGCCGGCGGGGACCCAGATGACAGAGGGTCCTGGATGCTGTGCCAAGCAGTTAAAATTCAGGTTGGCGGTAGAGAGCCGTGGAAGTCTTGCAGCTGGGAGTATCTGATCAAATCTCTGCTTCGGAAGAAGTTCGCTAACTCTGGGAGGAATGGATTTGAAGGGCAAGGGAGGCTGGGAAGAGTAGGACGGGGGGGACTAGCCAATTAGGATCCTGTTTTAAGAGTCAAGGGGCAAGATAGGGAGAGCGCCCGGCAGCAGCGTGAGGAAAGAGCTGGAATGGTGGCTGAGAGTAACATGAGCAGGACTGGAGGGCGTTTGGAGGTGTGGCCCATGGGAGGTGCTCATCGTGTTGGCAGAATATTGGTTAAATGAGGGGATGAGCTGACGGGCTCAGGCACTGAAGAATGAAGAGGCACAGATGCCGACTCCGCGGGATCCTTTCCAGCCTGGCTGGCTGGAAAGGGACTCTGTTGTATCAGATGAGACATTCTTTTAATGGGTCAAGGCAGCTTCTTCCACGTATCACTAGGCTGGCGACATACTTATTAGTCATGTGTAAGCGCACACAGACTTCAGTCCTAGATTGTGCCACAGCAAGCAGGCACCAGAAGATATTCCTTGAGGGAATTCCCTGGCGGTCCAGTGGTTAGCACTCCGCGCTTCCAGCATGGGTTTGATCCCTGGTCGGGGAACTAAGATCCCGCGTGCCACGCAGTGCGGCCAAAAAAATTAAATTAGAACAAAAAGACGATAATCCTCGATGAAATTTAGTTTTCCTTATTTGTTTAAACATCATGCTTCCTCCAGTTTGTTTTGTTTTGTTTTGTTTTGCTTTTAACTCGGAAATAATTTCAAACTCATAAAAGTCACAAATATTACAAAGAACACCCATATATTCTTTATCTGGCTACCTTGATTGTTAATATTTTGCTGTTTTTTGCTTTGTGTGCACACGCTCTCTCTTCCACCCTTCCCCTTCCTCTCTCTGTATATACACACTCTGTGTTGCTTTCTCTCCCTTTTTCTCTCCATACCGCAACCCCCAACACACTTGTTTTTTTCTGAACCATCTGAGAGGAAGTTAGATACATCATGGTCCTTAATAGTTTCTTGTATAACTGTAGTAAAGTTATCAACCTCGGTAATTTAACATTGATATAATACTGTAATCTACTGTTTATATCCCAGTTTTATTATTTGGTCCAATATTATCTTTATGGCTTTTCCCTCTAGTATAAGATCCAGTCTGTCATAATGTGTTGCAGCTAGTTTTCAATGTCTCTTTGGTCTTTTTTATGACAACAACATTTTTGAAGGACACCAGCCCCTCACCCCACTTTTTTTCAGTAAGGTGTTTTTCCTTTGGGTTTGTCTGATGTTTCCTCATGATTATGTTCAGGTTATACAATCCTGACTAGAATGTGCAAAAGTGACGCTGTGTCCTTCTCAGGATATCAGTCTCAGGAGAGACACTTTAAGACCATGCAAATAGCCTACTCTTCATCAAAATATCTCCCCTGATTTAGCACCTCTTGATGATTTTTGCATAAGTCATTCTTCACGTGATGGTTGCCAAAGGATGATTTGCCAACTCCATCTCTCTCTCCACCTTTACCATTTCCTACTCAGCATTCAACGAGAACTAAGAGCTCTCCCTCCTCTCTCTGTCTCTCTGTATTATGTATTGATATAGATCCATGGATTCCTGTGTTTTTCAATGGTTTAGAATTTATTATTGCCCCTTAATTATTTTGGTGCTCAAATATTTGGCCAGTGGGGGCCCTTTCCACCTGGTTCCTACATCCCTGTGACATGCCCCGTCATTTCTTGAGCAGTTTCCTACTTTCTGGTTTTGCAAGATGTTCCGGGCTCATTTTGTGCCTCTTTTACCCCAGCCGAGCTCATTTTGTGCAACTTTTACCCCAGCCCTGGAATCAAGTGCTTCTTCGAGGAGCCCTGTGTTTTTTCAGTAGGGTATGGTTTAGACATTAAAATCTGGACACTAGATGTGCTTATGGCCATTGGGTTTTTTGGTTTTTGTTTTTGTTTTTTGGGTCCTTTCAGTGGGCAGAGCTGGGAAATAGGGGCATGGATATACCTAGATACTTCCCATACATATATGCGTACACACAAACGTGCACACATACACACATACTTATTTTAGAAATTCCAAGCCCGGACCTGTATCTCCAGTTCCATTACATCCCCACAGCGTTCTCCCTTGCCTTCCCCCATATCTGTCTTCCAACTACATGAATACATTTACTTATTTGCTGAGCATTATCATGTATCCAAATATTTTCAGAATTGCTTCACTCGTTCAACTACAGAAGCAAACCTACTAAATAGTTCAGGATTTTTTTTTTGGTATTCCCCGCGATATTTCACCCAAGACTGGAATAAATTGCTCTTTTGCACTTTGCTTATTTCACTGGAAATAATTTCATATCTGTTCTTTGAGATCTTCATTCTTTCTTGTAACTGCTTAGTTACATTGACTGTACATAGCATAGTTTATTCAACCAATTTCCTATACTTAGACATTTAGGAACTTGGCAATAATATATCATAACAACAAATAAAGCTGCAATGAGTAATCTGTACATAAGTATTTTTGCATTGTTGGAGGTGCGTCTTCTGAATTCCTAGAAGTGGGATTGCTGGCTCAAAGAGTAAATGGATATAAAGTTTTGTTAAATAGTGCCACATTCCCTTCTGTAAGAGTGATTTATACCATTTTTCATTGTCACCAGCAATGTATGAGTGCCTGTTTCCCCACTCTCAACAACAGAATATTTCATCAATCTTTTGGATATTTTTGCCAATCTAGTGGGTGAGAAATGATAGTTCAGTGTCATTTTATTTTGCATCATGAATGGAGTTGAACATCTTTTCGTGTGTTTTAGGTGTGTGTGTGTGGTGAGCTATTTATTCATAGCTTTGCCCATTTTCCTGTAGGATTTTGGGTTTTTTTCCTTCAATTTTGAGTGTTACTTGTGTATTAGGGACATTAGCCCTTTATCTGTGATATATGTTACAAATATTTTCTCCTGGTTTGTCATTTGACTTTGCTCATGTTATTGATAGCCATGCTAAGGATTTTTATGTGATCAAATTTATAAATCTTCTTATAAATTTGGATTGTGAGTTATAGTAAAGCCTTTTTCGACACCCAGGTTTTAGAGGAATTCATCCATGTTTTCTTTCAGTATTTGTATAGTTTCGTTTTTCACATTTAGGTATCTAATCCATTTTGGCATTTTTTTCTTTTTTATGGGTGAAGAATGGGCCTAACTTATCTTTTTCCTGTTGTCCCACAACCATTTTTTGGAAATTCATCTCTGCCCTGATAATTTGAGATACCACCTTTATCATCCACTAGATTCCTATGTGCAGTTGGGGCTAGTTCAGGACTTTGTATTTCTTGAAGTACTTTGAATGCTGATGGTTCCAGCTGAGTTTTCATTAAACATTTACATCTCAAGAGGCTGCTAGGTTCCAGGGTTTACAGCACAGAGGAATATTTAGGCCTCTTACCCTTTCACAATGGAAAGGTGTGTCCTTACTATTTTCTTACTTAATACTTTCTGAATTTTCCAAATTTTCTGAAACCAGCTGAAAATTGTTTTAGTCTTTAAGAAAATTTTAAAGGTATTATCAGTTTTTAAACAGTAAACTTTAGCATGAATTTCTAATAACTCTCCCCCCAAAATACCACCTTTGGTATTCTCCTTTTCTTCATATCCCCTCAATAAAAGATGTTTCCAAAAGCTGCGTATAACACAGGTGAAGAGATGACAGCGGGAGGCTGGCCAGCCAGGCTTAACAGGCCATCTGCTCTGAGCTCTCTCTGTTCTGCTTCCTATGGCTTTTGAGCACCACCACCTTCTTCACATGAGTGAGGAAGTGTAAGGAACAGGGAAGATGTAAGAACAGGGAAGAGTAACATTGCAGAACTTGAATCATCGGGTAGCCCGAGGTTTTTGTTTTTGTTCTTGTTTTTTCATTTGGCTGCACCAGGTCTTAGTTGCGGCAGGCAGGCTCCTTAGCTGTGGCATGTGAACCCTTAGTTGCGGCATGCGTGTGGGATCTAGTTCCCTGACCAGGGATCGAACCCGGCCACCAGCATTGGGAGCGCAGAGTCTTAACCACTGGACCACCAGGGAAGTCCCCCAAGTTTTTGATATGTAACATTTTAAAGCGTTCACTTCGGGACTTCGCTGGTGGCACAGTGGTTAAGAATCCGCCTGCCAATGCAGGGGACACGTGTTTGAGCCCTGGTCCAGGAAGATCCCACATGCCGTGGAGCAACTCAGCCTGTGCACCACAGCTACTGAGCCTGCACTCTAGAGCCCACAATCCACAACTACTGAGCCCGCGTGCCACAGCTACTGAAGCCTGCACGCCTAGAGCCCGTGCTCCACAACGAGGGAAGCCACCGCAATGAGAAGCCTGCGCACCGCAACGAAGAGTAGCCCCCGCTCGCCGCAACTAGAGAAAAGCCCACTCACAGCAACCAAGACCCAACGCAGCCAAAAATAAAGTAAATAAATAAATATATTTAAAAATAAAATAAAGTGTTCACTTCCTAGGGAAGGCGGGCACAGGGGCTTGCTCATGTTCTCTCTCTCCCTGTCCGCACCCCGCTCTGTGCCTGAATGGCCTCCCTTAGGGGGAATGACTAGATTCTTTATGCTTTTCATAACGTGGGGGCTATAAAAAAAAAAAAGACTCATTTAGAGGAGACAGGACTCACACTGGCCCTGTGGTCTCTGTTATTATCAAGTTCTGATTCAGGGAACATATTTTCTTAAGGAAAATCAGGACATGTAATCTGATCTAATTCAACATGTCAAATCCTATAAAGCTTTTTAAAATGAAGCCAGGTTTAATTATAATCTTGACAAGTCACCTTTTTGGAATGGAAGAGAATTATATGAAGGTGGGGTATACCTTTTAAGTGTATTCAAATGCACGAGCGGTGTGACAGCCGGCAGACTCAAGAATTCTCCTGCTCTACTGTGTATCCATCAGGCAGCATGCAAGTAACAATGCTATCTTGTGATTTAATGTAATCCAGACTGTTATTTTGTTACAGTTGCTCTACTATTCTACTCTTCTGTTAGGGTAACTCTATCAAAATAAAGACTAGGAATTTTCTTTAAAATTTTTTTCTTTTAAACACTACGAACAGCTTAGATTTGTGTATATCCGTGCACAAGCCTGGTGTAGAAGTTTCTTCTGAATAAGCTTGTTGTGGGTAAACTTTTAGACTTCAGTTCACAGTAAGGTCTTTAACTTGCGCCTCCAGGCGGCAGCTACCCATGTTGTTTGATTGCTAGTTAAGTGTTAATAGAATTAAGAGTGTTAAAATATTTTTATAGGTTTAGTCTTCCAGTTACTCTCAACACCTTTCATGTTGTTCCACTTGCATTTCAGTCTCACAGCCACCAGCACAGTAGGAAAGAGAAATCTGAGTCCCAGTCAAGCAGAAGGTGGCCTGGAGGCCAGAGTATCGGGGGAGATTTCTGACACTGAGCTTGAGCAGACAGATCCCTGTGCAGAATCCCTCTCAGAGGGAAGGAAAAAGGCCAAGAAATTAAAAAGGATGAAGAAGGACCTTTCTCCGACAGGTGTGTATTGAATCTCACTAAGGTTCTAGAGCTGTGTCTTCTTTAATGCTTTAGAAACTCTTATTTTGGGGGAGAGATTATAGCAGGGCTTCAGTTGATAACAAAGCCCATGTAGCCTAAAACGGGACCAGATGTTTTTCAGATCATTTTAATTTAATTTGAGGAATCTCCGAAAAGCCCTGGCTCTTGATAGAGTGAGGCTTGGTGGGGGCCTCCTTGTTAAAGACGGTTAGTCTGTTTTGGTAACCTTCTGTCTGTCCTCCATGGTTTAGAGGTTTTGCTGATGTATGTAAAGTCACCTCAGTATTTTAAATGTATATGTGAATTTGCACAGAGGCCTACTCCTACATGTGTTATTTTCAGTAGCAGAGTTTTCACTGTTCCCAGCAAAACTCCAGGACGCCTGAATTTCTCTCGTAAGCAGAATTATATAAGGAGTAAAAGAAACAGGAAATGAACACATGTTGTATGCCTACTGTGTGCTAGACACTGGAGCCTTCTCTTTCCTGATTGAATTTCATTCTCACAACAGCCCTGACATAGGGACTCATCCTTGTTTTAGTGATGCAGAAGTCTGGACTCAGAGAGGCGAAGAAACATGCAGGTCCAGGTAGCTAGTAAGAGCAGAATGAGAAGGTGAGCCAAGTCCCGTATCCCCTCTGTCCCCCAGACATGCTGTGGAGGCCCCATGAGCTAACCCAGCCCTTGGTGCACAGACCCTCTGCAGGACCCGAGTGCCAGGCAAGGAAGGGGCTTGCTGGGAAGCCAGCATCTGTGAAAGGCCCTGCTCAGGAGATCAGGCTAGAACCTGGTCAGCTAGCAGTCATGGTGACAGAAATTACAGCCACTGCTGACCGAGTGCTTGCTGACAACCCTGCACTGCACTTCATGCTTTTATATTTTTTTTATCTTTATTTTTTCTGTTTTTTAAAAAAATGAATTTATTTATTTATTTTTTATACAGCAGGTTCTTATTAGTTATCTATTTTATACATATTAGTGTATATATTTCAATCCCAATCTCCCAATTCATTACACCACCACCACCTCCCCACCCCCCCCCCACCCTGCTTCCCCCGCTTGGTGTCCATACATTTGTTCTCTACATCTGTGTCTCTATTTATGCCTTGCAAACTGGTCGTCTGTACCATTTTTCTAGATTCCACAAATGTGCGTTAATATACGATATTTGTTTTTCTCTTTCTGACTTACTTCACTCTGTATGACAGTCTCTAGGTCCATCCATGTCTCTACAAATGAACCAATTTTGTTCCTTTTTATGGCTGAGTAATATTCCATTGTATATATGTACCACATCTTTTTTATCCATTCATCTGTCGATGGGCATTTAGGTTGCTTCCATGACTTGGCTACTGTAAATAGTGCTGCAGTGAACACTGGGGCGCATGTGTCTTTTTGAATTATGGTTTTCTCAGGGTATATGTCCGGTAGTGGGATTGCTGGGTCATATGGTAATTCTATTTTTACTTTTTTAAGGAACCTCCATACTGTTCTCCTTAGTGGCTGTATCTATTTACATTCCCACCAACAGTGCAAGAGGGTTCCCTTTTCTCCACACCCTCTCCAGCTTTTGTTGTTTGTAGATTTTCTGATGATGCCCATTCTAACCGGCGTGAGGTGATACGTCATTGTAGTTTTGATTTGCATTTCTCTAATAAGTAGTGATTTTGAGCAGATTTTCATGTGCCTCTTGGCCATCTGTATGTCTTCTTTAGAGAAATGTCTGTTTAGGTCTTCTGCCCACTTTTTGATTGGGCTGTTTGTTTTTTTAATATTGAGCTGCATGAGCTGTTTATATATTTTGGAGATTAATCCTTTGTCCGTTGATTCGTTTGCAAATATTTTCTCCCATCCTGAGGGTCGTCTTTTCATCTTGTTTGTAGTTTCCTTTGCTGTGCAAAAGCTTTTAAGTTCCATTAGGACCCGTTTGTTTATTTTTGTTTATTTCCATTACTCTAGGAGGTGGGTCAAAAAAGATCTTGCTGTGATTTATGTCAAAGTATGTTCTTCCTATGTTTTCCTCTAAGAGTTTTATATTGTCCAGTCTTACATTTAGGTTTCTAATCCATTTTGAGTTTATTTTTGTGTATGGTGTTAGGGACTGTTCTAATTGCATTCTTCTACATGTAGGTGTCCAGTTTTCCCAGCACCACTCATTGAAGAGACTGTCTTTTCTCCATTGTATATCCTTGCCTGCTTTTTCATAGATTAGTTGACCACAGGTGCATGGGTTTATCTCTGGACTTCTATCCTGTTCCATTGATCTATATGTCTGTTTTTGTGCCAGTACCATATTGTCTTGATTACTGTAGCTTTGTAGTATAGTCTGAAGTCAGGGAGTCTGATTCCTCCAGCTCCGTTTTTTTCCCTCAAGACTGCTTTGGCTATTCGGGGTCTTTTGTGTCTCCATACAAATTTTAAGATTTTTTTGTTCTAGTTCTGTAAAAATGCCATTGGTAATTTGATAGGGATTGCATTGAATCTGTAGATTGCTTTGGGTAGTATAGTCATGCTCACAATATTGATTTTTCCAATCCAAGAACCTGGTATATCTCTCCATCTGTTTGTATCATCTTTGATTTCTTTCATCAGTGTCTTATAGTTTTCTGAGTACAGGTCTTTTACCTCCTTAGGTAGGTTTATTCCTAGGTATTTTATTCTTTTTGTTGCAATGGTAAGTGGGAGTGTTTCCTTAATTTCTCTTTCTGATCTTTCGTTGTTAGTGTATAGGATAGTGTATAGTGTATAGATTTCTGTGCATTAATTTTGTATCCTGCAACTTTACCAGATTCATTGATTAGCTCTAGTATTTTTCTGGTAGTATTTTTAGGATTATCTATGTATAGTATCATGTCATCTGCAAACAGTGACAGTTTTACTTCATCTTTTCCAATTTGTATTCCTTTTATTTCTTTTTCTTCTCTGATTGCCATGGCTAGGACTTTCAAAACTATGTTGAATAGTGGCGAGAGTGGACATCCTTGTCTTGTTTCTGATCTTAGAGGAAATGCTTTCAGTTTTTCACCATTGAGAATGATGTTTGCTGTGGGTTTGTCATATATGGCCTTCATTGTGTTCAGGTAGGTTGCCTCTATCCCCACTTTCTGGAGAGTTTTTTTTTGTCATAAATGGGTGTTGAATTTTGTCAAAAGCTTTTTCTGCATCTATTGAGATGATCATATGGTTTTTATTCTTCAATTTGTTAATATGGTGTATCACATTGATTGATTTGTGTATATTGAAGAATCCTTGCATCCCTAGGAAAAATCCCACTTGATCATGGTGTATGATCCTTTTAATGTGTTGTTGGATTCTGTTTGCTAGTATTGTGTTGAGGATTTTTGCATCTATATTCATCAGTGATATTGGTCTGTAATTTTCTTTTTTTGTAGTATCTTTGTCTGATTTTTGTATCAGGGTGATGGTGGCCTCATAGAATGAGTTTGGGAGTGTTCCTTCCTCTGCAATTTTTGGAAGAGTTTGCGAAAGATGGGTGTTAGCTCTTCTCTAAATGTTTGATAGAATTCACCTGTGAAGCCACCTGGTCCTGGACTTTTGTTTGTTGGAAGATTTTTAATCACAGTTTCAACTTCATTACTTGTGATTGGTCTGTTCATATTTTCTATTTCTTCCTTGTTCACTCTTGGAAGGTTATACCTTCCTAAGAATTTGTCCATTTCTTCCAGGTTGTCCACTTTGTTAGCATAGGGTTGCTTGTAGTAGTCTCTTACAATGCTTTGTATTTCCGCAGTGTCTGTTGTAACTTCTCCTTTTTCATTTCTAATTTTATTGATTTGAGTCCTCTCTCTCTTTTTCTTGAGTCTGGCTAAAGGTTTATCAATTTTGTTATCTTCTCAAAGAACCAGGTTTTAGTTTTATTGATCTTTGCAATTGTTTTCTTTGTTTCTATTTCATTTATTTCTGCTCTGATCTTTACGATTTCTTTCCTTCTACTAACTTTGGGTTTTGTTTGTTCTTCTTTCTCTGGTTCCTTTAGGTGTAAGGTTAGATTGTTTATTTCAGATTTTTCTTGTTTCTTGAGGTAGAATTGTATTGCTATAAACTTCCCTCTTAAAACTGCTTTTGCTGCATCCCATAGGTTTTGGATCATCATGTTTTCATTGTCATTTGTCTCTAGGTATTTTTTGATTTCCTCTTTGATTTCTTCAGTGATATCTTGGTTATTTAGTAATGTATTGTTTAGCTTCCATGTGTTTATGTTTTTTACGTTTTTTTCCCTGTAATTTATTTCTAATCTCATAGTGTTGTGGTAGGAAAAGATGCTTGATGTGATTTCAGTTTTCTTAAATTTATGAAGGCTTGATTTGTGACCCAAAATGTGATCTATCCTGGAGAATGTTCCATGTGCACTTGAGAAGAAAGTGTAATCGCTGTTTTCGGATGGAATGTCCTATAAATATCAATTAAATCTATCTGGTCTACTGTGTCATTCAAAGCTTGTGTTTCCTTATTAATTTTCTGTCTGGATGATCTATCCATTGGTGTAAGTGAGGTGTTAAAGTCTCCCACTATTACTGTGTTACTGTCGATTTCCTCTTTTATAGCTGTTAGCAGTTGTCTTATGTATTGAGGTGCTCCTATGTTGGGTGCATATACATTTATAATTGTTATATCTTCTTCTTGGATTGATCCCTTGATATTATGTAGTGTCCTTCCTTGTCTCTTGTAACATTTTTTATTTTAAATTCTGTTTTACCTGATGTGAGTATTGCTACTCCAGCTTTCTTTTGTTTTCCATTTGCATGGAGTATCTTTTTCCATTCCCTCACTTTCAGTCTGTATGTGTCCCTAGGTCTGAAGTGGGTCTCTTGTAGACAACATATATATGAGTCTTGTTTTTGTATCCATTCAGTGAGCCTGTGTCTTTTCATTGGAGCATTTAATCCATTCCCATTTAAGGTAATTATCGATATGTATGTTCCTATTACCATTTTCTTAATTGTTTTGGGTTTGTTTTTGTAGGTCCTTTTCTTCTCTTGTGTTTCCCACTTAGAGAAGTTCCTTTAGCATTTGTTGTAAAGCTGGTTTGGTGGTGCTGAATTCTCTTAGCTTTTGCTTGTCTGTAAAGCAGTTGCTTTCTCTGTTGAATCTGAATGAGATCCTTGCCAGGTAAAGTAATCTTGGTTGTAGGTTCTTCCCTTTCATCACTTTAAATATATCATGCCACTCCCTTCTGGCTTGTAGAGTTTCTGCTGAGAAATCAGCTGTTAACCTTATGGGAGTTCCCTTGCATGTTATTTGTCGTTTTTCCCTTGTTGCTTTTAATAATTTTTCTTTGTCTTTCATTTTTGTCAGTTTGATTACTATGTGTCTCGGCATGTGTCTCCTTAGGTTTATCCTGCCTGGGACTCTCTGTGCTTCCTGGACTTGGGTGGCTCTTTCCTTTCCCATGTTAGGGAAGTTTTCCACTATAATCTCTTCAAATATTTTTTTTGGGTCCTTTCTCTCTCTTCTCTTTCTGAGACCCCTATAATGCGAATGTTGGTGTGTTTAATGTTGTCCCAGAGGTCTCTTCAGCTGTCTTCATTTCTTTTCATCCTTTTTTCTTTACTCTGTTCCATGGCATTGAATTCCACCATTCTGTCTTCCAGGTCACTTATCCGTTCTTCTGCCTATTATTCTGCTATTGATTCCTTCTAGTGTATTTTTCATTTCAGTTATTGTATCGTTCATCTCTGTTTGTTGTTCTTTAATTCTTCTAGGTCTTTGTTAAACATTTCTTGCATCCTCCCCATCTTTGCCTCCATTCTTTTTCCGAGGTCCTGGATCATCCTCACTATCATTATTCTGAATTCTTTTTCTGGAAAGTTGCCTGTCTCCACTTCATTTAGTTGTTTTTCTGCAGTTTTATCTTGTTCCTTTATCTGGTACATAGTCCTCTGCCTTTTCATTTTGTCTGTCTTTCTGTGAATGTGGTTTTCTTTCCACAGGCTGCAGGATTGTGGTTCTTCTTGCTTCTGCTGTCTGCCCTAAAAACATGGACTTTTAGAGCCTTCCCCTCTTCTCTGACATAGGAGCCAACATCACATGTGAAGCCAGCCACTCCACCATCCTGAGTTCCTTAGATGTGGCATGTTCAGATCCTATCTTTAATTAATTTTTTTAGAGTATATAGTTGCTTTACAATGTTGTGTTAGTTTCCACTGTACAGCAAAGTGATTCAGTTATACGTATACATATATCCCCTCTTTTTTAGATTTCCTTCCCATTTAGGTCACCACAGAACACTGAGTAGAGTTCCCTGTGCTATACAGTAGGTTCTCATTAGTTATATATTTTATACATAGTAGTGTATATATGTCAATCCCAATCTCCCAATTCATCCACCCCCCCGCCCCTGCACTTCGTGCTTGATGGAAATGCTTTCATTTAAATCTCTGAAGTAGGCATGATGGTCCATTTTACAATTAAGAAAACTGATACCTGAGAAAAGTCAGCGTCTTCTGCAAGTGGTGTTGAGAAAGCTGGACAGCTGCATGTAAATCAGTGAAGTTAGAAGACTCCCTCACGTCATACACAAAAATAAATTCAAAATAGCTTAAAGACTTAAATATAAGACATGACACCATAAAATTCCTAGAAGAGAACATAGGCAAAACATTCTCTGACATAAATCGTAGCAATGTTTTCTTAGGTCAGTCTCCCAAGGCAGTAGAAATAAAAAGAAAAATAAACAAATGGGGTCTAATCAAACTTACAAGCTTTTGTACAGCAAAGGAAACTATAAAGAAAATGAAAAAACAACCTCCAGAATGGGAGAAAATATTTGCAAATGATGCATCCAACAAGGGCTTAATTTCCCAAATATACAAACAGCTCATGCAGCTCAACAACAACAACAAAAAAAAACAATACAGTCAACAAATGGGCAGAAGTCCTAAGTAGACGTTTCTCCATAGAAGACATGCAGATGGCCAACAGGCACATGAAAAGATGCTCAATATCACTAATTATTAGAGAAATGCAAATCAAAACTACAGTGAAGTATCACCTCACACTGGTCAGAATGGCCATCATTAAAAATCTACAAATAACAAATGCTGGAGAGGGTGTGGAGAAAAGGGAACCCTCCTACACTGTCGGTGGGAATGTAAATTGGTACAGCCACTATGGAAAACCATATGGAGGTTCCTTAAAAAACTAAAAATAGAGTTGCCATGTGGTCCAGCAATCCCTCTCCTGGGCATATATCCGGAGAAAACTCTAATTCGAAAAGATACATGCACCCCAGTGTTCATAGCAGCACTGTTTACAATAGCCAAGACATGGAAGCAACCTAAATGTCCATCAACAGATGAATGGAAAGAAGATGTGGTACATGTATACAGTGGAATACTACTAAGTCATTAAAAAAGAATGAAATAATGCCATTTGCAGCAACATGGATGGACCTAGAGATTATCATGCTAAGTGAAGTAAGTCCAAAAGAGGAAGACAAATACCATGTGATATCACTTACATGTGGAATCTAAAATATGATACAAATGAACTTATTTGCAAAAGAGAAACAGACTCACAGACATAGGAAAAAAATTTATGGTTACCAAAGGGGAAAGGGGGTGGAGGAGGGATAAATTAGGAGTTTGGGATTATCAAATACAAACTACTATATGTAAAATAGGTAAACAAGGTCATATTGTATATCACAGGGAACTATATTCAATATCCTGTAATAAACCATAATGGAAAAGAATATGAAAAAGAATATATATATAAATGAATCACTTTGCTGCACACCAGAAATTAACACAACACTGTAAATCAACTATACTTCAATAAAAAAAAATTAATGAAAGAAAGAAAGAAAAGAAAAGAAAAGGAGTGAGGAAACAGCGGAGGCCTGAAGGTTATGTGACTTGCCCAAGATCACAGAGCCCTTAAGTCAGGCCTGCAAGAAAGTGGGTACCTTTAAGCACAGTTACGTGATGAGGGGGATGCCTGCAAGCCAAAATTACTCCTCTCCTGTATCTCGCTTCCTGATAGTCACCCCCGTTAGTGGAACCAACAGTCAAATCAAAGGATGGGCGTGGAAGCCTGGAACTTGATTCACACCCAAGCCAAGAGTCCATCGTGTTTCAGTTAATTCCTCTTTTTACATGTGGCTCCATCTGCCTGCAGGGCGTTTTCTGAATCTCATTGATATGAATGAAATCAAAGAAGCAGCAAAAATGTCACAGATGCCTTTTATACATTATGCTAAAGCTTAACTTTAACTGAAAACTTAAACTCTTGTTTGAAGTCTGGGTCGTGTATTTTAGCTGTCTCTTGAATCTGTGAGTCTCCCTTCCTTTCCCTCATTTAAGTATTATAGAAGTTTTTAATCTGTAACATACTTAGTCTTCATCTTTGATAACTTGTTACCACTGCCACATTGTACCTGCTTCACAAATCTTAAATATTAAATGTTAGCATGACTTTCAGAGCTCACCCCAAGCATGTTGGGGGGCGGGGCGCTTTTCCCCTCTTGTATAGCTTTCCTTCATATCATTCTCTTTAATTTTTTCACTTATCTATTACTTCTTGGGGACAGGATTTTAGGTTTTTTCCCTTCTATCTCAGCACAATCTCAAAGGTATTAAAATACCTAATAATAGATTGCATCAGTAGATTAGCTCCTTTTATAACTTTCATCGTTTTAAGTGAAAACTTTCTATGAGTTATTTGACGTTTTGAATTTATAATACCATCATTAAAATAGTTTTTTTTTTTTCCTCCCATTGACAGTAGAGCTGTCACTGCGACAAGATTTGAGCTAAAAAAAAAAGGAAAGATAGATTTTTGTACTTCTTTGTCAGTCCAGCTAAAAAAGAAAGAGAAGCATCTTGACAACTTTTAATTGAATCAGAGAACTTGAGATCATTGAGTTTTCTTCTGGAGCATCATTCACTAAGACCTTCTGACGCAAGGCTGGAAGTTTCCTGGATCCTCTTTAGCTGGTTTGTTTTAAGCGTGTAGTCCTAATAGTATCAGCAGGATGTAGGTCGAGATACCGGGTGCTGGACCTGGTGCGTCATCTGATTTTGATCGCTCATTTACTTTAAGGAGGTCCTAAAATGAGCGACAGTACAAAGTTCAGACTCTAAAGGGTCTGTATGAACCTCCCAAAGGTTCAGAGTGTCCCGGGAGCAGAGAAGGCCTGGATGGAGGTCAGCAGGAACTGGATTAGAGTGTCTGGTACAGTGTGGCTCCGTCTGTCCTGCACAGATGGGTTCTAAGGCATCTAGCCTGAGCGTTCCTACTGGGGACAATATCTTGACAGGTGCTCAGATGGTTCTCTAGGGTGCGTTGGGTGCCCAGTGCACTGCTAGTGAAGACATGAGAAACATAAAAGACAGCGTTCCACCTGTAGGAAATGTTCTGTTTTCCGAGGGGAAAGTAGCAAAAAGTAGGGCCATAGAATATCATGTACCGTAGCAATCCCGGGACACTGATGCTCGATAAATCCCACACAAAACAGTGTCATTTTTCTTAGTTATACAATTTAATATCAAAGATACACTAAGAGTTAAGTACTGGACACATTCCCAGATAACAAAATCACTTAAGTTATAGAAGAAATGACCATTTATTGAGTTGATATTATATACCGGACATTGTGCTAGGAACGTTCTTTATGGTCTAGGCATTATAAAAACCAAGTAAGGTGTAGATATCATTATATCTAATTTATAGAGAGGAAACCAAGGCTCACAGAATCACAAATATGCAAAGTCAAATACAGCTGTTACTGGGGGTGGTGGGGAGGGCTGTCTGATCCAGAGCAAAGGCCTCGTACCATTCTGCAAAATGTGAAGTTTATCCAAACTTTAGATGAAACAAAGGATTCTTTGCAAAGGTGAATATTTCTGGCATCTGTTCTAGATCAGAAACAACTACCAACCTGGATTTTCTTGTGATGAAGTCATGCAGTAAAAGTCCGAGACATTATTCTCTTTTGGAGCTTTTTATGTACATGTTATGCACTTAGTAAATATTTCTCATAACTGTAGTTGTTTCTATCCTATTTTCAGGAAGCAAATGTATAATATAAATCCCCTCCCTTTATATTTATTGCAGTTAGTGTAGATTGGTAATGCTGTCTGCTCTCCACTGGGGCATTCAAGGTATATTCTTCATTGGTACATAAAGGAAACAGTTCTGTTTGCCATTTATGCTGGAGTAAACTGTCTAAGAAATGTTCCCCAGACAGTAATGGATGGGTGTCCACAGCGCACTTGCTCTTGCTGAGTAAGTGAATTGTGTTCCAGTGGCCTGATGCTGACCGGACTGGCCAGTCACAAAATAAAGATGGACTGTCCACTAGCCAGAGGTTCCGGCAGCGCCTGTTAGACAGTGTTCACGGAACAGGGCCGAGCTGTGGACTGTTCCTGGTGACTTTGTCGTGTGATAGAGTTGTTCCAAGTTTCCTTTCCACTTTACATTTAAAATCCAACACAGGGCTTCCCTGGTGGCACAGTGGTTAAGAATCCACCTGCCAATGCAGGGGACACGGGTTCGAGCCCTGGTCTGGGAAGATCCCACATGCTGTGGAGTAACTAAGCCCATGTGCCACAACTGCTGAGCCCACACTCTAGAGCCTGCAAGCCACAACTACTGAGCCCATGTGCCACAACTACTGAGCCCACGTGCCACAACTACTGAAGCCCACGTGCCTGGAACCTGTGCTCAACAAGAGAAGCCACCGCAATGAGAAGCCCGTGCACCGCAACAAAGAGTAGTCCCCACTCGCTGCAACTAGAGAAAAGCCCATGTGCAGCAACAAAGACCCAACGCAGCCAAAAATAAAATAAATAAAATAAAATAAATAAATTTATTAAAAAAAGAAAAACCCAACACATTAGAGCTTTACATGGTTGCCAAGAGCCGCAGGTTTTATTGTAGTCTTGACTAATCTGCTGAACCTTTCCAGCTTAAACCCCTAGGGTTACAGTATAAAAGGAGGGAGTCTACCTAGAACAGCGGTCTCCTTGTGCTATTGGAGGTCTCTTGAAGTCAGGAACACGATCTGCAGTTGGTGCTGTCGGTCACCTGAGTGGCCAGGCTAGGGATGTCCAGCAACCTCCCAAAGAACTTTTTAATTCCTCAATTAAAATGCAGATTTCAGCCTAACCGAGTGCGCTGCCCTGTGGGGCGGCACGCTCCCTGTGCCTCCCTCTTCCTCCAGGCAGACCTCGGGGGCTGCCCACACACCATCCAGGGGAGCCCTGCTTTCTTGGTATGGATACCACCCCACGACCAGGCCCTTTGGAGCATTTCCTACTTAAAAACTCCTGTATGGCACCCCAAAGGATCTTGCCCTATACAGAATTCCACTCTGTCGGAAACAATACGACAGCAGATTTCCAGTGGGCTGTGTAGTTTTTCAGATTCACGTGAGGGAAGAGCTGTCTTAGCTCTCAGTTTCTCCCTTTCAACTCTAGTTAGGTGAAAGGTAAGTCAGCAGAAACATGCACCCCTTGTGTTTACCACTTGTTAGTTTCTTTTGTTGTTTCTGTTAATAAAAATAATGTGTTCACTATGAAAATCAGTAAAATGAAGGAAGCTAGAAAGAACATTAAACCCTACAGGTACTTGATACTCTGTTAACAAGTATTTTACTCTGCCTGTCATTTTTATACATAGTTGGCATCATACTCTATATGTCGTTTAGTATCTTGTTTTCCCCCCATTTAAAAAATAAAAAACTCTTGGTAAAATAATTTTAATTATCGGCATAATATTTCATATTAAAATTTGTTGGATTTTTTAAAAACAACATTCCTTATACCTTTTGCAGTGTCAGCTTTATTAAGATACAATTTACATATAATATAAGTCATTACTTTTAGATGTACCAGTTGATGAATTTCGACAAATGCGTACAGTCATATAACCATCACTGTGCTCAAGAAATAGAACAGTTATTCCAGAAGATTCCCTCGTGCCCCTTTGCAATCAGCCCCTTCCCATCCATAGATCCCGGCAGCCACTGATCTGCTTTCTGTCACTGTAATTTTGCCTTTTACAGAAGGTCATTTAAATGGAATCATTCAATAAGTAACTCCTTGAGTCTTGCACTTAGCGTAATGCATTTGACGTTTGTCTGTGTTCTTGCCCATGTCACTGGCTCATTCCTTCTTTCTGCTGAGTAGCAGTCCATTTTATGGACATATCACTGTTTATCCATTTTGCCTGTTGACATTTAGGTTGTTAGCAACTAAGAATCTAGCAGATATAAACATTTGTGTATAAGTTTTTGTGTGAACTAAGTGTTCATTTCTTTGGGAAAATACCTAAGGCTGGAATTACTGGGTCGTGTGGTAAGTGTATGTTTAATTTTATAAGAACCTGGCACAGTGTTTTCCAAAGTGGCTGCAGCATTTTGCATTCCCACCAGCCGGGCATGAGGGCTCAGTGGCTCTGTACCTTCACCAGTGTTGGTATTGTCCTTTTTGCCATTCTAGTGGTGTGTACTGGTTATCTCATTATGGCTTTGATTTGAATTTCCCTAATGACTAATGATGTTAAGTATCTTTTTATGTGATTATTTGTCCATTTAAATCTCTTTAATGAAATGTTTGTTCAAATCTTTTGCTCATTTTTTCATTGGGCTGTTTGTTTTCTCCTTATTCAATTTTAAGAGTTCTTACGTATTCTTACGTATTCAGGATACAAGTCCTTTTGGGTGTTTTACAAATTCTTCCAGACCGTGCTTTTCTTTTCATTCTCTTAACAGTATCTTTCAATAGTAGAAGTTTTAAATTTTAACGAAATCCAATTTATCAATTTTTTCCCTTGGATTATGCCTTTGTTGTCATATCTAAGAAATCTTTGCCTTACTCGATTGCAGAGATCTTCTCTTGTGTTTTCTTCTAGAAGTTTTCCAGTTTTAGATTTTACATTTAGACATACAATCCATTTTGAGTTAATCTTTGTATGTGATGCAAGGTATGGTCCATCATAGCAGGAGGCAGATGTCCTGAAGTGTCTGTTTAAAAAGAAAAATTGTTCCTGAATAATTCTTTGCACTCTAGTAACTAAACAGGGCTGTGAAAGTGAGTTCCCCGGAAAACCGACCGTAGCTCTTTATCCGTTAGCTTTGAGACGGATCCTTTGACGGTCTACAGCTCTCCCTTTCTGGAAGGTGCTAGAACAAACACCAGCAGTGACCTCCAGCTCCCCTCCGGTCTGGGTCTCCTTTAGATGGTTCGTAAAGTTCTGTTTCCTCTGTACACGTCCTTCTTGCTCAGCAGCTGCACATTTCGGCGGCTCTCTGACTGCAGGCTGTTGGCTTCCTGGGCAGCCACCACGTTCAGTGTCGGGCCACCTTATCGCTAAGGGAAGGGGCCTAACGTGCATTAAAAACTTGCTCTGTGCCAGGAACCTGGCAGAATCTCAGAAGTCCTGGGTGGCATAAAGTAACATCGAGTCCATCTTATAGATGAGGCAGTGAGAGTTGCTGGGAGTCTTACAGCTAGTGAGATGGTCAGGCCAGACTTGCCTCACTTCGCAGCTTTTTCTTTTTCTGTTATTTCTCACCAGCTCTTCACAGAGTGGCTCCTGTGCGTTTGATGGCGTACCACCAGACTCACATGCACTCCCATCCCGCTAACCGCGGGTGCGATTATAAATACGACAACGCAGTTGCCTTTAGCCATTTATCTTTTTTCCTCCCAGCTAGTTTTAATTTATTTCAGCTCCCCACATTTGGCGTTGTGGCTTTTACCTTTAGAATGGCAGATTGGCTGCTGTAATATTTCTTTGATATGTGGATTGTAAAAATGCCCTTATTGATGCTTATTTTCCTCCCTACAATTAGGTGTTGTGTGAACGTGTGATGGAGGAGGGCTCAGGCTGGTTCAGTCTTACCATGGGCCGTCTGTAGTATTTAGTTGCTCTGGGGAGAGGAGTGTTTGTGTTTGTGTTTTGTTCCGTTTTTCAGTAACCTTCACTCCTTTTCTAACTGGATCGTGGGAGTCTTTGTCACATGGACCATCTCCTGCCCATCTTCACTTCTCAGGCGCAGTCCCAAGAGATGCATGGGCAACACAGCCACGAGACTTGGGGCAGAACACTTCAAATGACCCCTCGCCTGCTCTTCTTATCCTGTCTGTCTGGACTTGATCTCAATAAATGAGCAGAAGTGGGAATTCTCACTCTAGTGGAATTCCCTGTGTTATTTCATGTGTTCGGACCTAGTTACCTTTAGGCATGCCTGTCACTGGCAGTAGCCACTGCCAGCTGAGCGAGTTCCCCTCTGTTTTTAGAAGTTACTCTCCACTTCAGGCGTCATCACAGACCCCTCCTCTTTTGAACTCTTGGAGTGTTAGCGGCTGGGGCTGGCTTTGCCCGTTTCCCTGCCAGCCCTGCTCTAGGGCTTAAATAATGCATGATACCACGGGTACGGCAATGCCCGGTCGTGCATTTTCCATCGTGAACACGCTGTTTCCTGACTTAATTCCCATTCGCTCGGATCTGGACGTTTGTGGTCCACGCCCTGACCCAGTGCTGCTGCTGCTGTTGCAGAAAGTAGCTGAATGGAGAAGGGCCTCTAACTTCGGGGTGAAACTGTTTGTAACAGAAGAGACCGCTTCAGTCCCAGAAGACTGTAGCCAGTGTTGCTGAAATTGGAAAAAGCTACAAGCTGCTTTTGCCCCTTTTGGGATCTCTGAACTCCCACTGGTCAGCTTCCCGCCACTGTCTAGCCGCCAGCCCCTGAGATTTCTCATCTGGGCGCCAGTCACCACGGCACAGAGGAACCCAGCCACCTTGGTGCTGCGGAAGGATCCAGACCCCACCTCAGCCACTCGCTAGATGTCTTGTGTCTGTAAAATGGGGATATTGGTACCCCTGAACTGGGCTTTTATGAAGATTAAATGAACTAAGTGCCCAGCATGCTGGCTGGCAAAGAATACAGAGTGTGTTCTCACTGAGAGATACTGTCACTCCTGTAAAATCAAGAGAGGCACCCAAGCAGGGAGGCACTTCCTCGGCCCTGCTGTGATGTTTCTGCAGTGTGGCCTCTGTTTGCCGGGCACTGCTCTCCGTAGGCAAGGCCCACCCGTGGACTCTCTCCACTTGTGGCCATGCCACCGCCCGGCCCTGGCCCTGGTCGAAGCTGTCTCTGCAGCTGGTCCTTTTGTTCTCCCCCCGGGGTGGTCCTCTCCTTGTTCACCTTGTTTTGTCCTCTCCCACCAGGAAGCATCTCGGACAGCTCAGCCAAGCTCTTTGAGGTCCCTGACACGTGGTAACCAAGACCTGAGTGGAACAAACCGCTGGTGCTGTTGCTGAGAAGGAAAGAAGCAGCCGGCATTTTTGGAAGCCATACTGTGTTTAACTGAATCCAATGTGGTGCAGGAGGGGTTTGAAACCAAGTGTGTGTCTCCTGAAAACTCCCAGTTTTTATCGTCAAGGCTGTGTTCCTTCCTCTTTAGCATCACCTGTCTGCTGGCGCTCAGCATGTCGTCGGCTGTCATGTATACGTGATTAACCAGGTCATTACTTGTTGCTCATGTGAAACCCTTCCTGTCATGAATCTGTGTTTAAGAATCCACCTGATGGGGAAGGTTGGCCGTGAGATTTCGCAGAAAGAGCCGACACTCTTGGGTGCTGTGATCCTGAATTTGGGGTTGAACTCTTTCCTGCTTTGAGAGGTTCTCACCCACCATCTCACGCTCAGGCCTGGGGGCAGCCCCAGCGCGTGGGTGTGTCTCCCAGTAGAGAATTTGGTTGCGTCTGCCTGCTTTCCACCATCGCTGCCCGAAAATATGAGGCTCTCAAGCTTGTTTTCCCAGTAGGAAAATGTCTACCGCTGTCAACACCTGCCTTGACCTTTGGGGCATATTTATTTAGAGTTTTTCCCCTAAGATGTGAGTTTCTCATGGTGGAGTGTACGAGTGAAAAATTAATTTCTGTTTTCCCATGTAGCGCTGCTTTCACTTTTCAGTATCTTAGCCTGGTGTCTTCTCTGTTTGGTGGCGTCTGGGGGTGAGGTGGCGTGTGTGCATGTGTGTGAAATCATGACAAATCGACACCATGTACCAGCCCTTTCTCTGTTGAAACAGATCACAACAGGGACAGAATCTCGTGGATCTACTTCAGTAGATCTGCTTCATATAGATCATTGTTAGATATTTAACATTTTTGTATCGTGGAAATAAAAATGAAAAATGTATTTCCAAAAGATGAAAATTAAAGAAATTTTCATAGGATTCTGGTGTTTTCCTTTCTCTTCTTTTATAAGTGAATGACATACTTAATCTCTACATAGACATATTTCTCTCTAAAGATCACCCTTGGAAAAGCCCTGGTAAGTCACTAAGCCTGGTGCTTATGGTTTTTTCTTTTTCTTTTTTTTTTTTTTTGACCTCTAACCCCTTTCACCTGCCTTGATGAGTCAGATGCCTGGTGCTGGAGTGGAGCCCGTGGTAAATGGTGTAGGAGGGGCTGCATCTTTTTCTGGTGGGAAGGATCTGAGTTCTTACAGCTCTGATCAGAATCCCAGGTGTCGTGGGAATTCAGATTTGTTAAGACATTTTCCCCAATTAAGGGCCTCTTAACATCTTCCCTTCCCCCTCTCCCTTGTCCCCAAAGTTGCAAACCCAGACGTGGCACGAGGAGCTCCCGCCCCTGCTCAACGTGGTCGCCAGGCACAGCCCAGTGGGAAAGTGTGACAGGAGGGTAGAGACAAAGGAGGGGGTTAGCGGGCGCTGCTGGACTCTTCTGAGTCATTAAAGCCTACAGGTAGAAACAGGTAGTACCTGACACTTCTTTTAACGGAATGAACGAGAGGGAAAACCAGTGCAAGGCTGCGATTGGCGTACATATGAGACATACATCTAGCCTAATGAGCACGCCTGGCATAGAAACGCAGAGTGTGGGGTGGCCTAAAGATCTCCACACGTGCAGGGCCTCGGAGGGAGAGAGATCGGGCCCGTCGCTCTCAGGTGACGAGATTTTTCATTGTCCCCTGAAGCCCAGTTCTCCCTGCTCAAAAAGCTATACAGACACACAGGTTGCACCCCTGTCAGTACTGGTTCAGAGGGGCTTGCGGGGGTGGGGGGAGTGCTTTCTAGAAAGGGCCTCTGCCCTAGAGCACTGAATGTACCTGCATCCCAGCTCCGGCTGTGTGTTCCTGGGCATTATTTACCCTCTCTGAGGCTGTTTCCTCAACCATAAAAGCAAGATAATAAACCTACCTCATAGGGTGGTTGTGAGGATTAAATGAAGTCATGTCAAACGCCCAGCACACACAAGTGCACAGTGAGTCACATTGATATTGGAAGATGATGCTTTCGATCTGAAACCCTGCTTGGAGCTGACATACGCATGGTTGGGGGATGGGTGTCTGGCTTAGCATTGAATACCCAGCTGAGCCCTGGTATGTGCCCAGACCTCTGTTTTCCTAACTGTATCAAATGACTTAAAGCAGGTGAACTGAGTTGGCCATCTTCTTGGTACACACACGCACACACGCACACACGCAGGCTGATGGCTCTTCTGGGCCTGAAACCATAGGATGCTGCTTTGGATTTTTGATACGGAGGCTCAGGGGCATATTATGATGATGGGGCTGTGGTTCTGGGGTTCCTTAAATACTGTAACCAAACCTGGAGGTGGGCGTGGATGTGGGGACCTCGGTGTTTCCTTTCAAGTCATTTTGTAGTTCTTTGATTTTAGAGCTGGGATGGAGATTGAGTGCTGCGGCTCTGTCCTTTTCTTTTTTTAACTTTGTATTCGTCCTGTTCCCCACCTCCAACATTTTATTATGAAGAATTTCAAACATACAAAGAAGTTGAATTGTTCAGCAAACACCCGTTTCCTCCCCACCTAGATTGTACAGCTACCATTTTGCTGTACTTGCTTTATTACATAACCATTCAGCCATCCCTCCATCCACTCATCGATTCATCTTAGTTTGGGATGCATTTCTAAGTAAGTTGCAAACATCAGAGCACACCCCCTCCCAGATCCTTGAGCATGCTTGTCATGAGCCAGAGTTTAATACGTGTTTATATTTGGGGATCACTGGAGATAAAATTTATAGTGAAATGCTCAGATCTTAAGTGTACCATCTGATAGGTTCTAAGTAATGCAACAGGATCTATCAAGATACAGAACATCACATCACCATCACCAGAGAATACTCCCTTCTGCTTCTTTCCAGTCCATTCCTACCCACTCCCACCCCCAGAGGTTACCACTGGACTGAATTTTTTCATCACAGATCAGTCTAACCTTTTCTAGAACTTCATGAAAATAGAATCATGAAGTCATGCTCTTTGGTGTGAGGCATCTTTCACTCGGCATGATGTTTTTGAGATTCATCCATGTAGCCGTGTGTATCCTTTTTTACCACTGAGTATGCACATACTACAGTCTGTGTATCCATTCATTGATGGACAGATGCTTGGGCTGTTTCCAGTTGGGGGCTATGATGAATAAAGCTTCTGTGAACATTCTAGTACAATCTTCTATTTTATTTATTTGTTTATTTATTTTTAATATTTATTTATTTATTTATTATTTTGGCTGTGCCAGATCTTCATTGCGGCATGCGGGATCCTCTTTGTGGCATGTGGGATCTTTTTTTTTTTTTTTTAGTTGCGGCATGCGGACTCTTAGTTGCGGCACGTGGGCTTCTTAGTTGCAGCACGGGAACTCTCAGTTGCAGCATGCATGCGGGATCTAGTTCCCCAGCCAGGGATTGAACCCGGGCCCCCTGCATTGGGATCACGGAGTCTTACCCACTGGACCACCAGGGAAGTCCCCATTCTAGTACAAGTCTTCTTGAGAACAAAAGCTTTCACTGTGGAGGGTAAATACCAAGGAATGGAATTGCTAGATAGGTGTATGTTTAGTTTTATAAGAAACTTCCAGATCTTTTTCCAAAGTGGACGTATCATTTAAACTCTCACCAGTAGCTCTCACCCTTGGCAACATTTGGCATTGTTGGTCTTTAGCCCGATAGTATATCTCCCTGCAGTTTTCATTTGCATCTCCCTGATGACTAATGATGAGGTACTTATTGGCCATTTGTGTATACTCCTCTGTGAAGTATCTGTTCAATTCTCTTGCCTATATTTTGTCAAGTCGTAAGTCTCTCTACTATTAAGTTGTAGATGTTTATTATGTATTCTGGACATTTGTCCTTTGTCAGATAGTTGTTTTGTAGATGTTTAGTCCCAGTCTATGGCTTGCTTGTTTCTTTTCTTTCTTTTTTCTTTTTTTTTCAGTTTTACTGAGTTACAATTGACAAATAACATTGTGTAAACTTATGGTCTCCAACGTGTTGACTTGATACACTCACACATTGCAAAATTATCACCACCACTGCCATCACATCACATGATCACCACGTCTTTTTTTTTTTGTGGTGAGAACATTCGGGATCCACTCTACCAGAAACTAATTTTTTTAATTGAATAAATTGAATGATAATTGACTTACAGTATTAAATTAGTTTCAGGTGTATAACATAGTGATTCAATATTTTTATACACTACAGAATGATCACCATACTAAGTCTAGTTACCATCTGTCACCATACAAATTGATTACAATAGTATTAAATATATTCCCCAGGCTATACATTACATCTCTGTGACTTTATTTTATAACTGGAAGTTTCTCCTTGTTAATCTCCCTCACCTATTTCACCCGTCTTCCCAAACAACTTGTTTGCTTAACAGTATCTTTACTGGGCAGAAGTTTTTAATTTTGATGAAGTCTATTTTATCAATTTTTAAAGAAATCTCTAAGGTGTAAAGATATTCTTTTGCTTTTCTTCTAGAAACTTTGTAGTTCTAATGTTTATGTTTAATTCTACTATCCATCTTGAATGAATTTTTTGGTATATGGTATGAGATGAGAGTTGAGGTTCCCTAATTCCATGTGGACATCCAGTTATTCCAGCACCATTTGTGGAGAAGACCTTTCCAGTTGAATTGCTTTGGTGCCTTGCTCAAAAATCTGTCGATCTAATAACAAGTGTGGGTCTTGAGTGTGTGTTTTAAAGGGGTGCTGTTATTATTGCCGATAAGAACAGCAGCACAGAGAGGATCTCACCATTCCTGCGTGTGCAGTTCCCACTTAGACAATTTTGCAGCCCTTCTCTTGATAGGGAGAGGAAAATGCTATGACCCTGGGTTTCTACTGAGGCCAGGCCACTCTCTCCTGACCTGGGAAGCTAGTGTTCATTGAAAATAGTGCCATCTTTTTTAATGCTTTTTTTTTTTTTTTTTTAAATCTCATGACTTAAGTTTCATGACTTCAATTGAAATCTTTTTTTTCCCCAAATGATTCATGGAGTAAATCTCTGCATCTGATTTTGTCGAGGAGGGGAAATAGAATACCTGAAGGCCAGTTCCTGTTTCTCCTGCTGAGCCATGCTCTCTTCCAAGTTGTCTGGTCCCTGCGGAAAGCAGTTCAGTTTGTCCTCAGCCACTTGCCCATTTCTGCCTCGGCCTCCTGCTTTTTCCGGTCATGTCGTGAACCTGAACTTGATAAAGCTCTTGGTGTGGCTGGGCCTGGTGACAACATCCAGCGGCTGGGAGGTGCTTTTAAAATTGAAATGTTTTAGATAAGATAATCCCATTGAAAAAGAAAGGACCCCAAACAAGAGCCCCCCTTTTGTTCTTTTTTTGGGAGTGGGGGGATGGACCTTAATCTGTGTTTCATAAGAAAAGAGATTGAATCCCCTTGTCTATTTTTCTTAAGTGAGAACATAGGGAAATATTGAGCCAGGTAGCTTGAAGGCAGAGTACCTTGCCTGGCATGCAAATTGTGGATTTGTGCAGAGCCCTGGGTGGTGGGAAGGCTTACGCACCCACGCCTAACTTGTGAGACTTGGGTGGAAAGTCTTACATATTTCTGAGACCAGCCGGAGAGCTAGCTACCTGCCTTCTGACGCTTACCTCCTCCCCCAGGAGGATGGGTGGGGGCCAGTAGTCCTCCGCCCGGTTGCCTTGCAGGTGCTTCAAGCCCGGACGGTGGAATCTTCCTTACTGGCAATGGCCAGACCACTGGAAACACTTGGCTGAAAATGGTTCCCTACCACGTTCCAGCTGGTGATGAGGAGAGTAAAATCTCTTTGCACATCTCCCCTCTGTGCACCGCAGTCCAGTTGGCCCGGTCTCATGACCAATACCCAGAATCTGGGAATTCAGAGTCGTTCATTTTACTCAGGAAGGACTAATCCTACCCAGGAGGTGGCCCTCCATTTGTTGAATGGGGTAAAAATTAAATAGCATCTTGGAGCGCCGTGCCTACAAGTTACCTCGACAAATGATCGTGACTCGGAAGGTTAGTCTTCCGCCCACTTTTGAAGGCTGGGTCTAAGTGGGGAAAAAATGGAGTGTCCTTTGGGTGTTTGGGTTGTTTTCACAGCCCCGGAATTCCCCATTGTCCAGGTGACTTCATCTTCCTCCGGGTGTGTGTGAATCACCAGGCACTTGGCGTCCTGATGGATGCCTGATAGTAGCACCCCCCTTTACGGAGCCTCAGAGCCCTCATTGTCTCCCTTTTCCATCCTCTCGTGCCCAGTCAGGCTCTAGAAGAGTTTCCATTAATAACAGGTGTTGAGGAAACCACACGTTAGAGGCAGCCTGCTCGGGTGCATGGTGTCTTCTCTCTGTGATCGCACTGCCGCTCACCAGCTGTGTGAGCTCGGGGATGCTGGCTGAGTTCCTGGTGAGTCAGACCAGACCCCCGCCTGCTCCTCCCTGGGTCACCGCGAGCTGCTGAGAGATGACAGGGAGTGACCGCTCACCATGGTCTCCCCCCCACCCCGCCCCATTCACTGCCATTGTTCAATTTCACTAGGAAAAACCAAGAGTCTCCTCTCGAAGACACACCCCCCCCTGCTCTCTAGAACTTTCCACTTTAAACTCCCCCTCCAGTATTCAACCCTTGCTTTTTGAAAGTAAACCTTCTCTACTGCACTGTGTGTTTTTTCTGTAACTGATCATGGGAGATGTATATTGGGTGTACTCTATTCTGCACACTTCACAACTTTACGATGGGTAGGTACTCTCATCCCCACTTGAAGATAAAACGGAGACTCAGGTGGGTTCAGTCACTTGCCCTGGAGGTCACAGTCAGTGGCACAGCTGGAATTCAAACCCCAGGATGTCTGACTACAATGCCGACATGCCTAACCACGACCTGATACCGCCATATGTCCACATGAAGGCCGTGGCCTGGAGGGGAGACACAGAGACGGCAGCGGTGGGGTCAGAATGGCCATCATTAGAAAGTCTACAAATAACAAATGCTGGAGAGGGTGTGGAGAAAAGGGAACGCTCCTACACTGTTGGTGGGAATGTAAGTTGGTGCAGCCACTATGGAAAACAATGTGGAGGTTCCTCAGGAAACTAAAAATAGAATTACCATATGATCAAGCAATCCTACTCCTGGGCATATACCCAGACAAAACTATAATTCAAAAAGATACATGCACCCTTACGTTCATAGCAGTATTTACAACAGCCAAGACATGGAAGCAACCAAAATGTCCATCGACAGATGAATGGATAAAGAAGATGTGGTACATGTATACAATGGAACACCACTCAGCCATAAAAAAAAAACCAAAAAAATGAAATAATGCCATTTGCAGCAACATGGATGGACCTAGAGATTATCATACTAAGTGAAGTAAATCAGAAAGAGATAGACAAATACCATATGATATCGCTTATATGTGGAATCTAAAATACAACTCAAGTGAACCTATCTACAAAGCAGAAACAGAATCACAGACATAGAGAACAGATTGGTGGTTACCAAGGGGGAGGAGAGTTGGGGAGGGAAGGACTGGGAGTGTGGGATCAGCAGATGTAAACCATTATATATAGGATGGGTAAACAAGATCCTACTGTATAGCACAGGGAACTATATTCAGTATCCTGTGATAAACCATAATGGAAAAGAATATTAAAAAAAAAAAAAAGAGAGAGAGAGATGGCAGTTGTGGAAGTGCTGAGGGACCCGGGTGGCCAGAATCCCTTTACACACCCGAGTCTCATCTGGGCACAAAGGCTCTTGATATGTACGGCCGAATTGCTTTCCAATTTACACTCCTGCCAAAGGACTACGAATCCTGAGTAGCAGCGTCCAGAACGCCCTCGCCCTCCTCGTGAGCCAGCGAATCATCTCACTCACAGAGGAGTCCACAGAGCCGTGAAGAGACACGCCCGGGTCTTTGAAGCTCCCCGTTCCCAGCAGCATCAGCATCCCCTGGGAACTTGCTAGAAATGCAAATGTTGAGGCCTCGCCCCAGTCCTACTGAGTCAGAAACTCCAGGGGTGGGGACCAGCAGTCTGGAAACAAGCCCTTCAGGTGTTTCTGGTGCCTGCCCAGGTCTGGGAGTTACTGATCTTGGGGAAGCTGCCTCAGCTGCAGGGGAAAGGAACATAATTGTTGATAAACCAAACCTGTGCCAGCTGGGGCACAGCCCAGGGCGAGGTCACGCCCATCTCTAGTTCACCCGAAGTGTCGATACCTCTTAGCTCCTTTGTATCTTTACTTTGGATAATTGGGACCATGTGGAAAATGTCACTCTTTCATGTGAAGGGTCTAGCTCTCATAGACACTTCTTATTCAGACTTAGAGGTTTATTATGTGCCAGGCACATTATTATTAATCCCCTTTTTTCCCTCGGGAGGGGAAAGGGAAGCTTAGAGCAGTTAGAAACTTCCTAAGGTCACACAGCTAATAAGTGACAGCCCTGAAACTGGAACCCCGTCCATCTGCCAGAGACTGGGCTCTGAGCGGCCAGTGGGGATACTTACATAACGTGGGAGGCTTTCAAATGATTGGGTTTGTTGCTGTTGTTCTGGAATGTTCTGAAGCTTGGTCTCCAGTACCTCGAGAAGTGGCTTTCCCCTGCATCTTCTAACCTCAGACCCTGACAAGCCAAAGCGGGTCTTAGGCACACATAGCTCCTGCCTGGTTGACAGTCCCTAGCACGTTAATGAGGTGACCTCTTACTTTGTGTGTGTGTGTGTGTGTGTGTGTGTGTGTGTGTGTGTGTGTGTAGGAAGATCTAGCATTCCAATTTCGTTTAAATATTTATATAATAATTTTCAGAATTTATTACATTATATACATAAAACAATAAATTAACATGGGCATTTTTTGTGCATAAGGTATTGTTTTCTTTACGTTTCCCGCCTCCACTGTATAATGTTGCTTTAATTGTCTTTCATCTACTTATACTTATTTCCTTCCCACATGTCAGTAAGTTACACCTCCACTTGTTATAATTCGACATGTAGGAATTGCTTCTGGAGTGTTCAGACTCCAGGCATCCCCTGCCAGGTAAGTGTCTCAGTGTGTGTTACTTGCCCATGACACTTATTGTGGTGAGTTCTCAAATCCTGTCTCAAAGGATAGGTGGGGGCCAGAGGCACTTGGCAGGGCCGGGGCTCTGAGGGGACAGGGACACCGAGGCTGGGCCAGGGTGGCTCCTCTGCTCCCACCGTCTCACTCAGGGGTGAGCCTACAGTTTGGGATTCACGCTGGCACCCGGCTACCCCTGGGGCTCCTTGGCTCAGCATGTGGGCCATGGCGGCGGGCGTGCCAGCAGCCAGAGTGGACGAGGTGGGCCTGGCTCTTGCCACCCCAGAGGGTCCCCTGCAGAGCCTTGGGGGGGGCCTGCGATCACGAGGGGCTCCAGATATTCCCTTTTGGGGCTGCGGAAGGGGAGCCAAGCGAAATGTGAAGAGGTGTCTGAAAGCCCCGAGGAAACCGGTAGGCCTTTCCAGAAGTTCTATTTGTGGTAAGAAACGTTGGCATGGGGCAGCCGGCTCGACTGTAAAAATAGACCGAGGTGCCGAGAAACGGCTCAATTCTGGAAGCCAATGCCCCTCTGCAGAGGAAGAGAGCTTGAGCAAGAGTAGGGGAGGCTCTGCCCCTCTCTGCTGCTTCCCTCTGAACCCCAGCACCAAAAAGAGAGAGAGAGACAAAAGCTAAACAGTTTGAAATGAACTCTTGAGTATCGCCATGTCTTTCCTGTCATAAATGGGGCCCCTAGAAACACAGGGCGAAAGGAGGGTTTCATACAAGTGCCTGGAAACCAAATGGGGCCACAGTCCATGTCTGCCAGGACCAGGCTCCCCATCACTATGTTCTTTCTCTCCTTTGCCTCCAAATGAGTGAGATGACTGAAAAAACAGGGTCCAGGGACTTCCCTGGCGGTCTGGTGGTTAAGACTCTGCACTTCCACTGCAGGGGGGCACGGGTTCGATCCCTGGTCGGGGAACTAAGGTCCCACATGCCCCGTGGAGTGGCAAAAAATGAAAAAGAAAAGAAAGGGAGAGAGGGAGGGAGGGAGGACGGAAGGAAGGAAGAAAATAGGGTCCAACGTGCAGCAGCAGGAGGGAGTGTGGCTAGACAGAAAATGTAGACCCGGAAGGGAGCAAAGACAGGACCCCTGAGAATGGCTGGTCTGGAGACCCTCCTTTACTACACCAGGCTGACAGCCTAATGAGGGGTTAAGATGCAACCATGAAAGGAGAAAAAGAGACAAAGACTCCTGAGGTCCTCCCCTGACTCTGGAGGTCTGCCATTGCCCTCTGTCTGTTCCGGAGCTCATGTGACTCGTCTCTTGGGCACGAACTTCCACTCTCTTAGGAGGGCTGCCCTTGCCTCTCCGCAGCAGCGAGAGGGCAGAAACCACCAGCTGCAGACGTCCACCCGATGCCTGACATCACGGTGGAAACAAGCCTGAAGGCGCTCTGGGTGGTCCTGAGTAACCCCGCCACATTTTCCAGGACTCCTGGCCACGTTAAGGCTGCTATGAACAGACATAAATGTACGGGGTCACCGACAGAGTTATGCTTCTTGGAAAGTGTTGCTTTATCTTATGACCCAAGAAAAGGAGCTTATACCCCATGTCTCCTCAGCTGGAACTGGGATACGTCAATCAAATCCGCTTGCCCCTCCTCCCCCAGGAGCTGGGTGGGGTCTGCACCTCCCTCCCTTTTCTCTTTTCCGCCAAGAACTGTCAACGTCCAGCTGCGGCTTTGCACTCAGCTGCCACTCAGCCTGTTGGAGTTGAAAGGTCAAATGTCATCTGGAATTAGCAGCCCGGCTTACCAGCAGCTCTTCTGTCTTCGGAGAACACGAGGGCAGCTCTCAGAGAGAGGGCTTAGGCGGGGACTAGAGAGGGGATTCCCTCTCCGCCAACGGAGGAAGCTCACCCATCCTGGAGGGAAAATGGCAGGATCTGCCCCAGGACCTTTATAGCTGGTTGAGGTCCCCATTCAAACAAAGCAGGTGGGAGAATGAGGGAGGCTGTCAGGAAGATAGAAAGAAAGCAGGACACAGAGTACTGAGGGGGAAGGAGCCCCCAACCAGGCTCAGGAGGGCCAGTGCATTGAGAGATCCACCTGCAAGCTGGATTCAGTAGGGCACTTGGTTTTGCACACATGCACAGAAAAACCTTCATCCACATATTTACAACGTTGGACTGAGTAAAAACGGGTTCCTTTTTTTTCCGGAAGCATCCCGTTTCTTTGAGCCGAGCTTGTCCAATCACGTAATTCTGGTAGGGCCCTACCATCCACAGCACCCCGCCCTCCTCTGCAGGAGGTGGGCACATGACCCAGGCCCAGCCAATCAGAGTGCTCCCTCGACCTGGGATGGGCCAATCACTTCCTAGGCAGATGGAGTCGCAGGGAAGTGTCTCGTGCCTATTCTGGGCGCGGCACTGGAAGCACGTGGTCTGGGGTTGCAGGCAGCAGACCTTCTCCCAACCGCATTGAGAACCCACTTCCGAGAGACAGATGAACCAGTTTGAGCGAGCACATGGATGGCAGCCCTGGAGTCCAGGATCCATTTGTGCCCAGTGCCAGATCCACCCCATCCTTTCCCGGTAAGTAAATCAATAAACCTTCTCTATCTTGGTCTGTTACATTTTTGGCGCTTGCCACCACGCAAGCCCTGACTACTACAAGGAATATTTGGGTACAGGAAGGACCCTACAGTCTGTGAAAGAGCTTTCTGGTATGTAGTTATTGTAGCCTTGCACCAAGAGTAAAACAGAAATGTTTAGCTTAACTTGAGAAAGTCGAGTGTCTCCAGCCCCTTGAGGAGCACTTTTTGACCTTAGTGTTCTGTCTGCAGCTACTGCTATAGGTCAGGGTGAGGGAATGAAAGCAGAAAAAAGTACCTCACCCGCGAAAGGGCCACACAGACGTTGAGTTGATGAGCATCACTTAACCACCAGCGGAAGGCTGGTTTCTCTGGCAGGTCCTGGGGTTTGAAATGGAGTTCCCTGGTTAGGGGATGGCCCGTCTTTGCCAGAGCTTTCCCTCGTACTCTAGTGGGGGTCTGATTAGGCTCTTCTCCACAGGGAGGTGGCTTTGTGCCTGAAGGCGTCTGTCTGTCTGACCCTGCTCTGAAAGGGCGTTAACCAAACTCTGCCGGTAGCCTGGGGCAGCCGGCCTTCAAACACAGACCATCTGTCACGCAGACCTTTCACTCTTTCAGTCCAGCCTTCCCTATCACTTCTTCTGAAATTGGGCATGTTTCCCAAACTGACAATTGCCCGGTCCACAGTGTTCCTTGCTGAGTGTCCCTACAGGAGAGACAGGGAACATACTGGATAAAAACAGCAATCTTTACTCCCTGCCCTAGTAAAAGGACTGTTTTGCCAGGCTGCTATGCATGCCATTCGTGTCTTCCATTTGATTTCACATGATGAAAATTGTCTAGAAGATGGGCAGGAACTCTAGATGATCTCTTTCTAGAAGCATTGGAAGAAGGATGTGTTATAAGACTGGGTTGAGTTGTGAGTGACAGAGTTCTGAACTCAGTAGCTTAAAACACTCATGTGAAAGACTCCTGTGGATGGCGGTTGCCAGGGGCTGAGGGAAGGGGAAAATGGGGAGTTATTGTTTAATAGATGTAGTTTCAGATTTACAAGAGGAAATGAGTTATGGTTGCACAACAGTGTAAATGTATTTAATACTACTGAACTGTAACCATAAAATGGCTAAGATGGTAAATTTTATGTTATGTGTATTTTAACTCGAAAAGTAAAATAAAATAATTTTTAAAATGTTTAAATAAAATTTAAACATTTTATTTACAATAAAATGTTGAAATAAAATTTAAAAAAAGATGGATTCACTTTGTTATAAAGCAGAAACTAACACACCAGTGTAAAGCAATTATACTCCAATAAAAATGTTTAAAAAAAAAGATGGATTAAACACCTGCTCCCCACCCCAAATTACAAGACTCCCAAGGCAGGCAGTCGGGGCTACTTGGATGAGCCTATGAAGTCATCACAGACAGGCTCCTTCAGTTTTCCCACATTAGCTTCCATTTCAAAGGTCACCTCATAGTCCAAAATAGCTGCTAGAGCTCCAGCCATTATGTTCCAGATTACAAGAAAGAAGAGCTATATTCTGACTCCCTTTTTAGGAGACTTCCCTAAAGTCCACAACAAAACTGCTTATATTTCATTGGCTAGAATTTAGTCAAATGGCCATGTTTGGCTTCAAAGGAGTCTGGGAAAGGTAGTTGTGGTAGGAATCCTCTACTCCCTGCTTCCTGGTGTTAACTCCCTTGTGTAATTCCCTCCCCTTGAGTGTGGGCCAGACCTAGTAACTTTCTCCTAATCAATAGAATATGGAAAAAGTGATAGGATGTCACTTCTGAGATTAGGTTACAAAGAGATGGTGACTACTGTCTTGGGTGCCCTCTCTTGCTCTTTTGCTCTGAGGAGAGTCAGTGCCATGTTGTGAGCTGCCTTGTAGAGAGACCCCCGAGATAAGTAACTGATGTCTCTGGTCAAAAGCTAGTGAAGACTTGTGGCCCTCAGTCCAGCAGCCTCATGAATGAGCTTGGAAGAACATTCTCCCCCAGTTAAGTCTTCAGATGCCTGCAGCCCCAGTGGATATCTTGACTGCAATCTCTTGAGAGACCTGATCCAGAAAACCCACAAAACTGACCCACAGAAACTGTGAGATAATAAATGTTTGTTGTTTTCAGCTAAGTTTTGGGCTTATTTGTTACACAGCACTAACTAACTAATATAGTTTTCCAGGTGGACACATTCCCAAGGTTCTGTTAGTAAGAAGGAAGGGGAAGATGGAATTGGGAGGCAAACAACAGTCACTGTCACCTGTACCTACCTCACAGGACTGTTGTGAGGATGAAGTGAGTTAAGTCTACAAAGTGCCCACCTACAATCTACCAGCACCCAGGAAGTGCCTAAGGAGAGGTGGTTAGTGAAGGGCCACCATCCAGGGTCTATTTACCAGGCTTCTCACCAAGCTCTTCTAGGACACACGGCTGTGCTGTGTCTAATATGTGATTTTCCCGGGCTCCCTCTCCCCTTTCAGACAGTTCAGACCCCCTCTGCAGATCCAACCAGTAGAATGACTACTCCTGTAAAACCAAAGATCCCCAAGCCAGCTGGTGGGCTCACACAACAGTGAGATTTTAGAGGGAAAGGGGCTGAGAGCCCCTGGAATCCAGTTCCCCCCGCATTTACAGTTTGAACCAGACACTTGCTTGAGATCATTCAGCCTCAAGGCAGAGGTGGAAGCTGGACGCCCCCACCCCAGCAAGGAGAGATACCCCAGGTCTCTGCTCCACCTTCTTTTGCACCACTGTTGCTGAGGCAGAACCCAGGATTTGGAACATTTAGAGAGTTTCCTATAAAAAGACTGTACTAGTTCAACCGAAATTTCTTTCCCCAAGAGGAGTTGAGGTCAGGTGTATGAGGTAGTTTTGAGTGAATGAGTGTCGTATTTCTTTCCAGTTTTCCTTTAGGCAGTTGGAAGTGATTCCTCTTGTCTGTCTAGAGAGACCTGAAGTCCTTGCAGTCCCCCAAGAGCCTGTCCTTTGTGGGTGTAACTGGGAGAAAAATCTAGAGACTGATCCCCTGGGTCCCACAGTAATGTGTGCACCTAACTGAGGCAAGAATTGTCTCCCCCTTGTGTGATCACCCTTCTCCCAGGACGTAGGGACTTTGTCACCCTGGAAGAATGTGTACTCACGAATCATTTCACGTATAATGAACTCCCACTTTTTCAGAACAGGTTGAGACCAAGGGCTTTCAGTGAAAACAACTGTTCTGGGGAGGGAAAAAACCTAATAATAAGTCCCAAGACTTTTTTTTCTTAATCTCCTTCTATCATGATGGGAAGTAAAATGTACCAGTATTCTTGCTCCAGATTTTTATTAGTGAGCTAGGATATACGAGAACTTAATAAAATATTCACAGAAGGCTTAACTGCATTATTAAAAGCCTTCTTTCCCAGGCCTTTGAATTTTGTAAAAGCAGCAATTTCTTTAAAATCAGTGAGTGTGAGCGGAAACGGACGCACATGTGGGGTATTACTCTTCTTTAATGCTGGGTTAACATGCTTTTAATAAATTAAAAAAAATGACTCTCATAAGTTTCTAGCATGAAGTTGCAGGTGGTTATCAGCGTCCTGCTTGTAAAATGCAAAGGAACCCAACCAATGTCAAAGCTGTATGAGCAGAGACTGGTCCCTAACGTCCCTAGGAACACCTAACTTGAAAAGTCCAACGTGACCTGGAGGGATAAAGCATGGAGAGGACAAGCACTCTCATTTAGAAAGTTGTCGCAACAAAATGATGCACAGAGAGTTTGAATGCCCTCCCTTGAAAGGGAAAGCCAGCCGAGCTGTGCGAGCGTTTGTGTGTGTGTTTGTGCACGTGCACATGTGTGAGAAGGTGGGGCTTTGGGTGGGAGAAGAGTGTTAAGGAGGAAATTCATACTTTTATTGTGATAAGGAACAGGAGCATTTATTACACAGTCGGGAGCTGGTACGTGTCCTGCTTAAGACTTCATGATGAGTAACTGATAGCTGTTTAGCTTAGCGACAGAGTTAGGACTGGTACGTGGGTGACTGTTTTTCTTTACACCCCGCTGTGCCATTATATTCTCTATTAGTAATTTGATATGCTCAAAAGATAGAGTGAGTTGACTGTTTGCTAACAATGGGTCTCTTTCAGGTAGTGTCATCCACAGGAAACATTACCATTGGGTTTTTGTGACCCTGGCATCAGTATTTAGCTTGTGGCAACTGCCTGACATTCACCTTTTCAGACTTTAGGGGGTGGCCTTGTAACCCCAGAGCTAAAACTGCATGTACAAAGGTTCCTGGTCAAAGTGTGTCTGTGTGGGGACCCAGCGCACACCAGGGTTCATTGCGGATGGCTTTCCTGTCTGGGCATGTGGCTCTCAGTCTCACTGGCGATCGTGTGTTTGCAGTGAACCGTGAATATTCTTCTCTGAGGGGCTTCCTTGGTGGCGCAGTGGTTGAGAATCTGCCTGCCAATGCAGGGGACACGGGTTCGGGCCCTGGTCTGGGAAGATCCCACATGCCGCGGAGCAACTAGGCCCGTGAGCCACAACTACTGAGCCTGCGTGTCTGGAGCCTGTGCTCTGCAACAAGAGAGGCCGCGATAGTGAGAGGCCCGCGCACCGCGATGAAGAGTGACCCCCACTTGCCACAACTAGAGAAAGCCCTCGCACAGAAACGAAGACCCAACACAGCCAAAATAAATAAATAAATAAATAAATAAATAATTAAAAAAAAAAATTCTCCTCTGAGTCCAGCCTCAGCTGGAGAGTAACCAGGGTCTGGATGGATGGCTGTCTCGGGCTGGACGGGGCAATCCAGGTCAGGGAGAACACGGTGGGCTCACTCTGGTTCATGGGGTGGGTCACAGGATTTGCTGTGTGAAGCTGAAGGAAAAACCTGGACCCTGAAGAGGCTTGTATGGGAAAGCACCAGTTGGGGTCTGCAGGAGGAAAGGGGTAGCCACGGCACGTGGTTACTAAAAGCAATGACACACAGGAAGTGAGTGATTATAAGATTAGGCTGTTTGGGGCTTCCCTGGTGGCGCAGTGGTTGAGAATCTGCCTGCCAAATGCAGGGGACACGGGTTCGAGCCCTGGTCTGGGAAGATCCCACATGCCACGGAGCAACTGGGCCCGTGAGCCACAACTACTGAGCCTGCGCGTCTGGAGCCTGTGCTCCGCAACAAGAGAGGCCGCGACAGTGAGAGGCCCGTGCACCGCGATGAAGAGTGGTCCCTGCTTGCCGCAACTAGAGAAAGCCCGCGCACAGAAACTAAGACCCAACACAGCCATAAATAAATAAAAATAAATTAAAAAAAAAAAAAAAAAAAAAAAAAGAGTAGGCTGTTTGGTCATCAAGTCAGTAGCTCAAGGAGAGAGGTTAGTGATGGGCTATGTCTGGGACTCACCAGTGCATCTTTACATTTTTCTCCTTACACGTTTGGAGGAAAACTTGTTGATTTTTTTTTTTTTTTTCTGTCATATGCTCAGCACTGTCAGAGATTTTTCGTCCCAGGAGGACGTGCTGGTGTTTTAGCAAACTAGGACTTCTCACCTGAAGCTTGTAAAGCGCTAGATGGAATCCTAACAGCAATAAGGGTGGGCACTAATGGAGCCGTGCTGTGAGCCAGGGATTGTTCTGAGTGCTTTGCGTGTGTTTAAGAGCTGACTCCTGGCTGAGAACAGGCAGAGGGGAGTGTCCAGAGGCTGGGCAGGAGGTAGCCAGGAAGCCTTCCCGGGGGGATTCCCTAGTATTAGTTAGACGAATGAGTTTTACTCCACAAACATGGGTTTTTAAAATGTCACAATCCTTAAAAAAATTTTTTAATTAAAAAAAAAATTTTTTTTTTTTTTCACATGACTCTTTTTGAATTATGGTTTTCTCAGGGTATATGCCCAGGAGTGGGATTGCTGGGTCATATGGTAGTTCTATTTTTAGTTTTTTAAGGAACCTCCATACTGTTCTCCATAGTGGCTGTATCAATTTACATTCCCACCAACAATACAAGAGGGTTCCCTTTTCTCCACACCCTCTTCAGCATTTATTTTTTGTAGATTTTTTGATGACGGCCATTCTGACCAGTGTGAGGTGATACCTCATTGTAGTTTTGATTTGCATTTCTCTCATGATTAGTGACGTTGAGCATCCTTTCATGTGTTTGTTGGCAATCTGTATATCTTCTTTGGAGAAATGTCTATTTACGTCTTCTGACCATTTTTGGATTGGGTTGTTTGTTTTTCTGATATTGAGCTGCATGAGCTGCTTGTAAAGTTTGGAGATTAATCCTTTGTCAGTTGCTTCATTTGCAAATATTTTCTCCCATTCTAAGGGTTGTCTTTTTGTCTTGTTTATGGTTTCCTTTGCTGTGCAAAAGCTTTTAAGTTTCATTAGGTCCCAATTGTTTAGTTTTCGTTTTACTTCCATCTCTAGGAGGTGGGTCAAAAAGGACCTTGCTGTGATTTATGTGATTTATGTTACAGAGTGTTCTGCCTAAGTTTTCCTCTAAGCGTTTTATAGTGTCTGGCCTTACATTTAGGTCTTTAATTCATTTTGAGTTTATTTTTGTGTATGGTGTTAGGGAGTGTTCTAATTTCATTCTTTTACATGTAGCTGTCCAGTTTTCCCAGCACCACTTATTGAAGAGGCTGTCTTCTCTCCATTGTATATTCTTGCCTCCTTTATCAAAGATAAGGTGACCATATGTGTGTGGGTTTATCTCTGGGCTTTCTTTTTTTTTTTTATTTTATTTTATTTTTTTTAATTTATTTTATTTTATTTTTTTATTTTTTCACACACACACACTGTATTTTATTTTTACAAGAGATAAATAGACTGACACCAAGCATTGTACATGGATGACCACAACAAAAGCAACAATGATTGCAATTACCAAACATGAAACACACTCATACTATGTCATAATATTGACATTCAGTCCAGTAATCCTCCACTGTAACAGCTCCTTTACTTTGCAGTGAAAATTGATTTGTATATTCTTTGCCTCTGAGTCCTTGTGGGATTTTTTTTTTTTTAATTCAGACAGAAAGTCACAAAAATTATACTCATCCTCATCAGTTCACTCAGTCCCATGTAATTAATTGTTTTTTTTCATCTTGATCTTTTGTTAGCACTTTTATGAGTTCATCAGTTTTTCATCAGAGTTCTGAAAATGCTTATTCATTCAGTTCAGCAGTACAGTCAGTTACCAGAAACCTGTACTTGTCAGAGTCTTTTCCATGAATTTCTTGAAGATGAAACCCTTTTATAGGAACATATTTGCAAAATCATCAGAGTACACCCAGAACTGTCTGTAAATGACAAAAGACTTAAAAATGACCACGGTTAAAGATTTGATGAAAGTTCATAATAATGCAGTTGACAAGAAAATTAGTTATTTCTGAAATATACATTTTAAAGTAATAACTAGGATTATTACTTATAACATTATACCAGAACATATAAGATTTTTAGAAATTTCATGTAATGTCTGAAACATTTATATTAACATATTTCCATACATATTTCCATACAAATACAAATATAAGATTTTTAGAAATTTCATGTAATGTCTGAAACATTTATATTAACATATTTCCATACATATTTCCATACAAATACAAATATAAGATTTTTAGAAATTTCATGTAATGTCTGAAACATTTATATTAACATATTTCCATACAAATAACCCAATGAAAGTTTAGTATTAGTTGTTTTGTTTGTTTTTTTATACTGCAGGTTCTTATTAGGCATCGATTTTATACACATCAGTGTATACATGTCAATCCCAATCGCCCAATTCAGCACACCACCATCCCCACCTCACCGCAGTTTTCCCCCCTTGGTGTCCATATGTCCATTCTCTACATCTGTGTCTCAACTTCTGCCCTGCAAACTGGCTCATCTGTACCATTTTTCTAGGTTCCACATACATGCATTAATATATGATATTTGTTTTTCTCTTTCTGACTTACTTCACTCTGTATGACAGTCTCTAGATCCATCCACGTCTCAACAAATGACTCAATTTCGTTCCTTTTTATGGCTGAGTAATATTCCATTGTATATATGTACCACAACTTCTTTATCCATTCGTCTGTTGATGGGCATTTAGGTTGCTTCCATGACCTGGCTATTGTAAATAGTGCTGCAATGAACATTCGGGTGCATGTGTCTTTTTGAATTACGGTTTTCTCTGGGTATATGCCCAGTAGTGGGATTGCTGGGTCATATGGTAATTCTATTTTTAGTTTTTTAAGGAACCTCCATATTGTTCTCCATAGTGGCTCTATCAATTTACATTCCCACCAACAGTGCAAGAGGGTTCCCTTTTCTCCACACCCTCTCCAGCATTTGTTGTTTGTAGATTTTCTGATGATGCCCATTCTAACAGGAGTGAGGTGATACCTCATTGTAGTTTTGATTTGCATTTCTCTAATAATTAGTGATGTTGAGCATCTTTTCATGTGCTTCGTGGCCGTCTGTATGTCTTCTTTGGAGAAATGTCTATTTAGGTCTTCTGCCCATTTTTGGATTGGGGTGTTTGTTTCTTTGATATTGAGCTGAATGAGCTGTTTATATATTTTGGAGATTAATCCTTTGTCCGTTGATTCATTTGCAAATATTTTCTCCCATTCTGAGGGTTGTCTTTTCGTCTTGTTTATGGTTTTAATTTAAAAAATTTTCCAGTTTTATTGACATGTAATTGACACATAACATTGTGTAAGCTTAAAGTGTACAACGTTGATTTGATACACTTATATTGCAGAATGATTATGCCATCGTAGTATTAGCTAACACCTGCATCACGTCGCATAATTACCATCCCTTTTTTGTGGTGAGAATATTTAAGATTTTCTCTCTTAGCAACTTACAAGTATATAACACAGTATTATTAACTATAATCACCGTGCTGTACATTAGATCCCCAGAACTTACTCATCTTATAACTGGAAGCATAACCTTTGGCCATCTCCCCATTTCCCCCAACTCCCAGCCCCCGGTAATCACAATTCTTACCCTCTGTTTCAGTGAGTTCAGCTTTTTTAGATTCCACATGTAAGTGATATCGTGAAGTATCTGTCTTCCTCTGTCTGACTTATTTCACTGAGCATAATGCCCTCAAGTTTCATCCATGTTGTGACAAATGGCAGGATTTCCTTATTTCTCATGTTGAATCATGGTTGAATCATGTTCCATTGTATATATATACATATAAACCAAATCATCTTTTTCCATTCATCTGTTGATGGATGCTTCCGTTTTTTTCCATATCTTGGCAATTATGACTAATGCTGTGATGAACATGGGAGGGCAGATGTTTTCATTTCTTTTGAAATGAGATTGCTGGATCGTGTGGTAGTTCTATTCTTAATTTTTTGAGGAGCCTCCATACTGTTTTCCATGGTGGCTGCACCAATTTACATTCCCACCAACAGCGCACAAGGGTTCCCCGTTCTCCGCATCCTCCCCAACACTTGTTATCTCTTACATTTTTGATGATATCCATCCTAACAGGTGTGAGGTGGTAGCTCATTGTGGTTTTGATTTACATTTACCTGATGACAAGTGATGTTGAGCACCTTTTCATGTACCTGTGACCTTTTGAATGTCTTCTTTGGAAAAATGTCTATTCAGTTCCTCCACTCATTTTTTTAAAAATATTTATTTATTTTTTTGGCTGCACTGGGTCTTAGTTGTGGCATGCGGGATCTTTAGTTGCAGGAGGCGGGATCTAGTTCCCTGACCAGGGATCGAACCTGGGCCTCCTGCATTGGGAACATAGAGTCTTAACCACTGGACCACCAGGGAAGTCCCCTTCACCCATTTTAAAATCAAATTGTTTTTCACTTGTTTTACTATTGATTTGTATGAGTTTGTATATGTTTTGGATATTAACCACTTATCAGATCTATCATTTGCAACTATTTTCTCCCATTTCATAGGTTGTCTTTTCCTTTTGTTCATCTTTCTTTTGCTGTGCAGAAGCTTTTTAGTGTGATGTAGTCCTACTTAACTAATTTTTGCTTTTCTTGCTTGTGCTTTTAATATCATTTCCAAAAAAATCATTGCCAGGAGCAATGTCAAGGAGTTTTTCCCTATGTTTTCCTCTAGGAATTTTATGGTTTCAGTTCTTACGTTTGTCTTTAATATTTATTTATTTATTTATGGCTGTGTTGTGTCTTCGTTTCTATGCGAGGGCTTTCCCTAGTTGCGGAGAGCAGGGGCCACTCTTCATCGCGGTGCACAGGCCTCTCACTATCACGGCCTCTCTTGTTGCGGAGCACAGGCTCCAGACGCGCAGGCTCAGTAACTGTGGCTCACGGGCCCAGTTGCTTCGCGGCATGTGGGATCTTCCCAGACCACGGCTCGAACCCGTGTCCCCTGCATTGGCAGGCAGAGTCTCAACCACTGCGCCACCAGGGAAGCCACGTTTGCCTTTAATCCATTTAGAGTTAAGTTTTGTGAGTAAGATAAGGATCCAATTTCATTCTTTTGCATATGGTTATCCAGTTTTCCCAACACCATTTGTTGAAGAGATTATCCTTTCCCCATTGAGTAGTCTTGTCAAATATATGAGAGGGTTTATTTCTGGGCTCTTGATTCTGTTCCATTGGTCTATGTGTCTCTTTTTTGCCAAAACCATACTGTTTTGATACTATAGCTTTGTAATATAGTTTGAAATCAGGAAGTGTTATGCTTCCAGCTTTGTTCGTCTTTCTCAGGATTGCTTTGGCTATTTTGGGGTCTTTTGTGGTTCCATACAAATTTTAGGACCTTCTTTTTCTATGTCTGTGGAAAATGCCACTGGAACCGTGATAGAGAGATTGCATTGAATCTACCTATAGATGGCTTTGGGTAGCATGAACAAAATGTCACAATTATTTACTCCTCTCAATCAAATAGAACGTGTTGTGAGCCACCATCTGTTCAGTACTGGGGCTTCCCACCTTTGCTCCTCAGATTTAGGAGAAAGTCTCAGGAGCAAATGGGGTCAGACATGTACAGAAATGCCCTCCCATCCTGAATCCACACTGAGACTGCTCTGTGCTCTGACCCAAGCATCAGGAGCCCTCAAAGGTGGCAGCTCCACTGCTTGTGAGGCAAGCTTGGGGACCAGGGTCTCTCCCAGGCTCCAGAAAGAGCCGTGTTCCTAGTATTGAGGGCCCTCACCCCCCATCTCCTCTCAGGGGGCTCTGTAAGGCCCCAGGCCCTTTCGAAACTTCCCTCCACCATGCCCACTTGTGTCTCCCCTCACCCCAAAACTCTTCCCTCCAGCATCCTAGAGGGAAGTGTTCCCTTCTTGGGGTTCACCTTCCTGCGTGTGCTTGCGGACTGAAATGCTCAAACTGGCCTTGCCCCTTGACACTGTAATTGTTCTTTATCGCCCATTAAGGAGGGACCAGCTTTGCCTAGCACAGTACCTGCTATAAAGTGAAAGCAATGACCTTGGGAAAGTTGCCCAACGATACTGAACCTCAGTTTGGTACTGAGGTCCAGTGTGCTTCGACACCACGTGTCGGTTCTCTTTCCCTTGTCCCTGATGGAAAACCAATTCAAACTGGCTTCAGTAAAAGGGTACCAATTGGCCCATGTTACTGAAAAATGCAGATGGAGCTGTGGCTTCAGGAACGGCTGGATCTAGGTACTCAAACGTGGCATCAGGAATCCCTTTCAGTGTCTTGTGAATCTAGTTTTCTCTGTGGTGGTTTCATTCAAGTGCACATTCTCTCCTTATAGTGGCAAGATGGCTGCCCAAGTTTTCAGTTTCCCAGGGGTAAGCTGCAACAGAAGTCCAGGTTGAGTCTTGTTGGTGCTGCTGATTGGGTCGCCTGTCCAGTCCTGAGCCAATCACTGTGTTGAGTGGAATGCACTGCTTTGATTGGCCGGGCCTGGGACCCATGGCCATCCTCTGAACTAGGAATGGCTTCATCTCTACCCAAACCTTGTGAATTGAGAGTGGGGGAGGGGCGAATCTTCAAAGGAAAATCCAGGCCCTGTTGCCAGGAAGAGGAGGACAGGAGGCCAGGCAGACTACAACATCAAGTGCCACTGCAGCATCCTTCACCATCAGCTCCTGGCCGGGCCACTGGGGTCCTTAATAAATTGTTCCACCTCCTCCTGCCCAGGTTCACCTACCTTCACCCCAGCATAGGCTGAGGAAGTGGAGTGGGTGAGGGTGTTTCAGCACTTGGGGCCCAGGCCCTGCCTCACCTTCCAGGCATGGTACAGGTGGATCCCCTGCCTCGGGGGGAGGTCTCTACTGGGTTGAATAGTATGCCCCCCAAATTTGTGTCCACTCAGAACCTATGAATATGACCTTATTTGGAAATAGGGTCTTTGCAGATGTAATCAGGTTACGGTGAGATCATACTGGATTAATACAGGCCCTAAATCCAATGTCCACTGTCTTTATGTGAAAAGGGAAATTTGGACACAGATGCACACAGGGAGAAGGCCGTGTGATGAAGGAGGTAGAGACTGGAGTGAGGCTGCCACAAGCCAAGGACACCAGGCATTGCCAGCAGCACCAGAAGCTGGGAAGAGGCAAGGAAGGATTCTCTCCTAGAGCTTTCAGAGGGAGCATGGCCCTGCCGACACCTTGATTTTGGACTTCTAGCCTCCAGAGTTGTGATAGAATAAGTTTTCCGTTATTATAAGCTGCCCAGTTTGTGATACTTTGTTACAGTAGCGGGAATCTAACACAGGGCCTTCCTGAGCCCACAGCGTTCTTGTCCCACCCCAAGGACTTCAAATGGGAAACTGGCCCCCTTCCAGGAGGAGAAGGAATTCTCGGCTGATGAAAGACTTTAGCAGAAAAGGCCACATTGTGTTTGCAGCTGGGACCACTTCAAAGGGAAGGCCCTTCCCCAGCCCCAGAGCCCAGCCTCTCATCTCCCTCAGGACATCAGTGGTCAGCATGGTCCTCACTCCCCTCCTCGCCAGCTGCTCCAAGACCGAAAGCCCAGAGAGGGCTCTACTGAGCCAGTGACCTCGGGCAGCTAGAGCTACGGTGACCAACGGGTCCCTGTGTGCCCAGGACTGTCTGGTTTTAGCACTGAAAACTCTGCATCCCGGGAACCCCTCGGTTCTGGGCAAGCCAGGAAGGGTGGTGCCTCTCGATAGGGCTGGGGATGGTTTTAGCTCCTTGGGAGCAGGCGGGGGGGACTGTGTCCTTTATGCCCATAGGCGTTTGTTTTTTTTTAAACATCTTTTTGATGTGGTCCATTTTTAAAGTCTTTATTGAATTTGTTACAATATTGCTTCTGTTTTATGTTTTCATTTTTTGGCCCCGAGGCATGTGGGATCTTATCTCCCTGATCAGGGATCGAACCCCCGCCACCTGCATTGGAAGGCAAAGTCTTAACCGCTGGACCACCAGGTAAGTCCCAACCCATAGGCATGTTTTTAAGCCTTTATCGTGTGCCGATTTGTGCCTGGTGCTTTACGAACTGTCTGATCCTCATAACGTGGCGGGGGGCGCGTGCTACAGTTGTCCCCGCTTTATAAGCTGAGGCTCCAAGAGAGGGTAAGTCCCAGGCGTGTAGACGGCAGGTCCTACGCCAGCTGCACCAGTGCGGCCGGCGGCTTCCCTGTTCCGTGCCCTCTCCGCGGCAGCGGACTCACCTTGGAGGGGGTGCCAGTGGGGAAGGCTGACCCCTGCACACCCCCTCACCTGGCGGATCAGGGTCCTCTGCAGATGGGAGCAGCATCTCCCTTTAACATCGCCCTTGCCTGGCCCCTGCTCAGGATCCCACCTGAGGCTACCGAGCGGCATTGCCGAGCAGTTAGCAGCAAGGACTCGGGGAGCTTACTGCTTGGGTTTAAATTCAGATCGGCCGCCTGCTGTCTATGTGACCCTGGGCAAGGCACTGCTCTGTGCTTCAGATTCCTTGTCTAAAAGATGGGGGGGGGGGGTAACGATAGTATCCTCCTTGCAAGGCTGCGTGGGGTTATAGCACAGGTGTCAGGGTTCTTGTTAAGAGGTTATGAGCTGAGAGGTCCTTGGGTCCTGGAGTCAGAGGGAGCCGAGTGCAAACAGCAGTGACCTCGGGCAGCACTTTACCCTGAACTTGAGCCTCCCATTTGTAAGATGGGGGTCAGGCAGCACTTCCCCCATAGGACAGATGTGAAGACGAAAGGGGACAGGCTGTTGCAGGTGACCCCAGCCAGCTCCAGGGTGACATCCGTCAAATGTTCATCGGATTGACACAAAGGCTCGGGCCAAGCCTGTGATTAATTTAAATTGTGGGCAAAGTTCCCACAACCTTTTTTCTTCTGGTCCTTCAGTGGCCCCACTGCACATGTTCTGAAGTGTCCCCAAACTTGTGAGGGGGCCAGCGCTGAGTGGCACTGAGTGGGTTGAGCGTGGGACACTCCCACTAGAGAGTCATCGGAGAGGCCAGGTGGGAGGAAGGGACCGGGGGTCAGGAGACCCAGGTCCTGGCTCGGCTTCATCTGATCTCATGCAGCCTTAACTTCTCAGGCCTCAGTTCCCCATCTGAAAAATGGACAGAACTTGGGGTTTGGTGCCTGGGGCTTGGACTGGAGATGGTTTCACCAGCCATTCCCCAGGGTGACTGGCAGGGTAAGTAATCTTCAATATTCATCATTCCCTTGACCAGGGCAGGGTCCCCCGCTGAGAAGGACCCCACGCTAGATTGAATGCTCTGCTGTCACCAATCTTGGAATTCATAATTTTCAAACAAGGAGCCCTGCATTTTCGTTTTTTGCTGGTCTCCACAAGTTACAGAGCCAGTCTTGCCTTTGACAAATCTTTTCTGAGCATCGAAGGTGTATGAGGCCATGCGGCAGGTACCAGGGATAAACTGGTGGAAAAAGTTGACGTTGTCTCTGTCCTCATGGAGTTCACAGTCTAGAAGGATTGCTGTGGGTTGGACAGTGGCCTCCCAAAAAGACATGCCCAAGTCCCAGGCAGCTGCGAATGTGACCTTATAGGGAAATAGGTCTTTGCAGATGTAATGAAGTTAAAGATCTTGGGATGGAATCATTCTGGATTTAAGGTGGGCCCTAAATTCAATGACGTGTACTTATAAGAAAAAGGAGGGAATTCCCTGGCGGTCCAGTGGTTAGGACTTGCTGCTTTCACTGCCATCGGCCTGGGTTCCTGGTTGGGGAACTAAGATCCTGCAAACTGCCCTGTGTGGCAAAAAAGAATGGAAGGGAGGGAGGGAGGGAGGAAGGAAGGAAGGGGAGAGGGATATTTGAGACACTCAGACACAGAAGAGAAGCTCACAGGGAAAGGCCATGTGAAGACAGAAAGATCAGAGGGATGGGTCTACAAGCTGAGGAACGCCAAGGAGAGGCATAGGATGGATTCTCCCCTAGAGCCTCCAGGAGGGGCCAGTCCTGCTGACGCCTTGATCTTGGACTTCCGGCCTCCAGAACTGTCAGAGAATACATTTCTGTTGTTTTAGGTCACCAAGATTGCGGTGATTTGTTACAGCAGCCCTAGGGGAATGGATACAAGAGTAGATAGACAGCAATCAACTCATCACACAAATGTGTAATTGCTGGTGTGACAAGGGACGTGCCACGTGCCTGTGTTGGGGAAGGGTTGTCTGGGACTCGAAGTTCCAGAAGGAGTTAACTAATGAAATGGGAAGAGCATTTCAGGCTGCGGGAACAGCATCGGCAAAGGTCCTGGGGTAAGAGGTACTCTCTGTAAAATTGAGGGGAGACACCCCCGGCAGCTTCAAGCCATATGGGTCTCTGATGTGTTGTCTTGGCCACAGAAGCCTTTAAAAAGCCCCAGAACTGGCCAGGTGTCACTGCTCATGGCAGTAGTAGCGATTTGGCGCCTATGGTTTCAGCCCTACCCGTTCCCATTTCACATGTTTTTTGTGTTACCAGTTTTGGCCCCTGAAGGAAATGTGTTTGCCAGGCTCTGACCTGCCCAGAGCCTCGGCCAGCATCCTCTGACCTGGTGGAGCTTGTGCCTGGTGGCGCAGGCTGGAAGTGCCAGGTGTTCGCCGTTCCCAACCAGCAAAGCCGAGACTTTCACTCTGCCTCTCATGGCTCTGTGAGAGCTCGGCAAGACCCGGCTGAAGATGTGTGGAGGGCGCCAGACCTGCGGTTTGGGGAGCAGAACTTTCCCTGCAGGAGCTGGAGAGGCAGGCAGTTCTGTGGCCCTGGCTGCAGGGAAGGACACAGGCTGGGCCAGAGGGGTTTTGGCTTCTCCAGGAGGCCAGCTGCGTGGCCCAGGACATGCCACCTCCATGCCTTTTCTTCTATCAATAGATCCAGAGAAATTACTTTCATCTGCTCCACCTCTGTAAACAGAGTTCCGAATTATACCTCCTCGGTAAAGTAGCTGTGAGAATTGAATGAGATGATTTACTCTTTCATTCAACAAATTAATTTTATTATTATTATTTTTTTTTACTTTTTGGAGTTAGGATTTTTGTAACATTTTTATAGTTTATCTATAAAATATTTTCTATTTTAGTTTTAATTGAGATAACATTGGTTTATTACATAATATGTTTCATATTTTTCTACTTCTGGGTCCCTACAGCATGCTCACCACCAACAGTTTAGTTTCCATAGGTCACTGCACTGTCACGGATCCCCTTTACCCATTTCGCGCCGCCCCTACCTCCCTGCCTTCCCTTCTGGTAACCCTACTGTTTTGTTCTCTGTGTCTACATGTCTGTTTTTCAACAGATATTTTATGAGCAACTACTAGGTGCCAGGCACTCTTCCAGATGCAAGGGATACCACGGCAAATAAAAGAAGGCAGAAATACATGCTCTCTTGGAACAGATATTCCAGATCAGGGTTTTACAGACTACAGCCCAAGGGTCAGATCTGGCCAGGCATCTGTTTTTGCACAGACTGTAAACCAAGAATGGTTCTTGCATTTTTAAATGGTTGAAAATTTAAAAAAAAAATTTATGACACGGGAAAGCTATATTTTCAGTGTCCATAAGTAAAGTTTTGTTGGCACACAGCCATGCCGATTTGTTCTTGTATTATCTGTGGCTGCCTTGGGGCTGTAGCCATCACAACAGAGACCACAGGGCCTGCAAAGCTGAGCATGGTTACTCTCAGGTCCTTCATGGAAAAAGTTTGTCGGCTCCTCTTCTAGAATCTTGCTGTTCACAGTATGATTTCTGGACTACGGCATCAGCACCACCTGGATGCCTGTTGGAAATCCAGAGCTCCTGAACCAGAATCTGCATTTTAACAACATTCCCTGGAGATGCCTGCCCCTGTTAAAGTGTGAGGCGTGCTGCCCTAAAATGATGCACGTAAAATGCTAAGCACAGGGCCGCTTAGTAAGAGCTCAATAGATCTTATCTGCTGCGGGTAGGCTGATTACTTCATCCTAATTCCCAGAACCTGTGACTTTGTCAGTTACACAGTTAAAGGGGCGATGCAGATGAGGTGAAGGATATACACCTGGGCTGCGCCGGTGGGCCCAATCATGTCATCACAAGCGTCCTTCTAAGAAGAAGTAGGGGGATCAAAGGAGAAGAAGCTGTGATGGGGGAAGCAGAAGTTGAAGAGGGAGGAAGCGGCCGTGCAGAGGCTAGAAGCTGGAAAAGGCAGGGAAACGGATTCTCCCTTGGGGCTCCCAGGAGGCGTGCAGCTCTGCGGACATCTTGATTTTAGCCTTCCGACCTCCAGAACTGTAAGAACACATTTGTCTTATTTTAAGTCACTAAGTTTGTGGTAATTGTTGCAGCAGCGATAGGAGAACGCTAGAGCTGCTCTTACTATTATTATGAGTGTCGTTGTTGTTGTTGTTTGTTGAGTGCTGGCTCGGCCATCCACCCACTGACTTGTTTCAGGCAAAGTATTGAACCTCTCCGACCTTCAGTTTCCTGCTCATAGAATGGAGAGAATGCTTTTCCTTCCTCAAGGCGTGGTGGGGCTTCAATGAGAAGATGTGTGTGACGTGGCTTACCCTGTGGGTGGTCACCATTACCGACCTTGGTGGCTGGGGGCTGGCTCTGGGTGACCCTTCTACCCAGTGGGGAATCATGATGGGGCCTCCCTCCTGAGGCTCTGAACTGAGACCCCAAGCATAACTCCAGGTCCGGGCCTCACTAAGGAGAACGCAGTTGTGTGGGTGGCCAAATGGGGGAGGGCGGAATCGGATCGCTAAACTGTAGGGGCCACTCGGAGGTGTTCTGATTCAGGGCACTGGATCTCGGCCCAGCCCAGCTCCTGGGGGAGGAGATCACTTGTATTCCCTTTCTTGCCTTTGCTCTTCCCTTGAGGGAATATCTGCATCGCTTTGCCTTTCGCTGTAGCAGCTGCAGACCCGCCGAGGGGCTTCTGCCCTCATAGGGCTGGGGGTTCATGCTGGCTCCCTGAGGAGGGAGAAAGGGCTGCCGACTCCAGGGCTGCCCTGTGCTGAGGCCCCAGCTCCTCTGGGCCCAGTGGGGAGCCAGCGTCCCGAGGCCTGGCCATGGAGCCGGCTTCCTAACCAGCCTGGCTTTCTCAGGCTTTGCTGCTCTGGGCTCTGGGTTCAGTTAACTTGGAGCATTTATTCCACTGGATTGGAACTGGAGGGGGTTCCTTAAAAGCAAAGACCTGTTAGATTCAATGCGTGGGCTCCTGGCACCCAGCACAGGGCCTGGCACAGAGAGGAGAGTTGCTGGACCAGTGAAGGAATGACCAAAGGGGCTGAGAGGCCCTAGCACCAACAAGCAGGCAGGAGCCTCTGCCAGCCCCCAGGAAAAGCTGGGTGACCAGGTGTTCCCCCAGAATCTGGGAGTCCCTGAAGTGGCCCTAAACCTCCGAGGACTAGAGGCAGCATTTCTTTTTTTTTTTTAACATCTTTATTGGAGTATAATTGCTTTACAGTGGTGTGTTAGTTTCTGCTGTATAACAAAGTGCATCAGCTATACATATACACATATCCCCATAATCCCCTCCCTCTTGTGTCTCCCTCCCACCCTCCCTATCCCACCCCTCTAGGTGGTCACAAAGCACCGAGTGCTATGCAGCTGCTTCCCACTAGCTATCTGTCTTACATTTGGTAGTGTATATATGTCCATGCCACTCCCTCACTTCACCCCAGCTTACCCTTCCCCCTCCCCGTGTCCTCAAGTCCATTCTCTACGTCTGCGCTAGACGCCATATCCTTTTACTTGTAGATACTTCATGCAAAGTTTTGATGGAGAGTCCTCTTTGGTTATCTCCTGGGTAATGGGCTCCAAGAGCCCACCAGTCTGGTAGGCGGGGCTGAACTGATTGGCCCAGACGGATTGTGGAATAAGGAGAGACGGAGGTAGCCAGGCCCCAGCAGGTCAGGCAGTAACCACCCCACCCTGAGGGGCTCCTCTGCACCTGCCCTGCAAGCCTAGGCCTTGGACACTTGCACGTGGAGACCAGGCCACAGCACAGGTTAAGCTGGAGGTCTTCCCACTTCCCTTCCCCACCTCCCTCTCTCAGCCTCTGTACCAGAGACCCAAGATGCCCCCTGAGTGACATTCAGGTGGCTTCTGGGTCTCAGTATTATTAACAAGACACTTTTTTGGAAATTCACATAAGAAAATTAACTGTTTGAAAGTGAACAGTTCAGCCACCTCTATCTAGTTCACAAATGTTTTTTTATCACCCTCCCCAAAAAACCTGTACCCATTAAGCTCCCCCATCCCCCCAGCCCCCAGGCCCCGGCAACCACTAACCTGCTTTCTGTCTCTATGGATTGACCTATTCTGACCTATTTCATATAAATGGAATCATGCCATGTGGCCCATGCATTGGGTTGCTTTCACTTTGCATCACGTGTTCAAGGTTCATCTGTGTCAGGAGCTCATTCCCAGCACGCATCCTTTCCCATGGCTCCTTGGGCAAATGTTCTTCTAGGGAAACCCCCAGAAGCAGGGTTGCTGGGCTGTAGCAGTGAATACCTCACCTGCCCTCCTGAAGGTCTGTATTGTTTATCACTGGAAGGGTCATTTCCCAACTTGGTATTAGTGAACGTTTTCATTTGGGCCAATCTTAGGAGAAAAAAAAAAATCGTATCTCATTATTTCAATTTGCCTTTTCTGATTACCAGTGCAGTTGAACAACTTTAGGAAATCTTCCTCTGTAATAGTGGAATTCTAGGTGCCTGTGGTAGAGGAATACAAGAGGTGGGATCATCTGGGAATCAGGAATCTTCTGGATACCCTCAAATCTCACTGAGTGGGCAATTGGTAGGGTAACCAAAGGTCCTGGGTTGTCCAGGACTGTCCTGGTTTTAGCACCAAAATTCCCATGTCCCAGGAAATCCCTGAGTCCCAAACTGGGGATGGTTGGTTATCACCATGACTTCCTGTTGCCCCTGAACTTGGACCATGGGTCTGAGGGAGGGACAGTGGCACAGAGTGGGAGCCCAGGAGCTCCTGTTTTGCTGGGGGGGCAGGGGAGAGGGGGAGAAGGAGGAGATGGCCCAGGTGTGTACTGCCCATGCCGGAATCCTCTAGCAGAGATGCTTTGCACCCAGGGCCAGCTCATCCCGCACCTGTGCTGACCTGCCTGGTCGGGGCCCGGCAGCTGAGGCAGACGTCTTGGAACAGGGGCTCCAATCCACCCACCCAGCCTGCCGCTGCCCAGCTCACAGGGCTTTCGAGAGACAGGCAGCCTGGCTCCTTGCCACCTACCCAGCGTCCATTCTGGTGCCTCTCCCACCTCTCCACTCGTGCCTTAAATGCCCCTCCCTTTGGGACCTCCTTCCAAGGGCAAAGTTGACATCACCCCTGGGTCAGGTCAGGGGACAGCTGCTTAGCTGTTCAAGATTCAGGAGAATCTGTGCACTGTGTCTAGAGAGCTGGGGGTGGGTCAGGCTCCCACTGGGGGGGATCCTGGGTGACACCCCCAGTAGAGAAGTGGCGTGAGGTGGGGTGAATGGTGAGAGGCTTGCTTTTTTAAAAAAATTTAATTTTATCGAAGTATAGTTGATTTACAATGTTGTGTTAGTTTCTGGTCTACGGCAGAGTGATTCAGTTTTATATATATGTTCTTATTCTTTATTCTTATTTTTTTCCATTATGGCTTATTACAGGATATTGAATATAGCTCCCTATGCTATATAGTAGGACCTTGTTTATGTATTTTATATATAGTAGTTTGTATTTGCTAATCCCAGACTCCTAATTTATCCCTCCCACACCCCCTTTCCCCTCTGGTAACCATAAATTTTTCTACGTCCGTGAGTCTGTTTCTGTTTTGCAAATAAGTTCACTTGTATCATATTTTAGATTCCACACATAAGTGATATCATGGTATTTGTCTTTCTCTAATTTGCTTCACTTAGTATGATAATCTCTAGGTCCATCCATGTTGCTGCAAATGGCATTATTTTATTCTTTTTTTATGGCTGAGTAATATTCCATTGTATATATATACCACCTCTTCTTTATCCATTCAGCTGTCGATGGACATTCGGGTTGCTTCCATGTGTTGGCTATTGCGAATAGTGCTGCTATGAACATTGGGGTGCATGTATCTTTCCGAATTAGAGTTTTCTCTGGATATATGCCCAGGAGTGGGATTGCTGGATCATATGGCAACTAAAGTATTTTAAGGAACCTCCGTACTGTTCTCCACAGTGGCTGTACCAATTTACATTCCCACTGACAGTGTAGGAGGGTTCCCTTTTCTCCACACCCTCTCCAGCATTTATTATTCGTAGGCTTTTTCAAAAATAAATTTGTTTATTTATTTTTGGCTGCCTTGGGTCTTCGTTGCAGTGCGCGGGCTTCTCATTGCGGTGGCTTCTCTTTGTTGCGGAGTACAAGCTCTAGGCGTGTGGGCTTCAGTAGTTGTGGCTCACGGGCTCTAGAGCACAGGCTCAGTAGTTGTGGTGCACGGGCTTAGTTGCTCCGCGGCACGTGGGGTTTTCCCGGACCAGGGATCGAGCCCGTGTCCCCTGCATTGGCAGGTGGATTCTTAACCACTGTGCCACCAGGGAAGTCCCTATTTGTAGACTTTTTAATGAGAGGCTCACTTTTTTAATCTGTCTTTCCATTTGTCCTTCTGTCCAGGAGGCATTATTTCCCTGACTCTACTGCCTAGCCCAAGGATCCTGAAGATAAGGCAGGAGGACCAGGCAGTGTCCAGGAGTGTATCTGGGGAGAGGGAAGATGTGAACTGTTTGCCTCCGAACAAAACCCCCAAATCAGCAGGCCTGGAGGAGGGGCAGGTGGTAAAACCAGAACTGAACTGGGAGGTGGAGGATTTGGGGAGCAGGCAGCTCTGGGCTTGGCTGCAGCTCTCAGTTTAAATGTCCTTGTCTCGGGAGTGTGGGAAACCTTAGGACAATGACCATGTCTTACTATGTACCCCCCGTATTCTTCGAGCTTATCACAGGGCGTGGCACATCGTAGGTGCTCAGCAAATCATTTCTACACGGATGGATATAAGAATGGGACTAACACATCATGCGACCCTGGGCAAGTCACTTCTTCCCTCTGTGTCTGTTTCATCCTCTGTAGGATGGAGGGGGAATCCCTAAGTTTCCTTCAGTCTACCGTCTTGAGCTGACCCCTCCCACCCCAGTCCATTCTTGGTCTTTGGCCACCGAGGCCCCGAGGTGGTTTGTGGGCCTCACCCTGCCCTTTAGGGGAGGCTTGGCAGTTTCTACATCTGGCCTCGGGACGTGCTGCCTGTGTGCGGGCACCTGGACCAGCCCTGCACTCCAGAGAGAGAGCCTCCCCCGAGAGGGAGCGCTTATGATGCTGTCGGGCCCCAGCTCCACTCCCAGGACTGTTGGAATAAAATCCAAAATCCTGACTACGGCCCGACCCTGGTGAATCTCTAACCCCCTCCCCCATCCCCTCAGTTCTCTCCTGCCTCGGGGCCTCTGCAATGCTGTTCCTGCTGCCTGGAATTCCCCCTCCTCCTATCCTCCTTTCACTGCATCCACTTCACACTTCAGCTCTCTGCTCAGATGCCGATTTTCCAGAGTCTTCCCCTGACCACCCCCCCATTACTCTCCATCCAAGCGCCCTGTTCTTTTCCTTCACAGGATTATTACAGTTACATATTCATTATTTGTTCATTTTCTTTTGGGGACAGGGCTGGGTCTGTCTTGTTCCCTTCTGTAGCTGTGTCTGGCACAGAACAGATGCTCAGTAAATGTTTGTTGAATGAATACATGAACGAGGACATTACCAGTCTTTGCTCCCATACCCCACCACCACCATGTCCTGTTTCCACATTTCTGACTTACTGAGGGCTTCATTGGTGCTGGGCACGGTGCTAAACCTTCTATGTTGCAACCCTATGAGGAAGGTATCCCTAGTTCCCATACTTCACAGATGTAGCAGCTGAGGCTCAGAGAGGTGAGGCCACAGGCTCCAGGTCACACAGCATGGAGTGAGGAAGCAGGATCCGATTGAAGTTGCTCCAACCTCCAAGGCCCATGCTCTGAATCTCCACCCGGCCATCCTGAGGTGGGTCCCTGTCCTGGCCCCAGCCCTCTGCAGAGAGAAGTAGGAGGTGGAGAATTCCACTGGGCCCCAGATGCTCCACCTGGACAGTGGCCTGGCTTGGGGTAGATCAGCCTTCAGGCTCCGGGTTATGTTCCGCTGTTCCTCACTGCCTCCCAAATTAGTTCCACGTTCAGCCCAGGGCCTGTGGTTTCCACTTGTTTTCTGTAACCGGAGCTTCCCCAGCGCTTGGCACTGAGATGCAGAACTCAGCATCGTCTCAGCTTCCCAATTTCCTTGGATGTTGAGATGATGTCAAATGATTTCACTGGCAGAGAAAAGCCCAGCTGGGGGTCAGTGGGCAGATCACCCCCCACCCTGCCCCTTACTCAGGTAGGGAAGAAGCAGAGTGCATCAGCAGAGCCTCCTTTTCTTGTTTCATCCTGGCAACAGATGACGAAAATGAGAGCTCAGAGTGGTTGGGTGATTTGCCCAGTGTCACACGGTAAATGAGAGGCAGGGCGCAATTTGTACAAAACACCCAAGCTCTTCCTCCCAGATGCCTTTGCGGGTGGTAGACAGAAGAGGAACCTGGGGACCCAGAGTGGTGAAAACCCAGACCTTGCCCGCGCAGGGCTCTAAGTTGAGCAGAAAAAGACCAGATTGAGTGCAAACAGTGATCAAAGCAACGCCCGCCAACATGAGACAGTATATATTTTTAGACAGTACGTGAGTCAGCCCTTGATGATTCACAGGCCTGGCTGGGCTTGCAGGGCAGCCCCAGGCCGCCAAGGGCAGGGCAGGAGATCAGCCACACCAGGGACAGGAAAGCTAGAAGAGGTTGAGGGCCACCTCAGGCAGCCCCTCTTTGTCATCTGTTCTGTCAAGGGTTGGATACTTTGAACAAGTGCTTGAAAAGGGCTCACGGTAACAGAACTAGAAGGTGATGTTATGAGCAGCTTCACATCACTTTATAACCACCCACGCTGGGCTAGACACTATGCTCGGTGCTGGGGAGACAGCAGCAGAGAACAGGACTGACAGAGCCCTGACCTCTGGCAACTTCTTTGTGGGCCTTCCTGTCTCTGTCGCAGTTCAGCTATGCTGTTATTTTTTAAGGGAAAAGACGTTTTATTGAGATTTTGCTACATAAATAGCTACAAAAAAGCTGGGAGGAATGAAGGGAGCAGCGGCTGTTTCCAGGTCACTGAGGAACCCATGGGCAGGGGGATTGGGAGGGAGCCTGGTCATGGCCAGAGGGAGAAAGGATGCCCTGGATGCTGTCTGGCACGAAGAGTCTGATATGAGAGAGAGAGAGAGAGGGAAGGGTAGCAGAAAAGCAGCCGTAGGCAATATGTAAATGAATGGGCATGGTGTGTGCCAATAAAACTTTATTTATAAAAACAGGAAGTGAGCCAGTGTTGGCCTGGGGGCCATAGTTTGCTGAACCCTGTTCTCTAAGATGCCTCCATCCACCCCCTGGTTCCCCTTATTTGCCCTCCGCTGTGTGACTAATAGAACACCCTCCCCACCGTGACCCACCTGAAACCTGGTCTCCTCCCAGGTAGCTTGCTAGTTCTGCAGGTAAAAACTGCTACAGTGCTCTACTTTCAATATAAAAATGTTCTTGTTTGGCTTCACAACCTCCTACACACAGGGATTTATGGATGTATTGGACTGTGGACTCCTGGTGTAGCAACATCCGCATGTCTCTCTGTCTAGCCTAGTGCCTGAGATGTGGTAGAGGGTGGAGAAGCCTTTGCTGAACAGACACCCCTAAGGCAGTGCCCAGGCCCATCTATCTTCTTCACTTTAGGCAGAAACTGGCAAGAAACAAACAAAAAAGAGGTGTGTGACAGGCCAGGGCCCCTTCTGATCTTCTTCTCTGTCCCCCAGGGAGTCTGGGCAGCCCCAGTGTCCCTCCCCCACCCCAGGTTCACACGACAGGTCCAGCAGGAGAGAGAAGAGGGGCAGTGGGAAGGTCCCTGACCAGGACCCCAGTCCTGTGTGTAGTGGGCACACAGCACTGACCCTCAGCTTCCTCATCTGCAAAATGGGCGGAGACAAGGCCCACCTCCCCGAGCTTGCTCAGAGGTGCAAGGCTTGGCCTCTAAAATTCAAGGTGAAATGTCCCACATATTAATTGCATGTATGTATATATTAGTATATATTCACGGACAGACAATCCCCAACTTAACAATGGTTCTACTTACGATGGTTCGACCTAAATTGTTTACTTTAAGTGGTGTGAAAGCACTACGCATTCAGTAGAAACTATACTTTGAATTTTAATTTTGATCTTTTCCTGGGTGAGCGATACATGATACGCTCCTGTCTTGTGATGCTGGGCAGCGGCAGCCACGCGATCACGAGGGTAAACAACCGACACCCTTACAACCGTTCTGTACTTCACTTTCAGTACTCTATTCAATAAATTACGTGAGTTACTCAATTTTATTATAAAATAGGCTCTGTTAGATGCTTTTGCCCAACTGTGGGCTAATGTAAGTGTCCTGAGCACGTTTAAGGTAGGTAAGGCTCAGCTATGATGTTTAGTAGATTAAGTGGATTTTCCATTTACGATATTTTCAATGTATGATGGGTATATCGGGTTGTAACCCTATGGTAAACCGAGGAAGATTTGTGTATATATATGTACATAAATATAGAATATATATAAAATCTCCCTCTCAGGAAGAGGCCTGTCTCAGCAGCGCCACTGTGCTCAGTCATTGGCCCAAAGCAGCCTACAGAAAGATTACCTGCTTCTTCTGCAGCTAAAAATCTATAACATTACTGAGAACTTGCTTTGTGCCAGTCTGAGCTAAGCCCTTCAGAGTCTTAATTTATTCCTCAAACGGTCATGTGAGTTTGGTACCATTTTTTCCGCCATGTTACAGATAAGGTGCAGAGAGGTTAAGTAAATTGTCCAAGGTCACACAGCCAGCAAGAAGGATGCAGAACTGGACGACTGGATTCCATGTACACAGCACCCTCACACAGGGCCTGGCAGAAAGTGGTAGTAATATTAGCTGGTGTGTTTTTCCCAAAAGTTGGACCCAGGCCTGTGTGGACACAAAGTGCACCATACTATGGGAGATGACTACATTATTAGCTCCAAGAAAATTAACAGAATTTCAATATCATCCAGTATTCAGTGTACAGTCAGATGTTCCCAGGTGTCCCAATCTATAAAAATATATTGCATAGCTGCCTTTTAAAACCAGGATCCTATCACACCCAGTTCACACCTTGCATTTGGTTTTGTCTTTTCAGTATTTTAGTGTATTTTCATCCTGCCATCTTTCTTTTCTCCCATGACATTGACTTCTAGAAGAATCTAGGTCTTTCATCTTATAGATGATCTCAAATTCATATTGTCTAATTGTCTGCTCCTGAGGTTGTTTAATGTTCCTCTGTCCCCGTATGTCCTATAACCTGGAAGGCTTAAGCCTAGAGGCTTAACTGGATTCTGATGCAACTTTTTAAGCAAGAATACCCCATGGGTGACGTTTTGTTGCATCATACTGGGGAACTCACACTAGCAGTTTATATCATTATATCAGTGATGCTGAGTTTATTGATTTTGGTGTTGCCTCCCAGTTTCTTCACATACACTCTATTGTCCCCTGTGCAATAGACAACCCATGGGGTGATGTCTTGGCTCCAGGTGAGTATCCTGTACCCGAATGGCCTTTCACCACGGGCTTCCACAGCCAGTAGAGATCCTTACCCAAATCACTTATTGCACTGGAGTCTTCAAAACTGATTTTTCTATCATTCCTTCTATGTTTTTAGCTGGTATTCTTCTATAGAAAGAGCTTTTTCCCCACTTTTTGTTTTTAAGTACAGTCAATTCTCATTATTCATGGTAGTTAGGTTCTGTAGGGTCACCTTAAACACTGAACCATGGCTCTTAGAGGAAATACAGGGTTAGGTTCCTGTGAGCCTTGGGTCACAATCTTTTGGTCAACCAATCACTATATAACCTTGTTTTATGTGTGTTTCTGTTTAAAAGATTTTTTATTTAATATGTGTTATTGATCCATTAACATTGAATTCATGGCCAACAACACAAAATCTCATGCCTGAGTGAAACTTATCTAACACACGTTTTCTCTACAACACACATCACAGCCTCTGCTTGGGCTTAGGAACACTAGACAGCACTTCACTATACTTGAGGCCATCTTAAGTAGCAAAATCACCAACAAAACCCACAAAAATGTGGGGAAAAAACCCACATGTGGGTCTTGTGGGATGAGGTGCTGTCCCCAGTGCCGGGTGCTAGGGAGCCACTGAAGGCTGCGGAGTGGCCTGGTGGATCTGCTTTAGTGATGGATCCAGGGCTGGGAAGGGGCAGCAAAGGCATATCTGAGAGGTGCCTGTATTTCCCGGAACTCCCTCTGGGCTCTTAGCTTCAGAGCCGAGGGCAACTCTGGTGTGTCCTGAGGCCTCTCTCTCCCCTCCTGCCCCTGGGATGGACTAGGCAGTGTCTTCACCCTGTGGCCTGAGGTCCTCCTCCACCCATCCTCCACCCCAGGGCCTCCCTGTACCTCCAGAAAGATCTAGGCCCATGAAAATGATGTGCCCACTTGTGGGGACTTGACCTTCAAGCTCACACCTCCTTCTTGCCTCTTGGCTGCAGCCTTGATGTGTGTTCATGGGATCATCCCAGTGGGCTGGGGGGCATGTAACCTTGGGCCCTTGAGGAGCTGGGGGAGCACCTGGGAGCAGCCGTCCAACCCAGAGCCCCCCTTCCAAAGCCCAGGAGGGGATCTGAGCCTGGGGACTCACCGAAGGCCGTGGTGACAGTGAGGGCAGAAATGCCTCTGAGGGGAGCAGACAGGAGCAAGGTGGCTCCCAGGCCCCACCCCCACCAGTTATTACAGAGACCGCAGAGGGCCCAGGGCAGGGCGGAGAGGGCTGCCGGGGCCCCGCCTGGGTGCAGGGGCTCCTGTGACTCACTGTCCCAACACTGGTTCCTTGATGTGCCAGCTCAGTGGAGAAATCGCCCTGCCCCTGCCCATCCCAGCCTGGGAGCAGGGTGCCCCTTCCATCTGTGGGGTCTGGGGTCACACAAACCCGGTTCCATTCCAGGCTGTGTCCTGCCAGGTGAGCCCCATCACCCCTCTGAGTCTCTTTCACCCCCTCCCCCATAAAATAAGGGGATTATTTGACATGTCTGGGACATAGCCTACCTTCTGTACACAGTCACAGGGATGTCCACACAATTCCCTCCTGCCCTTTTATCTTGGCAGAGATGAAGGACCCTGGACTGCTCGAAGGATCAGAGTAGGGGCTAGGAGGTCTGCATAGAGCTTGCCAGATATTCAACCAACAGACGCCCGCCATTCCTGTCCCCCTGGCATCACCCTGCCCAGGTTAAGCATATCTCACACACACACCCACACCCTTCCTTCCGGCCCCAGGCAACAGGAAGCCCCAGGTGACCCTGGGCAAATCCCTCCCCTTCCCGGCCTCACTTTGCTCATCTCTGGGGACAGAGTTGGATCCAGTGGTCTTGAAGGTCCTTCAGTGTCCAAACTCAAGGATTCTCTTTTTTCTTTTTTTTAATTAGTTAATTTATTTTTGGCTGCGTTAGGTCTTCGTTGCTGCCCACGGGCTTTCTCTAGTTGCAGCGAGCGGGGCTACTCTTCATTGTGGTGCATGGGCTTCTCCTTGCGGTGGCTTCTCTTGTTGCAGAGCACGGGCTCTAGGCGCAAGGACTTCAGTAGTTGTGGCACACGGGCTCAGTAGTTGTGGCTCACAGGCTCTAGAGCGCAGGCTCAGTAGTTGTGGTGCACGGGCCTAGCTGCTCTGCAGCATGTGGGATCTTCCCAGACCAGGGCTCGAATCCGTGTCCCCCGCATTGGCAGGTAGATTCTTAACCACTGCGCCACCAGGGAAGTCCCCCCATTTTTGTTTTAATAGTTGTATTCAAATATAATTCATATATCATACATTTCAGCCATTTAAAAGTACAGTTCAGTGGGTTTTAGTATATTTACAGATATGTGCAACCATCACTACTATCAATTTTAGAACACCTTCAACATCTCAAAAAGAAACTTGGTACCCATTAGCTATCAGCCCTCCTACCCCCCTCTCCACAGCTCCAGACACTACAATCTGCTTTCTGTCTCCTAGATTTCCCTATTTGGACTTTCACATGAATGGAATCATAGAAGATGCTAAATGGCCGCTTTCATTTAACATCACGTTTTCAAGGTTCATCCATGTCCTGGCCCGTGTCAGTACTTCTTATGGCTGAATGATATTCCGTTGTATGGATATACTGCATTTTGTTTGTCTGTTTGTCTGTTGATGGACATTTGGGTGGTTTCTGCTTTTTGGCTCCTATGAATAAGGCTACAGTGAACATTCATGTACAAGTTTTTGTGTGGACGTAGTTCTCTTGGGGACATACCTAAGAGTGGAATTGCTGGGTCATAGGTTAACTCTGTGCATAACTGTTTGAGGAATCACCTGACTGTTCCACCGAGGGTTCCATTCAAGTTTTCCTAACTCCTCTGTTAGAGTTCCTGGGGTTAAGAAGAAAAGCGGCCCTCTGTCCAGCTCTACAGCCTGATGGACTGTTCAGGCCTGTTTGTCCATTCACATCCAGCCCCACCTTCTGGGCCCTGCAATGCACCAGCTCTGACGTCAGGAGGAGATCAGAGTGAAGAGAGGATGAGGATCCCAGAAAGTTCCATGTCCATTGCTTTAATCCTTGCCAGAGTCTACCACGCGGGCACTGTAATATTATGGCCATTTTTTGGATAAGAACATTGAGGCTGGACTTCCCTGGTGGCGCAGTGGTTAAGAATCCGCCTGCAGGGAACACGGGTTCGAGCCCTGGTCCGGGAAAATCCCACATACCGTGGAGCAGCTAAGCCCGTGGGCCACAACTGCTGAGCCTGCACTCTAGAGCCCGCGAGCCACAACTACTAAAGCCTACTTGCCTAGAGCCCGTGCTCCGCAACAGAAGCCACTGTAATGAGAAGCCCGCACACAGCAACGAAGAGTAGCTCCAGCTCGCTGCAACTAGAGAAAGCCCGTGCACAGCAACGAAGACCCAACACAGCCAAAAATAAATAAATAAATAAATTTATTTAAAAAAGAAAAAAGAACATTGAGGCTCTGAGAAATGATAAAACTCACTGGATATCAAACAGCTACGTGGTGGCCAAGCTGGGATTTGAACCCAAACTGTCTGAGCCCAGGGTCTGTGCTCGTAACCGCCAGTCTACACTGCTAACACCCGTTGTCCCTGAGCTGGTAGGGACTGAGGTGCCACTCTGCCCTCTGGCATCTCATAGGTACAGGGTTCCTGTTCTGCTCCGAGAACTTGCGGGGTGGAGTTCCGCTGCTGATGTCTGTGACCCCAGGGGACAGTAGGGGTGGGGAGGGGCCTGCCCCAGGCCCCTCGTCTCAGTTGGCTCCCATGTCAGTTCATGTTGCTTAAGCCATCTGGCTGATTAGCTATGGCTGTGTTTCCGGGAACATGAAAATGAGCTGATTCCCCAAACAGCTGTGCCCCTTGTTCCCTTGGCTCTCCTGCCTGCCTCCCCCTGGGGTCTGTCCTCAGCTAGAGGGCCTGGGAGGCAGGAGGGGACAGCTGGGCAGGGCCACACTCACGGTCGCCCCAAAAGGGAGGCCCCTTCATCCTGCTTTACAGACAAGGAAAAGTTGGAAGGCCACTGGGGGCGTCACACAGGCCGGGTCTGTCCAGGGCATCTCCAGCTACCTCTCTGGGTCCCAGGAGGCCTTCTTTTTAACAGCTTTATTGAGATTTACTTACATCCCCCAAAATTCACTTGTTTAAAGTGCACAATTCTACCAATTTTAGTAAATTCACAGAGTTGTGCAATCATCACCACAGTCTAATTTTTCAACACTTTCATCACCCCAAAAAGAAACCCTGTGCCCATTTGCAGTCATTCCCATAGCTACCCCCCAGCTCCAGACAACCACTAATCTACTTTATGTTTCTGTAGATTTACCTTTTCTGGACATTTTATATACATGGAATCATACAATACGTGGTCTTTTGTGACTGGCTTTTTTCACTTAGCGTGTCTTTGAGGTTCATCCGTGTTGTAGCAGGTATCAGAATTCACTCCTTTTTGTGGCTGAATAATATTCCTTTGTGTGAATAGACCATGTTTTGTTTCTCCACTCATGAGGTGATGGACATTTGAGTGGTTTCCACTTTTTGGCTATTGTGAACAGTGGTGCTATGAACATGCTCCTAGAAGTCTATGCGGATGTGTGTTTTCGTTACTCTTTCATTTCGTAGATAGTCAGGTGTGGAATTGCTGGGTCATATGGTAATTCTCTGTTTAACTTTTTTTCTTTTTAATTGAAGTCTAGTTGATTTACAATGTTGTGCCCATCTCTGCTGTACAGCAAAGTGACTCAGTTATACACATAGAGACATTCTTTTTTTATATATATTCTTTGACATTGTGGTTTATCACAGGATATTGAATATAGTTCCCTGTCCTGTACAATAGGACCTTGCTGTTTATCTGTTTAACTTTTTGAAGAACGGCCAACCTGTTTTGCAGAATGGCTGCTCTATTTTACATGAAGTTTCCAGTTCCTTCTATATCCTCGCCAACGTCTTTATTACCTGTCTTTTTGATTCTAGACATCTGAGTGAGTGTGAAGGGGCATCTCATTCTAATTCTGATTTGCGTCTTCTCTGATGGCTAACGATACTGAGCATCTTTTCATGGTCTTGTTGGCCTGTTGTAAAGCTTTTTCGGAGAAATGTCCATTCACATATTTTGCTCACTTTTGATTAGGATATTTGTTTTCTTCCTGTTGAGTTGTAAGAATTCTTTATATATTCTGGATATAAATCCCAGGAGGGCATTGAATGTCTGTTTCCAGTGCAGGTCCTGGGGGTGGTGAGAACCCACAGTGGGTCTCTGCCTGGGCCACTGAGTCAGCTCTTTCTGGAGCCAGGGTCCCAGCTGGCTCAGCTGAGGAGGGCTCAGAGGAAAACCTCAGGGCTCCCGGGGTCTATGGGCCCCAGCTGGCTTGTGATTGTGGCCAGAGTCGGGAGTAAGTGGGGGTCTGTTCTTCTGACAGATGGGGAGATCCTCACCTCTGACCCCTCACTCCTCACCTTCTCCCTTCTAGTGAGGGGGTCTCTGTAACCCTGGCCTTGTCTACCTCAGAACCTCCAAGCCTGACCTTGACCCCAGCTCCCACCAGAGGGCCTCAAAGTGGCCTTTGGGGTTCATGCCCAGCTACAGAACCCCAGTCTGGGAGCCGTCAGCTCTCCAGGGCACCCTTTCCTCCATCCTCCCCCCACCTGGCCCCCCAAGCATTAGGAGCTGCTGCTTTGAAGATGCCCATGTGAGCCCAGAGGCAACCAGACCCCGTTTTGTTCACCCATCACAGACACGGGGAGAAGGGGGTGTGTCTGTCCCCCAAAGGCTGTGGTCCACCGTTACTGCTTTGGGCCTGGGTCCTGTGAACGTGTGACCCTTTGCTGGAGAAAATCCCCCAGGGCCTGGGCAGAAGGCCTGGCTTTTGCTCTGGCACCTGATGTGGGTTGGCTGAGAGCAGCAGTGAGAGGCAACCTGAACAGTTGACACGGTCCTGTCCCAAAGTGATGGCGTTAGAAGCCCTGGGTTCAGATCCCCTCCCTGCCCCTTGGCAGATCACACTGTTAACTCTCTGCACCTCAGTTTCTTCTCCTGCACGATGGGACATGATCCATCCCATAGTGCTGGCTGTGGCCAAGGAACCAGGGAGTCTGGCTGGCTAAGAGATAACTGAGACGGTGGCTCCGGGGTGACCCCGTTCATCACCTGACTCCTCCTCCCTGAGCCCCGCCTGGGCGTCACCTCCATCACCTCCTCCAGGCGGGGTGATGGAGTTGCCCTTTGGGTTTCTGCGGCCCCATGTATGGCCTGGGTCGCAACACTGGTCACGCTGTCTACCCTTGTCTGTCTGTCTCCGTGGCTGATCTGGGGCTCCTGAGGGCAGGGGTATGCCACGTTCACCTCTGTGTCCTTAGCTTCTCATCTGACCTGTCCCAGAGTGGGTGTCCAGGACCGAATGGCTGAACCAACAACCCCTCCTCCCCTGGTGATCCTGGGTTCAAGGATTCCGTTGGCCGGGCACAGGGTCTCAGGATGGGTGGGCTTCATCCTTAGGTAGCCGGGGATGGTGCCGGGCTGCCCTCAGGGCCAGCAGGGGAAGCCTGCGGGGTTGACCTCTTGCTCTGCTGTCCCTGCCGGTGTGTGGGCGGGGATTTTCTCAGAGCAAGGCCAGCCTGGGCTGGGTGCATCTGCACGCTGATGCTCTGGGGCCTGGGGCTTCTCACCATCCTGGCTTGGCACTGATGCGGATTCCCCGCTCAGCCCAGCCCTGAGTGGCTGGCGGCTCCTTCTTGCCAGACTAGATGCCCAGTGGAGTTGCATCCCCCGGCCCTGGGGTTTGCTGTCACGACCCTTCCATTTCCTAAAAGGAATGAAGTCTGGTAGGCAGGGGACCAGGACAGGGTGTGTACAGCCGGGACCTGGGTGGGTGGCCCAACCTCCCTATTCCCGTCCCAAACTCAGCGGGTGTCACAGCACCATCGCGCTGTGTGTTTCTTCATCTGTAACGTTGAGATCAAATGCGTACTAATCACTAGCAGTCAACACCCCCATCCCCCCATCCTGTACCAAGATAAGGGTTGTGCATACATCTTAAAGGGGTAGTGTGGTGGCCCATCCCCCAGGAGCTGAATTGCCTGGGTTCGAATCCAACCTCGGACCGTCACCAAGCAACTCTCTGAGCCTCAGTTCCTCGCCTGTTCTGGCTTTCCCTCGAAGATACAGAGTCATAATGTACGTAAGGCACGCTCAGTGTGGCGCCTGGTCCCTGAGCGCTCAGCGAATGAAGGCGCCAGGCAGCGGCGGAGCAGCCCCTGCAAAGCCCTGGCTCTGCGGGCCTTCCTGCAGTGCTCGGTGTGCTGGCTGTCCTGTGGCTGCCTTCCCGCACGGGTGTGAGGTGACAGCCAGCGGCCAGGGCGCCCTCTGCTTCTCGCTCGCTGTCCTGGGCTGGGGAAGCGTTTCTTCCCACAATTGGCTAATGAGAGTCCTAAGCAGGGTTGCCAGATAGACTACAAGACACCCGGTTATTCAGATCCACAGTGAGTAAATGTTTAGTGTAAGTATATCCCAAATGTTACATGGATATACTTATACTAAAAAAAAAAAAAAATGTATTTGTTGTTGGGCTGAAATTCAGATTTAGCTCCGCGTCCTGTATTTTTATTTTTGCTAAATCTTGTCCTGATTGGGCTGCACTCCCAGCCGGGGCCTGGGGCCAGCCCTGGGCTAACTGATTTAGGGTGTGCAGGGTTGGGATGGATCTAAGCTAATTAAGGTTCAGGCTGGGGTTGGGAATGGGTGTGGGGTCCATCTCTCACAACCACTGTCCTGAAGGGGCTGCCGGCAAGATCACACTGGTTCTCCACAATTGGGAAGGTGCCAGTTACCGTCTCTGCCCACCTAGAGAGAGACTTCACCTAGAATGAAAAGTCTAGAAATTCAGGCGACGTCTGAATCTCAGTCCTTCCTTGTCCCTCTTTAAACAGGAGTCTCACCCATTTCACAGATGGAGAGACTGAGGCAGGGAGCCTGGGAAGGGAGGTGGCCAGCCAGATGGCTTTGGCTTTTCTGACACTGGGACCACTGAACAGCACCTGTTGGCATCTCTTCATCTGTTAGCATCTGGAATTTTTCCAGGGCTGGATGGTGTTATTCGTGCTTATCAACCGTGAGAGTCTGAACACCCACCACTTTTGTCCAGGAATGAGGAGGGCATTGCTAGTCATTGTTGTGCCTTCCTGGGGGCCCAAGATGCGCCGGCAGCCATCCTGGGAGCTTTCAGGAAGTGAAATCCCCTGTGGGAGGGTTATTCCTGCTTGCAGTGGAAGCTCAGACTCAGGAAACCACCAGCCCAGGTCACATGGTGACTTGGCCATAAGGCTGGGGCTCAAATCCAGGGCTCTTGGCTTCTAGTCTAAGTGGGGTTCTTTCTAGTCAACAGCCCACTGCCCGCTGGACTTGGGTTTCAAGATTTCTTCCCAAGGGAGATATGGGGGCCCTCAGCACTGTAACCCCACATTGAGTGCTGGGTTGAAGGAATGTGCTGGGGCTCCCCCCACCTTTGGAAAGCCTGGAAAGGGGACCTCCAGGGTCCGGGGTTGAGGAGAGAGCAACTGAGACCCTCTTCTCGGAAGCTGGACGAAATGGGGCACTTGTATTCCTGGTGAGGTATATGATGGTTTTAGATGTACACGGGTGAGCCGTATTTTATGTTTATAGTTATCAATTTACCATAAAGCTGTAGGCAGGGGAGAAGTATAAGTAGCCCCTCAGAGTGATTTTACCAGATAGTGATAGAATATTTCCATTTCTAATAAATAATGTTTTTTTTTAAAGCGGTCCTATTATGAAGGGTATTAGGTAAGTGATGATGGAGTGATATGTGTGGATACAGCAGACCTTAAAGGCTAGGGAGCCAGTGATGACGTTGGGCAAAGTGGCCTTGGTGGAAGCAGCTAGAAGCCAAAGACTACGCCCTGGACTTCCTGGCTGTGGCCGCAGCCAAGCTCTACTGATGGGGTTGGAAAGAGTGACTCCCAGCTGGCCTGCCTCAGAGGTCAGGGTGACTGTGAGCGGGACCCTGTGCCTGCCACACGGCCATGCCCACCTGTCCTGGCCAGCAGCTCCTGTGGCCCCTGGGGCTTGATCCCCATGGCCCTCATGTGGGTCAGGGGCCAGGGGCTCCCCATCCCTAGGCTGGGGCCCCACGGAACAGACTCCCGCTGCTGACATCTGGGGGAACCCCTCAGGGCTGCATCAACTTCCCTCTGGGTCCCCCCACTGCTTGCATCTGGCCCACGTGTGCTCTCTCATCCTCTTGGCAGGACTCTAGGGGGCAAGGTGGTGCAAGCTGTGACCCATTTTACAGATGTCTCCTGGCCAACTGGTGTGTCTAAAGTAGCGTGAAGTTCAGACTGCAGGGGACTGGGTTCCAGCTCCGCTACCTCCTCGCCGAGTCTCTTTGAGGCCCTGTACAAATTAAATAAGATAAAATAGAAGGGCACGTCTAGCAGGGCCTGGCATACAGCAAGCGCCAGATAAGTGCATATTTTTGGTGTTGCTGTTGTTCAGACTCTGGTCTTCCTTTGTCCTTCATTCACACGCATTTTGGGAGTGTCCCTAGACATCAGGCTTTGGAGGGGCAGAGAGCCAGGTGCCCAGCCAGGTGTCCTCAGGGAGGAAGGCAGGTGACAAGGTGGTGTTTCCACCCACCCTCCACTCCTTCCTTGCTCGGGCCTGGGCCAAGCTCAGGTGATGGAATATGATGTCTGGGAGACCAAGAAATGGGACAGAGACCCTTGGGGTCAAGCACTGTCTTAATGAAGGGTCAGCTCTGGCTGGGGGGAGGGGTCACCCTTGTCCGTGCTTCACTCTGTGGCTCTGAGGTGCTTCTAGGGGACGGTCCCCAGCTAAAGGCCAGGAGGAAGGAGGGGGATCCCTGGGACACGTGGAGACCTGGCGTGCCATCCCTTGACGCTGCACAGTGTGCCATCCTTCCATTGTGGGAATGATTTGATAGCAGACATGCCCTTGACCCCTTCCAGGTGTCAGGAGCATGGCTAAAGGTATAGACTTATATACCACTGAATGGGATCCACTTTTAGAGGCACCATGATAGAATTGACACTGGGTCCACAGGAGCTAATTCTACTGGGGGAAGAGGGGGTGGAAAGGGGGCAGGGAAAGTTTCAGGGGTGAGATGTCTGCAGAGGACTTGGGACAGAGCAGTAAAATCAGTCTAAAGGGCTACTTATACTACGTCCCCACAAGGTGGAGGGAGCAGCCTGTGCAAGGGCCCTGGGGTTTGAAAGCACTGTGATGTCAGCCCAGTTGGGTGGCATGAAATTCATCAAACTGTTGTTGCTTTATGGATGGAGTAAGGTTGGGGTCAGCTGAGAGATGGGTGGGCTGCCCTTCTGGGACGCTGGGCACTGTGTGTCTCCCTGCTCCCAGCGCAGGTTGGAAGATCACGGTTTCTGCAGAAAATGTCTCAGTGGCTTTCTCTCCCTGAGGAATGTTGTCATCTGGGGTCTAAGGAAGAAGATTGAGCCTCTTAGTGCTCCCCATGTTTGCAGACCAGCCAGAAGGGTAGCCCCTCCCCAGGTCTGGGGGCAAAGGTTGTGTGCCCTGTAGGCTGGCCCCTGTGAGCAGAGCTGTCTGTGTGCCAGGCCGTGCTGACCCACGGCCTGTACATGTGGATCAAGACACCCCCCAGGCCGCCTCTGGGGCCACCCCAACAGGGCCGCGGGCAGCTGCTCCCTGGCCTGTGGCTGGGGCTGCAGTGGGAAGGCTCCTGGCTTCCTGCTGGTTCTTTCCTCATCTCCTTCCCCTCCCCTGGGGCATATAGGGGAAGGTAAATTGGGGGAGTGGGTCTCGTGCCTTTTCTGCTGTGTAATTTTGATGGGAGATCCTTGGCCTCTCTGAGCCTCAGTTTCCTCATCTGAAAAATCAGGACACCACAGCCTGCCCCACCCCTCCCCGAGTCTGTTACAAGTGTGAAACGAGGCAGGGTTTGCCTGGAGCCCACAGAGCTGGACTTGGGACTCAGGCAGCTGGGTGTGGGGCAGTGCTTCAACCTCTTCAGAGGGAATCAACACAGGCATGTCCCGTGGGGTGCAGGGGCGCCCAGGAGGCACTATTGCAGACACAGCACTGCCTTGCCACTAAGACATATTTTTTTTCTCAGATGTGAATAGTTTCTGAAATCTGTCTTCCAAATAGCACCCCTGTTTAATGGGCACTGGCATTGCATGTGTTTATTGGTGCCCAGGTGCTCGTGGGGCACCTGGGAATGCAGCAGAGAAGGAGACAGATGAAGCCCCTGGCTTTGTGGAGCTCACATCCATGGTGCAGGGAGGTGGAGAGAAAGGAATACATTAGCAAGATTATGTCAGGGAGCCATGAGTTCCAGAAGGAAATAAAATAAGGCAAAGAGAGAGAGAGCAACCGGGGAGGGACCTTGGGGAGACCTGCCCTGGAGAATTTTGGAGGTAAGGATTCTCTAAGGAGGTGACTTTTGAACTGAGCCCTGAAGGGGGAGAATTAATACAGGGTCCAAAGATAGGCATCCCCAGCTGAAGTTGCCTGGGCAAAGGCCCTGAGGTACAAAATAGCCTGCAAGGTTGGCCCGATTGGGTGGCTTGAAGCCAATGAAGGTGTCACTTTACTAAGGAGTAAAGTTGAGGTCTGCTGAGAGATGTGTGCTGCCCACCACCCACACCCCCAGCTCAAGCTGTGGCAAGATCTGCTGAGAAAGCATTCCAGGCAGAGGGAATGGCATGTGCAAAGGTCCTGAGGCAGGAGGGAGCTTGGCACATTCAGGAGATGAAAGAGGGTCAGTGAGGCTGTTGCAGAGTGAAATGAAGGAGGGGGTAACACTCAGAGAGGTTGCCAGGGGCCACGTCATTACTGGACCTGTAGGCCTTGGGGATGAGTTGGGATTTGAACCTGTATATATCTATCTATCTATATATATATCTATATATATATATCTATATATATCTATCTATATATATATATATATTTTGTCTCCCTAGATGCAGTTATCAGATCAGTAGCGGCTTAGAATGGAGGAAGGGGGTTACTTCAGCCCCGTGTGCCGTGTGCTTTCAGTAGAGACTCTTGGGGGCCCCGGGGAACCAAGTCCCCTCACCCTGGGGAGCTCAGGGATGCTGTTCTATGAGGCGAGGCTCCCAGGGTGAGGGGTGTGGAGGCAGCTGGAAACCATTGGCTGTGTCAGGGGAGCTGCTGCTACTTCAGGAGGACAGGAGAAAAGGGAGAGGGGGACCTGGGGAGGTGGCCAGAGGCCAGCCACTAGGGCTCCACTTCATCTGAGGCTGAAGGGCAGAGCCAGCCTCAGACAACTTTGTGTGGCTTGTACAGCACCTAGATTTCTCTGTCTCTCTCTCTGTCTCTCTCTGTCTCTGTCTCTCTCTCTCTATATATATATGAATTGCAATGTTTAAAAACCAGGATTTAAAATAATCCAGAATTCTGACTTGCTTGAACAATGGGAAACTCTGGCAGCCCTGGACCCACATTCCTGCCTGACAGGCCCCAGTTGGAATTGAGTGACAGCTGCCCAGTGTCAGGGGCCTGTGAGGTCCCATCGCCCACAGTCTCCACCACTCCCTGTTGTCTCCCGCCAGCCTCCTTTCACTCCTCGGTCCCTGGCCTGGTCCCTGAGGGCAGGTGAGTTTATGGTTGTTACTGAGGGCAGTGGGGAGCCACATTAGGGGTGAACCATTGAGGCCAGAGTGGCGACTTGGAGGAGATGAGGGGCGCCAGGAGCCCGGGGCGTGGTGGTCACCACCACCCCCCACGCAGGTGCCAACAAGTCTTGAGCCCAGGCAGTGGGCACGGGATGGAAGGATGGCACGTGCCAGCCTCCAGCCCAGACTGGTTTCATGACGACACTCCGTGAGTTTGTCTCCTTTTCCCAGGTTGTCTCCATCCCCTGCCCCATCATGCCCTTCTAGCTGACCTTTCATCCCACAAGGGACCTCTTCATGTCTGGATCAGACTGTCCGTAAACTGTACCGTAAAGCTGGCCGGAAGGCTGTCATCAGCAGTAATTGAAGGCTTTCAACCCCCACTGGGGCCACCCCCCGCGCGGGAGCCTCCTTCCTGGACGCGTGGGTGGCAGGGAGGCCTCTGTACGGTCCCCAGGGCATCGCAACCCCTGCGTTCGCCCCATGCCTGCATGCTCCTTCTTCCTTAGTCATGAACCACTGACCAGGGTTCCCGGTGACTCAGCACTCCGTTGCCGACTGTGGAAACCAAAGTTCCCCAGAGCTTTGCAGAAGGAGCCTGTAGGGCCCAAGATGTCATTTCTAGTCTGGGGTCTGCCCTGGCTGCACTGTGGAGGGGGCATGGAGGGAGCAGAGTGGCATGGGGCTCTGTGGGCCTCAGTGCTGTAGTCACCTCTACATGCTTCTAGCTACTTCTCTCTGCTCGCACACCTGCCCTTGTGTTCTTGCTGGGTGTGGCCTTCTTTGTGAGGAAGGAGTGCTTCAGGGAGAAAGGAGAGATGGATGGCTGCAGAATGAGGTGGGCACTGGCCGCATCTCAAGGCCTCCCAGGCAGTAGGCCTGGCTAGCCCCATTATACAGAGGGGGAAGTTGAGGCTCAGTCCCACAGTGATGCACAAGCAGGTGTTGTTTCTGAGCTTGACAGGCAGGAGTCCTCGCCTCCACTTCAAAGTCCCCACTGTCATCCCCTTGGTCCTCTGTGACATGTCATGTTGAGAAGGCCAGGCACTGAGGTGGGCTGGCCGGGGGCTCCCTTCCTCCGCCACCCCGACTGGCCATGTCTGACTGGTCTTTTCTGGTGGAGTGCTGGTCTTTGGCCTGGGCTCACTGGGCCCTCTAGTCATCTTTCCAGCCCAGCTGGTGGCAGGTCTTCAACGGGGAACAGAAAGGCGTCTTCTACCCTGTATTTCCCTCCCAACTCATGCTTCAGCTATGAACATGCTTTAAAACTTAAAATCATCCCCGTAAATAACATTTAAGTACCGAGGGCCTAGAACTCAATGCTTCACCTACAGGTTCCTGAACGTAAGAGCTGTGTGACCTTGGGCAAGTTTCTCAACCTCTCTGTGCCTTGGTTTCTCATCTGGCAAGTGGGGGTGGTAACAGTGCCATATATTGAAGGATTTAATGTGCACAGAATCCTTAGTGCAGGGCCTGGCACTAAATCAGCTTTGTGTAAGGCTGTGGCCACCATACTTGACCTTCACAGAAACTCTGTGAGATTTGTGCTGTCATTGGACCCATTTTCTAGGTGAGGAAACTGAGGTTCAGAGCAAGTAGTGACTTCCCCCAAGGTCAAGCCATCACTTAAACATCTCAGGAAATAATAATGCCACTGAAGGGATCAGGCAGGGTGGACTGGCACAGCCGCCCGCCCAGGCACACTGAGGGACCACCGCCCCGTCCCCTGCAGTGACAAGCCCCCTCCCCAGGCCTCCCTTTGCCTAGGAGCCAGCTCCTCCCCAGCCCCCAGACTCTGGGGCCGCCTGGGGAAACTGTTGTGGATCTAACCCCTTCTTGGGAGTCTTCCCCTCCCAACACCCTCTCCCATAAGGAGCCATCTCACTCACACCACCCCCCCACCGCCCCCAGTTTCCAAAAATTCTCTGTGGGAGTTAAAAACAGCCCTTGGACCCCTTTGAGCCCTGCCCTGCAGATGGCCTGACGATCATGCGACCCGGTGTGGCTGGATTCCGCAACGGTGGTTAAGCGTTATTTATTTCCTTAATGCACATGTATACACATACAGCTGTCTGGAAGGATTCCTGGGCTCGGAGCGGGTGTGAGTCAGGGCTCTCGGAGCACGCCTGCACGCTGGTGTCTGGGCCTACGTGAGCCCATCCGTGCATATCAGCATTTAAAATTTAACAGCTTTATTATGGAAAATTTCAAAAATGTACAGAAATCAAGAGGACCAGACAGTGATTCCCTCATCCCCACCCCTCGGTGTCATCATCAGCAATGTTTTGCAATCTTGTTTTATCACCTCCTTGCGGGCTCCCTCTCTTGCTTTTTTCCCTTTATGGCTGGAGTATTTGAAAGCCAATTGTAGACATCATACCATGCGTGCCGTTAAAAAAAAAAACACACACACACTTTTACTTCTGAAATAATTCTAGAGTTGCAGGAAATTGCTAAGACAGTACAGGGTGGTCCTACATACCCTTCACCCAGTTCTAATGGTTACACCTCACATAATTATGCTACAATATCAAAATTGACATTGGTAGAGAACACGCGCGTGTGTGTGCATGCGTGCGTGTGTGTGCACCTGTGTGCATGCATAGTTCTGTGCCATTTTGTCACATGTGTGGATTCACTTCACCATCATCACAATGAAGACTAGAACTACTCCATCATCACAAAGATCTCCCCATACAGTCACACCCGCTGCCCTACCCCTGACCACCTCTGATCCCATGGCAACCACAAATATGGTCTCCATCTCTATAATTTTGTCATTTGAGAATGTTATATAGATGGAATCATCTAGCATGTGCCCTCGGAGGTTGGCTTTTTTTTCCACGCAGCACAATGCTCCTGAGATCCATCTGAGTTGTTTTGTGTGTCAGTGGTTCATTCCCTTTTATGGCTGGGGAGTAACCCACGATGTGGCCATGCCACAGACTGCTTAACTGTTCACCTCTTGAGAGGCGTCTGGGCTGTTTCCAGTTTGGGGCTATTCTGAATAAAGCTGCTGCAGGTTTTTGTATGGATATAAGTTTTCATTTCTCTGGGCTAAATGCCCACCCAGGAGTGGGATTGTATAAACGTCTGAGTTTATGTTTAGTTTGAGAAATGGACAAGTGCTTTTCCCAAGTAGCTGTGCAGGTTTATTGTTTGGAAGAGAGGCATCTATTAGGAGGAACCCAGTGAGGCTGCCCCAGGATCCTGAGCAGCCTGTGTGCTGTGCTAAGTTCCTTTCCCACAGGGGGTGTTTAGTCCCCTCTTTCCAGAAGAGACAGCCAAAGCCCAGAGCTAGCAAGTGGGAACATCAGAATTTGATTCCAGCCCCGTCTGGCTCCAAAGCTGCGGGGTTGGTACCCTCCCTTGCTGGGTGGCAGGAATCGGTGCGGATTGCCTTGGGGAGCGAGCAGTGAGCTGACCAAGGGAGTTGGGGAGGAAGAGCCTGGCGGGGGAGCACAGACCCTGGTGAGAGGAGGGGAGACAGAACCTGCCCACTCTCTCGTTGCCAGGCTGAACCAGCTCCCGCCTCCTGGCCTTCACACTGGCCCTTCCTCTCTCCATCACAGATGGGGCTGTTGATCTGTTGCTAGCTGGGTCTCCTTGGCCCCAGTGGGTGGCCCTGCCTTCCCTGCCATGTAGGTTCCTGCAGGAGGGGTCTCCCCACCAGCCCCATCTGCACCCTGGGACCTCCAGCCTTCCCCTATCAGCCTGAGAAGGGTAAAGCACAGAAGACCCGTTCTTGGCAATTCATCCTCCCCTGCAGCAAACTCTGAGCCTCTTTGCTGAGCTTTGGTGTCATGAAGATGCTATTGGTGGCAAGGATGGCAACACCTATGGTTTCCCAGGCACTGTGGCTGGTGCTTGAATACACGATTTCGTGTGATGGGCATGACCACCCTGTCGGCAGGCTTTATCACCACCGCTTTAGAGACACGCGTGCAAAAGCTCCCCTAGTTCACAAGTGGCAGAGCTGGGAGTCAGAACCGTGCCCTCTGACCAAAACCTGGGCATCTCCTGGCTGAGCCAGTTAGGACAGCCTGTCACCAATTCTGCTGAAGGAGTCTTATTTTTTGAGCGCAGAATGGGCGGGGCTGGGGCTTTGAGAGATCTAGACTCCGCATGGGGGGTGGGGGGACCCGTCTGCCCAGCTGTGGGTCCATGGTGGTCCAGGTGGCAGTGGAGGGGCCCAAGGGATGAAGTCTCTGCCCGGCCCAGGGTTCCAGGCCTGCCCTTCTCCTCAGCTGGCCACTTCTTACCTTCCTAGCTGTGTGAGCCCAGATAGGTAACTTAGACTCTCTGAGCCTCCTTATCGCCTCCATCTGGGGAAGTCAGCCTTTCCCCACCTGGGCTGGCCTAGCCCCCAACAGGTTCCTAACCTGGAAAGTAGCCAGTTGTTAGAAGGAGGATGAGTGGATTGGCAGGTGAGCCCCCTGCCTGGGATCCCAGCCCTGGTCCCAACACTCCCTGTGACCCTGGACAAGTCACTTTAGCTCGGGGCCTCTGTTTCCACTTAGCAAACATGGCTACCACGACAGGATTGAGCTGACTCGTGACGGCTCTTTGCGGACCACGATACACGACATAAATATGGAGCTTTTCTGTTCTATCAAACCACAAGTCTAGGGCTCTGTGTTTTTATTTCTGAGCCTGCTTTGCTTTTGTGACTCCAATTTCATTTTTTAAAGTTGAGTTGGGCAAGTATCTTTCTGATCAGATCACATTTTCTGTACGCTGGGGGAGTGGGGAACAGAATCCCCCCTCTGTGTGCTGGCTTTGAGTTCACTGGCATTTCCTGAGTACTTTGAGTGCCAGGCTCAGCGCTGGGGATGGAGACGGGAGCCGGGCATGGTCTCTGCCCTCCAGGGGCCCACAGCCCACTGGGGGGTCAGGAGTGAACAGACCATCATGACACAGAGTGGTCTGTGGGGGGGACCTGGCAGGCCAGGTTAGGGAGAGGAGGACCTCTCAGGTGACTTCCTTGGGACACAGAAGTCCAAGATGAGTCATAAAAGATCGAGTGGGAGACGGGCAGGCAAAGAAGTGGAGAAGGGTGTTGTAGGCAGAAGGAACAGCACAGGCCAAGGCCTGGAGGTTTGTAAGTGCAGTCACACCCCCGCCCGCTTCTCCATGAGTCCCAGCTGTGTGAATTGCCCACGTCACCGTCCACGGTGCTTTCCCTGCTGCAGGCTGAGGTTTACCGTAAGACTGGGCTGCTTCTGTCATGCCCAGTTGGCACCTCGGGGCTGCGAAGTGTCTTTGTCTATCCTTAAAGATTTATGACTCCATCTGTCTGTTCATCCGTCACCCATCCATTCATCCATCCATGCATCCATCTCTCTGTTCATCCATTAGTCATCTATTCATCCATCTATCCGTCTTGTCTGTTTATCCATCTATGCATCTGTTCATCCATCCATCCATCCATCCATGCATCCATCTGTTCATCCATCCATGCATCCGTCTGTCTATCTGTCCAACCATCTATTCATCCAGCCAGCCAGCCAGCCATACATTCAACAAGTATTTACTGAGTGCTGACGACATGCCAGGCCCTGCTGGGCACAGCCTTCTCCGGGGCGGTGCAGGGCAGGTGATGAGGAGACATGAGCTGAGGTTTGCTTCGCTCCCTGCCGGGGGCCCGCCCAAGACGGGTGCAGACTTGCCCCTGGAGTCCCTCCCTCCCCGTCCTGGGCTGCCTGATCTTGTTAGGAGGGAGGTGGCCCTCGGCTCCCAGCTTGGGAAACTGTCCCTGACAATCTGCTCTTGAGAGCGTCATCTCCTCAGACGAGGGCGAGGAAATCACCCCAGATCACAGACAGCTGCACACCCCCCAAGGATGTGGGCTTCCTGCCACCCTGCTGAGAACCCCACCCTGGCTGCCTTTCTAGGGATGTTAACCCCGGGCTCGCTGAGTCACTGCTGGTAACGCTTTCAGCTTTGTCTCCCCACCACAGGCCTTTGTGTTTCCAGACAAAACCCTAAATGCTCACGCTACCCATCCAGCATCTCGGTAGCCCATCCCAGCTGGTCCCAGAGCCTCAGAGCAGCCTTTTTACTTATGTGACTTAAAGCAAGTCCCCAGCAGTGGTGCTTGGGAAAGCCAGAGCTATCACTAACCTCCCTGTGCATCCCCGCTGGCGTCCTGAGCCCAGAGGTCCATGACCTGGGCTCCTATCTGGCCACTCAGAGATTTGGAAAATTTGAGTCCTGTTTTAAAGTAGGGCCATTTCACACAGAAATGTGAACATCTGGCTTGTCCTGTAAACAGGAGGATTGGCCAACACTGCGCCCAAGTGCCAGCCTACTGGGGGACGGGGGCTGGGGCCCAGCAGGACTGCCCGTTTAGGGGAATGTGGGCTCCCTGGTATCCTGTTTCATGATGGAGAAAAGAGTGGAGAGAGGCAGGACTGAGTTGGTCAAGGTCAAGAGAGAAGGGACAGCGCTGCCTCCTGCAGGTGCTCTTGGTGACCCCTGGTGTAATGACGTTGCAGGGTTGGGGCCCACTGGGGTGGCTTTATTTCAGCTGGAGGGCCCGACCATTCCTTCTGGGAGGGGTGAGCTTCCTGTAAGGGAGTGAGTTCCTTGTCCCCCAACCTGGCGATAAATCCATCCTGGGCCGAGAACACAGCATGGGGAAGGTAAGCCTCAGAAGCAGGGTCAGAAGTGACCTCCTGAGGCGTTGGGGTGTTGTGGGCCTGGATCTCAGGGGGCAGAACTGTGCCCCCCCCTTTGAGATGGGAGGTGGGCTCAGAGTAAGACAGGTGGGCTTCAGAGGTGCTCTGAAGACGGGCCTAGGGGCTCTGAACAGAGCACCGTCTGTGGCTGGTAAGGGCCAGAGCAGTACCTCCAAGCCCCGACCCCTGGGTACATGGGGTGAAGCCTAACTTGGGCAGCGTGGATGAAGTTTTGATCCTGGGGGGATCCTGGTAAAGTCACTATAATTTGGATGCGTAATGGAAACCTGACTCTTTGTTATCACAGGCCTTGTCTTTGGGACATAATGTCTCTGATAAATGCTTGTTGTGTACCCACTTTGGGGGTCCTCAGTTCAATCAAAACACCATTCTTGCCTCAGGGAAAACACAGTCAGGGGCATAGGGAAGGCTTCCTGGAGGAGGTGATACCTTGGTGGGAGTTGAGAAGGATGCAGTGAGCATTTCGCCAGGTGAAGCCCAAAGGAGAAGGGGCCCAGGCAAAGGGAACAGAAGGGACAAAGGGCATGATGGCTCCCAGCCTGCTGGGGACAGGAGGACTGAGGTTAATTGGCACCGGGGGCTGAGGCTGATGCAGTAAGTGCTCATTGGAGGCTGGATCAAAATGGCCTTGTCAAGAGGCTCAGGAAGTAGGAGCTAGAAATTTACCCTGATGCCAGTGGGGAGCAATGAAAGGGTTTTCAGGAAGGGAGTTGGGTGCATTTTATAGAGCCCTCAGCTGGGTATGGAGAGTAGAGGGTGGGGAGCACCATTGCAAAGCCAAGAGGTGGGCATGGGTGGTGAGGAGAGGCGAGATGAGGAGGAGCTTTAGAAGGAGCCCTGGGGACCACTGGCCGGTGGGGATGTAGGAGGTCTCCTCTCTGGGAGGTGGGGACGCAGAGCCAAGACCTTGGTAGTGACAGACTCAGGGAAAGTTCCCTGGAAGCCTCTCCCCCAAACACCCTACGAAGAGGTCCCGAGATCACTGGTGTTACAAGGTACATGATGTCGGGACGCAGGGAATAGTTTAGATCTGAAGGATGATGATGAGCGCATGTCGAGGGGAGAGTAGAGGCATCTTTGGCAGATGGCACAGCATGTACTAAGGCCCTGTGGCCACAGAGACAGAGAGGAGAAGGGCCAAAATGTGGCCTGCATGGCCGAACAGAGAGCAAGGTATGAGATGAGGTGGGAGGGTACAGGAGCCAGACCACAGGGACACGGGGGAGCCACTGAAGTGCTTTAGGTGGTGACATCATCTGATGTGTCTGCCATGGTCACCAGGCTGCAGGAGGTGACATTCTTAGATCCATCCAGGAGCGGGAGGTGAAAGGTGAACTCATATGACTCCCATAACCATAAAAAATACTAAACTGCACACATCATATGTATTCATTTCCTTGGGCTGCCATGACATACTGTCACAAACAGGGTGGCTTAAAAGAACAGAAATTGGAAGAAATACTGTTCAGTGTTTAAAAAAATAAAAAATAAAAACAAAAAAACCCAGAAATTGTTTTGCTCAGAGCTCTGGAGGCTAGAAGTCTGAATTAAGATGCTGGCAGGACCACACTCTCTCTGAAGGGCTCAGGGAAAGGACCCTTCCTTGCCTCTTCTAGCTTCTGGTGTTCGCTGGCAATCCGTGGTGTTCCTAGGTTTGTGGCTGCATCCCTCCTTCATCACACCACGGGCCTTCTTCCCTCTGTCTGTGTCTCTTCTTATACGGATCCCAGTGATTGGATCAGGGCCTACCCTAATCCACAGCGACCTCATCTTGACCTGATTATATCAGCAAAGACCGTATTTCCAAATATGGCCACATTCACAGGTACCCGGGCTTAGGACGCAGACATATCTTTTTGGGAGGACACAATCATCCCACAACGTCAGAGGATCCTGATTTTGTTTCGAAAACACACACATGGTCACTCACGTTCTGTTTCTTTATGTGGATGCCTGTTTCGCAGGAGTTTTCACTCTGAAAATTGAGCTACACATTTATGATCCATGCATTTTTCTGCACATGTGTTCTATTTCAGTTAACACATTAACATATACACACATGCTGAGAACAGAGGCTGGCAGCCACTGTACCATGATGTTAATAGAGGCTTCCCCTGGGTGATGGGTTTATGGATTAATTTCATTTTCTCCCCGGATGTTCCAAATTTTCTGCCATAAGCATGTGTTAACTTTATTGCATAATAAATCCATGTGTATCGTAAAAGAAGAGCTGTGATGGAACCCTTACTCACCGGTCCTTCTCTGAACCCAAAGCTATTGTAACAGGAGGTGCGGTTTTAACAGGAATTTGGCCTCTGCCCTTAGAATCTGTTCCAAATAAATATTTTTAGCCTCATTATTCACTCCCTTCAAATGTCCTGCTAATGATTTGTGGCTCTGATGATCCCAACAGACGTTCTTTGGAGCTTGTGGCTTGGCAGTTACCTCACCTGTGTCCCCTTCCGGACGGAGGATGAAGGTAATAATAGAACTGACCTCATGGGTGGCTGGGAAGCTTCATTGGAATAATGCACGTGAAACCTTCTGCACAGGGCGGGGCTGCCACGAATACCCTCCTGATTAGGAAATGCGCAGGGTACGGTGGCAGGCATCTCAGTGTCCTAGTTTAATGGTTCAGCCGGTCAGGGAAAGTCCAGTAAATGAGACCTCGCCCCACTGCACGTGGTCATCCCTGGGGAATGGTCGGGGGTGATGGGGGCCTCCCTTCCCGGCATGCTTTCCCGTTTTGCCCCCTTTTAATACAGCTTGGTGCGCTTCCGCTGCTGGCCTCCTTACCTGTTGCGGCTGTGTGCTATTTCATCGCGTTTAAGGCCCTGCGCTGCCATGACGGTTAAGTCATCACGGGAAGATTTAGAGGGGGCAGGTGGGGGTGAGGTGAGAAGGTGGCTGGCCTAGAAGAGCCAGTGTTGGTGGGGTGAGGGGGAGGAGCTCTTCTTTCTGCCCTCCAGACCCCGCCCAATGCCATGGGCCCCACCCACTGCCATGGACCACGCCCCTGGAGGTGGTACCTCGCCAGGTCTTTGCTCCGCCAGACCCGCAGCCTGAGGGCTTTGGAGTTTGAGTTGTGCCTTATGTGGAACCTGGTCTTTCCTTTGGTAATATCTGTCCATATTACAAATGCAGAAACCCTCTGTCCCAGCTGGGCTGCTGCCCAACAATAATCCTACAAATAAACTGGAACTCCTGGGACATTATTTATGTACAAGTTATCCTTTGCAACATTGTTTGTAAAAGCCAGATACTGAAAACAACCTAAACCCTCCAACAGTAGGGGGCTGATTAAAGACACTGGCCCAATCCATATAATGGAATACTGTACTCTGCTGTTGTAAAGAACAGTGAGGAACTGTCTCTAAGCTTTATTAGCTGAGAAAAACAAGATTCAAGGCAGTATATAGTATATACATCTTTGCATAAAAAAGGGATAGCTGAGTATATATTTGTATCAGCTAATATCTGCATTAAGAAACTGTGGCTACCCACCGAATGACTAAAGGTTACCTGTGGAGGTGGGGGTGAAACTTAGTGGTTGGGGCACATGGGAAGGGGAAGGGACACAGATTTGTTCATAGCCTGTTTTCTTTTTTGGGGACCCATGTGAACTTTCTAGTTTTCAAAATTGCTAATTAAAAAAAAGAAGTAGCATCTTTGAAACAAAGCACATTTTAAAGTAGCAGCTTGGGCTCAGGTGTCCCATTGCATCTCACTTCAGCCTCTGATAGCTGTGTGACCTTGGGCAGGTTACTCAACCTCTCTGTTTCAGTTCCTTCCTCCATGAAATGGGGGTAATAGCAGTTCCAACTTCGGGCTGTTGGGAGGATTAAATGAGATCAATGTGCCCAGTGCCTGGCATGCAGTAAGCGAATAACAAGAGTGAGTTGATGGTGGCAGAGGGTTGGCTTTCTGAAAGCAGCACAGTTTGGAACAGGCCCCAGGAAGCAGGATGTGAACTCTAGTGCTGCTGTGAGCCCTCTTTCTCTGGTGTCTGTGTCTTCCCTCTGCCGCAGGGGCCCTGGCCTGATGGGAGCCGCTTGTTAAGTGACAGTGGAGTCTCCGCCTCCTTCCCGTCCCCTTGCTCAGTGCAGGCAGCCTGGGGAGATCTCACAGCCCTGAGTCCTGAGTGTGCATCTTCTGGAAAGCAGGGAGAAGGGGTTGAGTTCAAGCATGTGAGGATCGGTTGGGTTGCTGTGAATAGGGACTCAGAGTGGAGAGTCCCCTGGCTCTGGCCTCCTGCCCTGTCTGACCCATTGGCTCTACTTCCTGGAAACCGTAAGTGTGAGGAGCCCAGGGTGTAGTTCTTGCATTGAACCCCACGACTGCCCATAGCCCTCTTGCTGCATGGATGACGCCAGCAGAGAGGGCACCGCCTGCCCAAAGTTGAGCCGTGAACACAGAGTGAGCCAGACCCCAGCCCTTGGGTCAGAGGCCTTCTCACCTCCTGCCCAGGGAGGGTTTTTTCCAGAAGGTTCTACCCACCATGGCTTTGGGGGCTGGTTTCATTGACTAAACAGCCCCTGTGCCTCACTTTGTTCACCTGTGAAATGGGGGTGATTGCCCTCCTGCCTCCTCCTCTTGAGGATAAGGTGAGGCTGACTGTCACTTTGGAGGGACCAGGGGACCTGTGCCCTCATTTGCGTGTCTGCCTTATTTTTTTTAAATTAATTATTTATTTATTTTGGCTGTGCCAGGTCTTAGTTGCAGCATGCAGGATCTTCGTTGCGGCACGTGGGATCTTTATTTGTGGCTTGCGGGCTCATAGTTGCAGCATGCAGGCGTCTTTGTTGCAGCATGCGAACTCTTAGTTGTGGCCTGCATGCGGGATCTAGTTCCCTGACCAGGGATCAAACCTGGGCCCCCTGCATTGGGAGCGTGGAGTCTTACCCACTGGACGACCAGGGAAGTCCCTGCCTTTACTCAGTGGAGACGGTCCTGAAGTCCAAGTCAAGGTGGCTTCTGTCACGTAACTGCTCTTTAAAATAAAGTGGACTTGTCAACTATGTGTAGACATGTAAGACACAGCTCCAGACTCAGGTGTCTTGGAATTTGAGTTTTGTATAAATTTGTTCCATTTCTGTTGATGCCTCCATCCTGCCAGGCTGGCGGGAAAGTTTAGCCTCGGTTTGTCAGGGCTAACCCACCTGCGGGAGTGCATGATGTGATGCACAGGGCGTGTCAGTGGCCCCTTGAGATCTGGAGGTTTGGAGCTGCTTGGAACAGGACCTTGTGGTCAGGGTCATCCGCTTTCTCTCTTGTGGTCTCTCTGACACTCAGGAGTCAGAATGGGTGTCCCTTCCTCTTCTTCTTCCCCTACTCAGCATAATCTTTATCCTATTGCTTCCAACATGCTTCTGGTCCAAACATGGTGGCCTGGCCTCAATTCCCTGGAGGCCCAGAGGGCTAGAACAGGGGTTGGCAAACTTCCTATAAAGCACCAGATAGTAAATATTTCAAGCTTTACAGGCCGTAGTATAATCTCTGTAGCAACAACTCAACTCCGCCCCTGTGGGTCAAGAGCAGCCCCAGACAGTACATAAGCAAACGGGCAAGGCTATGTTCCAATAAAACTTTATTTACAAAAATAGCATAGCGAAAGAAGCAATCAACTTGGGAAACAGTTCAAAAAGTTAAAAACAGGGAGATTGGGATTGACATATCACACTACTGTATGTAAAATAGATGACTAAGAAGCACCTACTGTATAGCACATGGAACTCTACTTAATACTCTGCAATGGCCTATGTGGGAAAAGAATCTAAAAAAGAGTGGATATATGTATAACTGATTCACTTTGCTATACCTGAAACTAACACAACATTGTAAATCAACTATACTCCAATAAAAACTAAAAAACGAAACAAAACTGGAAGTGATCCAGCAATTCCACTTCTGTGTATATATCCAAAGGAATTGAAATCAGGATCTCGAAGAGCTATCTGCAGCCCCATGTTTGTTGCAGCATTATTCCCAACAGTCAATATATGGAAACAACTTAAGTGTTCACTGACAGATGGCTAGATTAAGAAAATGTGGAATATACATACAATGGAATATTATTCAACCTTAGAAAAGAAGGAAATCCTGCCATTTGTGACACCGTGGATGAACCTGGAAGACATGTTGAATGAAATAAGCCAGTTACAGAGAGATAAATACTGCATGATCTCACTTATATGAGGAATCTAAAATAGTCAAACTCACAGAAGCAGAGGGATGGTTGCCAGGGACTAGGGTGATGGGGAAAGTGGGAGTTGCTGTCCAGTGGGTATAAAGTTTCAGCCATGCGAGATGAATAAATTGTAGAGATCTGCTATATAACATAGTGCCTGTAGTTAATAATACTGTATTGTGCACTTAAACATTTGTTAAGAGGTAGATCTCATGTTAAGTGTTCTTACCACATTAAAAAACAAAAACACACAAGAAAACCCAAATCAGGCTGTAGCTGGCTGCTCCCTGGCCTCGACCTTTGCAAGCCAAAGCCTTTATGTAAAAACCCAGAAAGTGCTCCCGAAGTACCGTTGTACTTCTCCTGGAGGCCATGAGCAAGGGCAGGCTCTTTGCTCAGAAAAAAGGAAAAGGAGAAAATGCCCAGAGGATTGAGACTTTTTTTTTTTTTTTTAATTTTAAAGTTTATTTTTTATTTTATTATTATTATTTTTTAAAGGAATTCCTTTATTTTTATTTAATTAATTAATTTATTTATTTTTGTCTGTGTTGGGTCTTCGTTTCTGTGCAAGAGCTTTCTCTAGTTGCGGCGAGCGGGGGCCACTCTTCATCGCGGTGTGCGGGCCTCTCTTGTTGCGGAGCACAGGCTCCAGACGCGCAGGCTCAGTAATTGTGGCTCACGGGCCCAGTTGCTTCGCGGCATGTGGGATCTTCCCAGACCAGGGCTCGAACCCGTGTCCCCTGCATTGGCAGGCAGATTCTCAACCACAGCGCCACCAGGGAAGCCCCAGTATTGAGACTTTTGTAAGTCAAATACTCCCTAATTTACCTTTCGGTGGGGGCGTGGCGGGGAGGGGGGGATACATATTCGTACAGTGATTTGCCTAAAGCTACCTGTGCTTGATCTGGGGTCATCAGATTCTCAAAAGCTCTTTTGTGACCATCCTCAGTTCTGGTAAGTCCCAAGCACTCCCAGATGTGTGACTAAGGCCTCTCAACTAAAGCCAGTCTGGGGTGGAGTCCTGGTCACATCACTTTCTGCCTGTGTGACATTAGGCAAGATACCCTGCTTCTCTTTGTCTTGGTTGCCTAATCTGTAAACTGAGGAAAGCCACACCACCTCTGCTCAGGGTTTTCCCAAGGCTCACATGACACAGTATCTGTCAGATGCCCGGCACCGAGCCTGGTGCAGGTGGGTGTTTAACGAATGGGAATTGACAACCCAGCCTCACGTTCCAATTATCTCGGGGAGAGACTTTAAGGCAACCAATAAGAGAGATGCTTAGAAGTAGAAATGGCAGGATTCGGCAAGTGAAATCATTCAAGTCCCGCTTCCTTCTGTGTGTCTGTGGGCTCGCTATGTAACTTCCCTGAGCCTCAGTTTCCGCATCTGTGAAATGGGGATAATGAAGAGGACCAACTTTTGGAGGACTTCAGTGAAACAGTGCACAGTGCCTGGCATGCAGTTGGTGCTTAATAACTGGGAACTGTTTAGTGTTAACCTCTGCTGGGTCCCTTCCTCACTGCCTTGTGCTTATGTTGACTCATCTGGGTTTCCCTAGCAGCCAGTAACCCCTGTAGACAGGCTCCAGGTCTTGGCTGGAGCAGCAAGGGTGCTCCATCCCTCGGATCACTCAGGGAGAGGGTCTTGTGCTGAGGCTTCACTCGCCCAGAGCCTGGACACCAGCATCTGGTGGAACTTATAAAATCATTTCATCTTCATCATCTCTACTTGCACAGCTACCCGCTACCTATGGCCAATAGTCCAGGCTTTCCACTGTGATAGATGTGTTCTGAGTCCTTTAAGAATTTTTTTTTGGTTTAAAAAAAATGAGTTGGTTTCAAGAAAAATATTAAGCAAAGAAAGAGTACCGGAGGAAAAATCTTACATGATTCAAGTTTGGGAAGGCCTGGAATAGCGTAGAGATCAGGCCTGGGTAAACGTGGTGAGGGGATCGGGGATGGTGAAATAGGACCCAGATTTTGCAGGGGGACAGGGTGATACTTCAAGGAATTCTACTTACTTAACATTTCCAAGCCTCAGTTTCCTCATCTGCAAAATGTGGGAGGTGATGATGGTGAGAATTCATTGAGGTCAAGCACATGAAAGGCTTGGCACGTCTAACACTCAGGTGTTAATTTTTAGGGTGGGGAGGGGAGCTGAATGTGATATGGTGTCCTGGATTGGGTTCTGGAACAGAAAAAAGGGCATTCGTGGAAAAACAGGGGAAATCCGAATAAAGTCTGGAGTGTATGTAGTTATAATAATGTACTGATATTAACGGCTTAGTTTAGACAGAAGCTAAGTCACGTGAGATGTTAGCATTAGGGGAAGCTGGGTGAAGCATGTGCGGGACCCTCTGTACTATCTTTGCGACTCTTCTGTCAATCCAAAATGTCTCCAAAATAAAGTTTATTTACAAACATCAAAATGAATGGGAGCCAAATGCTATAATCAGAGAAGGGAGGTGCTGAGTCCAGCTTAGGAAATTAGGGAAAGGCCTCCCGGAGAAAAGGAAGGCTGAGTCTCGGAGGAGAAAAGGAGGAGGGAACAGCTATCTCTGGGGGAGGAAGCAGGAGAGCAAGCCCTTCCCAGCCTCCTGGCCTTTGCATCTGTTTTCCCCAACGTGGAGCTGCTCTTACTCACCTCCTTCCCTTAATCTGGTTCAAAGCAAGTGTTAGCCCCTCAAGAGCTCTCCTGCCTCCCTACCTGGGTCCCCTTCACTGCCACATGCCCTCAGGGGCCCCCGTCCTTTCACTTCTCGGCCCATCTCACCATTGTGATGAATGAGTTCTGTGTGGGATTCAGGGCCGGCCATGTGGGTGGGCATCCTGTGTATTCATTGGTTCACAGCCTCTTGCTCTCAAGGGCCCCATACTTGGTTGAATGCCCTGATGTCATCATTTTGAAATTCTTAATAACTTTTGAACTGAGGGCCCTGCATTTTCATTTTGTACTGGGCCCCCCACCAATTATGTAGCTGGTCATGGTGGGATTCATGGGCTGAACATCTCCCCCTGCTGGACTGTTGTACTAGTTTCCTGGGCTGCTGTGACAAATTACCACCAGGCTGGGGGCTTATAACAGCACAGCTTTTATTATCTTACAGTTCTGGAGTCTGAAGTCTAACATGGGGCTGCAGGGCCGTGTTTCTTCTGGAAACTGTCAGGGAGAATCCTCATCCCTCCTTTCCCAGCCTCTGGAGGCCGCCTGCATTCCTTGGCTCACGGCCCCTTCCTCCATCTTCAAAGCCGGCAGTGCTGCATCTTCTCTTCCCTGTGACCTCTGCTTCCATCATCACATCTTCTCTCTCTGACTCTGACCCTCTTGCCTCCCTCCTAAAAGGACCTGTGATGAGGCTGGGCCCAGATTATCCAGGATAATCTCCCATCTCAAGATCCCTAATTTACTCACATCGGCAAAGTCCCTTTTACCACGTAAGGTAACATATGCACAGGTTCCAGGGATTAGGATGTGGGTATCTTTGGGAGGCCGTTATTCGGACTACCACCACCGTGACAGCTGGAGGGCAGGGCCTTATCTGCTCACCGTTGCATTCCCCCGACCTGGGAAGTTTAGAGTAGATGCTCAATAAATAATTGAATGAATGAATAAATGAATGAATGAGGCGTTGTGCTCAATAAATAATTGAATGAATGAATGAGGCATTGTGCATGGCTGGAGCATTCTGTGTGAGGACAAGGAGGGCAGGGTCTGGACAGTCACTTGGCTGGGCTGGAGCTCTACGTGTGGGTGGGAGTAGCAGCCACTGAGAAGCTGGCCTTACGTGACAGAGGCCCAGAGAAGGTGGCCAGTTCCCATCGTGGGCCACCCTTGGTGGTCCTTGGCCTTTCCACGTCAACCCAGCGAATTCCCTGGCAGTCCAGTGGTTAGGACTCTGCACTCTCACTGCTGAGGGCCCGGGTTCAATCCCTGGTCGGGGAACAAAGATCCCACAAGCCGCGCGGCACAGCCAAATCGACAAACAAAAAAAACCAAGTCATCCCAGTGTTCCTGGTGGCCCTCAATGTCCTTGGCTGCCTGGTCACAGGACACATGTGCTTTGCTTTCCTCCCCCTACACCATCACCTCCTCTCCACCAGGGTCACCCTCCTCTGCCTTCTGGGGGTTGTTGGATGGGGGCGGGACCAGTGAGGCAACCGTGGTATCACAACGCTCTGAGAGGTGCTGCATCACGGTGGGGAGGCAGCAACCCAGGGACCTGGAGGTCACTCAGCGTGTACTGTGGATTAGAGGAAGAGTCAAGGACACAGGTCAGGGCCGTGACCTGGAGGTCAAGCCCGAAGCCCCCGGCCCCTCCTCACACCAGCCGTGCGACGGTTTTTCCTTTGGTTCCAGCAAATGCTGAGCACCGACTGCATGCGGGCGCTGTGCTAAGTCCGGGGATAGTGCAGCTGAAAGGCTGGCTGAGTCCCTGTGCTCCTGACATTCAGAATCTCCCAGGGGGCACTCAGCACAGCCCGTGCAGAGGTTACAGGATGAGAGGAAGAGGCAGGGACACTTCGAGGTCATTTCAGAGAGAGCAAAGCACTGTGAGAAAAGGACAGCAAGCTGAGGGGTGAGGGGTCCCCCGGGACAGGCTCGTCCAGGCCTCTCCGAGCAGGTCCCGTTCCAGCCCAGCTGGAAGGACAGAAGCAGGAGCCACGTGGAGAGCATGGGACCCAGAGCTTCGGGCAGAGGCAAAGGCCTGGGAGGAGGACGAGGTGGGAGAGGGGGCCGAGGGCACGCAGACCTTCAGGAGCCAGGCTCCGAGAGGAGGGGGCAGGGGCATGGAGTTCCTGGTGGCCTGGGGGGTGGAGGTGGCTTTAGGGAGAGGGGCTGGGAGGCTGGGCAGGTGAGGGTGTCCAGGGTGACTGGGAGAAGAGGGCTTGTTTGGAAGATGCTCTGGAAGTCAGCCCACAGAACTGTGAAAAGGGAGCCCACTCCCTGCCAAGCCACCCCCTCGGGTCCTCCAGCCAGGCCCCAGCCCCAGCCCCGGGCCTCTGGGTGTGAGGAGTCAGCCCCCCGGCTCCATCCTCAGCGCTGACACTGGGAAGTCGGCCATTCCATCTGAAGCAGGGGCCCGGCCCCGCACCAGGATAAAGGATTGGGTCCCCTCCACCTCTTCGTCCCTCCCCCCCCGAGCCATTTGTCCCTTAGATGGATGTCTGGGGGGCATTGGTAGCCGTGGGAGCCCAGGAAGGCTCCCTGCCACCTCACCCTGGGTAGACAGAGAGCGCCAGGGGTATCCCTCCAGGGGACCCCTAGGAGGCACCTGGGCACTCCCAGAGCAGCCTAACCTCTGAGGGCCTCAGCGGCCCACAGCCTCAGCTATTCGTGCCCATCACCCCCAGAATAAACCTCCCAGGGACATTACGGCTGACCCCACAAAGCCCGTGCCAGGGCAACACCAAGCACCAACCAGGGAGGGGGCCCTGGAGCCAGAGCCGGGAGGTCTGGGTCTCCTCCAGGGCCCAGCTGACCAGCTAGCTAGAGGCGCCTGGCATAAAGCCTTTGCCCAAGGCGGCCTTCCACCTGGCGCTCTCTTGCCACACTATTCTCTTGGGTCACTCTTGTTGATATTGAAATACTGAAACACTTCCAGACTCAGCGAATAGCTGCAGCCCAGAGATCTCCCAGAGCACACCCATCACCCCAGCCACCCTGGCCCCATCCCTGGAGCTCCCATGACCAGCACCAAAGGGTTAGTGCTCAGCATGGGGCAGGGCCCAGGACAGTGACGGCACACACTCTGATAGGTATCTGTGGCGTCAAGGTCAGATACTTTCAGTGTTAGCCCTGCTGCCTCTCAGCTCCCTGACCACCTTCTTGGTCCTTGGACGGCTCATTTCCTTGTCTTCCCGGCTTCCTGGGGAAGCTCTGGGTTTATTTTGCTCATCTGCAGCTCATGTGTTTTGAATGAATGAATACATGACAGGGCAGGCATTAAATACCTCTTCTGCTACAGGCTTTGTCTGTGTCACTTCATTCTGACTCTCCAGGAAGCCTTACCCCCTTTCTAATGAACCTCTCCCTCATTTTCCTACAGGAATGTGTGCCTAGTATTACAACAATTCTTATTTATTAGTAGTAGCTGCCAAACCTTTGTCCATTTGTTCATTTATTCATCCATCTGACAGATCTTTATTGTGGCCCTACTACGTGTCAGCCGCTGTTCTGGGGGCTGAGGGTCCCGCAGTAAGGGAAGTGGTACAGAAGTCAGGGTGGGGCAGTTAGAGAGGGTGGAGGTGGAGTTACTGGTGAGGGGGTATAACATCCAGTTACTGGCGATGGTAAGGAGTACGGATTAACCCCAGGGGTAGGCGGCTGGGATGGGGAGAAGGATGGCACGCTGGAGCCAAGAAGATCAAGGACCCCAGAGGCTCATGGATGGTCAACAAGGAAGATGGCAGAGTGGAGGTGGGGAGAGAGGTGCACGGGAGCACTTAGCACCAGCTGCAACCCACCACCTCTTGCTGAATCCTCACAGCAAACCCGGGAGGGCTGGACACACTATTATTATCCCCACTTTACAGGCATAAAGACACATCCAGCAACTTGCCTGAGGTCACGCCTCAGTCTCTCATTTATAAAACGAGGGATGAGATCCCTTCCCTGCCAGTGAGCTGTGGAGCCTTATGCACCACAGTGCTCCGGGGGCTCAGCCTGCACCAGGCCTTCTGGCTCCTTAGGTCAAGGAATTCTTGTCTGGAGGCTTCTCTGACCACTTGGTTCCCCGCGGCAGGCAGCCCTCTGCTGCCTCCTAATCTTGTTTGTTTTGCCACTGGAGCCACCGCCTGTCCCCTGGAGCACGATCAAGGGACGAGGGTGACATTTGTCTTCATTTGTGCCAGCTTGGAGACAGCCATGAATCCAGCCTTGTGTCGGGAAGTGATGCCCCGTGAAAATCCAGAACCGGGGTCACCTCCAGTGCCCACCTGTGCTCGTGGTTCTTCCTACTTCCCCAGGTCTTTCTTAAGCTCCAAAAGTAGGATGTAGAGCTTTCTTTTTCCTCCTGGTGGGTGAAACCATGTCCCTTTTGTTGGCCGGAGTGGACGTCTGCCCTGCTGAGGCCATCAGGACCCTAGTGGGCTTCTGGAGAGAGCAGAATATATTTGGGGCTGCCCACCGTCATTCAGTCACTCAACACGCACTCTTTCAGCAGCACATTTTTATTAAAACAAAACAAAACAAAACTGTGTCCATGGACCCCATTAACCTCACTCTAGGGAACCTCTCCTATAGAAACGAAGAGGTGGATGCAGGGGGGGTCAGTGCAGCATGGCTGGCTGAGTGAAGCGCTGGAAACACCCTGAATAGCCATCGATGGAGGGGGGAGGGGCAATAGCTTGCAACATCACCAACGAGGAATATTAGGAAGCTGCTAAAAAGAGCAGGATTGATTTCTATCCTACTGGCCGGGGAAAATATGAATGGAATTAGCTCATAGCTGCACAAATGAAAGAAATAAACCACACATAGGCAAATGGATGACTCTGCAAAGAAAGATTTGGAAGGAAAAATGCCCACTGTTACCTCCTCTAGGGACACGTGGGGTGTATGGAAGGGGCTTGTATGGTTAGACTAAAGGCACAGAAAGAGATCTGGCTTTTTCTTTGTTCACCTCTGCGGGTTGGGTTGTTTTAAGGAACATATATTGCCTCTGTAGCTTGGAAGGAAAATCCAATAAAACATATTTTTATAATTGTACCAAACTAGGTTCTCTGCTAGCAGCAGTAGTGGCTGCATTTACCTGGTGGGTTCTCTGCACCTGGAGCTGCACTCGGCACTCAGAGACCTTAATGAACACAATGGGGTGGGTGCATTTATCACTTTGATCTTTCGGATGAAGAAACTGAGGCTCAGGGAGGTCGAGTGACTTGCCCAAGGGGGCACAGCTGGCAAATATCAGAGTTGGTGCCTGGGGACAGAGGAGGGTCTTACGTCACATTATCCAGGTACCATGTTTGAGGGGCCACAGTGGGTTAGGAGGAACGAACAGAGTTGCCTATCTAAGGGTTGGGCGGGAGCACCTATATCTGCTGCAGAAAATGGTTCTGGATATCTACGGTGTGAAGGGGACTGGGTTGCATGTGAGAACCATGCCAACTTGCTCACCTCCAGATGGGGCAAATTTAGAACCTAATTATGTCAAGAGTGGTTGGAAACATCTAGTTATAGTTAGAAACCATATGGGGAAATAAGGTATTTTGTCACTACTGTAAACAGTGACAACCAGCCCTCAACCAGTGACTGGAGAGATCTGGTGTATAAATACCCCAGTTCTCTCGCCTCTCAGATGGATCCATGCTAGGGCATATGTTCAACATCATCTCCCCCAGGCTCCTCAGTGGGAATGAGCACTGGCTACCCACAGAAGTAACATGCTTTGTGACACACGCCCACTGTCTTCCTTTCCTGTCTCCCTTTCCCCTCCCTACCTAGGCTACCTCAGATCCCCTTGTACACAGATTACTTCTACTGCTCTAATCCTTGTCTCAGCATCTGCTTCTGGGAAGCTCAAGCTAACATCGGATACTTCTTTTCATGCCCAATGCAATCTCTAAGTCCTGTCAAGCCTTTTTGCAGAACACATCTCAAATCTCTTCTTCAACTCCACAGCCACTGCCCCAGACAACATGTCTTCCTGGACAACTGCAGGGACATCTTTGTGAATGTCCCCCCTTCCATGACCTCCCTTCAGTCTGTCATCCACACGGTAGAGGTATCTATTGAAATCTAAATAAAATCATGTTCCTCTTCTGCTCAAAACTTCCTATTGCTGTCCCATCACACTTAGAGAGAATTTCCAGTTGTTTCTCATAACTTCTGCTTTAGACTGAATGTTTGTGTCCCCTGAAAATTCATATGTTGAAACCAAATCCTCAGTGTGATGGTATTTGGAGGTGGGCCTTTGGGGAGGTGATTAGGCCATGAGGGTGAGCCCCCACCAGTGGGATTAGTGCCCTTATAAAAGCGACCCACAGAGTTCCTTTCCCTTTCTGCCATGTGAGGATACAGTAAAAACATGGCCATCTATGAACCAGAAGCAGGTCCTCAGCAGACACCAATTGGTCAGCACCTTGACCTTGGACTCCCAGCCTCCAGAACTGTGAGAAATAAATGTAATTGTTTATAAAGCACCCCGTCTGTGGTATTTTGGTTCTAGCAGCCCAAAGGGACTAAGACAGCCTCCAAGGCCGCATGATCTGGCCTGACCCACACTTCCTTCTTTGTCTTTAGCCACTCTCCTCCTCACCCACTCTGCTCCCACCTTACTAGAAATTCCAGTTCTCCATCCTTCCTCAGGACCTTTGCTCATGCAGTTGCTTCAACTTGGATTATTTTTCCTGTAACTCTTTGCATGTCTCTCTGCCATTCTGGTGGATTCAGCTTAAACATCACCTTCGTGGAGAAATCTTTCCTGATCACCGGATCTAAAGTTACTTCATTCCATTATTTTCTCTCCTCAAGGCCTCTTGGTTTCTTTCACATTTTTCACAACTTGTCATGGCTTGGTTACTGGTTTGCTTTTGTCTGTCTTCTTCCCTAAATTTTGAGCTTCCTGAGATCAGAGATCTGTTGCTTGCTGCCACATACCCAGCACCTAGTATAGTGCCTGTCACCTGGTAGGTATGCAGCACTTGGTTGCTGTATAAGTGAAACACATAAGTCAATGTCCCAGGAACCTACACCTTCCTTCACATGGATGACCCAGCAGGGTCTTTATTGGAGTGTGTGTTCCCCGAGGTCCCCACAGTCAGGGGTTACATCCTCTTCAGCTCTGTGGTCACAGTCTCTGCCTCTGAGAGGCCCAGATTCTAGAAATGGGGGACCTGGGTTAGAACTTTGGCTTCGCCTCTTACAACATGTCTTAGTTAGCCTTGGCTACGTGACAAACACCCCCCAAAACATAATGCATTAAAAACAACAATTTATTACTTTTCATGATTCTGTGATTAGCTTAGTGCCTCATCTGTCGGTTTTGACTGGGTTCCCTCAGCTGGAGGGTCAGCCGAGCTGGAAGGTCCAGATGGCCTCCCTCGCATGTGTGGCAGCTGGTGCTGGCTGTTGGCTGGGTGGCCTCAGTTGACCTCTCATCTTCCAGTGGGTGAGACCTGCTTCCTTTTGTGGAGGTTTCGGGTCAGCAAAGACAGAAGCTGCCAGGCTTCTTGAGGCCTGAGCTTGGGGCTCGAACAACACTATTTCTGGCACATTCTATTAGTCAAAGCAAGTCATGAGGCTAGCCTGGATTTAGGGGATTGGAGAAATAGAATCTGCCTCTTGGTGGGAAGAGCAACAGGGAATTTCTGGCCATATTTGATCTTCCATAGTAGGCTGTAAAGCCTTAGGCAAGTGACTTAACCTCTCTGGGCCTTACTTTCCCCCCTCTGTGAACTGGGTCTATTGGCATCTATTTTATAGAATTATTTGTGAGAATGAAACATGATGCACGCAAAGTGCTTAGCACACAACCTCTCTCATTGAAAGTGCCCATTGAGTAGAAACTGTTATTATTGCTGTTAATGTTATTACAGTGTTTATAGTGGGAACTTAGCAAATGATGGATGGATGGATGGGTGGGTGGATAGATGGATGGATGGGTGGATAGATGGATGGACAGATGGATGGATGGATAGATGGGTGGGTAGATGGACGGACGAATGGATGGATGGATGGAAGGATGGATGGATATGGGGGGGGGGGAGGTGGATGGATAGGTGGACGAACAGACAAATGGCTTTTGGTATTCAAACAGTACGTAACCCTGATGACTTATCTGGAGCTGAGAAGTCATCTCATTTCATGAAGTTCAGAATAAACAGCAGCTCTTTGCTGTTGAGTTCAAACACTGATTTCCAGAGAGACCTGCCCTCTTGCTCAGTTTACCTTTTTGTCATTTGTATTTGGGAAGAGGGGAAGGTCAGGCAGTCCTACAGCAGGCTTCGTGCACACTCTCTCTTTCTGTCTCTCACACACACACACCCCCACCTCCTCGGCCTTGGTTAAATGTAACCAAACACTAACACTTGTGACAAACACAGCCAAGCTTCCCACTGGACCGCTGAGCAACAAACCACATGTAGTTGCATCCCAGGGGGGTTTGTTGACATACATTCCCCCAGGCGCTGGCTGGTGTGGGTGAGGCTGGGACGGGTGGCGGTGAGGGGCTCCCCAGCTGGCTGTCCCAGAGCAGAGCCTGCCTCCTTCTAGGTCCTGCTTCAGGGACCTGGCACACCCCCCTGGAGCCAGAGCCTGTCCCCAGGGCTGCCACGGGCAAGGGTGCAGAAAATCTTCCTGGAAAAGATGGTCTTTAAGAACATTTTGCCTCTGGGATTGGCCAGGTGAATTGTGAGGGGGACCTGCTAGTGACATTTTTTCCTACGCCAGCCCGACGCCGGGTGTGGGACAGGTGGGAGGTGGGTGGGCAGGGAAGTGCGTGAACTTCCTCGGGCTGCCATGACGGATCACCACAAACCTGGTGGTACAAGACAACAGAAATTTACCCCCTCACAGAGGCGAGAAGTCTGAAATCAGGGTGTCAGGAGGGCCGTGCCCCCTCCAAGGGCTTTAGGGAAGAATCCTCCCTTGCCTCTTCCGGCTTCTGGTGGCTTCCCATAACCCTTGGTGTCCCTGGCTTGTGGCCGCATCCCTCCAGTCTCTGCCTCCAGCTTCACATGGCTTCTCCCTTTGTGTCCTCTCCTCTTCTAAGGATGTCAGTCAGTGGGTTTAGGGCCCACCCTAATCTAGTATGACCTCATCTTGATGACATCTGCCAAGACCCTATTTCCAAACAAGGCCACATTCTGAGGTTCTGGGTGGACGTGAACTGGGGGGGAGCGCCATGCAAGCCAGTCCAGGAGGTAAGGCAGAGGCAGACAGGTAGGGATCGGGGAGGGTCAGGATGCAGGTAGCAAGGCTTCCACAACCGGAAGGCTGTGAGCAGAGCAGCACTGCCTTTAGACTCGGGCAAGTCTGGCCCTGTGACTTGGAGGGGCCCACCCTGGTCCTTCTCCAGCCAGGCCCCTTCCCACAAGGCAAGGAGCCATGGAGCCAAGGAGATGCGCCCACATGGTCCCCACGACTCCCCACTTCTGGGCCAAGTCCTAGGTGTCCAGAACTCTGGAACTCCCTCCCTCAGCAGCACTGAGCCATTTCCAAAGGCTGCTCAGGTGTCTCCCCTAGCTCTGCCCTGCTGAGGGCAGGCTGGCTTCCAGTGTGTGCACCCCTAAACCTAAGGGGGGCTCAGGGGCAGGCATTTGTGAGGCTTAGGACAGAACTTGGACTTTTAGCCTGGGGTGTGTTCACAGGCCCCTCAAGGCATAGTGGAGAGTGTGGGGAGAGAAGCGGGTGGTCTGTGGAACTCCAAGGAGACTGGGAGAGTTCTGAGTTCAGATCTGGCCTTCCGGGTTGTGGTGAAGGTGTGTTCCTTAAAGAGGGAGGCTAGAACATATTTTATTTACACGGTTTCTTAGCTTGATATCTAACTTTAAATCTGTAGACATATAGTATACATGGGCTCTTGCTCTGGGCCCTGCACACGTTACAGACTGTGAGTTGAGATGGAGGCATCTGGGAGCCTCTGAACTCAGACTCCAAGAATTACCTTTGGTTCATCACGCCCTGAGTTATGTCGTGTGTGTGTGTGTGTGTGTGTGTGTGTGTGTGTTTAACATTTTGTTGGTCTACCTTACTAGCATATAAGCTTCATGAAAACAGGGACCTTTTTCTTCTCATCTGTAAAGTGGGATTAATAATAGTCACTGCGGGACTTCCCTGGTGGCCCACTAGTTAAGAATCTGCCTGCTAGTGCAGGGGACACGGGTTTGATCCCTGGTCCGGGAAGATCCCACATGCCGTGGAGCAACTAAGCCTGTGCGCCACAACTACTGAGCCCACGTGCCACAACTACTGAAGCCTGCACGCCTAGAGCCCATGCTCCACCACAAGAGAAGCCACCACAGTGAGAAGCCGGCGCACCGCAACGAAGAGTAGCCCCCGCTTGCTGCAACTAGAGAAAGCCCGCGCGCAGCAACGAAGACCCAACGCGGCCAAAAATAATAATAATGATAGTCACTCCTTCATAGAGTTACCAGAGGAGCAAGAGAGTGTGTGGATGTGAAGCCTGGAGTGCAGGGCCCGGCCCTCAGCGAGCGCCCTGTGAGCTTTGCTCAGGCTGCTCTTGGTTGTCTCTGGAGCCCCAGCACAGGGGAGGGTGCCCGGGAGGTGCTTTGCAATGGTTTGTGGAATAAATGACGGAGCGGCTGAGGATGCAGGGGACTGTGTCCTCCCCAGCTCTCGGCCTTGCTGACTTTGTACCTGAAAGCCAGGTTGGACCAAGGGGTTGCATGATTCTCAAAACGTCCCCAGCGGCAAATGTGTGCCATCAGATCAATAAACGCAGGCTCTCCCAGCAACGCTTTATGACCAGATTGGCATTTTGAGCCAATTCCTCTGGATGCCAAGGAGAGCCATATTGGAGGAGGGGGCACGAGTGTACGTAGGAGTGTATATAGGTGAACCATGTGGGAGGCGGCTCTAAGAGGCCGAGGTTTTGAGAAATGAGGACAGCTTGGGTAGGGGTGGAGAGGTGAACGGGGAAAGGAGTAAACTGCTTGCTTCCAGGGCTGCCGAGCAGGTCGATGGACAGGACTTAGTGAGGTTTGGGTGAGGCTGGGAGGGGTCAGGGACGACACCTGGTTTCCGGTTAGCCTCACCAGACTGAAGGAGGTGCAATCCCTGAGGTGGGGGGCCCTGGGGGAAATCAGACTTGAGGGGAGGCTCTTAAATTCAGCTTTGGACAAGTTGAATTTGATAAGCCACCAAGACATCCATTAGACCGGGTTTGAATCCCTGAGCACATACTGGCCGTATTGTCTGCACCAGGCTCCCTCACTCCTCTGAGCCTTGGTTTTCCTATCTGCAAAACAGAATACCACACCAGGTGATTATAAGGACCCTCTATGGGAATACATGCAAATTGCCCAACCCAGAGCCAGGCACCATGAGGAGCAAAGTATGTGTCAGTATTATTCACTCTGTCAGTTAGAAGCAACAGACACACAAGGCAAATTGGCTTAAACAGACAATTTATTGTTCCTTTAACTAAAATCCAAGAAATAGATCTGAGATCCCCAGAGCTGCATGCAGAACTCAAGCATTGTCACAGGGGCTCCTTATCTCCCTCAGGCACCTTCCACGTGTGTTCACAGTGGTCACAAGCTCAGCAAATCCAGTGGCAAGAGCAGGGGCTCTTTTCCTATAGTTCTGGCAAAACAAAAAGGCACAAGGACGATTCTGATTGGCCCAACTTGGTTATGTGCCCATCCTAGAGCCAATCACTGTGGCCAGGCTTGGGTCACATGATTTCCCCTGTGGCACGGCTCCCCTGTCGGTGAAAGATAAAGCTGTGCAAGGAAAACCAGCAGACGTCCATCATGTTCTCTGTCTGTCCGGTGGGAGTTTCAGGATGGGAGGAGATGTGTGTGTAAAGTTTCCAGCACAATAGCCAAGACATGGCGGCAACTTAAATGTCCACTGACAGATGAATGGAGAAAGAAAATGTGGTACATGCAATGGCATATTCAGCCTTAAAAAGAAGGAAATTCTGAACTATGTGAACACATGGATGGACCTTGAGGACATTAGGTTAAGTGAAATAAGCCAGACACAGGACAAACACTCCATGATACCACTTATATGAGAAATCTAAAATAGTCGAACTCAGAGAACCAGAGAATAGAATGGGGATTTCCAGGGGGTGGGAGGAGGGGGAAATGGGGAGATATTGGTCAAGGGGTACAAAGCTTCAGGTCTGCAAGATGACTAAGTTCTGGAGATCTAATGTACAGCACGATAATGATAGTTAACAACACTGTATTGTACACTTAAAATTTCACCAAGAGGGTAGATCTTATGTTAAATGTTCCCATCACAAGAAAAAAGAATAGTAAAGAAGGTGGGAGGAAATTTTTGAACGTGATGGATATATTTATGGCATAGATTGTGATGGTAGTTTCACAGGTATATACTTATTTTTTATTTTTATTTTTAATTGAACTCTAGTTGATTGACAATGTTGTGTTCATTGCTGCTGTACAGCAAAGTGATTCAGTTGTACATATGTATACATTCTTTTTTAAATATTCTTTTCCATTATGGTTTATCACAGGATATTGAATATAGTCCCCTGTGCTATACACTAGGACCCTGTTGTTTATCCATTCTACATGTAGTAGTTTGCATCTGCTAATCCCAAACTCCCAATCCTTCCCTCCCACAGCCCCCTCTCCCTTGGCAACCACAAGTCTGTTCTCTATGTCTCACGGGTGTATACTTATCTCCAAACTCAACAAGTTGTATATATTAAATATAGATAACTTTTTGTATGTCAATCATACCTCAATAAAGTGGTTTAAAAAATAAAAATAAAGTTTCTGGTGCAAAATAGGAGCTCAGTTCACGGTGGGTGCTTGCATCAGGATTCTGGAGGTGAAACACCAGAATGGCCCTCCACGGTGCCCTTACCGTCTACATGTTTTAAAGTCCTTTACAAATGCAGCCTCTCCGCAACAACCCCACATCCAATGGCACCTACTTTTCCTCAACCCCCTTCAGCCTTTCACCAAGCTTAAGAGATGGCACGGGAGAGGTCAGTCAGGGGAGGATTGAGGCATGTCCCAGCCCATGGCAGGGCACCATGCTGTCATCTTTGGTCAACCATGGACAGGCCATGGGCATTTCTGTCGCTGACCCCAACCTGGAGACCCAGGGACTCCCTATTCCTCCAGGACCAGTGGGAAATTCCAGGACCTCTGGCATCCCCCCAACAGCCTGCACTCCAGAGACAGGCAGACAAGATCAAGAGAACGGGTTTTGCACAGTTAGACAAAGACTTTGATGGTTCATAACATCAGGCAGAAAATTCCAATACCCCAGGGCAAGCTACAATGTGGATGTTCCTTTCAGCAACCTGCTTCTGATTGGAACTGCCCGGAGCCTCCTTGCCAATCAGCATGGGCGCTGAAAAATTGGAATTTTATAGCTTAGCAACGAGAAATCTGGAGGAACTCTGGAATTAATTTAAGGACACGGGGAGGAAAAAAAAAAAAACGAAGAAGGAAATTAGTAGCCAAATAATCAGACTGCCTGATTTTATTTACCTTTGTGGCCAAGGCAAGTCATGAACATTTTTGGCATTAATTACAAGCAGAGAGGGAACCAGCCAGCCATCTTGTCTCAAACTCTGAGATAATGTTTTGTTTTTGTTTTGCTTTCCTGCACTGGTGCTGGGGTGGGGATGTGAACAGAGCCAAGAAAGAACAGACAAAACAGGTACAATAATTAAAGAAAAACCACACCCAGTCTTGTCTGCCATAGCTCCCTCCAGGAGCCTCTTGGCCAGTCTTTCTCTGGAATCATCTTCTATCATGTGACATCATGGATACCAGCCTGTCTGAAATGGGAACTGAAGGTCACGGCAGCTATAGAGGGTTTCTGCAATTTCAGATGGAGGCCTAGTCAGAGGTGATGATAGTGTTGGTTGGTCCATTCGATCCCTGTTTATTGAGTGTCATTCATGGGTCACCGTTGAGTCACGGGCTGTAAAACAGAAGTGAATATCACAGACTGGTCCCTGCCCCCGTGGGTGGAGAGTCTAGCTGGGGTGGGGGGGGGCTAGATATTAATAATCAGTTAATTATATAAGGCATGAAACCCCAGTACTTCTGTGGGGACTTGGTGCTGGTTCTCATGTCCTAGAAAACATCCATTTAGATGCCTCGCTGTGAGACAGCGTGATCAACTCATCCCAGTTGGCCCAGGACTTTCCTGATTTAAGCACCTAAAGTTCCCAGTCCTGGGAAACCCCAGGATGACTGGTCACCCCACCCTGGGATAGGATGAACTGGGGAAATAAGCCTCCCTTACCACGTGGGGCTTCCCTGTACCTTCTCCCCAAGCAGCCTGGACACAGGTTAAGCAGCCAATTCAGCTTGTGGCTTGGAACAAGTTACTTGGCCTCTCTGGGCCACTGCTTCCTCACTTGCAAAATGGGTTTGACCTGGAGAGCTTTTGGCCTCCTGGTAGTTCTGGTTTCCCAGCCCTGCTGCTGCATTTCAGAGCTTAATCAATGCAGAGGGCTGAGCAAAGAAGACAGGGCCATGCACCCACAGTGCAGCTGTGGGCAAGTTATCTCACCTCTAATGCCTAGTCTCCTCCTCCATAAAATCGTAGTGATAATAGTACTTACTTCATGGAAATATGAGCACTCAGTTAAGTGAAAATATTCTATAGGTCTGGCATAGCGGGTAGTCAGTAGTTGGAAAGTGTGGATATCCTGGTTAATGAAAAGTATGATTTAGAGTTATGATATTTTCGTAAGTAGTGACTGCCAGTTTTCAAAAAAATTTTTTTTAAACATGTACTTTATCACAGTACATACTCTTAAGATTGCCTTTTACCTCCGGGTGTCTAGTTCCATAAGGTGGAGACTAGGTCCTTTTTGCCACTGTTCCTCCCATAATAAAGACTTGTTGAGTTCGTTGAGGTCACATCATGCCCATTTTACAGGTGAGAAAATTGAGACTCAGGGAGGTTAAAGGTCCTGCCATTAAGTGGAGAAATCAAAAATTGAACTTGGATCTGATTCAGGGTCCTGTCTCTCCACTAATTGGTCTCTACTTCCTCAGGGGGTGCGTAGGGAGAGCACAAGTGATGGCAAAGGGGTGCAAGGAGGCAGATCCGGTGCGGGTGGGTGGGACTGTGAAGATCTGACTAGGAATTCTCCAAAGGGAGCAGCTATGCTGGGCCGAGCACAACACCAGCAGCCTGGCCGTATCCTCATGTGGACAGGAACCTTTTGGATGCTGCTTTCTCACCTCAGTGGTTGCCATGGAGACAGGAGAGGGTGTGCACACATGCATGTGCTGAGATGTATCTCAAACCTGCTACCCAGGCTTGCCCAGAGATGCCAGCAGTGGTGGGCAGGTCAAACCAATACACAAGTACACACAAAAGTAGAGTACATGGTACCATAAACCCCAGCTATCCATCACCCAGCTTCAATAATCACCAACTCTCAGCCAACCTTGTTCCATCTATACCCCCTTCCCCTCCTCCCTCATCCCAGATACTCAGATACTAAGCAAATTCCAGACATCAACCATTTCTTCTGAAAATATTTTCGTTTATGACTCCAAAAAAAAAAAAAGGATTTTTTTTTTTTTACCACCATCACACCTACTAAAACTAACAGTAATGCTTTAATATCAGCAAATATCCAGTGTTCAGAATTTTCTGGTTGTCTCATAACTGTTTTCTTTACAGTTAAAATCAGGATTCATATAAGGTTCATACATTGTGACTGGTTGATACGCCTCTTACGCCTTTCTTAATCTGCGGGTTCTCCCTCCCTCCCTGTTTCTTCTCTTGCAATTTAGTTGTTGAGGAAACCAGGTTGGTTGTTCTGTAGAGTGTTCCGGTCTGGATTTTGCTTATTGCATCCCCGTGCTGGTGTTATACGTGTTCCTCTCCCCACTCTGTTTCTTGTAAATCAGTAGTTAGATCTAGAAGTTCACTTAGATTCGTGTTTGGTTTTTTGTGTTTGTATGACTACTTCCTAGTGGCTGTTTCGTATTTCTATTTGAAGGCACATAACGTGTGGTTGTCCCTCTTCATGATGTTAGTAGCCATTGATGATCACTGTCTAGATCCATTAGAGGTTGAAAATGGTGACTTACTAATTCTATCCTTCTGTCTTTGTTTGTTAGCTGGAATATGTCTATAAACTTCCCCTGATCAGCCATTTGGTTACTGTAAAGTATGGTTCATACCAGAAAGGATAAATGCTTGACTCTTTCCCCTGTATTTGACAGTTTTCAAAATAAGAAGTTCATCCCAGGGAGTTCCCTGGTGGCCTAGTGGTTAGGATTCCGGGCTTTCATTGCCATGGCCCGGGTTCAATCCCTGGTCTGGGAACTGAGATCCTGCAAGCCATGCAGTGTGGCCAAAAGGAAAGAAAAAAAAAAAAAGTTGGTCCCAACATCCTCCAAAGATGACAAATGAGTTTATGTTTTTCTGTTTTTCTAAGTATCATTGTGAACTTACAGATTTGGACATACAGAACACATTTCCATCCATTGCAGTTATTATTCTTACGGATGCTCAAAATGTCCCATCTTTGGCCAGTGGGAGCCTCTTCATGTTGTCTTCCTGCCTCCTTTTTGATATGCCCCCATAATAGCTTCTGAGCTACTTGGATGATAAGGTGTTCCAGGCTCATTTTGCATATTTCCTGCCCCAGACCTCGAATCAGCCCTATCTCCACAGAACCTGCAGAGAGCGCTTCTAGTTGGAAGCGGTGTTTAGAGACCACAACGTGGGTGCTGGGAGTGCTCAATGTTAGTGAATTGCCCATTACTTCTAACCTTTCCAGGGGACAGGGGTAGGGAACACGTGCTTTATTTTGTAAGGCAAAATACTGACGCTTCCCATTCAAACTGGGGACTCCAGGTTTTTCACTTCATCTCTGTGATCTTACATCCGCATCTCCTTTCTTCCACGACAGTGTGATAAAGCCTGTTTCTAAAAGCAGAGCTCCCCATTGCGTCTCCCACCAAGCAGGAAGCATATGAGAAAGCACTTAAGTCTTTCCCTC